>NW_024070212.1:48862397-50062397 GCF_014754425.2 Oryx dammah
CTTTTCCCCACTAGCAGCCACTAATTTGTCCTTTATATCTGTGTTTGATTCCTTTTAGTCAATAAACTATTGATACACACAATAACACAAATATATCTCAACATAATAATGCTGATTGGAAGAATTGAGATCCCCTAATAAAAGTGCATACTGTATTGTTTCATTTATATAAAACTCTAGAAAATCAAACAAATCTATAGTGACAGAAAATGGTTCAGTGTTTAGCTGGGTAGAGAGTGACTAAGGAGAGGGTACGGGGTTACATGAAAACTTGTGAGGGTGATGAATATGGTTCCTACCTTGATTATGGTGATTCTTTCACAGGTGTGTATATACATACATATCAAAACTTACCAAATTGTATTCTTTAAATATATGCAGCTTACTGTACACAATTATACTTCAGGGCTTCCCTAGTGGCTCAGTGGTAAAGAATTCACTTGCCAATGCAGGGGACATGTGTTCCATCCAGGTCCAGAAAGATTCCATATGATGTGGAGCAGCTAAGCCCATGTGCTACGGCTACTGAGCCCATATGCTGCAACTGCCGAGCCCGCACCCTAGAGCTTGTACTCCATAGCAAGGAAAGCCGCGCAACAGGAAGCCTGTGCACTGCAACTAGAGAAAAGCCCATGTGAGCAATGAAGACCAAGCACAGCCAAAAGTAAATGCATACATAAATAAAATTTTTAAAATTATACTTTAATAAACATTTAAAATTGTAATAAAATGATAGTTTAGCAAAGACGTGAGGGAAGGAAGTTAGTCTTGTGGATAACTAATGAGAGATTTAAAAAAAACATATTAACCAAATATTTGCAGTAAACATTCATTTCTTTTTAAGCCAGTAGCTTTTCCTTCTAGTATAATATTACCTTTTGCATCAGTTAGGGTTAGTTTTGGCTGCAAGTGATGGTAAATTTTAAAAGCTAGTAGCTAAAAAAGCTAGAAATTTATTTTTCTTTCCTAAATATAGGCATTTCAGGGCTGGCGTGTCTCCATGATGATCAGGGACACAGATTCCTCCTAAATTTGTTGCTATAGCTTCCATTTTCTCATCCTAGCTACTCCAGGTCCAGCCAAAACATTTCTCTTCCAGATAGTAGGAAGGAGAAAGGAAGCATGCCCCTCCTATTAGGATACTTCTTAGAAATTGTGTATACACTCTTCTGCTTATTATTGCTATTGGTTAGAACTTTGTCATATGACCCCATAGGCAGGCAAGAAGAATTAGGAAACTTCTGAGCCACAATGTGCACAGATCAAAGAGGAAAAGGGAGAATAAGGATATTAAGAGACATTTAATCGGTTTTTGCCATATCCTCTTCTTTTTTGAGGACAACTCCTTCTCTCTTATTTTTTTAAATAAGATTTAAATTAATTTTTATTGGAGTGTAATTGCTTTACAATGTTGTTAATTTCTACTGTACAGCAAAGTGAATCCACCATACATATACATATACCTCTCTTTTTTAGATTTCCTTCCCATTCAGGAAGAGGGCATTGAGTAGACTTCCCTGCGCTACACAGTAGGTTCTCATTAGTTATCTATTTTATATATATCATCAATAGTGCATATATGTCAGTCCCAGTCTCCCAATTCATTATTCTCCTTTCCCTTCTTGGTGTCCATACATTTGTCCTCTATGTTTGTGTCCTCTTCTCTTACAAAGTATTATATGTGGTTCTAGTAAGGGCTGTCTGCCAATAGTCTTAATATCTCATTGGTCACAGAGATGGGTGCATGACCTAAGCTGGGCTAATGGGAGTAATAAAGATGGGAGATGGAAACTTGGGAGCCCTTGGAAGTCAAGGGATCATTCTCAGGAAAGTCAATGTGCAGAGGGCAGTGAGGACTGAAAGAACAGTCCTGAAGGTGTTCAAATTCTGCTCTACACTTGAGGCTTGCTTGGCTACATTACTCAACCCTTGTTTATGTTACCCAAGATGATATACCTTTTACAGCTCAATTGTTAACCAAAGAGCACACAAAGGGAACAGTTTTTTCTCCTGAGCAGCCTCCTAAGGTGCCAGTTTCACTAAAGAATTAACACTACCTTTGGAGCAATTCATATAAGAAGAAATATAAATGGCTAGTAAACATATAAACCAATGCACAATATTCACTTCTAGTTAGGGAAATAATTATCAGAACAAAAAGAATACTTTTTTGTTTGCTTAGCAGATTGACAAAGTTTCAAAAACTGGATAATATTAAATTCCTCTTAATGAGGAAATAGACATTTTAATATACTATAATGCTAATATAAGTTGTTACCACATTTGTTGAGAAAATTTTAATACTGACCATGATTTAAAATGAATTTATCTTTTGATCAGCAATTTACATTTAGGAAACTTCACTCCAGAAAACTATGCATAAGGATATTCATTGCAGCATTATTTAAACAGATGGAAGTTGGAGTCAAAGTAAAACATTTATTAATAAACACAGTTTCAATAAATTATGGTACATTCATATGATGGTACATTTTTAAACAATTTTATAACAAAGCTGTTTACAACTATGCCCTATGGTATATAGGTAAAACTATTGGTAGAGAGTAGGATGCATTTAGGTGGTAGTACGTAGGTGATATGGACTTCCCAGGTGGTGCTAGTGTCAAAGAACCTGCCTGGCAATGTAGGAGACATAAGACACACACGTTTGATCCCTGGTCAGGAAGATGCCCTGAAGGAGAGCATGGCACCCGACTCCAGTATTCTTGCCTGGAGACTCCCATGGACAGAGAAGCTACAGTCCATCCATAGGGTTGCAAAGAGCTGTAACAACTGAAGCGACTTAGCACACACTCAAGCATGTAGGTGATATATTGTTAAATGGAAAGAGCAAGTGTATATAATATATAATCTCATGTACTTTAAAAATACATATATAGAGAGTGTGTTAAAATTTGAGATTCCTTATCTCTCTTACTAGAGCCTTATTTTCATTTTTAAAAAAATTACAGTGAGACATAAATCAGAGAATAGCAAGAGAGGGTTGTAAAATCGGTTTGTTTTGCTTTATTGTGGGAGGTGTGTGTGCATGTTGTGCTGCAGTCTGGCTAGGCGTGTCCCGATACCATCACACTACCCCTGCCCTTCTGCCTGAAGGTGAGCTTGCTCAGTAATCTGAATGGGCTTGGGCCCCAGAGTTGCGTCTGCTCACCAGGCAACGAACGTCAACAGCAAAGAGGATGTCCTCCTCTGCCAAACATTTTCCAACCAGGAGAGCAAATATTGCAAAGCAGGAAGATGTTCTGATACCTTCTAGTACTTTCTCAGAGCACAAATTGTGAGCCAATGGTGATGGCCAACTTGACCCCTTTCTCGAGGCATGGAGAGACCGACAGGCTTTTCCTGAGTCTTTTGTAGAAACGCATAAAAAGCACGTAATACTTTCTGTATTAAGAAGTGTAAAACAGGGTACTTATGGATGCTCCATAAATGCTCCTTTATTGCAAATTTGGAAGGATCACATAGTCTTGGTGTACCTTGCTTAAGAATAATAGACTATAATTACAGCCTGTTCATCTCATCTGCTCTCCATGAAAGAGAAAATCATAATAGTGTTAGAGGCATCGGGACCCCCATCCTCAGGGATTTCCTTAAGGTAGCATGTAGAAACACAAGAAACCATTCCTAATGGGTACCCAGTGTGCGTGTGTGCTACCTTCAGCATATCCAACTCTTTGTAATAACTATGGACTGTAGCTCTCCAACCTCCTCTGTCCCTGGGATTCTCCAGGCAAGAATACTGGAATGGGTTGCCATGCCCTCTTCCAGGAGATCTTCCCTATCCAGGGACCAAACACGAGTCTCTTACGTCTCCGGCAGCTCCTGCATTGCAGGCAGATTCTTTTCTGCTGAGCCACTGGGGAAGCTCCAGTGGGTAGCCAGAGGCAGTGAGAAGATAGCAGGAAGAAGGCTTTCTGTGTGGTCTGAATATTTTGTGTGTGTTAGTCCCTCAGTCGTGCCCGACTCTTTGTGATCCCATGGACTATAGCCTGTCAGGCTCCTCTGTCCATGGAATTCTCACAAGTGTTTATTACTTTGTTTTTTGGCTACCCCACACAGCATGTGGGATCTTTATTCCCCAATAAGGGACTGAACCTGTACCCCCTGCCCTGGAAGCTCAGTTTTAACCACTGGACCCCCAAAGAAGTCCCAAGTGTTTATTACTTTGTAGTCAAACTCTTTTCTTTCCTGCTAGGAATTCATGCTATATGCCTGCTGTGTGTGTGTGTGTGTGTGTGTGTGTGTGTGTGTGTGTGAGAAAATGTGTGTCCCCCACCCCCTACCCTGCACAAGGGATTTCCCTGGCAGTCCAATGGGTAAGACTCCGTGGCCCAAAAAAAAGGACCCCCTCAAAAATAATCTGAGAAAAAGCTTGTCCTGAATTTTCCTGTTCACTTCCATGAAAAACTTGAATCACTCTCAGTTTAGGTATACATACTGGTTCGGAGAAGGTGATGGCACCCCACTCCAGTACTCTTGCCTGGAAAATCCCATGGACGGAGGAGCCTGGTAGGCTGCAGTCCATGGCGTCACAAAGAGTCGGACACGACTGAGTGACTTCACTTTTACTTTTCACTTTCGTGCATTGGAGAAGGAAATGGCAACCCACTCCAGTGTTCTTGCCTGGAGAATCCCAGGGACGGGGAGCCTGGTGGGCTGCCGTCTATGGGGCTGCACAGAGTCGGACACGACTGAAGTGACTTGGCAGCATACTGGTTAGATGCTTTTCTTTCATAAAGGGTATCAATTCTAGGTTGATTATGCTTGATTACGCCGTAGAACTTCTACACTTTAGGCTGTTCTCAGAAAAGCCAACTTTGAAATGTCTGGTGTTGAATTATCAACAAAAGTTTAGTTGTGAAAATTATATTCAGGGAGAACAGCCTGATGGGAACAGACCCCAAAATTCTCTAGTCATTCTAAATTCTGTCAGGATGGAAACAAATCCTTGAAGAGATTTCTTAGGTCACATTGACTCAACACCTCTCTCCCTCATGACATGGCCCTTTCTGACCTACATTTTTGCATTTTGCTTTGAATCTACACTGAGAGCTGTTTTAAGAAACAGCCACAAAGAGTCGGACACGACTGAATGGCTGACGCACACATTATAGGCAGCATGGTATAATACTGTAGAATTGTTATTAAGAACACTTTCTGGTCATCACAGTATATAGGAGAAGCAAAAATTTTTCCCGAGCATTTGGTCTTCTTTTATCTTATGGACACTGAATCTTTTAATAGCTTTGCTTTCCCTTGGGCATTAGGAAACTGAGCCAAATTTGTGTTTTTCTCGGTATCTATGTAGAAGTTCATGGATGAATTTTTAGTGCCTGAATATTATGTTATATTTTCAACTCTAGGTATTACATTTTTATACCTTTTTACTTTCCCTTTGCCCCCATCCTCATTTATGTTAGTAGACTTTTATTGTTACATTTTATTATAAACGACTCCAAATCCTTCTGCTTTTTTCTTTCAAAAAATAAAATATACTGAGGGATTCACTTTACTTTTGTAGTGTATAATTCGCTAAAACTCACATAATTCAAACCAAGATTCCAAAGTCTTGTATAGTGGTTCTGATTATACCATATTAATCCCAGTGTCCTCAATATTAACATCAGACCCTATTGTCACAATTCTAGAATGACCTTAAGAATCTCAGAACCTTATTAAATCAATACTGTCTGGAGTAAGCTATTGTGTTTTGAGTTAGTGAAAAATGCCATAAGATTTGAACTCTAGATCCAGTAGGTTAATTCATTCATTTAAATATTTGTTTACTATGGACTGGGCACACAGGTTCTGCACATACAGTGGTAAACCAAAAATAGACATGGCCTGTGCTCTCATAGAGTTTATAATCTAGAAGTCAAATAATCACATGGTCCCATAAATAAGTAGGCTTTGGGAACATATGATGTGGAATCAGACTTGTCTTGGGAGTCAGGGAAGACTTCTTTGAATTGAGATCTGCAGGATATACCCAGAAGTTTGGGGAGAGGATAAGAAAGGGCAAGAAGCATTTTGGGAAGTAGGAAAAGTGTGTGCAAAAGCCACATGGCAGGAGGAAGCACAGTGCAATAGGGGAACTGAAAGAGGAGGCCTGTGGTGAAACAGACATCTGAGGCATGGCGGTGCTAGCTGAAGCTATGCCAGCAGGCAGGTGGGAAGCCACTGAAGCATTTTAAATAACGATTGAGCTATGATAAATGCTCCTTAAGAGAATGGTAATGTTGAGTTACCAATTCAGCCACTGTTAAAGTGACTAAGGGGATTGAAGCTAAACTTTCTCTTAGGGCCAGCACCCTGGAAATTTCCATCCAGTTAAAAAGAAGGCCATCTATAGGAAAAAAGCCTTTGGGGAGTTGTGTTTTGTTTTTTTTTTTAAATAAAATTATGCACCAGGAAAGAACAGCCTCAAATGTAAATAGGTCTGGATGAATGGATAACCTACTATGACCAGTGTCTGCCCTCTCACTTACAGGCACAAAGGCTGTTACTTAATCCTTATATTAATCTCCACAGAAAGCCTGCAATATGCAAAACACTTTTGAATAGTTCGTTTAATTCACACAAGTCTGTGACTTAAGCATCATTTTTAATCTTACAGTGATGAGAAAACTAGACACCAGAGAAATCGGGTAACTTGCCCAAGGTCATATCGCTAGAAAATAATAGCGCTGAGGCTCAAACTCAGGTGGTCTAATCCAAATCCATATAAATGACAGTCATAGTAGGGGTCTCCAGAAGAATGAATGTGGGTGAAATTCCCTGTCAGAACTTGTAGTGACCTTGAAATTTAGGGGGAAAGGGAAACCTGAATCCATGGTCCTCATTCCATGAACTGAATATGAAAGGAATTTTATCTTCTAAGGAAGATAACTTCTGCGATCAACCTAATCAGGTAAGGCAGGAGCAGAGAGTCCTTTATCCACAGAGAGTTAACCCTTGATATCTGCCAGGGTGATTCCAGGACTCCCAAGGACACCAAAATTCACAGAAGTTCAAGTCCCTTATATAAAATGGTATAGTATTTGCATACAAGCTACTCACATCCTCCCATATACCTTAAATAATCTCTAGGTTATTTAGAATACATAATACAATGTAAGTATTATATAAATAGTTGTCTGCAGACTATAACTTTAAGTTTTACTTTTTGAGGCTTTCTGAAATTTTTTTCAAATATTTTTGATCTGCTGTTGGTTCAATCATTGGATGCGGAAACCACAGATATGGAGGGCCAACTGTAGGTAACTACATGAGATGGTCCCCAGCTTAAAAGAAGGAAGTGAAACAGATAAACCCTCTGCCTATAGAGATAAAAGATTCTATTTCTCCAGATGGCCTCGACAGGGGGTGGGTTGTGTGAGACCTATGCTCTATAAAGAGAAGGGAAATGTCACCAGACTCATATCTGCAGAACTTTTGTTAGCATTCCGTAAAGAGGGAGCAAATAACATGGTACCAGCTGTCGATACTTCTGTTTTAATAAGAAAACCACCTTTGGAACAAAATCAGACCCATGCTGGGACAGAATAGGATTTCCTAGACACAACAAATACTAACTTGGTGTGGGATTATTAAGAAGCAAGCTCTCCAATCCTGCTGAATCAATGGGTAGGATCTATTTTCAGTTTTCGACTTGTCCTGAGAGACTATAAGCCTCCTGCCAAGTTGAATCAGAGCAGCATCTGTGGAAAATGATTAAGACTGTCACATTACCTTGGAAGACAGCTACAAAGTGCTGTGAACTCTTACCTGGATAAAAGTGTCCAAAAGTGAAAGATACAGAAAAAAGGCCTAGCTAGTCATAGAGTCAAATCTTTTGTTAACAAGGAAAAAGGAGGACCTCCTCTGGTGGACCAATTCTGTATTCCCTGGGCAACTAGGTTTCCATTTCTCCTGATGGTCCCAAGCTGGACCCAGTTTGGCCTGAGAATCAAGTTTCCTTTGTCGACATATTTGCCTGGTTGCTTGACGTCTGCCGTCCAGAACTCTTGCCTCTTTTTTGCTTACTGTGTTCCTAACCATCGGCCTGGCTTTGGGTATTCTTGGTCTCCTAAAGCATTCCTTTGGGATTTCTGTTCAACTTAGTTGCTATCGGCTTGCCTAATTTCCGGCACACTCTAAATTTCACCTGCTTTTCATTTCTGGATCACTGATTTTTATTTTTTATTTTTTTGGTCCTTCGGTTCTTGCATACTTCTATTTTTTCATGCCTGCTGGCCCACTGCCTAGCAAACATCCACTTTCAGCTTTCCTTACCCGTTAGATTTTCTTAACCTTTTTTTTGCAAAGCACCATCTTTATTCACAACCCCAGAACTGACGTTTTTATAGCCTGAGGTGAAACAATCAAGAGGAAATACCTCTTGTTCGGTCTTCTTTAGATCTGAATCTCAAAAGGCAATAATAGAGACTATAAAGTTAAAAAAAATGAATTCTAAAAGAAAGTAATTTATTGTTGGTAATACATGTAATAATAATTATCTAAGAATAATTTAGAGTAAGAACCAGGTAGATCATTGATTCTAATAATATTCTATTTTCATGTCAAGAAAATTTTGTTCCTTTGAACTATATACTTTTAGCTTAGTATGAAATTTTGCACATGCGAATTTAGGTTAAGACTTAGAATTCTTAGAATTTAGATTTCTTTTAAATGGGTAAAATGGAATTGTGCTATCTTCATAGGGATACACTGACTCCTTTTGAAAGATTTACTTTTATTCTTTTTTTTTAGCAATCTTTTAAGAAAATAATTTTGTTTATTTTTTGGCTGCGCCAGATCTTCAGTGCTGTGTGGGCTTTTCTCCAGCGGTCGGTGAGCAAGGGCTACTCTGTGGTTGTGGTGCAAGGGTTTCTCACTGTGGTGGCTTCTCTTGTGGAGCACAGGTTCTAGGAGCTGTGGCTCCTGGGCTCAGCAGCTGTGGCACAGGGCCTTAGCTGCTCTGCAGCATGTGCACCCTCCCAGATCATGGAACCCACGGCTGCTGCATTGTCAGGTGGGTTCTTTACCACTAAGCTACCAAGAAGACTGAAAGATTGACTTTTAGAACGCAGGAATTTATGAGAGTTAATTCTTAAGGTACATATATAGCAAGCTACTCCCTACCAACAATATATATTTCTTATAAATATATAATTCACTCTTGTCCCTTCAAAATTTATAAGTGACCTGACTCTCGAATTGTACAGTTGCAATTTTCCATGGAATCAGAAAACCAAATCCAGTTATTTTTGTATTTTCCAGAGTTGCATAACCTCTGTTTTATATTTTTAATATAAATTTATTTATTTTAATTGGAGGCTAATTACTTTACAATATTGTAGTGGTTTTGCCATACATTGACATGGATCCGCCACAGGTGTACATGTGTTCCCCATCCTGAACCCCCCTCCCACCTCCCTCTCCATCCCATCCCTCTGGGTCATCCCAGTGCACCAGCCCTGAGCACCCTGTCTCATGCATTGAACCTGGACTAGTGATCCATTTCACATATGATAATATACATGTTTCAATGCCATTCTCCCAAATCATCCCACCCTCGCCCTCTCCCACAGAGTCCAAAAGACTGTTCACTACATCTGTGTCTCTTTTGCTTTCTCACATATAGGGTTATCATTATCATCTTTCTAGATTCCATATATATGCGTTAGTATTCTGTATTGGCAGAGAAGGCAATGGCACCCTACTCCAGTACTCTTGCCTGGAAAATCCCATGGATGGAGGAGCCTGGTAGGTGCAGTCCATGGGGTCGTGAAGAGTCGGACACAACTGAACAACTTCACTTTGACTTTTCACTTTCATGCATTGGAGAAGGAAATGGCAACCCACTCCAGTGTTCTTGCCTGGAGAATCCCAGGGACAGGGGAGCCTGGTGGGCTGCCATCTATGGGGTTGCACAGAGTCAGACACGACTAAAGTGGCTTAGCAGCAGCAACAGCATACTGTATTGGTGTTTTTCTTTCTGGCTTACTTCACTCTGTACAAAGGCTCCAGTTTCATCCACCTCGTTAGAACTGATTCAAATGTATTCTTTTTAATGGCTGAGTAGTGTTCCATTGTGTATATGTACCACAGCTTTCTTATCCATTCATCTGCTGATGGATATCTAGGTTGCATCCATGTCCTAGCTATTGTAAACAGTGCTGCGATGAACATTGGGGTACATGTGTCTCTTTCAATTCTGGTTTCCTCGGTGTGTATGCCCAGCAGTGGGATTGCTGGGTCATATGGCAGTTCTATTTCCAGTTTTTTAAGGGAATCTCCACATTGTTCTCCATAGTGGCTGTACTAGTTTGCATTCCCACCAACAGTGTAGGAGGGTTCCCTTTTCTCCACACCTTCTCCAGCATTTATTGCTTGCAGACTTCAGATAGCAACCATTCTGACTGGTATGAAATGGTACCTCATTGTGGTTTTGATTTGCATTTCTCTGATAATGAGTGATGTTGAGCATCTTTTCATGTGTTTGTTAGCCATCTATATGTCTTCTTTGGAGAAATGTCTGTTTAGTTCTTTGGCCCATTTTCTGACTGGGTCGTTTATTTTTCTGGAATTGAGCTGCAGGAGTTGCTTGTATATTTTTGAGATTAATTCTTTGTCAGTTGCTTCATTTGCTAGTATTTTCTCCCATTCTGAAGGCTGTCTTTTCACCTTGCTTGTACTTTCCTTTGTTGTGCAAAAGTTTTTAAGTTTAATTAGTCCCATTTCTTTATTTTTGCTTTTATTTCCAATACTCTGGGAGGTGGGTCTTAGAGGATCCTGCTGTGATTTATGTTGGAGAGTGTTTTGCCTATGTTTTCCTCGGTTTTATTTTAAAGGGAATAAAGAAAAACAGCAGAAATATGTAGACAGTCAGACAGCCTGTGATATAATCCCAGCTGTGCAGCCTCTCAGTAAGACCAGGGCAGATTATTCTTCTTCACTTGAGAAAGATTAAAAAAAAAAAATCAATTCCACCTTCACAATCTATGACCTGGGCTCAAGTCATCCTTGCCACTGGTTTAATCTAGAGAAGATTCTAAACTTTACATCTCTCCATGTGTCTCTATGGTAATAGTTAAAACTTTGCCTTGACCTCTCTTTCAAAATTTATGTCCCAGCTTCTTGTCTGCACAGTTGCTAAAATTTAGAGCCCTGCCCTTCACAAAGATGGTGGATATAGACCCTGACAAGCTTTAGAGAGATAATTTCTAACCTGTTGTTCTGAATTGCAGAGTACTGTCTTTCCCTGAGCTGCTTGATTTTCTGTCAACTTGATTCAGTGATCAACTGCTGCCTTGGGCCTCTCACTGACAACTGCTTTTGTGAACTATGCCTGGTGCCGAGAAATATTTTGAACACTGTCTGGCTTCTAATTCTTTCCCAGTGGTTATTTTCAAGACTGGGTCTCTTCTCCTCTCTGGTATTACAGGGTCATACCCAGCCTACTTGTAAGATGCCAGATGTGTGATACTGTATTGCACGGTCCTACAGCATGAAGTTGTTAAATTGTGTCCATTATAATTTGTTTAATAAGACAGGGATTTAGGTGACATAGTTCAAAATAATCTCTATTAATGTAACAATGGTCAAAAGTTTTATGAGAGATGGTACTTTAAGAGACGAGTTTTGTTTTCTAATAAAATTAATTTGTATGGAAAAGTTCATTCCCTTAAAACTCAAAGATGAATTTTTACCTAAAGGTTTTTGGGAAAGTTTGTTGAAGATGCTGACTCAGGTTGTTCAATAAAAAATTACACAAGAATGATAAATCTATTCAGTTACACCTTTGAATTAAAAAAAAAAAAAAACTCCTTTTATTGTTTCTTTTCACCAAAAAAATAGTAATGGCTTTCTAGAATTTTATTTTATTTATTTTTGGCCTTGCCACATGCCTTGTGGGATCTTAGTTCCCCACCCAGGGATTGAACCTGCAGTGAAAGTGCCAAGTCCTAATGGTTGGAGTTTCCAGCAGCATGGTATTTTAGACATCTCTATGTGTGCAGTGCTTACTCTATGCTAGGTATTATGCTAAAAGCTCTATAACATGAAGTTTGGAACACTTATGGCATTTTCTGTACTTCATGTGGAGCGTAATTCTTATATTTTCCTGAACTTTCTCTCCTTTCTTTATTTCTCTCTCTCTTTTTCCTTTTCAGTGTTTCTTGTTCCCATGTAATGATTAGGAGCTATCTGGAGAGAGTTCCCAAAGAAAGGCAATGTCAAAGAATGCTCAAACTACTGCACAATTGCACGCATCTCACATGCTAGTAAAGTAATGCTCAAAATTCTCCAAGCCAGGCTTCAGCAATACATGAACCATGAATTTCCAGATGTTCAAGCTGGTTTTCGAAAAGGCAGAGGAACCAGAGATCAAATTGCCAACATCTGCTGGATCATCGAAAAAGCAAGAGAGTTCCAGAAAAACATCTACTTCTGCTTCATTGACTATGCCAAAGCCTTTGACTGTGTGGATCACAATCAACTGTGGAAAATTCTGAAAGAGATGGGCATACCAGACCACCTGACCTGCCTCTTAAGAAACCTGTATGCAGGTCAGGAAGCAACAGTTAGAACTGGACATGGAACAACAGACTGGTTCCAAATAGGAAAAGGAGTACGTCAAGGCTGTGTATCATCACCCTGCTTATTTAACTTCTATGCAGAGTATATCATGAGAAATGCTGGGCTGGAAGAAGCATAAACTGGAGTCAAGATTGCCAGGAGAAATATCAATAACCTCAGATATGCAGATGACACCACTCTTATGGCAGAAAGTGAAGAACTAAAGAGCCTCTTGAAGAAAGTGAAAGAGGATAGTTGAAAAAGTTGGCTTATAGCTCAACATTCAGAAAACTAAGATCATGTCATCTGGTCCCATCACTTCATGGCAAATAGATGGGTAAACAGTGGAAACAGTGGCTGACTTTATTTTTCTGGGCTCCAAAATTACTGTAGATGGTGATTGGAGCCATGAAATTAGAAGACGCTTACTCCTTGGAAGGAAAGTTATGACCAACCTAGACAGCATATTAAAAAGCAGAGACATTACTTTGTCAACAAAGCTACGTTTGGTCAAGGCTATGGTTTTTCCAGTAGTCATGTATGGACTATAAGAAAGCTGAGCAGCGAAGAATTGATGCTTTTGAACTGTTGTGTTGGAGAAGACTCTTGAGAGTCCCTTGGACAGCAAGCAGATCCAACCAGTCCATCCTAAAGGAGATCAGTCCTGGGTGTTCATTGGAAGGACTGATGTTGAAGCTGAAACTCCAATACTTTGGCCACCTGATGTGACGAGCTGACTGATTTGAAAAGACTCTGATGCTGGGAAAGATTGAGGGCAGGAGGAGAAGGGGACAATAGAGGATGAGATGGCTGGATGGCATCACCGACTCAATGGACATGGGTTTGGGTGGACTCTGGGAGTTGATGATGGACTGGGAGGCCTAGCATGCTACAGTTTATGGGGTCGCAAAGAGTCGGACACGACCGAGAGACTGAACTAAACCGAACTGGAGAGAGTTCAATTGTTTGTCAGCTTCTGTTGCTTTCTGGCTGTGTGACTCCAGGCAAGTTACTTAAAATCTCTCTGCTTTAAAGTGGCAGAACCAGACAAACAACTGAACTCTCTCCAGATAGTTCCTAATCATTACATGGGAACAAGAAACAATCAAGAAAAGGAGAGAGAGAAAGAAAGAGAGAGATAAAGAATAAGGGGGGAGGGGAATCTCAGGAAAAGATAAGGATTATCCTCCACCCGACCTTTGGACCTTTTAAGACATTTCCTGAATTGGTTCTTGTAATTGGATTTTACTTGGGGTAATCAGCAAGGAAACAGATGGGTCCTCCGCAATCATCTGAGCGAATCAGCTGTTTCCTGTATTAAGATGGTTATTCTTGTGTTCAAGAGAATTGAGGACTGGCCTTCAGAAGAAAAGAAATACTACAAATCACCCAATGAATAGTGCTCTGGCAGTGATACCAGGTCATCTCTTGCTTATTCTTGTCTCTACTCAATTTTCCTCTTTGATAAACAGCAAGGCATACCTTATAAACCAGATTATGTGCTGAGTCACTCATACTTGTTTGATTCTTTGTGGCTCCATGGACTGTAGCCTACTAGGCTCCTCTGTCCATGGGATTCTCCAGACAAGAATATTGGAGTCAGTTGCCATTTCCTATTCCAGGGAATCTTTCTGACCCAGGGATCAAAATCTCCTGTATTGCAGGTGATTCTTTACCATCTGAGCCACTATAAACAAAATTCAGTTCAGTTCAGTCGCTCAGTCGTATCCGACTCCTTGCAACCCCAAAGAAAGGCAAGAATAAACAAAATTAAGAGGATAGTTAAACTGAATTGTGGAATGCTGTTTGAACACTATGAATTTAACAGTTTGTCTACATGAAACCTTAAGACTGTTCCAGAGACTGAAAATATTCTCAGTCTCAGGACAAGTCCATATCCTGCTGAAAACCATAACTCACAGTAATAAGGTAATCCCTTCAATAATTCCCACATGACAGGTTTTATATGATCATCTCTGTCACGCTTGTTCCAGCCATTGTGAATTCTCCATAAAGTCTTTTATTGCAATCTTTTCATTAGGGGAATTTTAATATCCAGAGTTGTAGTATTATGCCTCAAATCAGACAAAAATCCTAGTATCAAATTATTATTGGCCTTTCCTTTTCTTGAGGAACTATTCCCCAAAAAATGTCTTCAGTGAATGTACTGATAATATTAAGGAATAGAATAAATGATTCTGTTTCAGATTCTGAATGATGCTTTCAAGTTAAAAACATCTTTAACATCTATTCTATTTTTATACCTTTAATTCTCCTGACAGCCTCTTTTATTCTCTGTTTTATTCTTTCAGCAAATATTTATGAATTACCTTATGTATGCCAGGTGCTGTGCTAGGTATTAGAAACATAACAATGAACTAGAATTCTGATTATTCTCTTTTTTCTATTGTGAAGCATTCCATATAAAACCAGATACACAAAATTCTTAGCCTTCTTCATATAGGGTTTATGTATTCCATACTCTTAACATCATTTTATAACATTTTGGACATAAAAGGTTTATAGTATTAGGTGGTGGTAGTGGAAAATTAGAGAACCACTGTTTTTTGTTTTTTTTTTTTACTTCAATATCCAATTTGCCTTTTCATAGAAGATAAAAGAGAGCTCTATCTCTCCTTTTAGTCTATGATCTCATGCCTAAAACACAACAGACTCATTTTTTCTGGAGTACAAATTTAGTCTCCACCTTGGCTAACCAATACCCTAAGCCATCTAGTGGATACAGGCTAAAGAGTGTTAACAGATAATTTGTCTATTCTTTTCTCTAGGGAAGTTCTGGTAAAACGTGGGTTCTTTTTTAATTGCAGTATTCACGCAGAGCCTAATCTCCTCCCTTCTGTACTCTTCACTAGTTCCCTTTCCTGCTTCCCATTTTGAAGCTTCAAAGAAGCTCCTGATTGGGTCTACTTGCCCAAATCACAGCGAGGTTAACTCAGAGGTCATAATGTCAAATGCCTACAAGGACTAGACTGGAAAAATAAATAAATGTGGGGGGAGAATTAAGGAATGAGGGACCTGTGGCAAACTGCAGAGCCTTGGCCCCCTCAAAGAAGGAGGAGGTACTCAGTGCCAGCTCATTGTTGCTGAGTGAATGAAAGACTTGGCTAGTTGATCATCTGATTTTTTTAAAAAGTAAAAAATCTGGACCTTTATGTAAAGTGTCCTATTCTGTTCATGTTGGACCTGTCAAACAAAACACATCTGCCCAGGGCTGCAATTTGCAACCTCTGCTCTCACTGGTGTTGAGTTCAAAGAACTAAAAGCACCTAGGTGTCCAAAAAATCCTTGAAGAATACAAGTTGAGTTCTGCGATCCAACCCCATTATCAAGAGGAAAGGGGAAGAAAAACTTCTTATCAAGAGTATGATTTGATATTGGTTTAATCAGTGTATTTTCATTAACACTAATTAGTAGATTGTCACGCTGCAGTTTTAAAAAAATATAATGAAGTAATCCATCTTTATGTAAGAAAAGGGGATGAAATTATATTGAAGTTCAAAAATACATTTGATTTTGATTTCTATAAAGGAACACTGACACTGGAAGAATGCAATAAAAATTCTATGTGGGTATGGACAAGGCAGAAAGGCAAAAGTGTGGAACTAAGACTTCAATGTATATTTTTATTTGGGCTTTATTTTTTTGAACTAGGTGATAATATACATATTCAAAAATTAAAGTTTTCAGTGAAAGTAAAAGGCATTAAAATGTCTATTGCAGAGAAGTATGGTCAGTTGAAAAATAGATTAGAATGTGTAAAAATATGTAACAGGAAAAAATGTTATAAGGGAATGCAGTTATTAAAGTTCAAGAAGAAAAGGGAATGATGTTATATTTCTGGTAGCTAAAGAACAATGTTTCATTTATTCATCAAAAGAATGACACCCTTTCAATTGTATTAAATAGAGATGGTGTTTAAATTCAACTGGACATACTTAAGAGTTGTGTAACTATTTTATTTTCAAATGCCAATATTTACTACATAATCTGGAACTTCTTTACAATTGTTTGATTTTATGAGAAAAAGATTTGGATGTTGACATAAATATGAGGAAAAGATAGAAGAATTTTTCAAAATTCTTTTGGGAGTCCGCTGGATCACTGAAAAAGCAAGAGAGTTCCAGAAAAACATCTATTTCTGCTTTATTGACTATGCCAAGGCCTTTGACTATTTGGATCACAACAAACTGTGGAAAATTCTGAAAGAGATGGGAATACCAGACCACCTGACCTGCCTCTTACAGGTCAGGAAGTAACAGTTAGAACTGGACATGGAACAACAGACTGGTTCCAAATAGGAAAAGGAGTACGTCAAGGCTGTATATCATCACCCTGCTTATTTAACTTATATGCAGAGTACATCATGAGAAATGCTGGGCTAGAGGAAGCACAAGCTGGAATCAAGATTGCTAGGAAAAATATCAATAACCTCAGATATGCAGATGATACCACCCTTACAGCAGAAAGTGAAGAATTAAAGAGCCTTTTGATGAAAGTGAAAAAGGAGAGTGAAAAAATTGTCTTAAAGCTCAGCATTCAGAAAACTAAGATCATGGCATCCAGTCCTATCATTTCACAGCAAATAGATGGGGAAACAGTGGAAACAGTGGCTGACTTTATTTTTCTGGGCTCCAAAATCACTGTAGATGGTGATTGTAGCCATGAAATTAAAAGACACTTATGACCAACCTAGACAGCATATTAACAAGCAGAGATATTACTTTGTCAACAAAGGTACGTCTAGTCAAGGCTATGGTTTTTCCAGTGGTCATGTATGGATGTCAGAGTTGGACTTTAAAGAAAGCTGAGTGCCAAAGAACTGATGCTTTTGAACTGTGGTGTTGGGGAAGACTCTTGAGAGTCCCTTGGACAGCAAGCAGATCCAACCAGTCCATCCTAAAGGAGATCAGTCCTGGGTGTTCATTGGAAGGACTGATATTGAAGCTGAAACTCCAATACTTTGGCCACCTGATGTGAAGAGCTGACTCATTGGAAAAGACCCTGATGCTGGGAAAGATTGAGGGCAGTAGAAACGGACGACAGACGATGAGATGGCTAGGTGGCATCACTGACTCAATGGACATGAGTTTGTGTAAACTCTGGGAGTTGGTGATGGACAGGGAGGCCTGGCATGCTGCGGTTCATGGGGTCGCAAAGAATCGGACACCAGTGAGAGACTGAACTGAACTGAACTGAAGCAAAAAAAGTCTAAAGACCATTGATCTTGATTTTTCTATATTTGAAACCATTGAAGTTGCTCTTTTGTCTCTGGATGTCCAAAGTTATGTTATACATGAAGACTAAGAGGCCACAAATTACTTCTGAACACAACCATATGGATCAGCTATACAACCATTAGTTTTGCATTACCTAGGTTTTACTTAGAAAAACAGTCTTTTAAGTTCACAAGAATGGATGCTAGGTAAACAGATAAATGTAGATGCTTATAAGGTAGTTCCACCATATGACAGCAAAATTCACAGGGCAACTGTCATCCATGTGGGAAGGAGAGCCAGGTCAAGAGGTAGAATGTTTCCTACCCACATTGGCCACAGGTCAACCTGCTTGGATCTATCTTGGGATTCACATGTAGATTTAAAGCAAAAAGTGTAAGTTCAAAGATATGAGAGCTCATCAAACCCACCTAGGAGGGTCCCAGGATGGACCCTAGGGTAGCTGCTGCTCTACATGGGATGAGAAGAGAAACTACCCAAATGAGAATTGAAAATGAAAATGAACAGAAAACTAACTTCCCCCTTTTGAATAAGAAAATGTTAACTACATTGATTCTTTTTGTTGTTTTTTGTTGTTTTAGTCACTAAGTCACATCCATCTCTTTTGTGAACCCAAGAACTGTATGAAGCCTGCCAGTTTCCTCCTTGCTTGGCATTTCCCAGGCAAGAACACTGGAGTGGGTTGCCATTTCCTTCTCTAGGGGATCTTCCTGACCCAGGCATGGAACCTGCACTGCAGGTGGATTCTTTACTGCTGAGCCACCAGGGAAACCCTACATTGATTCTTCGTTGATTCTAAATGGAAATTGACAATCACTTCTCATTTGGTTGAAACTTTATCCCTATTATTCCTGTTTATATCCTTTACCATAAGAAATCCTAGACTCCCGGATCACCCTTCATCTTCCACCCACTAAATCACTGGGCTCTTCACATCACCTATTTTGAACCCCTTTACCACACTCCCCAATTTCTGAGACTCTTTCCACTATGTCCTCTGGAATTCACAGTTCATCTTCAGCGAAAACCTTTGTATCTCTTCTCCATTTCTTCACCTTCTTGTTCTAAAGCACACCTGGCTCACCCTCTGTGGATGCTGTTGTCCCTGCAACCTTCCCAGAACCCTTGGAAGACTTGGAGGTGGGAGAGAGATCCTCTTTACTCTTCATTGCTTCTCTCAGGCTATTCTCCTCATCTCCTATCTAATTCCTCCCCCTAAAGTATTTGTTTCTTAAACTCATGACCTCTGATGAGAAGACATATCACTCATATCACTCTACTCATTGTGGTAATCCCCTACTCACTCATAGATCACTTTGAATTATTTCTCAAGGACTTTAACTTTTGGCTACTGGCATCCTATCCAGGGGGCTTCCCAGGTGGCACTAGTGGTAAAGAACCAGCCTGCTAATGCAGGAAGATATAAGAAATGCAGGTTTGATCCCTGGGTCAGGAAGATCCCCTGGAGGAGGGCACAGCAACCCACTCCAGTATTCCTGGAGAATCCCATGGACAGAGGAGCCTGGCAGGCTGCAGTCCATAGGTTGCACAGAGTCAGACATGACTGATGAGGTTTAGCATACATTTCCTATCCAGTATCTCTCTTGTCCTAAATCTTGCTATTTTTAATATGTATAGAGAGAATCCTCATGATACTCCCTCTTTGACTCACTTCCAATGACACTGTATTCCAGACTCCTTAGTCATTCATTGGCATTGTCAAATTCAATTCATCACTTCTCCATAATCTTTATTGCATGCATCCCACTCAAACTGCCACATTGTTATGGTCATTCTGCAGACTTGAGATAGATTCCTCCACCTGTATTTTGTTTGGGATGTCAAGACTGACATCCCAATGTTAATACACATGTATTAACTTTTTCAGAGTATGAAAAATTTTATTACACGTGTAGAGAAGTTTTCTGAGGAGAGCAGGGCAGTCTCCAAGCTGGTCTGAATATGACTTGAGGGAGCAGAGAGAGGAGACTTTCTTAGGGTTTATGGTGTTTGGAGTGGGTGTGTGGGGGCAGGGTCAAGCATCCCTTGCATGGACAGGCTCTTGTATACTTTGAACTTCCCATGGGCACCAAAGGAGTGAGCAGCTGGGCTTTCTGATCAATTTTCCCAGATGGGGGACAGAGGGAGCAAAGAAGCGGTGGGGCTTGAAAGCTGTCATCAAATATCAAAAATGGAGCCAGACCCTTTATGTTACACCTATATTTTCAGATCATTCCCTCTTGTTGTTGGACTCCTACAGTCCCTCAACCCTGAAAGGACCTGCAATTCACTGATCCAACCACATTTTTTCTGACCTTAGTCTCTCCATATCTACTATTCCCTCATCTTAAAACTCCGTGGTGAATCATACTCACTCCCTTACATCTTTGAGTTCCTTGTACCTCTGTTCTTGCTCTTATTTCCTTGGTAAAAGCTAATTTCGTAGAATTCTAAGCTTGCTTTGAGCCTGGATCCTGGCTCAGTCAATTACTGCTGGAGGAAGACAGTGTGGCAGTTTGAGTGGGATGCATGCAATAAAGATTATGGAGAAGTGATGAATTGAATTTGACAATGCCAATGAATGACTAAGGACAAACACACTGACTTATCTTACTTAAATTTATGACCATGAACTCAGTTCAGTTCAGTTGCTCAGTCATGTCCGACCCTTTGCGACCCCATGAATCGCAGCATGCCAGGCCTCCCTGTCCATCACCAACTCCCGGAGTCCACCCAAACTCATGTCCATTGAGTTGGTGATGCCATCCAGCCATCTCATCCCCTGTCAGCCCCTTCTCCTCTGCCCCCAATCCCTCCCAGCATCAGGGTCTTTTCCAATGAGTCAACTCTTCGCATGAGGTGGCCAAAGTACTGGAGTTTCAGCCTCAACATCAGTCCTTCCAATGAACACTCAGGACTGATCTCCTTTAGGATGGAGCGGTTGGATCTCCTTGCAGTCCAAGGATCTCTCAAGAGTCTTCCTCAACACCACAGTTCAAAAGCATCAGTTCTTCGGCATTCAGCTTTCTTCACAGTCCAACTCTCACATTCTTACATAACTAACTCAAGTGGGCCCTTAATGACACTCAGCAAGCCTATGATATATTTTCTTTCCTAGTATATTCATCTTTCCATTCTCCTGGATGAATATTTCACATCTTCGCTTCTCTCCTCATCACCTTTAGTTACTCTTCCGAATCTCCTCTTCCCTGATGACTTTATGTCATATGTCTCTGAAAAAAACAATCAGAAGAGAACTTCCACAGGTTCTCACCACTGCTCCTATGACCTTCCCTCCAGTTTTCATAGATGAACAGTCTGTATTCCTGTCTATAGATAATCCTTTCATTCATGTGCTAGATCATAAACTTTTCCCCTTTGAAAGGCACCACTCTAGCAATTCTCTCTTCTTGCTCCTTCATAAAAATTTCCTTCTCTTCTAGATCATTCTCATCAAAACAAATATTTCAATTTTTTGGCCAACCTACTTTTGACTCCACTTCCACCACCAGTTAACTGTGGTGGTAGGCTCCCCACCATCATTTTTGGGCTCCCTTCTGCAGGAGAACTGCTAAAAAGAATTGCCTATAATATTAGTTGGAGAGGGCAATGGCTCCTCAACTTCAGTACTCTTGCCTGGAAAATCCCATGGATGGAGGAGCCTGGTAGGCTGCAGTCCATGGGGTCGCTAAGAGTCCGACACGACTGAGTGACTTCACTTTCACTTTTCACTTTCATGCATTGAAGGAAATGGCAACCCACTCCAGTGTTCTTGCCTGGCGAATCCCAGGGACGGGGGAGCCTGGTGAGCTGCCGTCTATGGGGTCGCACAGAGTCGGACACGACTGAAGCGACTTAGCAGCAGCAGCAGCAGCAGCAGCATAATATTAGTATCTCCAATTTCTCTCCTTCAATTTTCTCTTAAACCCATTCAATTTCTTTTTCCCATTTCCCATAGCCTCCATGGTACTAAATCCAGTAGTTATTTCTCAGTCCTCACTTCCTCACTCACATGTAAGCACTAATACCTCCTTGATAATTTTCACTTGACTTCCAGGCACCTCACTCAGCTCACCAACTTCACTGGCTTTTCCTTTTCAATCTCCTTTGCTGGCTCATCCACTCTCCTGCCTTGAAGTTACAAGGTTTCATCTTTGGTTCTCTTCTATTTATATTCATTTCCTTGTGACTTTAAATATCATTTAATATCTCTACTTTTGGACAAATCTAAGTTTCTGATGACTTTTAGATCATACTACTGAGCTGGCAAAAACTCCTATAACCTGGGCTGTAGTCCTCAGTAAGGTCACAGAATAAAACATAACTATCATCTTTAAAAAAAATGCTGATATCTCTTATGCTGCATATGGTAGCTTGGACCACCCTTCTTAACACTGCACTCCCATGTACAGCTGCCTACTTAAGATCTCCACTTGAATTTCCAATAGATATCTTGAACTTAAAAACGTCCAGTACTGAATTCCTGATCTTTCTCCCCTAACCAACTCTACCTGTAGTCTTCCTCATCTTCACCAGTTTGTTTTCCTTTTTTTTTTTTAACATATCCCCTATCTGCTTTATTATCCTATTTGATTTTCTTATGTGTTACTTATTGCCTGCTGCCCCCACTTCCAGAATGTAATATCACAAGGGCTGAGGGTTTTGTATTTTGCTCAGGTATATAACCCAATCAACTAGAACAATGTCCAGGGGCTCAATTAATATTTGTTTATTGAATGAATGAAAGAACGAATTAAACTAGTACTTATCATACTCAGAAATTACTGAAATCTTTTAACCCAAGCTGAAAGATCAATGAAAAACGGGTTTATTTGCAGCAATAAAATACCACACAGATTTTAAGCCTGTTTGTGCTTGGCTTGGGGGAGGGGCAGGCAAGAATGCAATTCTTCAGAAACGGAAAGCACTAGAACAAAGCTTAAGTAAAAACCACAGTGAGAGGTAGTCAAGTTTTGCTCCTAAGGAAACTTCTTGTCAGAGGAAGAGGCTCGAGTTCTAAGTGGCAACTATGGGATAAAAAGAAGCAAAAATGCATCTTCTTACAAGTCACTAGGATCAACAGCTGTTCTCCCGCTAGGATGGCTGTTTTTTCCCTTATTTGGACTTCACCGTCAAAAGAAAGACACCACACCCTGTGTTATGCAGCCTTAACTGAGTAAGTGTGCCACGTCCCGGGCCTCCTGACTTCAGAACTGTATTTAATTTAGTAATGTTTGTCTTTTTCTCTTTTGACTCAAGGTTCGTGGGTAGGGCCAGGAAAACTCTAAAGCTGTTTTAAAGCAATTCAAACCAGAAAGGTCAGACTTTAAAAAGTACTCAGGAAAAACACGTTTAAGGCTGTAAGAGTTTAAGGCTGGATGTGGGGGCAGGTTACATTCAGTAGAGGAGAGCCCCATCTGCGTTGGCTCAGTTGACGCGCCAGTCGATTGCTCCCGCGGCCGCACGGGCCACAGTACGCGAGGGAGGAAAAAGCCGGTCCCCAGGGAAGGAGCCCCAAGCTTCCCTTGAATTTCCACGCAACCCGCCCAGACACGTCCGGGCTGAAGGAGCAGAGTCCAAACGGAGCGTCAGACCTGCCGGGCGGGGTGGCGGGAAGCGCGGCCAGGGGAGTGGGTAGCCGGGAGCAGCCACTTAGGTCGGCGCGTTCGGAGAGCTGGGCTCCCCGGCCCTCCCCTCCAGGCGCGGAACAAGCGACACCCCGGCTTCCGCGGCGCCCCCTCCTTCCTCCGCACGCCTCCCCTTTAAGCGCGAGGCGCAGTTGGATTTGTGTCGGCCGAGCGAGGCGCGACTCCCCTTTATGGCGGAGCCGGCAGCGGCGGCTCTGACAGCCGCGGTAGCCGGGCGAGCAGAGCAGAAGGCCGGGCCTCGGGCCGCCGGCCGCCGTCGCCGCAGCGGGGCCGGGGGGAGAGCGGCGCGCGCCGCGACGGGGGCGGAGGAGTGGGCGGGCCCGGCCGGACTGGGGGCGGGGAGGCGGGGAAAGGCGGGGAGCCGGGTCGCCGGCGCTCGGGTCCGCCTCTGACTGCGGCGCGGTGGGGCGATGTGTGATTACCATGGCGAGGAGTCTCTGTCCGGGGGCCTGGCTAAGGAAGCCCTGTTACCTCCAGGTAGGCCGGCGGCGAGCCCGCCGCGCGCCCGCTCTCTGCGCGGGACTTGCCCGCCTTCCTCCTCCTTCCCTGGGTCGGCGCCCGCCCGAACCCCGCTGCCCCCTGCCGTCCGGCACCTGGCGGCGCGCCCTCCCTCGCTGACCGGGCGCCGCAGCCTCCACCGCGGCGCTGTCCCGCCGCCCCCCAGCGTCCCGACCGGTCCGGGCTCGTCCTCGGCGCCTCGCATCCCGAGAGCCCCGGGACGTGACCCGGGTGCGGCCCCACGCCCCTCGTGTTTGGGGCTCCACAGTCTGGGCTCGGGACGTGCCGCGGTCTTCTCCCTGGTCCATTGCTCTGCTTCCCCCTCCCTGATGGGCCCCGCAGGGAGGCTGTTCTCGGCTCAGTCCGGAGTCCTCAGTAGGTGGTAGGAAAGGTGGTGTGTCATTCCTCCATATTTTAGAAAATTATGACAAATTGTCACATCAATGTTTTCTTCAAATCCTGATGAAGCGGCATGTGGCGGGCTGAACCACTTGGTTCGATCTCCATCACACCCGTGATTTAAACGGGAGCAAGGGCTCAAGCGAGGCTGATGGATATTTGCGTTTTAAAAGGAAGGGACAATGTCTTGTGCGGATCACGAATACGCCAACAATGCAAATGTAATTCTGTTATGTCATGTATACTCTTCGCGTGTTAATTTTTCATAATTTCCCGTCCCACCCTCTATTCCGCTGCCAGTCTGTGTCTTCGAACCCTACTACAGCTTTCATGTACTGTTAGTCACCAGGGGGACCTAGTAGACACCATGAGTAGCTGAGCGCAAATCCATCACCCAAGTGGAAAAACAACTACAAATCAGTTCTTCGCGTGGGTCAGCAGTTCTGTCTGCCTTCAGAGGACAGTATTCCTTTACCGCTTACATTAAAATGCTTAAAGGTATCGATAGATTATTTGGGGATGGGAATTCATTAGGTGGTGCTTTTATCAATTATTTTAAAAGTTGAGAAGAAACCGTCGTGGGGCAAGTAAATCTTTCATTTTTGTTTGGAAATTGCGTGTGTGAATCACTACCCTGCAATGAGTGATGTACTTCAAATTGGAAGCTTGATTGACAGCTCATGAAATGAAGAATATAGGAGTAAAACTGATCGTTCTGAGCCTTTGTAGCAACTCCACCAGTAGTAATTGTGCCACGAGTAACAGTAGAGCAAACCAGTGTAGAATTCAATCCAGGCCAGATACCTCTTTGTAACCCTTTATGTGAAGAGGTAAAAAAGAGAAAAAAGGAAAACCACTTTCCAGACTCTAGTCTCAAAATTAGGCTGAGATGTTTAAAATCTTTTTTCTTAACTAAAACTGTCTAGCTTTTTTTTTTAGATTTTGTGGCACACTTTTAGACTTTGATTCATTTGGTTCTCAACCTTCTCCACACATGTGGTTGTGACATTTTTTTTGGCACCATAGCATAAGAACTTTCAGATTGACTGAGTTAAGGTTAGTTTTACAAATAGTTAGGCATCTGTTAATGGCAAACATTTAGTAATTCTGCCTTCCAGAATGTGTGCATCATTATCCATTACCAAACTAAGGTAAACTCAGGTCTTCAGCATTTCAAAAGGATTTGGGGCATAATTATATATTAGTAGGCTATTTCTATATAAAATAATGATTACATAGAAAACTTTGTTGATGATAGTATTATATTTGTGATAAATTTTAGAACTTGGGAACCTGGAGTACTGGTGTTTTAAACATTGTCTTGGTATTAGTATTTATTATTTATTAGTATTTAGGGATTTTCTTGTTAGTTGTCCTTCACCATACCTTTTCACTTTAACCCGCTGAATAAAAAGGCCTTCACATTACTCAGTGTCATGCCTTCTTCTGTTCTCCATTGCTTAAATGCTTCACCTTTTGTTTTTAATACTACTTCTACCGTTTGGGACTTCCCTGGTGGCTCAGACGGTAAAGAATGCCTGCAGTGTGGGAAACCTGGGTTTGATCCCTGAATTGGGAAAATTCCGGAGAAGGGAATGGCTACCCACTCCAGTATTCTTGCTTAGAGAATTCCATGGGCAGAAGAGCCTGGCTAGGTCTCACTTTTTTTTTTTTACTTACACTAGGTGCTTCAACTGTAAATTGTTTTGGATGAAGTCAAAGAAAAATATTTTCATTTAAAACTATTGTAGAGCTATCTATTCAGTTTCTCAGTCACTGAAAGTTGATTTAACATATATAATACTCCTTTCATTTTTTATCTTTATGATCTTTTAAATTTTATTTTATTTATTTTTGTTGTTTTTTGGCAGTGCCATGTGGCTTGCAGAATCTTAGTTCTCTGACCAGGCTTTGAGCATTGTTGGCACGGAGTCTTAAATACTGAACAGCCAGGGAAGTCCCTGATTTTCTTTAAAATCATGTTCCTTTGGGAACAGCGTGAGGCATGAGGACAGAGCTGAGTTTTGTTCATTTGTACATCTGGTTCATTATGACCTTGAAAAAATTTCGTAACTTTCTGGTTCCATAGTTTCCTTATCATAAGTAGAAATTGTAGTTCTTAGCTGTGTAATCACGTGACTGTAGTAAGGATAAGCTCAGTTTCAGTTCAGTCGCTCAGTCATGTCCAACTCTTTGTGACCCTGTGAATTGCAGCATACCAGGCTTCTCTTTCCATCACCAACTCCTGGAGTTTACTCAAACTCATGTCCATCGAGTTGGTGATGCCATCCAGCCATCTCATCCTCTGTCGTCCCCTTCTCCTCCTGCCCCCAATCCCTCCCAGCATCAGGGTCTTTTCCAATGAGTCAACTCTTCACATGAGGTGGCCAAAGTGTTAGAGTTTCAGCTTTGGTATCAGTCCTTCCAATAAACCCAGGACTGATCTCCCCTAGAATGGACTGGTTGGATCTCCTTGCAGTCCAAGGGACTCTCAAGAGTCTTCTCCAACACCACAGTTCAAAAGCATCAATTCTTCAGCGCTCAGCTTTCTTCACAGTCCGACTGTCACATCCATGCATGACCACTGGAAAAACCATAGCCTTGACTAGACGGACCTTTGTTGGCAAAGTAATGTCTCTGCTTTTTAATATGCTATGTAGGTTGGTCATAACTTCCCTTCCAAGGAGTAAGCGTCTTTTAATTTCATGGCTACAATCACCGTCTTAAGTGATTTTTAGAACCCCCCCAAAATAAAAGTCTGTCACTGTTTCCATTGTTTCCCCATCTATTTGTCATGAAGTGATGGGACCAGATGCCATGAGCTTAGTTTTCTGAATATTGAGTTTTAACCCAACTTTTTTACTCTCCTCTTTCACTTTCATCAAGAGGCTCTTTAGTTTTTCTTTGCTTTCTGCCATAAGGGTGGTGTCATCTGTGTATCTGAGGTTAATGATATTTCTCCTGGCAATCTTGATTCCAGCTTGTGCTTCATCCAGCCTGGCATTTCATGTGACATATTCTGCATATAAGTTAAATAAGCAGGGTAACAATATACAGCCTTGATGTTCTCCTTTTCCTATTTGGAACTAGTCTGTTGTTCCATGTCCAGTTCTAACTGTTGCTTCTTGACCTGCATACAGATTTCTCAGGAGGCAGGTAAGGTGGTCTGGTATTCCCCTCTCTTAGTTTTCCACAGTTTGTTGTGATCCACACAGTCAAAGGCTTTGGCATAGTCAATAAAGCAGAAGTAGATGTTTTTCTGGAACTGAGCTAGATGAAGTTAAATCTATTTTGTGGCATCTTAACTGCATTTTTAATAGAAAAGCATGTGAACTTAAATGGTAAATTTACATGTAGGTAAATATGTTCAATTCCTTCAACCAAAGGTCCCTGACTTTCTATCATCCCCTCTTTTATTTGTTGAGTCTTTATTGATCTAGGGACATGATATGACTTAATTTTACTGACTTCATCATTTACTTAGTAAATATTTGTCTATGCCTTTCACATGCTGGAAACTCTGTGAGGGGGTTGGGATTCTACAGAATTCTAAACAAACACCCTTGTGATCCTCATGGAGCTTAAAGTCTAGTCAAGGAGACAAACATTAATCAGATAACCTTAGAAATAAAAGTGCTATGAAGAAAAAGTGAAGGGACAAAAGAGTGCCTGAGAGGAAGAGAACAGTTTCTCTCTTTTGTAAAAGTATTTTACTATAGAAATTTTTATACATACATAAAGCAGAAAAGAATAATGTACTCTCAGCTACCTATTACTTGCCCTCAACAATTATCAGTATTTTGTTTCATGTCCCTTCCCCTGTGTCCTTTTTTAACTAAAATATTTTGAAGCAGATCCCATGTATCACATAATTTCATTTAAATGCCTCAGTATGAATTTCTAACATGATATTTTTGACATAATCACAATACCATTATCATGCCTTAACAAAATTAACAGCAGTTTCTTACTTTCTCTCATTCTCCTACATATGCATTATTCTGAGAGAATGACTAGATTTGATTTGCCATGGGATGGATTTACTGTGATACGAGAGGGTCTCTTGGTAAAAACAAAACGAAAAACTCTCCCCTTACCAGCTGATTCCTGCCAGAAGTTCTTTGAAGGAAAACTTAATTCTCATTTCAGGTTTTGGGAGAAAGTCTTAGAAAATGTCTGGTGTAAGTAACATTTTTATGTAAATGTAATATTTTAGTTTAAAGTAAAGCTGTAATTAGTCAACAGATATATAAAAGATTTTGTTTTGTTTGGAGATAGGGTTAGGGGTGAAGAGCACTGAAGGAATGAAATTTCAAAGATAGGGGGAAGAGGTGAACGGCCCAGCAAGAAGAGAGGAAAGTTTCAGAGACCAGCTGTGTATGCTTGCAGTTTTGCTGTTCTGTCTTAAAGTGGGTGGAGTCCAAAAGTAGTTCTGTTCTGAGGTGTTCAGGCCTTAGGACTTTCAAGTTTCCCTTCCTACTGCAGTTTACAGGAAAAAAATTTAAGCAATTACCTAAAAAGGAGCTTCATTCTCAGTATTTTCTTTAATCCAAATGTCACTGTGATAATTGATAATGTTTCTAGAAACTGTAGAATGTTTCTAAGAACAGTGGACTTCACTGGTGGCTCAAATGGTAGAGTCCACCTGCAAAGCAGGAGACCCAGGTTCAACACCTGGGTTGGGAAGATCCTCTGGAGTAGGAGATGGCAACCGACTCCAGTATTCTTGCCTGGAGAATCCCATGGACAGAGGAGCCTACAGTCCGTGGGGTTGCAGAGTCGGACATGACTGAGCAACCAACACTTTCTAGAAACTAGTATTATGCAATTAATGAAAAGTTTTCAGCTATAATATGGCTTAAATAGGTATTTATGGACTAATGTGGGGACCTAATTACTTTTTACAGTTTTCTTTATATAGCAAAGGAGATTCTTCTGCTTGTGAAGAGAAAAACTGATAATGGTATATATACATGTAGTAGAATATTGTTCAACAATAAAGAGAAATGAAGAATTGATATATGCTATAACATGGATGAACCTTGAAACCATTAAATACATGAAAGAAGCCACTCATAAAAGATCACATATTCTGGGGTTTCATTTATATGAAGTAGCCAGCAAAGGCAAATCTATAAAGACAGAAGATAGATTAGTTCTTGCCTAGGACTGGGAGGGTTGTAGGGACATGGGTATGAGGTTTCTTTTGGGATAAAGGAAATATTCTAAAATTGATGCTGTGCACAACTCTGTGAATATACTAAGATCCACTGAATTGTATACTTTAAATGAATACATTGTATGGTATGTGAATTATATCTCAATAAAGCTGTAAAAAAAGAAATTTAGTTTATCCCGTTGACGTGGTCCTTCTCACTGCTTCTTCTCATAAATTCTACCCATGCCAGCTTTTTGGTGTGGAGAGTACTTCGTCCAGAGGACAAGTGCAGGCACACTGTTTGCCTGTGTGGCCTCTCTGTGAACCAAGAGGGCTTGTGATCTGCTTGAAGTAGATATAGCCCAGCAGCATTTACCTGAGCAAACAACGGCTCAGGGCAAGGCAACATTCTCAGAGCACATTAACTTTAAGTTCTATCCTTCCTGGCTATTTTGTTGAAAGCTTACCTGGGAATTAGTATTTTCCTGGACTAGCTATATGTTGTGGCACATTGAACAGAGTAGAATCCTGCCTCTGAGAACAGGATCTGTAGGTGTGTTCCTGTTTGGACCATTTTTAGGCAGTGTTTTTCTTCCACACACCATTGTGATGGTACTCTTTGGGGCCTGTGTGGTGACCCAAGTTGACACCTGTGTTTGTCTCTTTTTAGCAGTGCGTTTTCAACAAATTAGGATCCACTTTGTTTAGAGTTTGCTCATAGCCTGAGTGGGACTGATAACACAACAGCCCTATAATTCATTGGTTTTACTTTATAATACCTTCCTTCTTCTCACTGTCATTAAGTCCTGGAAGAATGAAAGTTAAGACAATTTAAGCTAATTCTCTATACTTAGATTAGACACATTTTCCATTCCAGTCATTCTGCCTACGTGCCCTGTTACATATAAAAGGCTGCTGGAATGCTAGTGACATTTGAAGTCTGAGATACTTGGGTACTTCTGAGGATTTTTCAAGTTCTTTAAATTGCAAAAGTTTTAAATTTCTTAAGGTAGCCTCTTAAAAATAACAGTTTCAATGTGTTCAGTAGGGCTGTTGCGAATGGATGGATAAATGGCGTGTTCTAATGAGGTTGTCAGCATTGTAACATTTCTGATACCTACCTGGCTCTTTGATTTACATTAGTACTAGTCTTCAAACGTGACTGCTGTAGATGGTTTGGTTCTTTTTTACTTCGTGTGTATATTTTTGTAGGATTTAGTGTCTTGTAGGGTTACTGATATGGTTTAGTTGATAATAGTGACAATGTTGACAAATACTGTAGTAAGAATAAAATGGCTTCTTGTTCATTTTCAACTCCCAGGATTATTTTAAATCTAAGGGTAATAAAAGCAAGAATTGTTTCCTATTCTCCAAAGGGAGAAGGACTGTATAGGTGGTGTGGTTCATCAGCTCTTTTATACCTGCTGTACAGGGTTAAACTTTTGCCTTTGCCTGAAACTGAATCTCCATAACTCTAATTAGCTTTCTGAAACTAGTGAATATACAGGGAGCATATGCATCCCATAATGTGTTAAATTCAAGCCTAGAATTATAATGCAGCCTTTTGATATTATTATTAGTCACTATAATAAACTCAAAGAAATGGTGAATTCTCAGGCAGATTTCATACTCACATACTTTCAGGCTATAGCATGCAGTAAAAGGGTTTCTTCATTGTTATCTTCCCAGTACCTCAGCTTTTCATCTTAATGTTTTGTATTCTTTATATTTTTCTTTTTTTACCGTTTTCATTTTAATGTTTTCATTCCTTAAAGTTAAATACCATCTTTTGACACTGACTGGAAAGATAAATGTCTCACATTTTTAACATATTTAGTTCTAGACATTTAAATATTTTGTGAATAATTTTTCTTTAAAACCCTTTAATCTATAATGCATATGGGTTTAGAAAAACCAGAATACTGCAAAATGAACATGTTTAAAAGACCCAAAATATTAGTCAATGAATTTTTCTTTAGAAATAGTAGGGGATTTTTTTGATGATTATTTAATGAAATTAAATAAAATCTGTTTGGGGGTGATCATGCTCAAACTACTGCACAATTGCGCTCATCTCACATGCTAGTAAAGTAATGCTCAAAATTCTCCAAGCCAGGCTTCAGCAATACGTGAACCGTGAACTTCCTGATGTTCAAGCTGGTTTTAGAAAAGGCAGAGGAACCAAGAGATCAAATTGCCAACATCCACTGGATCATGGAAAAAGCAAGAGAATTCCAGAAAAACATCTATTTCTGCTTTATTGACTATGCCAAAGCCTTTGACTGTGTGGATCACAATAAACTGTGGAAAATTCTGAAAGAGATGGGCATACCAGACCACCTGACCTGCCTCTTGAGAAACCTGTATGCAGGTCAGGAAGCAACAGTTAGAACTGGACATGGAAGAACAGACTGGTTCCAATTAGGAAAAGGAGTACGTCAAGGCTGTATATTGTCACCCTGCTTATTTAACTTTTATGCAGAGTACATCATGAGAAACGCTGGACTGGAAGAAACACAAGCTGGAATCAAGATTGCCGGGAGAAATATCAATAACCTCACATATGCAGATGACACCACACTTATGGCAGAAAGTGAGGAGGAACTAAAAAGCCTCTTGATGAAAGTGGAGAGAAAAAGTTGGCTTAAAGCTCAACATTCAGAAAATGAAGATCATAGCATCCGGTCCCATCACTTCATGGGAAATAGATGGGTAAACAGTGGAAACAGTGTCGGACTTTATTTTTGGGGGGCTCCAAAATCACTGCAGATGGTGACTGCAGCCATGAAATTAAAAGACACTTACTCCTTGGAAGAAAAGTTATGACCAACCTAGATAGCATATTGAAAAGCAGAGACATTACTTTGCCGAATAAGATCCTTCTAGTCAGGGATATGGTTTTTCCTGTGGTCATGTATGGATGTGAGAGTTGGACTGTGAAGAAGGCTGAGCGCCGAAGAATTGATGCTTTTGAACCATGGTGTTGGAAAAGACTCTTGAGAGTCCCTTGGACTGCAAGGAGATCTAACCAGTCCATTCTGAAGATCAGCCCTGGGATTTCTTTGGAAGGAAAGATGCTGAAGCTGAAACTCCAGTACTTTGTCCACCTCATGTGAAGAGTTGACTCATTGGGAAAGACTCTGATGCTGGGAGGGATTGGGGGCAGGAGGAGAAGGGGCCGACAGAGGATGAGATGGCTGGATGGCATCACTGACTTGATGGACACGAGTCTGAGTGAACTCCGGGAGCTGGTGATGAACAGGGAGGCCTGGCGTGCTGCGATTCATGGGGTCGCAAAGAGTGGGACATGACTGAGCGACTGAACTGAACTGAATGGTGTGGATTTTTTTTTCCCTTTTGTTTTTTTATTGTGGTCAAAACACACAGCACAAAGTTTACCATCTCAACCATTTTTAAGATTATAGTACTGTTAACATATGCACATTTTTCAGCAACAAATCTGTAGAACTTGCAGTCTTGCAAAACTGAAACTCTGTACCTATTGAATAAGAGCTCCCTTTTTTCCCCTCCACACCATCCTGGTAACCACATTCTACTTTCTTTTTCTATGTGTTTGACTTCTTTAGATAACTTGTGTAAGTAGAATCATGCAGTAATTTTTGTGTGTGTGTGACTGGCTTATTTTACTTGAATATCCTCAAGATTTATCCATCTGGTAATGTATGATAGGATATCTTTGTTTTCAAAGGTTGAATAATATTCCACTGTATGTGTATACCACCTTTTGTATCCGCTCCTCAGTTGATGGACATTTGGGTTACTTCCACTTCTTGGCTGTTGTAAATAATGCCATAGAGAGCATGGGAGTGCTAATATAATCTCTTTGAGATATTCTTTCGGTTGTTTTGTATATATATCCAGAAGTGGGATTGCCACGTCCCTGGGTACATCTGATTTTAAATTTTTGTGGAACGTCTGCACTATTTTGTATAGTGGCTATATCATTTTATATTCCCGTCAACAATGCACAAGGACTCCAATTTTTCCACATCCTTGTCAGCATTTGTTATTTTGTTTTTTGTTTGTTTGTTTACTGGGCCAGCCATCCTAATGGGTTTGAAGTAATGTCTCATTGTGGTTTGGATTTGCATTTCCCTGATGATTAATGATGTTGAGAATCTTTTCATGTGCTTCTTGACCACTTGCCTGTCTTGTTTAGAAAAGGTTTTTTCTTTTTTTTAAAAGGCTTTATTTAATTTAATTAATTTATTTGGCTGCATCAGATTTAATAGTTTTGGCATGCAGGATCTTGGTTGAAGTGCACAGACTCTAGTTGAGGCAGGCAGGCTCAGCAGTTGTGGTGCTTGGGTTTAGTTGCCCATAGCATGTGGGATCTTAGTTCTCCAACCAGGGGTGGAACCTTCATCTCCTGCATTGCAAGGCGGATTCTTAATAACTGTACCACCAGGGAAGTCCTGAAAAAGTTTCTTTTTGATTTATTGTTGCAGAATGATGTTTATTCAGCAGGGTTATGTTAATGTAAGCAGTACTACCCTTCCTTTCCTAAGAAGGAGAAGGAGAAAGAGGGAGTGGTGTTTAAATGTTTAGAGAGAGTGAGAAAGCAAACAATTATTGGACACTGTTAGCAATTGATTAGTAGAGGCATTGGTATAAGGGTATTCTTTGCACTTTTCTCCTAAATTTTCTGAAGATTTAAGCATTTCCAAAATGAAAGGTTACATTTCCAAAATAAAAAGACGAGTTTGATCTCTGGGTCAGGAAGATCCCTTGGAGTAGGTAACTGCAACCCATTCCAGTATTCTTGCCTGGAAAATTCCATGGACAGAGGAGCCTGGTGGGCTACAGGCCATAGGGTCTCAAAGAGTCAGACATGACTGAGCACAAACACACACACACACAAAATAAAAGGTTGGGAGAAAATAAATTAGACTGGACTTCATAATAATTGTGTCTGACTAGAAATGAATGAACTCTATCCAAAGTTACATTAAAGGTTAAGAAAATGAGATTTGATAGAGCATGTTTGAAGTCAGTTGATTGAAGAAAGCATGTTAGTTTTCCAGTGGTCCTATAACAAATTGCCACATGTTTAGCATCTTAAAACAACACACATTTATTAGTACTTGTATCTCACACTTCTGAAGGTTAGATGCTGCAGCACGGTGTGACCCAGCTGGTTCTCTGCTCAAGGCTGAAAATCAAGCCCTCACTAGGACTTCCCTGGTAGCTCAGATGGTAAAGAATTTGCTTGCCATACAGGAGAACTGGGTTTGATCCCTGGGTGGGGAAGATCCCCTGGAGAAGGGAATGGTAATCCACTCCAGTATTCCTGCCTGGAGAATTCCATGGACAGAGGAGCCTGGCCAGGTACTTTACAGTCCATGGGGTCAGACACGACTAAAGGACTAACACACACACACAGAGGTGAGTTTCTTTCTGGAGCTCTGGGATTGAATTGACTTCTAGGCTCTTACAGATTGTTTTTAGAATTCAGTTCCATGCTGTGGTAGGATTGAGGGCTCCATTTCCTTGCTGGCTGTTGGCTGGGGGTTGTTCTCGGTTTCTAGGGGCTGCCTACATTAATCAGCTCATGGCTTCTTTTCTCCATCTTCAAAACCAGCAACGGTGGGTGGAGGCCTTTGCGTGTTTTCAGTCTCTCTGACTTCCTCTTCTGCCTCAGCCTTTTTCTACCTTTCTCTGCCTCATATCTCTGACTGCTGCCTTTAAGGGTTCGTATGATTACATTGGGTTCACCTGGATAATTCAAGATACTGTCTCTACTTTAAGTCTCCTTACAGCGGTATCTAGATTAGTGCTGATTAAATAATCAGGGGGTGGAAACCTTGGGAGACTTAGAATTCTAACATAGAAAATACAACTGAAAATTCTGACAGTTAAAAAAAAAATTAATCATTTCCTAAAGCATTTTGTTTTCCTTCCATTACTATCAGGTTTTAAGATGTTGCCATAAGAAATTTTATGAGTTACCATTGTATTTATCATTCCAGCTATTACTATGATAGGAATCTTGGATACTTATTAAAGGAAGGAAAGTATAAATAGCTACTGAACAACCATATGTGGCAATACTTGTTTTTACAGTAGATACTATTCTTAAATCTTCTGTAGCCTTGTACAGACTAAAAAGTGGAAAAGTATCACTTTATGAACTCTAAGAAAAGGTTTTTTAAAATGTAACCTAATACATTACCATATGTAGAATAGATAGCTAATAGAAAGTGGCTGTATAACACTGGGAGCTCAATGCAATATTCTGTGACAACCTAGAGGGTTGGGTGAGGTGGGGGGGAGGTACAAGGGGGAGGGGACATATGTATACTTATGGCTGATTCACGTTGTTGCATAGCAGAAGCCAGTACAATATTGTAAAGCAATTATCCTCCAATTAAAAATTAAATTTAAAAAATGTAACCTCTGTCTTTCTGTTTATTACCTAACAGTTGTTCTTTACTCCTTAAAGAAAAAAATGCTTGTTTTGTTATGTCAGCTTATAAGATTTTCAGTCACATCTGATCCTGTACAACTAAATTCATACCCAGTGAAGGCAGAGCCTACTTATTACTCCAGTCTTGTCCTTTATCCTGAGCATATAGTACTCAGGATAGGATGTGCAAAATGATACAGTGTAGTACACACATTGAAAACCATTCTGTAATCACTCTGAGATATTGAACTGCAATAGCTCACACTAAGCACACACTGCTGTTTCACATTCTTACTGTTCACTCCGACTAGCACCTCCACTGTGTCATCTCCACCACTGTCGTTATAACTGAGGCTGTCGCCACCCCCTCTTCTTCCAATCTGCTAACCTCCTCTGGCTTCCCTCCTTTCCCAGTTCAGTCAGGATCAGATGTTCTGTCATGCCAGCTGCTGCTCTGTGCCCACTCACTACCTCTTTGCTTCTCTTACTTTCCTTTCTTCTTGTCCTGATACTCTCCCTTTCCTTTCAATCTCATCTTTTCTTTAGCCCCTGTTGTCCTCAGGACTCCAACCTTCTCTGCTTCTCACTTTGTAGCCTCCTGGTGTCTCTTCACGTGGCTTCCACGACAACCCAAATGCTAATGGGGTCTCAACCCATTAGCATTTAGTATTAGTATTAGTGTATCATCAGCCCAGACGTCCCCACCTCAAACTTCAGATTTGCATCCCGCTGCTTATTTGATATCTACCTCTAGTTAGCACTTCATGTTCAACATGTCCAAAGCTAAAGCCCTGGCCCCAAATTGCTTCTTTACTCATTTCAGTTAGTGATACTCTCCAGTTACTCAAGAGATAAGTATACTCAAGTCCTTCTAGACTCTCCCTCTCTCCTTATCCTCGTGTTTAATCCCTCAACAATTCCACTAGTGAATCTCCTAAATAGCTTTTGATTGCATCATCTTTCTTTTTTTAAATATACAGTGTTATTAACTGTAGTCACTATGTTTTACCTTAGATCCTCAGACTTTATTCATTGTGCAGTTGTAAGGTTTTTACTGGCCTTTTACTGATCTCTTTCTATTTTCCCCACCTCTCAGCCTCTGGTAGCCATTTTTCTACTCTCTGTTTCTATGAGTTTGACTTAAAAAAAATTTATTTTAGATTCTCTATATAAATGATACTATGCAGTATTTATCTTTCTGTCTGGCTTACTTCATTTAGAATAATGCCCTCAGGGTTCATCTATTTTGTTGCAAATGGCAGTATTTCTTTCTCATGGCTGAATAATTTTCCAGTGTGTGTGTGTATGTTTGCATGTCTGCCATGTTTTCTTATCTATTTATCCTCCAGTGAACACTTTGGATACTGAGGTTATTTCCGTGTCATGGCTATTATGAAGAATACTGCATTGAACACGGGAGTGCAGCTATCTCTTTGAGATCCTGTTTTCATTTCCTTTGGCTATATACCCAGAAGTAGGAATGCTGGCAGTTCTGTTTTTTAGTTTTTGCAGAACCTCCATATTTTCCATAGTGATTAAACCAGTTTACATTCCCACCAACAGTGCACATGGGTTCCTTTTTCTCCACATCCTCACCAACATAGTTGTCTCTTGTCTGATGGTAGCCATTCCAATGGGTATGAAGTGATAGTTCTTTGTGATTTTGATTTGCATTTCTCTGATGATAGTGATAGCACCTTTGCATGTACCTGTTGGCCATTTGTTTCCTGTTGGTACCCTGATTCTCTCCTTTTGTCTCATTCAGTTCAGTTCAGTTCAGTTCAGTTCGGTCGCTCAGTCTTGTCCCACTCTTTGCAACCCCATGAATCGCAGCATTAGGCCCACTATAGTAGCCTCCAGAAGGGCCTTCCTGCCACCTTTACCCCTATCGGATCCACCCCCCACTTTCCTTCCAGATCAGTCTTCTCCAAAATGCCAATCTGATCTAATCCCCCTCCTACCAGTGAAGTCCTTCTGTGATTTACTGTTGACTTCAGTGGACTATTACCTTCAGTGGCTTCCCTGATAACTCAGTTGGTAAAGAATCCGCCTGCAATGCAGGAGACCCCAGTTCAGTTCCTGGGTCGGGAAGATCCCCTGGAGAAGGGATAGGCTACCCACTCCAGTATTCTGGCCTAGAGAATTCCATGGACTGTATAGTCCATGGGGTTGCAAAGAGTCAGACACTACCGAGCGACTTTCACTTTCAGTAAACTAAGCAGAGCTCTGAGCCCTTTTTTTCTGGTCCCTTCCTGGATTGCCATTTCATTCTGGCCACAACCATCTCATGAACTGTTTACGCTAGCAATTCTGAAAACCTTCCCGTTTCCCAACACACCTTGCTGTCCTCCACGTGTCACCTGTCTACCCCACCATTTCTTCCTCTTTGCCCTAGAATGCCCTTCCTCCATTTCCCTGCATCCCTCTTTACCAAGTTTATTCTCAGTTTTCTACTTGTCCTTTAGGTTTCAACTTAGAGAGGAAGTGACCTTTCAGAAAGTTCTCCCTAAACCTCACACGACAACCTTTTTTGTGCCCCGCAATGTGAGTACCTGATATCTGGCACACACTTCTCTTACAGAACTTATGATACTGAATTGTCATCAGTAGCTTTTATTTCTTTCTTCTGAATCCCAGACTGTGATCTCTCTGACAGCTGAGATGGAGATGTCAGTTTCCTCTCTTTATCTTTTGTGCCTAGCCCAAAGCAGGTGTTCAGTGAATGTTTGTTGAATGACTGAATCCACACAAATATGTATCAGTATAGGAGAGCTTATGATGCAAGTCATGTTTCCTCTTCCACTTCTTACCCCCAGCTCTACTCTCAGAAGGTAGCCTCTTTGAATCACTTATCTTTTTGGATTTCCTGGTGACTATACTTCTAACTTCTAGAGCAGTGTGTCTAAAGGGAACTGCACACACCCCATACCCTGGGAGGTACTTATAATGCTGAATTTGTGTCCTGGAAGAAATTACTTGAAATTGTGTTTATTCTTATATGCTTTTTATATCTTAAAATATTTTTGACAGAATAGCTGATGATTTCCTGTTTTTGGTTTATTATTATAATAAGCATTTCCCCCCAGTAAAAATCAATTCAAAATTATTCTTCAGTTCAGTTCAGTCACTCAGTCATGTCCGACTCTGTGACCCTGTGGACTGCAGCACGCCAGGCCTCCCTGTCTATCACCAACTCCTGGAGTTTATACAAACTCATGTCCATTGAGTCGGTGATGCCATTCAACAATCTCATTCTCTGTCGTCCCCTCCCCTTTCCCACTTCAGTCTTTCTCAGCATTAGGGTCTTTTCAAATGAGTTAGTTCTTTGCATCACGTGGCCAAAGTATTGGAGTTTCAGCTTCAGCATCAGTCCTTCCAATGAATATTCAGGACTGATTTCTTTTAGGATGGACTGTTTGGATCTCCTTGCAGTCCAAGGGACTCCCAAGAGTCTTCTCCAACACCACAGTTCAAAAGCATCAATTCTTCAGTGCTCAGTTTTGCTTATAGTCCAGCTCTCACATCTATACCTGACTACTGGAAAAACCATAGCTTTGACTAGATGGACCTTTGTTGGCAAGGTAATGTCTCTGCTTTTTAGTATGCTGTCTAGGTTGGTCATAACTTTTCTTCCAAGGAGTAAGCATCTCTTAATTTCATGGCTGCAGTAACCATCTACAGTGATTTTGGAGCCCAAGAAGAGGTCTGTCACTGTTTCCACTGTTTCCCCTCTATTTGCCGTGAAGTGATAGGACCAGATGTCATGATCTTAGTTTCTTCAATGTTGAGTTTTAACCCAACTTTTTCACTTTCCTCTTTCACTTTCATCAAGAGGGTCTTTAGTTCTTCTTCGCTTTCTGCCATAAGGGTGGTGTTATCTGCGTATCTGAGGTTATTGATATTCCTCCCAGCTATCTTGAGTCCAGCTTGTGTTTCATCCAACCCAGTGTTTCTCATGATGCAGTCTGCATATAAGTTAAATAAGCAGGGTGACAATATACAACCTTGATGTACTCCTTTCTGATTTGGAACCAGTTTGTTGTTCCATGTCCAGTTCTAACTGTTGATTTCTCAAGAGGCAGGTCAGGTGGTCTGGTATTCCTATCTGTTTAAGAATTTTCCGCAGTTTGTTGCGATCCACACAGTCAAAGTCTTTGGCGTAGTCAATAAAGCAGAGTAGATATTTTTCTGGAACTCTCTTGCTTTTTCAGTGATCCAACGGATGTTGGCAATTTGAATCTGGTTTCTCTGCCTTTTCTAAATCCAGCTTGAACATCAGGAAGTTCACATTTCACATACTGTTGAAACCTGACTTGGAGAATTTTGAGCATTACTTTACTAGCGTGTGAGATGAGCATTCTTTGGCATTGTCTCTCTTAGGGATTGGAATGAAAATTGACCTTTTCCAGTCCTGTGGCCACTGCTGAGTTTTCCAATTTTGCTGGCATATTGAGTACAGCACTTTCATGGCATCATCTTTTAGAATTTGAAATAGGTCAACTGGAATTTCATCACCTCCACCAGCTTTGTTTGTAGTGATGCTTCCTAAGGCCCACTTGACTTCGCATTCCAGGATGTCTGGCTCTAGGTGAGTGCTCATAGCATCGTGATTATCTGGTGGTGAAGATCTTTTTTGTATAGTTCTTCTGTGTTCTTGCCACCTCTTCTTCATATCTTCTGCTTCTGTTAGTCCATACCATTTCTATCCTTTATTGTGCCCATCTTTGCATGAAATGTTCTCGTGGTATCTCTAATTTTCTTGAAGAGATCTCTAGTCTTTCCCATTCTATTGTTTTCCTCTACTTTGCACTGATCACTGTGGAAAGCTTTCTTATCTCTCCTCTTCTTATCTCTTACTGTGAGTTAAAATATACATGTCATAGATTAATATGACCATGATTTTTATAGAATATAAATAAGTATACAAATGTTAGGGATTTTTTTCCCTAATATATTTTCCTGAGAGCATTCTACAATAAAAAAAAGTTTTGGGGCTGCTTTTTACCTCTGTTGCTTGATTTATTAACTTTAGATAATATCTATTGACTTTCTACTTTTAAGAAGGGCTATTTAGCTTTCTTACACTACAGTTCTCATTCTCTGCCAGCATTTGATTTTTAATTTTGCTTCTTCTGTTGCTTAATTTAGTAACTTCAGATAATGACAACTCTTCCTCATTTCATCCACTTTTGACAGTCTGTCTAGTCTCCCCCTTTTTAAGATGGGGATTAGAACCTGTTTCATTTTTCATGTGTTTTTCTCAATTTCTGTCAGCAACACTTTTACATTGTCAAAAGTTGATAACTTATATTTTGTCCTATGACAGTAACCAAATCTCCAAATAAGTTGAATCTAAAAGATGAAAACTATAAGTAGTATTATATTCAGTTGGCAAAAAACTTCGTTCAGGTTTTTCCGAAACATATTTCAGAAAACCTAAATGATTATTATGATTTGTTAATTCTTCTATAAAAAAAATTCTCCCTATATATATGGCTGAGTCTCTTCACTGTTCACCCAAAAGGATCACAACATTGTTAATCGGATATACTCCAATACAAAATGTTTTTAGTGTTAAAAAAAAACTAAGTTGAAAAAATTTAAAAAAAAATCTCCCTTACAAAGCTGAGATCCTTTGACTACAACATGAAGTTCCTTCCTCTTATCAGGAAAGTGGGTAGAATTAACAGACTGGGACAGATGCCTCTTGTTATTGAGCAAATTATTGTAAGGATTTTCCCCTTTCCACAAGCTAAGCCGTATTTCTGCCAGTAGGGAAGAGAATGTGTGATATTTACACTTTTCCTGTAAAAAGTTTCTTTTTCTTAGAAATCATGCTTGCTTACCTTTTAATATTCTTACTAAAGAATAATGATTTAAAGCCTAGCCTTTGGAATCTGTAGTGAAATAACAGAGTTATGATTTGAGATGACTGTGAGTCATAGTGTCTACCCTAAGCAGTCAATATACTGTCATTTTTGAAATGGGTACCTGGTTATGCTCAGCTCTAGGGAGTAGACATTAATTCTGTTATCTGCCCCTCAAATCCAAGTGAACTGAGCTATTTTTGGAGTTCTAGACCATTTGAATAATGAAAACAATTTTCATCTTCAGGGAGAGCACTGTAGGTAGGAACTGAAAGTGAAAGTCGCTCAGTAGTGTCAGACTCTTTGTGACCCCGTGGACTGTAGTCCATGGAATTCTCCAGGCCAGAATAGTAGAGTGGGTAGCCTTTCCCTTTTCCAGGGGATCGTCCCAACCCAGGGATTGAACCCAGGTCTCCCACATTGCCGGCAGATTCTTTACCAGCTGAGCCACAAGGGAAGCCCTTGATAGCAGGGAGGAACTGGCTATCATTTTATGCCACAGTTACAGAAAATAGGAGGAGAGTAAAGCACTTTTGGCCAGTCTTTCTCATAGCCTCCTGAAATTTATGTCTTGAGACCAACCATATCAAAGTGAATTCTGGCCTAAGATGAAGGGCCTCTCTATTTTTAGTACTCCCTAAAATATCAGTCTATATTTAGTACAGAGCCAGTTTGTGTGCCAGGATTACATTTTCTTCTCTCCAGGGCCAGGGTCATGACCCCCTTGTCTCTCAAGACTGTAAGATCAATAATGACTACATATTTTCTCATATTCCAATTTCTTATAATTAGGGTACATATAAGCATGCTTCTTATTTGAAATGTAGCTTTTTTTGTGACATTTGTCTTTTCTTTTTTGCTTTTTAGTTTTCAGGGAGTTTCTAATTGCTTTTTTTTTTTGGCCTAATATGCCTTTGCTATAGCCTCACTTTTCCCATATTCTGTTATTTTTTAATTGTTTGGAATCCCATTTATGACCAAATGACTCTCTAGGCTGCTGTACAGCTGTCTTCCAAGGGCTTGCCTCCATTCTTCTATGTTGTAATCACTGTTCTTAGGGTCCTAGGTCTTCCACTGTGCTGATTTATGCCATAATTTTACTGGGGTACATCCTGAGATAAGTTCTTTAGAAAGGATGTGTGGGAAGTAAACTTTTTGAGTCATGTCTAAAACTGTCTTTATTACACCTTTGTTTATAATTAGGTTGGGTGTAGAATTCTGGGCTGAAAATAAGTTTCTTTAAAACTGTTAAGACATAGTTCTATTGTCTTCTGACATCCTCTGTTGCTGACTAGAAGCCGGTTTGGTTATCAATCTTCTGTGGGTGACCTGTTTTTCCTGTTCAGGGTCTCCTTTTTATATTTGTTTTGGAATTTCATGAGGAAATGTGTAAATGTGGGTCTTTTACTCGTTGGTTATATTGAGCACTCACTGAGCCCTTTCAGTCTTAAGATTTGTGTCTTCTCTTTTGGGGAATTCTATTCTAAATTCTGTTTAATAGCTTCTCCCTTCTTTTTTTTCTGTTCTCTCTTTTGAGGGAGTGTTTAGTTAGTCAAATGTTGTACCTCTTGGATTGGCTCTTTGTATCTCTCACAGTTTTCTCTATTATTTCCATCTTTTTATCCATGTACTCTCATTCTGAGTTTCTCAATTTTATTTTCCAGCTCATCTGTTGATTTTTTCTTCTAATCACTCCTTAAATTCTGTCTTTTTGATTTAAAAGACTTCTGTGGGGTTCTTTGTTCCTTTTCTCTGTGTGTGGTTTTCTATTCCTAGTTTATATTCCATGCAGTATCCTTTTGATTATATTGGCTTGGCCAAAAATTTTGTCCAGGTTTTCCACACACACAGAATAACTTGAATGAACTTTCTGGCCAACCCAATAGTAGATGTTTTGTTTTGCTTAATAGATTTTATTTTTGTAAGTTCCTTAATTGTTCCCCTCAGGATTCCTTTTTCTAAATGTTTTTCTTAGCTCTTCTTTTTTGTGCTGCGGGACTTCCCCATGTGCCTCGGTTGTCTACTCATATTGTCGAAAGCAGGACTGAGACACTGGTGTGGATTTCCTCTGCTATTTTAGAAGCTGGTCTCTTTTCCCCCAGACCTTTCACCTGACTAGATGGTTGACTGTGCCCTCTGTGTAGGTGGGATGCGTTGGCTGGCCTGCTTGCTCTGGGGTGAGCCTGTGCTCAGGCCCTGGGGGCCCCATTTCAGAGGAGTCCTCTACCTGGGGCGGACTGGACTACCACCAGAGGCCTTGGCTTTCCCCAGGTTGTTTGTTCCTTCAGGTATCTGGTTTTTCAGCTGAGGGTTAATGCCAGGCTGCCTGTGATCTGTGTGGGCGTGGGAGAAGCAGATAGCGGTGCCAGCTAGTGCAGTTCTAGATACAGACCTTCAATTATTCCCACTGTCTTCAGCCCTACTCCTCTCTCCTGCCTTCCCTCATACCTCTGGCCCAGAGCCCGGAGCCATCAGTTGTTCCAGGCCAGATTGGCTCTCTTGATTCTTTCTAGCATTCCAACAAGCATTTTGGCTTCCAGCTCCTTTAGGTTGCCTTGTGGAGTATTTTGGGCTGTGGCTTTCTTTGCCTCTCTCATCCATCAGAACAATTCAACCTGCTTTTTTAATTCTAGAAATTAGTTATATCTTTCATCCACTGGTGAACCCCTTATATCCCCTTTCTTTTGATATTAGAATTTCACTGTTTCTTTTGCCTGCCTTCTTTAAGTGTGATTTTGTAAGCTATAATTAGTAAACATAAATCCTCAGTATCTTGAGATCTTGACAATCTCAAGAGTGTCAGGACATCTTGAACTGAAAGTCCTGATGTGAATTTTATCTATCATCTGAATATTTACCTACGTTGTTCATCTTCATGAATGAGGTGTCTAAGGATTGCATAGTCAATAAATTATTTCAATAAAATAAGGCAAGAGAATTTTTTCCAGAAAATCTTGTATAATAACAGTTTTAGTAAAAAAAGAAAAAACTACATTGGAATCTTAAAATTAGCATCAGTATTGTGCCTCATTTCTTCAGATTAAAGTCAATAAGGAGATTACCTGCTCTGTGTTAGGTAAGCACTGGGTATGTAGCAGTGGCTATGATAACTGTGTGCTGTCATAGAATTTGCATGTTGTTGGGGACGGGCACTGATGGATAAATAATAAGTGAAATTTAAAAACAGCCACACAATGAAAACATCAGGTGCTTGTGTGCTTAGTTGCTCAGTTGTGTCTGACTCTCTGCAACCCCATGGACTGTAGCCTGCCAGGCTCCTTTGTCCATGGGGATTCTCCAGACAAGAATCCTGGAGTGGGTTGTCATGCCCTCCTCCAGGTATGGCAATAGTTAGCTATGTGCAAATGCACATAATTAAACTAAGTTAGGGATAAGGAGTGTTAGGACATTTGTGTTGGCTGACTGGCTAGAAAACCTGAGATCTGACTAACAAGCAGGAGCCAGCCAGGCAAGAACAGGAAATTTTGCATTACCTTCAGAGACATATCCTTTCCTTAGTCAGAGCTATCTACCCCTCTTTTGGTTTTGGTCATCCTCTGTCCTGTAAAAAGGTTTTTATATTAATGTAATAAATTGCCTGAACATTTCATCAGCTTTTAAATAGCACTTTGGTGGAATAGAAAGACTCATAAGATAATTTATTCCCCTAGGGCAGAGAAGGGATAAACAAGCCTTTTTAGTCTGTGATAGTGGATTGGTTTGGTGAATATAAAGGCCTTAATTATTATGCTTTAAGCAACAACTTAATTTGTTTCAGTCTGATTCCTGGCTTTCAAGTAGAGTCTTCCTCTGATATATTGTGTTGCTATTTTGGTACTTGTCATTTTGCTGTTGCACTTTTTCTCATCAAAAAAGCATTTACTGAACACTTCTTATGTAGTCCTGGTGCTTGTATTGATACCACGCACTGTAGATGCACATTCACTTTTATCTTAGCATTGGGTACATTTTTCAAGGAGTATGGGGAGTGGATAGTTTAAGGGGATCAATTTGTAGACCCTTAAATTACCCAAGTACTTTTTCCTAACGTTGTTCTGCCTGAGAATGTGCCTCTGATGGAGGTGCAGGGGCTACATTCCCACCTTCCCTTTTGCAGTTGCCCTTCTCCCTCTATTACAAACAAAAGGCAAATTGCTCATCCATCACAGATCTTACAGAGGTCCCTGCATGTGAAAGCCGCCAGGGTGCCAAACAAAGGGCAGCTGAAAATATTGATGTTTGTGTTGAGATTGTGAATGACTGAGGAACACTATCTCAAGGAATGACTGGATAAGTTTCTTTTGCAGTTCAAATAGTTTCCCATTTTTTGCTTTCGCAAAATTAAAAGACCTAATTGAGTTGTTTGCTAGTTTACTAGTAAATCATTAAGTATATACATATATTTTTTGAAGTGGTTAATACTATTCTATAGAAATGATACTTTTAAAATTTTCATTTTTATTTTATATTGGAGTAGACGGTAAAGAATCTACCTGCAGTGCTGAAGACTTGGGTTCCATCCCTAGGTTGGGAATATCCCCCATAGATCCACTGGAGAAGGGAATGGCTACCCACTCCAGTATTCCTGCCTGAGAAATCCCATAGACAGAGGAGCCTGGTGGGCTGCAGTCCCTGGGCTGCAAAGAGTCCGATATGACTTAGCTTAGTGACTGAGCAGCAACAACGTGATGGGTTAGTCACCAGTTATTCAAGATGTTAGTGTTGGGAGATGCTGGGGGAAGAGTACATGGACCTCCTTGTATATCTTAGCACCTTCTTGTGAATCTACAAATATTTCAAATTAAAGTTAAAATAATTTGTGGTGAAAGTAGAGAGGAGAATAAGTTCAAGAAGGAGAATAAGATATAGAAAATTTCTGACCATTCTGAACCAGTGGTTCATCCATTTTTTGAAATGGATAATAGCAGCTATCAAATTGCAGTAGAGTTTAAATTTCATTTGATACATTTAAGGAAACATAATAGCTTTATTTTAAAGTATCAATACTTACAATATATTGGAAATCACTCCTTTGAACTATATAAACTTACGGTGAAATTTTAAAATACTAAAAATTTTATTTTATTTTTGGTCACATTGCATGGCATGTGGGATCTTAGTTCCCCGACCAGGAATTGAACGTGCACCCCTGCAGTGGAAACGTGGTGTCTCAAACCACTGGACCACCAGGGAAGTTCCCTTATAATGAAAATTTTTAGATATCAATTTAAAAATGTGTGAGGAGGAGTGTATAGTTTTTAAAATTATCTTGGGGGGGTCTACAAACAGAACAGCTAGATTTCAGTAGCATAATACCCCCATTGATGAAGGGGTAAATTCCAAAATATACTTTAACAAAATCAAAATCTTAATTACCAGAGGTAGTGGAAACTTTTTTCGTTTTGTTGTTCTTGCTTTGGCACACCACACAGCATGTAGTATCTTAGTTCCTCACGTGTGTGCACGCTAATTCGCTTCAGTTGTGTCCCACTCTCTGCAACTCTTTGGACTGTAGCCTGCCAGTCTCCTCTGTCCGTGGGATTCTCAGGCAAGAATACTGGCGTGGATTGCCATTTCCTCTTCTACTTAGGTCCCTAACCAGGGATCAAACCAGTGTCTCATAGTGGAAGCTTGGTGTCTTAACCACTGGAGCACCAGGGAACTCCCTAGTTGAAATATTAAAGAACTTGAAAACTGTTGGTTAAGGGTAGGATTGTAGTATCCAAAAGCCATTAAATAAATAAGAATACAAAATATGGCTCAAAAAAACCATAAGAAAATGAAGTGTTGTACTGTGTTTAGATGTTATTGGCTTCAAATGGCCTGTTTTTTGAATTGATACAGGTATGTTTAGTTGCTGTGTTCTAAGTAGGCAAGAGAAGAAAAGGAAAGAATGTCAGGAGAGGGTTGGGTTTTTCACCAGTCTATGTTAGTGGGGGGCAGAGTGACAAGGGCTGTTCACCTCTACCTCCAGCAGCCACCCTGAAAGGGGTACATATATCTTGTTAGCCTTAGATAGTACATGACTACAGACTTCCTGTTTCTGTCCCCACAAAAAGAAAATCTCTATAGGCTTGATGATGTCTCAGTCATATAGAGGATTAAACCTTCCATTTCACCATTAGCTGACTTAATATACAAGTACTTCGGTGATTGTGTGCTGAGTCACTTTAGTCATGTCCGACTCTTTGCAAACCCATGGACTGTAGTCTGCCAGGCTTCTCTGTGCATGGGATTCTCCAGGCAAAATACTGGAATGGGGCGCCGTGCCCTCCTCTAGGGGATCTTCTCAACCCAGTGATCGAACATATGTCTCATGTCTCCTGCATTGACAGGCGGGTTCTTTACCACTAGTGCCACCCGGGAAGCATTAGTTATAATATAAATGAACTTCAGTCATTTGATATATGTAAGTTTGCATTTTCTAGTTGATAGAGAAGTGGAATGTGAAGAATTATTTATCATTCAACAAAGGGAGTACGTGGGAAGGTGAGGAATTGGAAAGTTTAAGTTTTAAAAGCTACAAATAGGAGCAGAAAGTGGGGTATTTTGGTCTTGCTAATGCATTGTTTAACATGATTTATGAATGTTTTGGTTAATATTGTATAATACTGCTGACTGCTTTATTAAGGAATTTATATCTCTGAGGATTAATTAACCTAAAATAGATCCCATTAAATCAGATTACTATAAAATGGCCCATAGCTTGAGCTGCCAAATAAATGTAAAAGTCATTATGTTATGTAGACTTCCCTCCCCAAAGATGATAGAAATTAATCATATAAAATGATACTTGGGGTATAAATGTCTCATGTAGCAAGTACTTTTAATGAAGTGATTTTGAATTTAAAAAAAAGTGAAAGAATTCTAGTGTTATATGCTTCAAGATGAGTAATATGCTTTAGCATGTCATTTGACTTGTCTCGGACTTCCCTTGTGGCTCAGCTGGTAAAGAATCCACCTGCAGTGTGGGAGACCTGGGTTCGATCCCTGGGTTGAGAAGATCCCCTGAAGAAGGGACTGGCTCCCCACTCCAGTATTCTGGCCTGGAGAAGTCCATGGACTGTATGGTCCATGGGGTCACAAAGAGTCGGACATGACTGAGGGGCTTTCACTTCACTTCACTTTTCTCAGCCCCTTTGTTTTTCTTAGCCCTGTTTTTTTCATTTACTAGCTAGATGATGATGATCGTTGATAGACCAGTTTTTCCTTCCCTCTCTAACAATATTTTCAGCATTGAAAGAGGAATGTTTTAGCTTCTTCGTAAAATGCTATGATACACAAAATTATACATTTTTTAATGATTTTCAGAAAACACGTTATGGCTTTCTATGTTGTACTCTTGCCTATTTCAAGGATTTTTAAAAATATTTATTTATTTGGCTGTGCTGGGTCTTAGTTTCGACATGTAGGATCTAGTTCCGTCACCAGGGATCAAATCCAGGTCCCCTACATTGGAAACAGAGTCTTAGCCACTGGACCACCAGGGAAGTCCCTCAAGGATTTTTTTTGAAGTCAGATTACTGAAATGCCCAGTTTCTTCCTTCAGTTTGTCTATTTATCTTAGTTTGTGTTTATGATTATGTTGGAGAAATCAATGTATTTTTTTCTTATTGAGATGTAATAATATATCCATTTCATAAAGATTTCTAGAAACTCATACACCAGTTATATTTACATTTAGTCATATTGAATATAGAAAATTTCATTATTATGTCTGATGGTAAATGCTTTAACAAACTACAAAGTTGCACAGAATTTTGTTTCACTTTCAGTAATAGGGACATATTTATATTACCTAATATGAAAAAGATTCTTCTAATATTTTTTTAGAACTTTAAATAAGTAAACAGTTTACATTTTTACTTACGGAAAGGGCCTAGATAGAATAACACAATGGAGATATAGGTCAGTGCTGTCTGTGTTTACTAAATAGAGCCACATGTGATTTCTCCCCCTCTACATATATAAACACTTTCAGGAGTCTGGATACTGTGTCCTTCATCTAAGTGAGTGGGTGTGGCTTAGATTCACACACTGGGCTACCTCCATAGATAAGTTGTGTAAAGTTGTGTGTATGTCAACAGGAGGTTGCTTTACCCAACAGGAGGGAAAAGTTGGAGTGGGGAGTATCCCTAACTCATAATTGAGGATTATGACTTTGTATGGAAAACTGTAACATACTCATTAAGTATATAACTCTATATACTGGCAAATGTGTTTTCCCCCTATTATAAAGAATGACATTTCAGGTTTAAATAACCTTCAAGTTGGATAATTCAAAATAAACTTTGAAATTTCTTATAAATGAAGGGTGATAGAAATAACCTTAGGTCGAGATGTGATTTTTCTTGAAATGGACCTTTGAAACAAACTGACAGTTACTTTTTAAGTTTAGAATTTTTCAAAGTAGAATAAGTAAAAGTGCTTATTTTCTCTTAGGTACCATATCTTGAACTTAGGAAACCATCTACTAAAGTGATATTTTTTGAGATGTGTCTGATTAAATACCAGAAACAAAGTAAAGATCCACAGTCCAGACAATCAAGTTTTCTTCCACCATAAACTTTATTAACGTTTACTAGCATTCATATTAACTAATCAATGCTCATTAGCACAAGTTTGGAAGATAACAATCTCTAGAGGAAGACATAAAGAAATGGAGATACTGATGTACAAACAAGAACCTTCTCACTGATCTTCATTTTTGACAAAATGTCTTCGTCTATCCCTGCTTCTAACACTGTGGCCTAAATAAGAACATTCATCCTGGATTGGTCTAATTTGAGATCAGTCTGCTGAGACTTCTACCCAGTTTCCCACTTAGCCAGTTGTTAAAATCTGTATAACATATTTATTGTAGGCCAATTGGTGGCATGGACTTTCTATCTTTACTCAATACTCAGCTTTTACTCCTTAACGGTCTAGGCCCTCTATGTTTCTTTATAAAATCACTTTAACCTTTTAAAGCTCCCAGTATGACAATGAGGTAATATGAAATAGTGATTAAGAGCATCAGCTTGGGAGTCAGACACTCCAGGATTCAGATTCTGTGCTGTCTCCCTTTAGACAATATACTCAGCCTAAATCTCCTTAGCATAAAATTATGAAAATAAAAAAGTATTATTTCATGGAGTTATGAGAATTAGATGAAATGATATATATAGCACACTTTGCTCTGTGTATAGTTCATAATAAAAACAGTGATAAGGGGAGGGGGAAGAAAACCACTCTTTTCAAATGCCTTTGACATTTTTTTAAAATCAAGAAAGAGCAAATTCATTCCACTAGATTGTTACTAGATCTCTAATTCCATGAAGCTGTTTGGTAAATGTTACTCTGCAGTTAGCTTAAAATCAGTTTCATTATTAGCCCTTATAGCATACTTTGACATTTATCCAAAAGGGGATGTTTTTTAATGTGAAAGGCTGGAACCTTAACGTGAAACAGCAAGAAAAAGTACTACTGAATTTAAGTATAACTTGCATGTGAAAAAGTATATATATGATTGAGAAGTAAAACCATACCAGCACTCTAGAAGCTGTCTTCATGTTCTCTTCCTATTTCTACCATCCCCAGTGATGGTAACCACTATCCTGACTTTTAATGGAATAGATAATAGATCATATTTTGTCTGATTTTGTTTTTTATATAAATGGAGTCATGTCATTTGGGTCTGGCTTCTTTTGCTTAGCATTATATTTATGAGATTCATCCATATTATCATGTGTAGTTGTTACAGAGTCCAAGCACATACTGCTTGCCACATAACAGTCCAATAGATCGAGAGATGAGGTTTTGAGGCAAGAAGAAGCAACTTTATTCAGAAAGCCAGCAGACCAAGAAGATGGTGGGCTAGTGTCTCAAAGAACCATTTTCTCTGAATTAGAATTCAGACATCTTTTATACTAAGAGGAGAAGAGATATGATTGATTGTTGCACTCTTGGTGCTAGAATCTTTTGTTGTTACGGCAGTCCATGAATGTCTTGCCACAGTGTTCCTATAAACCTCCAACAAGACAAATGCTATTCTCCGTTCTACAACTTTTTCTCTCTATATGAAGGAGGAAGTGTTATACCTTTAAAGGTCAGAGCCTTGGGAATGGGTTATCCTGCATATTTCAGGGTATAAACAACAGCATTTCAGGCTATAGCAAAACATCATTTGCTACAAGTGATTAATTTGTAGCAAAAGCAATAGAATACAAAGGTTAAAGTAAAAGAAATAGAACAATATGGAGTCCTATTTATTCCTCTCTATTACATGGTTATATATATTCATTTTTGCTGCTATATAGTGTCCTGTTGTGTGAGCACACCCCAATTTATTTATCTGTTCTACTGTTATTGGATATTTAGGTTATTTCTAGTTTTTTAGCTGTTACAAATATTAAAGCTGTGGAGATTTTGGTACCTGTATTTTGGTGAATGTGTGTAAGCATTTCTCTTGGACTGGAATTGCTGGGTCATAAATGTGCCTATGTTCAGTTTAAATAAATATACTCAATTTTGCAAAGGATTGTACCAGTTTATACCACCAGCAATGTATGATAGTTCCAGTTGCTCCATGTCCTCACCAATACGTCTTCTCCATTTTATACGTTCTGATGTGTATAGAATATCACACTGTGGTATTTAACTGTGGTTTTAATTTGTATTTTCCTGATGACTAATGAAGTTGGACATCTTTTTAGGTTTATTTTCTGTTTGGATGGCCTTTTGTGTGAAGTCACACAAGTTCAAGTCTTGTTCATATTTCTGTGTGTTGTCTATATTTTTCTCACTGATTCATAAGAATTCTCTATGTCAAATAGTCATTTTCTGGGTATATTATTGTTACATCTTCTTCCACTTTTATGGGTTGTCATTTTACTCATGTTGTCTCTTGATGAACAGAAATACTAAATATAATCAAATTGATCATTTTTTCCTTTCATGGTCAGAGTTTTTGCATCCTGTTTAAGAGGATGTTGTTGCTATTGTTTAGTTGCTAAGTCGTGTCTGACTCTTTGTGACCTATGGACTGTAGCCCACCAGGCTTCTCTGTCCATGGGATTTCCCAGCAAGAATACTGGAGTGGATTGCCATTTCCTTCTCCAGGGGATCTTCCTGACCCCAGGACTGAGCCCACGTCTCCTGCAAGGGCAGGCTGATTCTTTGCCTTTGAGTGACCAGGGAAACCCATTTAAGAGGATACAGATACCTAAAATAATTTCACAAAAAGTTATTTTATGTTTTTCTCTGAAATTTTATTATCTTTAATATTTAGGATTGTAGTACATCAGGAATTGACTTTTGTATATGGTATAAATTAGAGGTTAAGGTACTTTTTTTTTTTTTTTCCCAACTGGATATTCAGATGACCTTTGCTGAGATTTTGTTTTTGAAAAGTAGCATGAATACTCTGGTAATAATGGGTCATTCACTGTAAGGAGTTCCAACTCTAGCCCAAAAGGAGGCTGAAGGAGTGTTTTAAGACCTCTTTTTCTTTCCTTGATTTCCTGTTTGGTCTCAAACACAATAAAGCAGGTAGGGATTTTTGTTGATTCCCATAGGCTAAAAGTCATGTCTGCTAGAGTTAGGTAAAGTGTAACATGCAGTAACTGTGAAATAACACCTGCAAACTATCCAGTCCTAAAGGAAATCAACCCTGAATATTCATTGGAAGGACTAATGCTGAAGCCAACTGATGCGAAGCTCCGACTCATTGGAATAGACCTTGATGCTGGGAAAGATTGAGGACAAAAAGAGAAGGGAGCAGCAGAGGATGAGATGCTTAGATAGCATCACCAACCCAATGGACATGAGTTTGAGCAAACTCCTATAGGTAGTGAAGGACAGGGAAGCCTGGCGGACTGCAGTCCACAGGGTTGCAAATAGCCAGACATAGGTTAGCGACTGAACAACAGCAACATGATGTCACCAGTTAATGTGCTATGAGGAAGTTTGAAGTGATTAGAGAAAAATGTATATCTGATGGTATCTAGTTTTAGATTTTATATGAAAGTTTTTTAAAAAGTAAAAAGTTTTGTAATAACATCAATTTACATTTGTATAACAGTTTACAAAGTATTTTTGTTTACACTGTTTTATTTTTATCCTTATCGTAACTAGCATTGTAAGGTTTTCAAGACAGATATTGTCCTTGTTTAACAGAAAAAAAACCCTAAAATTCAGATCAGTTAATCAGTTTGATAAATAAGTTTATAAAATTGAAAACCCTCTAGTCTTCTTCCTTTGAGCCAACCATTTTTACAAGACTGCTTTAGGCAAATTGAACCAGAGATGCAGAGAGCCCCAAAATATGATTTATTCTCTCAAAGAGATGTAAAGTTTCAGTATTTAATCAAAACAATATATAATGTTTTACATCTGATGAATGAGCTGGAGCTTGGAGGAGTTCAGGTCATAGAGTTTGATGATTTCAAATTTTCCTATTTTCTTTTTACAACTGTCAACTGAATTAGCTCTTTATGATGCTTCAATCTTCCCTTTTCTAACACTTTATAAACTTTATGTTTGATGTCCATTAGCAAAGAGACACAGTACCTAAATGCAATTAAACTGTACTTGGAAACTGATAAGAATGTAATTTTAAATGTATAACTCAGAAGTTATCAATTTTGCATAATCCTATTTAATTATAAACTCCTGGCAGCTCGTAGGTATGGGGACTATGTTATGCATTCTGGTTTTCCCTAGAGTAACCACTTGTGAACCACATGTAATGAACATCCGTAGTCTGTATGAACTAACAATTGTCTCAAGTAGAGAAGTGAAGGTAAAAGTTGCTTCTACTAGTGATAGTTAAAAAAAAAAAAAGATCTACATGACTTACTCATTTAAAGGCTCAAACATAAATTATCCAGAGCCATATAACAGCATTCAATAAAGCAAAGATCAGGGTTCTTCATATCTGGTAAAGACACATGATTCTGGCAGAACTAGACTAAAACAGCGACCTCGAGCTTCTTTTATGTTCCCCTTCAGAAAAACTAGTCTTCGGTTTTTAAAACTACTTAGTTAAATGAATGCATAAATATATGATCTAAATCACCATAATTTCAACTGTGTATACCACGATTTTCTGATAATAGTGTTCTGTCTGACTCTGCAGAGTCAAATCAAATGCAGAGCTTTTTTTTGTAGTGGGGGTGATACTTCCTGTGTTTTAACTTGTTTAGTTAATCAAATATGGATCAATCGATGTGTTTATTTATTTGCTTTACTATTTGAATAAGTTATAAGGTAATCAGGATAAGGTAAAGATCCTATTCTTAAGTTATCTGAAATCATATTTTAAATGGTAGAATTAATTTTAATGATCCTAAGCCAACCTGCTTATTTATAGATAAGGAGAAAACATCCTCAGAGTCACACAGCTAGTCAGTAGCAGAGCTAAGATTTAATTCCTGGTCTTAGGATCCTGATTCCAGTGCCCTGATACCTTTAAATAAATTGGGGCATAATTTTTTGAAAATTTGTTTTATTGAAGTAGAGTTTATTTACAATGTGTTAATTTTTGCTGTACAGCAAAGTGATTCAGTTATACATACATATATATTTTTCATATTCTTTTCCATTATGGTTTATCACAGGATATTAAATATAGTTCCAGGGGTGTAATTTTTAAAGAATCTTCCCAAATTTAAAGATACAGAATTTCTTAAGTATGTTTTCATAGTTTTCAGTCCACTTTTAATCCCATTTTACTTTCATGACTCTGGAACTTAAAATACACAATTCTTTTAAAAACTTATGTATGGGGGTCCAAAATAAAAATATATTGCCATTTCTAGCAAAATACTGATTGAGAAAGAGCCTGTGACTTTCAGGTGTTTGAACTGACTCAGATTAAAAGTTTAAGATACAGGCAGCGTGGTCATTTTAAGATTATTTAGAAAAGTAGCACTGTTCAACAGAGCAGTCAAAAGGTTATTGTACCTAGAGTCTTGAGACCCACAATTTTTAGAGGCACCCAGTAGCTGTGTGATTTTGGGCAAAAGACCTACCTTCTTCAGGCTTCAGTTTGTCTATGGAATAAGGAAGCAAGCCTAGGATTATAACTGTCTCTTCAGTAAATAACTCTCTTTATTGCAGAATTTGAGAAGTCAGGCAGAGCAGGTTTGTTGTCAGAAGGCTTTGGTCATGAAAATGGTCTGTGCGTTACGTTCTTTATTTGACACTGTGAAGTAACCACAGACTAGCCAACCAGCCATCAGTCTCCATCTGTAGAACAGCCACTGTTGTCCATGTCTGGAGAAGGGCCAGATTTTATTTTTGCCAGAAATACTCTTGGCAAATCTGTATCCCTAGAGATCACTGTTTAATTTTGTGGTACAGTGTATAGTTTAGTGAAAAAGAAAAGGAATGCTGAGTTATTTCATTTTAAATGCTCTCAGAGACGGCTCTAGTTCATTTGTTTTTGAACTATCTGTGTTTCAAGATGTGTTGAGTGGAGGTAAGCCAAAGTGAAATAAAAAGAGGAAGGTGAGAAGCTGTCCATAGTATCTGCTAACTCTAGAAATGAACTTGAATGATATGAGTTATATATGTTTACATATATTGGAAACTTAAGATATATGTGTATAGTATTAACTGTCTTGCCAAGTTTATAATTTTATACGTTCTTGTGCTATTTTTGTTTGGTTTTGAACTAGTCTCCATCTATAAATTGTTTAAAAGCACTTCATTATTGGAAAAATTTGCATTTTTTAACAGATAATTCAAAGCTCTCCCATTATTTTGCCTTCTGGTAATAACAATAATGTGAATTTGAATAAAATTTCCACTGCTTTTTATTTGTAAAGATTCCAGTTAACAGCTGGATTTAAAATTCATTTGTTTGAAGAAATTTATTTTGTGATTGAAAGTTCAGTGCTCAAAATGAAATAGCTAAATTTCGTAAGTTAAGAGTAAATTCAGTTGAAGTTGTATTTGTCTAAACTGTCACCACTGATCTTCATCCTTCATTTTCTTCTTTCAGTCTTTCTGATACTTTTAAAATCCTAACCTCCATATCCATTTATTAACAGATCCTAATAATTTAACTTTCATATTGTTTCTCAGATTCACCTTTCGTCTTTATTGTGTTGGCCCCTCCTAATCCAGGCTGAACTTAGGTTGCTGCAGCAGCTTTCTGAGTAGTCTCCCTGACCTTGGTATTCATTCTCTTTTAAACTGTCTAAAATCCATATTAATCTTTAAACATCAATTTTACCAGGTTATATATCTGTTTAAAATCTTAAAACCTTGTAATTCAGTTCTCAGTGCTGTCAAGCCTTTCAATCCATCTGTATGTGGTCCTTTCTTTTCCATCCAACTGAATTTATTCAGCAAATACGGTTTTGAGCATCTGTGTGCAAGCATCTGTGTGTTGTATAAAGGTAAAAATAAATAAAATATAGCTTCTTGTAGCTATATAATATCAGCATTTAATGTTAACACATCCAGGATTTTTTCTGTTTAGAAACATACTTAGATTGTTCTTGCTAAGGTTATCAGTGAGCTCCTTATTGGCAGATTCGTCAGGCAGTTTTCAGTCCTAATTGTGCTTTACATGGCACTGGGTGCTGTTGACCATGCCTGCTTTGTTGACACATTTTCCTCCCTCAGTTTCTAGGTGTAGAATCACATTTTCTGTTTCTTCTTGGAATTTTTTTTTAAGGAACATAGTTTTCATTTTGTTGATCTTTATTTTGGGTTATATTCTATTTTATTAATTTCTGTATTTATTCCTCCTTTCCTGCTACTTCCCTGTTTGTTTGTTTTTTTTCTGGTTGAGTTCTTCAGTTTGATTTCCTATTCTTTTCCAACTTCTTGAGATGCATGTTTAACTTTAAAATTTCTATTGAAGTATAGTCAATTTACAGTGTTGTATTAGTTTCTGGTATACAGCAAAGTGATTCAGTTATACTTATATATGTTCTTTTTCATATTATTTTACATTATGATTGTTACAAGATATTGAATATAGCTCCCTGTTCCATATATAGAAAGGACCTTGGTTATGCATTCTGTGTATAATAGTTTGCATTTTCTGGTTCCAAACTCCCAATCCATCCTTCCCCCATACCTCCTTCCCTTTAGTAAACACAAATCTGTTCTCTCGATATCTGGGAATTTGTTTCTGTTTCATAGGTAAGTTCATTTGTATCATATTTTAGGTTCCCCATATGTGTGATATCATATGGTATTTGTCTTTCTCTTTCTGACTTATTTTACTTAGTATGATAATCTCTGGGTCCATCCATATTGCTACAAATGGCGTTATGTCATTCTTTTTCACGACTGAGTAATATTCCATTGTGTGTATGTGTGTGTGTGTGTGTGTGTATACATACACAACCCCCCACATCTTTATCTGTTCATCTGTCAAATTTAGGTTGCTTCCATGTCTTGGCTATTGTAAATAGTGCTACTATGAACATTGAGGTGCATGTATCTTTTCTAATTATAGTTTTGTCTTAATGTATGCCCAAGAGTGGGATTGCTGGATCATGTGGCAATTCTATTTTTGGCTTTTTAAGGAACCTGCATACTGTTCTCCACGTGGGTGCACCAATTTATATTCCCACCAACAGTATAGGATGGTTCCCTTTTCTCCACACTCTCTCCAGCACTTGTTATTTGTAGACTTTTTAATAGTGGATATTCTGACTGGCATGAGATGGTACCTCATTGTAGATTTGTATTTCTCTAATAATTATCCATGTTGAGCATCTTTTCATGTGCCTGTTAGCCATCTGTATGTTTTCTTTGGAGAAGAATCAAGTAGACCTAAGTAAGGTCTTCTGCCTACTTTTTTATTAGATTGTTTGGTTTTTGTTATTGAATTGTATTTGCTGTTAGTATATTTTGGAAATTAAGCCCTTGTTGGTCACATCATTTGCAAATACTTTGTCCCATGCTATAGGTTGTCTTTTCATTTTGTTTATGGTTTCCTTTGATGTAAAAAGCTTTTAAGTTTAATTAGGTCCATTTGCTAAAAATAGACTATATGGTTTATTTATTTGACCACACTGTGTGGCTTGTGGGATTTTAGTTCCCTGATCAGGTATCAAATCCAGGCCCTTGGCAGTGAGAGCAAAGAGTCCTAATACTGGACCACCAGGGAATTCCCCAAAACAGACTATTTTTAATAGCAGTTTTAGATTCACAGCATAATTGATCAGAAAATACAGAGTTCCAATGTCCCCCACATATATAGCCTCCCCCACTATCAACATCACCCACCAGAGTAGTACATTTGTTAAAAAATTGATTAACCTACATTGACACAGTATTATCACCCAAAGTCTGTAGTTTACATTAGCCTTCATTCTTGGTGTTGTATGTTCTATGGGTTTGGACAAATATATAATGAAAAGTATTCATCATTGTAGTATCATACAGAGTAGTTTCACCACCCCCATATCCTATGTGTTCCACCTGTTCGTCTCTCCCTGTGCCCTAATCCTTGGCAACCACTGTTCTTTTTACTGTCTCCATTTTTTTGCATTTTCCAGAATGCCGTATAGTTTAGATCACACACTATGTAACCTTTCCAGATTGTCTTCTTTCACTCAGTGATAGGCATTTGAGGTTCCTCCATGACTTTTCATGGCTTGATTGCTCAAGCCATGTTAAGACTGAATAATATTCCTTTGGAGATGCCACAGTGTAGTTATTCATCCCGCTACCGAAGGACATCTTGGTTGCTTCCATGTTTTGGCAACTATGATTAAAGCAGCTGTAAACCTCTGTATGCTGGCTTTTGTGTGGACTTTTTTTTTTTTTCAGTTAATTTGAGTAAATACTAAGGAGCATGATTGCTGGATTGTATGGTAAGAGTATGCTTTATTTTATAAGAAACTGCCAAACTATCTCCCAAAGTGGCTATATCATTTTACATTCCCACCACCAAAAACAGAATTTTTGTTGTTTCATATCCTCACCAGTATTTGGTATTATCAGTGTTTTGAATTTTAGCCATTCTAATAAGTGCATAGTGGTATCTTATCGCTGTTCTGATTTGCAGTTTTCTAATGGCATGTTTTTTGGGGGCTCCAAAATCACTGCAGATGGTGACTGCAGCCATGAAATTAAAAGACGCTTACTCCTTGGAAGAAAAGTTATGACCCACCTAGACAGCATATTCAAAAGCAGAGATATTACTTTGCCAACAAAGGTCCATCTAGTCAAGGCTATGGTTTTTCCAGTAGTCATGTAAGGATGTGAGAGTTGGACTGTGAAGAAAGCTGAGCGCCGAAGAATTGATGCTTTTGAACTGTGGTGTTGGAGAAGACTCTTGAGAGTCCCCTGGACTGCAAGGAGATCCAACCAGTCCATTCTGAAGGAGATCAGCCCTGGGATTTCTTTGGAAGGAATGATGCGAAAGCTGAAACTCCAGTACTTTGGCCACCTCATGTGAAGAGTTGACTCATTGGAAAAGACTCTGATGCTGGGAGGGATTGGGGGCAGGAGGAGAAGGGGCCGACCGAGGATGAGATGGCTGGATGGCATCACTGACTCGATGGACGTGAGTCTGAGTGAACTCCGGGAGTTGGTGATGGACAGGGAGGCCTCGCGTACTGTGCTTCCCGGGGTCGCAAGGAGTCGGACACGACTGAGCGACTGAACTGAACTGAACTGAATGGCGTGTGATGTAGAGTATCTCTCATATGTTTATTTATCATATCTTTTGACTCTGTAATTTTCAAACTTCTTTTCTTTACCTGTGCCTTTATAGCTGTGGGTTACCCTGTGAGAGCTTTAGTTGTTTATCTGTTTGTATGATTTGAACTGTTCAAATTTGCTTTAGACTTTCTTTATACCTCAGCACTAAAAAATTAGTTTCACATGTGCTTGAAAATATTATGTAGTTAGGGATGTTGAATGAAATACTCTGTATTAGGTCAAGTTCCTGGTCATGTTGTGGTGTTCAGATCTTTTCCAACCTTACTGATTATTTTTTGGTTTACTTATCCTATCAGTTATTTAGAGAAGTATTAAAATCTCCCATAATTATTGTGAATTTGTCTGTTTCTCCTTGTAGTTCTGTCATTTTTGCTTTCTGCATCTTGAGGTTGTATGGTTAGGAGCCTGTCAACCTAAAAGTGCTGTATCTCCATGATGGTTTCACATTCTTTTCATTAGAAAGTGTCCCTTGAAGTCTCTTTGGCTGGTACTAATATAGCTATAATATCAGCTACGGTGCCAGTTATAGCTGCACCAGCTTTCAGTTTGTATTTGCTCAGTATAACTTTTTCTACTCTTTCACTTTCATCCTTTTTGTATTCTTAAATTAGACATGAGTCTTTTGAATTTTTTCTGTTTCGTTTTTATCTAGTCTGAGAATCTTTGTCTTTTAATAGCCTGATAAGCTTTGTTTTTAAAGGAGCATTTCGCTCATTCATATTTCATGTGTTACTCATCTGTTTGAGTTTATGTTGCTTTGTTTTGTCTTCCTTAGTTTGTGTAATGTTACTGTCTTGGTCCTCTTCATACCCTTCTGAGTTTTTAGTTTTGTGTGTGTGTGGTTGGGGGTGTCACTCTCTGTTCTCCACCTAAATGCTAAAGTTCCCCAGGATCTCATTATTTGCCTTTTATTTTTCTTACTCTGTGTACTTATCCTTGGTGACTTTATTCATACTTATAATTTCAACTACTATTTACTTGCTAAACTCCAAACCTATATATTCTTCCTGGACTCCACCACTTGGAAATGCTGTTGCTTCCCCAGATTCATCCTATCCAAAGCCACACATACCTTCTTCTATTCTAGAACTGGTCTGCTAACTGTGAATATCACTCCCATTCATTTCTCAGTATATCATCATCTCCTGGTAGAGCCACCTCCTTTCTTTTCCCAAGGTGAGGTGAGGTGAAGTTGCTCAGTCGTATCCAACTCTTTGCGACCCTGTGGACTGTAGCCTACTAGGCTTCTCCACCCATGGGATTCTCCAGGCAAGAATACTAGGGTGGGTTGCCATTTCCTTCTCCAGGGGATCTTCCCAACCCAGGGATTGAACCCAGGTCTCCCGCATTGGAGGCAGACGCTTTAACCTCTGAGCCACCAGGGAAGCCCAAAGCCACTGCCTTATTTTAGATCTTTATTATAATTTGCCGACTTTGTTACAGTAGTCTTCTAAGTGGTCTTGCTGCATTTATTCTTACATGACTACATTTTACTTTCCATTGCTTTCAGAATGATGAAGGGTTTTATGCAGAACAGTGATATCAGATTTGCATTTTAGATACATGACTCTGAAAACATTTACTGAACATGGTAGCTATTAAAGGCATCTAATGACTGAGCAACTGAACTGAACTGAATGGCTATGTCCTTCCATCTCTTAGTAGATTTTCTAGACCATGACTTTCTAACTTTTTCAACCATAGCCTATAATAAGAAATACATTTTCTGTGATCAGTATAAATGCACAAGTAACTGAAAGAAAGTTTCTGTTATTGTTCAGTGACTCAGGCATGTCCGGCTCTTTGCAACCCCACAAACTACAGCATGCCAGGCTTCCATCCTTCACTGTCCCCTGGAGTTTCCTCACACTCATGTCCACTGATCAGTGATATAATCCAACCATCTCATCCTCTGTTCCCCTTCTCCTCCTGCCCTTTGTCTTTCCCAGCATCAGGGTCTTTTCCAGTGAGTCAGCTCTTCACATCAGGTGGCCAAAGTACTGGAACTTCAGCTTCAGCATCAGTCCTTCCAATGAGTATTCAGGGTTGATTTCCTTTAGGATTAACTGGCTTGATCTCCTTGCTGTCCAAGGAACTCTCAAGAGTCTTCTCCAGCACCAGAATTTGAAAGCATCAAATTCTTCGGGTCTCAGCCTTCTTTATGGTCCAACTCTCACATTCATAAATGACTGCTGGAAAAACCGTACTTTGATTATATGGACTTTTGTTGGCAAAGTGATGTCTCTGCTTTTTACTATGCTGTCTAGCTTCTCTTCCAAGAGAAGGTTTGTCATAGCTTCTCTTCCAAGGAGCAAGTGTCTTTTAATTTTGTGGCTGCAGTCACCACCTGCAGTGATTTTGGAGCTCAAGATAAAATCTGCCACTGTTTCCACTTTTTTTCCCATCTGTTTGCCATGAAAAGACGGAACTGGATGCCATGGTCTTTGTCTTTTGAATATTGAGTTTTAAGGCAAATTTTTCACTCTCTTTCAACCCTCTTCAAGAAACTCTTTAGTTCCTCTTCCTTTCTGCCGTTAGAGTGGTATCATCTGCATATCTGAGGTTGTTGATATTTCTCCCAACAATCTTGATTACCGATATGAGTCATCTAGCCCGGCATTTCGCATAATGTACTCTGCATATAAGTTAAATAAGCAGAGTGACAATATACAGCCTTAATGTACTCCTTTCTCAATTTTGAATTAGTCTGTTGTTCCATGTAAGATTTTGACTGTTGCTTCTTGTCCTGCATACAGATTTCTCAGGAGACAGGTAAGAATTGGCAGGAGCCAGCGTGAGGAATTCCACCCATGACAAGGTCATGCGGCAGAGCTCTGATGGCAAGGCTAATCAGACCTCAGGTTTTCTCCCTGGAATTTCCTGAGCATCCACCCCCCAAAAAATAGGAATCTGCCTGCTTTTCCACTCTTCTGATACTCTCTGGAAAAAGTCAAATCAGGGCTTTAGTCTTCTGCATTTGAAAGGGATGTTTCAGCTTAAACCCCCTCTGATAACTCTCTAGCTTGCCTAACATGTTCCCCCGGACCTCTTATAGCTTGTAGATTGCTTACAGCCCCTCAACCACGAGAGGCACAAAGCTTAAAGCATCTTAAAGATACAGAGCCTTTTCTAAAGAGTTAAAAATCATATTGGTAGAGGGTTTTCACTGTTGACTCAATGACTGCTGCCAGGCCTCCATATTCTTTATCTTTTAGGCACCTGGGAGGATGTTAATCAATGTAAACGGGATATGGAAAAAGATGTATAGTAGTTTTGATGTTAGCAACACTAGACTTTTGAGTTAATTACTTTTCTCTTTGTTATATATCACTGCACTCCTCTTGTGTCCTTGCTATGTAAGAATATAACTTTATTTAGTGCTTTCTGAGAGTGGCACCAGACATCGGGAAGATCAACACAAATAAGTCTTCTAGGTAACAAACCCTTATCAGAAAAAAAGGCTGTAAAATGTTAATTGGCCCTTTTTGGCCAAAAGATGATGTAAATCACCTAAGACTTGTGTATACAATTAGGTATGCAGAGAGAAGAGCCTGGTTTTGATAAGAGTCTGGGCTGCTAACGCTGCATAACTTTGTGTTACCCATTGATCTCCACGTTTTATCAAAAGTATAAAAGGCCTTCTAAACAATAGGGGATGGGGCCAGTCGCTGGACTGGTTTCCCCCATGTCTCCTCTCTAATTTCTGGCTGAATTCCCATCTGGGGCATGGAGGCTCACCATGTCTACTTACTTGTCCTGGCTTTTAAGATCCATGCGAGGGGGAGCCCAAGGCAGGGCACCCCCTGATATTCAAGAGAACGCCAGTGGCCTAACGTAGATGGTGCAAGCTCCTTGTCTGGAACTTTATTGGCTTCCCATGTAAACCAAGTTATTCAGCCTTCTTTCTCCACTTAATTTTCCTACTACACTATTTCTCCCTAATCTAATCTTATATTAATAAATAAATAAGTTTTCCTTGCCAACGCCGTCCCTGCTTCGAATTCCCTGGATCCACTGGGGCTGGACCCCGGCAAAGAATTTTCTTTAAGAATTTTCCATCTCTTTAAGAATTTTTCAGTTTGTTGTGATCCACACAGTCAAAGGCTTTAGCATGGTCAGTGAAGCCAAAGTAGAGGTTTTCCTGAATACCATTGTTTTCTCTACAGTCCAACAAATGTTGGCAATTTGATCTCTGGTTCCTCTACCTTTTTTAAACCCAGCTTGTACATCTGAAAGTTCACAATTTGCATACTGTTGAAGCCTAGCTTAAGGATTTTGAGCATTACCTTGCTAGCATGTGAAATGAATGCAGTTGTGTGGTAGCATTGCCTTTCTTTGAGATTGGAATAAAAACGAACCTTTCCAGTCGTATGGCTACTACCAAGTTTTCCAAATTTGCTGGCATATTGAGTGCAACACTTTAACAGCATCATCTTTTAGGATTTGAAATCGCTCAGCTATAATTCTATCACCTCGACTAGCTTTGCTCATGGTAATGCTACTTAAGGCCCATTTGACTTCACATTCCAGGATATCTGGCTGTTGGTGAGTATTCAGTAGAATACTGTTCAGTAAGAAAAAGAAATGTAGTATTGACTGACACATGCTACAACATGGATGAACCTTGAAAATGTTATGAAAAGATGAACAGATCCAGTCAAAGATGACCACATATTGTTTGACTGTATTTATAGGAAAGGGCCAGAATAGGCAAATTTATAGAGATGGAAAGTTGATTAGTAGTTGAGGGGAAATGAGGAAAGACAGATAATAGATATGAGGTTTCTTTTTAGGGGATGAAAATATTCTAATAATAGATTTTGGTAATGGTTATACACCCTATGAGTGTACTTTAAAAAACAAAACATTGAATTGTAATTTAAATGGGTGAATTGTATCCTATGTGAATTATATTTCAATAGAGCTTTTTTAAAAAAGCCAAGGGAGAAATCAAAATGCAGTACCAAAGCCTTTTTCTCAGATAACCCCAAAGGAGAAACAAGCAAACAAGTGAACAGATGGCACAAATAGAAAACAGGTAGCAAAATGGCAAATCTAAACTCAGCCAAATCAAATGTAAATGTTAGACTAAACTCTGTAGTTAAAAGGCAGAGATTGTCAAATTGGATAAAAAGCATGACCCAACTATAAGTTGTCTATGTGGCATGTACTTTTAACACAAAGACACAGGATTGAAAATAAAAGTATGGGAAAAGATGGAAAATTTTGCCATGCAGACCTGAATGATTTGAAACTCAGAATTAATATTTTAATAGTGGACAAAAATATAAACTTCAAAACAGGGAGTATTATCAGAAATAAATAGGGACTTTTTATAATTGTAAAAACCCCAGTATAACAAGAAGACATAATTACAAATGTATATGCACCTAGTAATATAGCTTTAAAATAGATGACGCACAAAACTGGCAAAACTAAAGGGGAAAGATTCAAATCTACAATTGTAGTTGGAGATTTTCACACCCCTTTAGGGCAGCAGCCCCAAACCTTTTTGGCGCCAGGGACCGGTTTTGTGGAAGACAATTTTTCCATGGACCAGAAAGTAGGGGATGGATTCAAATGTATTACATTTATTGTGCACTTTATTTCTAATCTGATGCTACTGCTGATCTGACAGGAGGTCCTAGTCTGGAGTCCAGAGGTTGGAGACCCCTGCTTTAGAGTAATTAATATAACAACTAGGTCAAAAATCTGTGGGTATATAGAAGATCTGAATAGCACTGTTAACCATCTTGACCTAATTAATATTTATAGAATCCAACACCCAACAATTACACAATACAGAATTTTTTCAGGTAGCCTGGAACTTTTACCAAAATAGGCCACTTATAGGTCCATGAAACAAGTCTGAAGTCTGAAATCTATAAGAGTATATTCTCTGATCACAATTGAATTTCATTAGAAATCAGTAACACAAAGATATCTGGAAAATTCCCAAAGATTTAAATTAAATAATAAATTTCCAAATAACACATGGGGCAAAAAAATATCATAGAGAAACTGGAAAATACTTTCACATGAATGATAATGAAAAACAAACGTGAGCATTTGTGAGGTGTAGTGAAAGCATTGCTTAGAGGAAAGTGCACAGCTTTAATGGTTCATACAGGCATATCTTGGCGATATTATGGGTTCAGTTCCAAACGATTGCAATAAGGAAAATATTGCAATAAATTGAGTCACAGGAATTTTTTGATTTCCCAGTACATGTAAGTTATGTTTATACTTAGACTATTAACTGTGCAATAATATTATATATAAAAAATAAATACATACCTTATTTTAGAAAGACTTTATTGCCAAAAAATACTAACCATCTCACCTTCAGTGAGTAGTATGTAGTAATATCAGAAATCACTGGTCACCATCACAAATATAATAATAATGAAAAAGTTTGAAATATTGTGAGAATTACCACAAAGACACAAAGTAAGCCAGTGCTACTGGAAAAATGGTGCCGATAGAATTGCTTGACACAAGGTTACCACAAACCTTCGATCTGTAAAGGAAAAAAAAAAAGTATCTGTGAAGTGTAATAAAATAAGATATGCCTGTATTTGAAAGAAGAAATGATTAAAATTTATTTTATATATTTCCAGAAGCTAGAAAAACATAAGCAAAGTAAACCCAAGAAGAAGTAAATTAAGAAAATAGAAGGTATCAGTTAAATAGAAAATGGACAACAAAGTAAATTAACAAAGCCAAATGGATTTTTTCAAATGATCAGCAAAATTGAAAAACCCACAAGTTACCAATATTGGAAAAGAAAGAGGGAGTATTATCACAGATCCATAAACTTTAAAGAATAATAAGGGAAGTCGAAGAAAACTTTTGCCAGTAAATTTAATTTAGTGAAACAGAAAAATTTCCTGGAAAAATACAACTTGCCCAAATTGACACAAGATGAAATTAAAAATCTGAATAAGCCTGTCAGACTTTGTGGAAAGAAATTGAATTTGTAATTAAAAGAAAACATTTTCCCAAAGAAAACTCCAGTCCTAGAGAATATCACTGGTAAATTACATCAAACATTATGAAAAAAACCATAACGGCCTGACAAACTCTTTCAGAAAATAAAAGAAGAAGCCTTTCTTTTAAAAAAATATTCATTTGTTTGGCTGTGCTAGGTCTTAATTACAGCATGTGGGATTCAGTTCCCTGACCAGGTATTGAACCCAAGACCCCTGTATTGGGAATGTTGAGTATTAGTCACTGGACCACCAGGGAAGTCCCCGAAGAAACCTTTCTTAATTAATTTTATGAGGCTAGTATAATCCTGAGACTAAAACATAGTAAAGATATTTAAATAATTAAAATAAAAAATCTCTTATAACAGATACATAAAACTCCCTAAGAAAATATTGAACCCGGGAATGTGTATGAGGATTAATACATCATAACCAAGTGGGTTTAATCCCAGGAATGTAAACTGATTTTGTATTTGAAAACAAGCATACTTACCATATTAACAGAATAAGGAAAAATATATATATACGATCATCTCCATAGATGCAGGAAAAAAACATTTGACAAAATTCATCACCCATACTTGACACGTTGATCTGGAATTAGAAGGGAATTTCCTCAGTCTGATAAATACAGATCTACAAAATAATCTTCAGCTAACATCATTCAAAATGGTTAAGTTCCTGGAAATTCCCCAGGAATCCAGTGGTTAGGACGTGGCATTTTCTCTGCCTTGAAATCCCTGGTCAGGGAACTAAGATCCTGCAAGCTGTGCTGCGTGGACCAAAAAAAAAAAAATAAGTTGACAAATTTTAAAAATAAATGATAAACCATTGCACATTTTCCATTTAAGACTGAGAAGAAGGCAAAGGTGCCACTCTCACAATTTCTACTCATTTTCTTGACTGTCTTTGCTAATGCAGTAAGGTAAGGAAAAGTCAAAGAAGTCAATATTGAAAAGACAGAAGTAAAAACTGTTCCTCTACACAGATAATTTTTATGTAGAAAATTAATCATCAAAAAATCATTATTAATAAGTGAATTTAACAACATAATCTTACAATATAAGGCCAATAGAAATACTAATTGTATTTTTATATATTAAAAGATGCTTGCTCCTTGGAAGAAAAGCTATGACAAACCTAGACAGTGTATTAAAAAGCAGAGACATCACTTTGCCAACAAAGGTCTGTATAGTCAGAGTTATAGTTTTTCCAGTAGTCATGTATGAATGTGAGAGTTGGACCATAAGGAAAGCTGAGCACCAAAGAATTGATGCTTTTGAATTGCAGTGCTGGAGAAGACTCTTGTAAGTCCCTTGGACAGCAATGCGATCAAACCAGTTAATCCTAAAGGAAATCAACCCTGAACATTCATTGGAAAGACTGAAGCTGAAGCTCCAGTACTTTGGCCACTTGAAGTAAAGAGAAAACTCATTGGAAAAGACCCTGATGCTGGGAAAGATTGAAAGCAGAGAAGAAAGGGGTGACGGAGGATAAGATGGTTGAATAGCATCACTGACTCAATGGACATGAGTTTGAACAAACTCCAGGAGACAGTGAAGGACAGGGAAGCTGGCGTGCTGCAATCCATGGGGTTGCAAAGAGTTGGACACAATTTAGCAACTGAACAATGAACAAAATATATATGAGATTTTAAAACCAATGATATTTTAATAGTATTAACAATAAAATACTTAAATTTAACATGCACAGCTCTACACTGAAAAGTGCAAAATACGACTCAAGGAATTAAAGCTATAACTACATGAAGATATATAATTTTCATGAATTAGAAGCCACAATATTATTGATATATCACTTCTTGCAAATAATTCTATAGATGCAATGCAATCTGTAGATCTATAGATGCAATTATAATCCCAGCTTGTTTATTTTGTGAATAAAAACATATCAGCTACTTCTAAAACATATGGAAATGCCAAGGACCTAGTATAGCCAAAATAGTATTGAAAAAGAGCAAAGCTGAAGGATTTATTCTCATCAAGGTTTAGGTATAAAGTGACAATAATCAATATATCATGGTATTGGTATAAGGGTAGACACATAGAGAAATAGAAATAGAGTTCCAGAAATATACACACATATATACAGTCAACTGATTTTTGCTAAAAGCACCAAAGCAATTTAATGAAAAAAAGAAAGAAATTTCAAGAAGTGACTGGCTATGTAAAAAAAATTAAAAAAAAAAAAAACTCAATCCCTGCATATGCCATCCATAAAAATTAATTCAAAGTGGCTCAGAAACCTAAATGTAAAAATTAAAACTGTTAATATAAATTTTTTAGGGAATTCCCTGTTGGTCTAGTGGTTAAGATTCTGGGCTTTGACTGCCAAGGACCTGGGTTCAATCCCTACATAGGGAACTAAGTTCCTACAAGCCCCTCGTGGCCAAAAACAAAAAGCAAGCAAAAAACTATAAAGCCTTTAGAAGAAAATATAGAATTTTTTTGCAACCTGAAAATCATACAAAATTTTCTAGGGCACAGAAAGCAAAAACTTTAAAACAAACATTGATACATTAAACAATCAAAATTTAAAACTTCTGCTCATCAAAAGATGCAGTTAACGAATCGCCAGTCCAGGTTTGATGCAGGATACAGGATGCTTGGGGCTGGTGCACTGGGATGACCCAGAGGGATGGTATGGGGAGGGAGGTGGGTGGGGGGTTCAGGATGGGGAACACGTGTACACCCGTGGCGGATTCATGTTGATGTATGGCAAAACCAATACAATATTGTAAAGTAATTAGCCTCCAATTAAAATAAATAAATTTAAATTAAAAAAAAAAGATGCAGTTAAGGAAATGAACTTGGACCCCACAGACAGAGTTGGCAGGGAGTCACCAAACATATATCTGACAGAAAACTTGTATCAAGAATATGAAATAAATTACTGCCACAACTCAGTAAATGACACCTTCCCCGCAATATTTAAAAGACCTAAACAAATATTTCACAATAGAAGATATTCTGTAAATGGCTAATAAACATAAAAATACAAAATACCATTAATCTGCAAGGAAATGCAAATTAAAAGACAATGAGAGGGCTTTTCTGGTGGTCCAGTGGTTAAGGGCCCACCCACCAATGCAGGGGACACGGTTTGATCCCTGGTCTGGGAAGATCCTACAAGCTATGGAACAGCTAAGCCCGTGACCCACAACTCCTGAGCCCACTCGTGGCAACTACTGAAGCCCACAGCTGAGAGCCCGTGCTCCGCAACAAGAGAAGCTCACCTATCACAGTGAAGGGTAGCCCTGGCTTGCCATAGCTAGAGAAAGCCCATGCTCAGCAACAAAGACCCAGAGCAGCAGCTGCCCCCAGAAAACGGCAATGAGATACTTCCTATTCCCTAGACTACCTGCAATAGTAATCTGAAAATACCAAATGCTGGCAAAAAATGTGGACTACTGGAATGTTCAAATGCTGTGAATGGAAATTTTTTTTGGCGATTTCCTAGAAAGTTAATTGGAGAAGGAAATGGCAACCCACTCCAGTACTCTTGCCTGGAAAATCCCATGGACAGAGGAGCCTGGTAGGCTACAGTCCATGGGGTCTCAAAGAGTCAGACGTGACTGAGTGACTTCACTTTAGAAAGTTAAACATAGGACTTCCCTGATGGTACAGTAGATAAGAATCTGCCTGCAGGGGACACTGGTTAGATTCCTGATCTGTGAAGACTCCACATGCCTCTGTCAACTAAAGCCCATGCATCATAACTACTGAGCCCACGCACTCTAGGGCCTGTGAGCCACAACTAATGAGCCTTTGTGCTGCTGCCACTGAAGCCCATGGTCCTGGAGCCTGTGCTCTGCAACAGAAGCCACCACAATGAGAAGCCTGCTCATGCAGTGAAGAGTAGCCCCCACTCACCGCAACTAGAGAAAACCCATGCACAGCAGTAAAGACCTAGCACAGCCAAAAATAAATAAATAACTGAAAAAACCTAGAAACACCTTCCCTTTCAATTAGTAATTCCACTTCTGCATATCTGTATAGGACTAATGGAAACATTGCACAAAAAGGCTTGTGCAAGAGTGTTCATAGGATCTTTATTCCATGTGTAAAACTAATAGCCTGTATATCCATAAATAGGAGAATAAACATGGTTATATACGTATAGTAGCCTGCTGCTCACCACAAAAGGGAGTGTAGTATTGATCCATGCAACAAACGGATGAATCTCATAAACATAATGCTGTGTGAGAGTAACCAGACATTGAAAAGCTTATGTTGAATTTCATTTATATAAAATTGTGAAAGAGGTAAAACTAATCTCCAGAGGAAAACTATTGGAACAGAGGTAGCCTAGGGCTAGTGGTGGGGAGCTATAAGTTGACTAGAAAGATAGAGATTCATCTAAATTTGATGTGGGTTATTCAGATGTGGCCATTTGTTAAAATTTTAGTTAAGATTTGAGCACTTCTGTTTATGCAAATGTTACCTGAGAACTCACATTACCAAAATAACAATCACGTAGGGATAGGGAGAAGGTGGAAGCATCCATGATATAAGAATAGCAGAATCTTAAAGTGTTGAAGTTGGGTGATGAGTACATAGGGGTTCATTTTACCATTTTGTGTACTTTGTGCAGATTTGAAGTTTTCCATAATAAAAAAAAATTTTAAATACCAGATGCCCACCATGGTACAGAACTTCCCAGTTATTTGAGCCCATAAATTCTATTTCTGTCAAAACCAACTAGAGATGGATTTTCTGTTACTCACAGTCAAAAACATCTCAAGTAATACACTGGAGATTGTAGTAGTCTTTTTTTTTTTTTTTAATTCTATCATTTATGCTTGACAATAAACCTAGTAGTTGGATCTTATCTAAGTTTAGCAGATGGAAACCTGTTAGACACTAGGAGTTAGACAAGAAGCTGTGCTCATCAACCGTACAGCTGTAGACTGGAGCAGGGGAGTCCACTGGTACACACATTGACAGAATGGGACCAGTGTCAGCCCACGCATTCTGTTTGTTGTCAAACACCAGGTCTAGGTATCTTTCTCATCCTCAAATGAGAGGTCACATAATAATATGGGACTTAGAAAACTTTTAGAACAAGGGAAAGGGAACATCGTCGTGAAGATTTAAAGGAAGAGCAACTGAAAATTATTTTTTATAAGAATTATAAGAAATGTAAAAGCTTTTCTGTGTCCTTTGTTCATGTAAGAAGATAAGGTTCCTGTAGAACTGAAGCATAAAAGCAAAAGGAACAATAGGTTAAGATGAAAACAGGACAAAAGTTGGATCAGTTCAGTTCAGTTCAGTCGCTCAGTCGTGTCCGACTCTTTGCGACCCCATGAATCGCAGCACGCCAGGCCTCCCTGTCCATCACCAACTCCCGGAGTTCACTCAGACTCACGTCCATCGAGTCCGTGATGCCATCCAGCCATCTCATCCTCTGTCTTCCCCTTCTCCTCCTGCCCCCAATCCCTCCCAGCATCAGAGTCTTTTCCAATGAGTCAACTCTTCGCATGAGGTGGCCAAAGTACTGGAGTTTCAGCTAAAAGTTGGATAGATGTAGGTAAACACCATACAGTAGCAAAATTAAAATATAAATTGGAGATGGTGAAAAAAGTAGGATTCACATTGAGGTGAAGCAGTGAAAGTGGAAAACACATTTGACAGTGTTTTGGGAACTCAGAGGGAGAAATAAAAGTTTGAAAATTGTGGGAGAGATGGTAACTATGGATGACATCAAATGTCAGAAGGTGAGCCAAAGTTTTCAGGGGAAAGGCTGTGACTAGGGAGTCTTGTATCCAGCTGCATTTTGTTTCATTCATGAGAGTAATAGACATTCATGTGTGCCAGAGTTCAAAACTGTGCCAACAGTTTACATAACCTTCTTGAAAAACAAAGCAAAACATTTAGTTGACTGAAAAACAAATCAAAATGAAGAACTTACGAACAGAATATATGTTATGGAAGTCCTGGCATACTTCCTAAAGGACTACCAGTAAACGGAAGGCCATCACAAGTTCTTGGTTGAATACTCATCTTACCAAAATCACTGTGATAGGACTGAGCACACTGATGAAGCTGTGCAGGAATGTGTATTGTGTGCTATCTGGACTAATCTTAAAAGCAGTTTCTTTGAGTTGTTATTCCTCCGGGACAAAACTGTGTAATTGGCACAAACGATTCATCTGGAAACTGTCTCCCTCAGGCGCTGTTTACAAGATTCAGAAGCTCAAATAGAAGGAAAGTACAATAATGTTTTCAAAAAGAAGAAAAGAATAACTTCTCAGAAAAAAAGACTGAAAGGAAATACTTCAAAATTAAATTAGCACAACATTGTAAATCAAGTATATTCCACTTTTAAAAAGTTAAATGATTACTACAAAACTATGATTTTTAATCTTTGACTTTTATTTTTTTTAGCTTTTGAAATGAGCACGTATTGTTTTTCAATTAAAAAAAGAAAGAAAAATTGATGAGAATGCTGTTACTAAGAAAAAAAAATATGAAATAGTCAAACAAGAGAGAGCCAAAAATAAGATTTCATTATACAGTTAAAGCAGAGAATACATATATTATTCAGAGTATATCATTAGCTAAAACAATGTAAAAGGGAACATTGGAAACCTTCACGTTCTTTCAACTTCAAAATTCTTAAATTTTATTTAAGTAATGACATTTTAACAGTGGCTTTACAGTTTTTCAGATATATCAGTTTATGAAACATCACAACAAATAAACAAAAGCAAACAACAAACAATAAAACCAGAGGATAGAGAGGGGAAATATATAATCCAAAAATAGTACATGCTCCCAGAATACACATATCCTAAGTACAACTACAGTCTTCCAGTAATAGAACAGTAGTTCTATATGGTTCATACCCTATCAAGTGTAATCATAAATGGAAGCTTAGTTGTAAATCCTTATCTTTGGATCAAGGAGGTCATTGGGTGCTAAAAATGTTACAAACTTGCTATGCCTGTCTTTTCTTTTTTCTCTGAAATGGGTTATTTATTCCTTAGTTTTCCCTTTAAAATTCTTAGATTTTTAAGGGCAGATCAGAAGACAAATGAGAGGTCTTAATACCCTTGTGCAGTGTCCTCTAACCTGAGGTGAACAGTAAGACCACGCTCTGATGACCTTCCAGCGTGATGGTAGTTGGAGAGCCGAGGGGCTGAGGACAGACTCCTGCATTGTACCTTTTGTACCAGGCTTGCATGTACTTCTTAGTGATTTCCCTAATTTGATCCTTGACTGTAGAATCGAACTTTTAGTTACGCCCACATCTAATAGGCCTCATCTCATCCAGGGGCTTCCCTGGTGGCTCAATGATAAAGAATCCACCTGCTAACGTAGGAGCATGGGTTCGATCTCTGATCTGGGAATATCCCATATGCAACTACACCTGTGGGCCACAGCTATTGAACCTGTGCTCCAGGGCCCAGGGGCCACAGCTGCTGAAGCCTTGTGCCCTAGAGCCCGTGCTCCATAACAAGAGAAGCTGCTGCAAGGAGGAGTCCACGCACCGCAAGTAGAGAGCAGCCCCTGTTCACCAAAACTAGAGAAAAGTCCAGGCAGCAGTGGAGACCCAGCACAGCCATAAATAAATACATAAAATTATTTTAAAAAGAAGAAAAGCTGAATTAAAAGAAAAGAAGCTCACCACCCCCACCTTCTCAGCTATCTGAAGAGAGAATCAGAAGCCTACTGCCTTGCCATCTCTAGACAGTTCCATGTGCCAAGACCAGGCAGCACAGGTGATTGAGTTCAGATGCCCTCTTTGGGGTCTGGGAACCAACAGATAACAGCTTACCTCTTGCTTGAGGATTCTTTGGAAAGTTCTCTGTAAGTGCTACTCCTGAGTCAGGAAATGCTTCCATACACCTTCCCTGACCTACTTGTCCATCAGATTCTTGTAGCTCCTTCACTTTAGATCAGCTGCTTACCTACCACCCAACCCTGAGGACCTGGTTTTTCTCCAAACTGTTTTTACTCCTGAGACTTTCTACCCAAGACTTGGCAGCTGAGTCTATATTCCCTGGGTTCCCACTTTCCTACCATCTGCAAGGGCACTCAGAAAATTTAAAAATTGCTTATTAAAAAAAAAAGCCTGTTTATGCTACCTTATTTTACTTCACATTTTTTTACGCATATATTTTCTGTAACTATCTTCAGGACTTGGTCCATACTGTTATCTTTGCATTCTAGTGTCATTCCCTCTTTTTCTGGGAAGTCTTTCACAATTTTTCCATCCTGAGTGTGTTTCTATAGCACTTAAAAACTAACACACATAATTTTGCTTTCTCAACACAGTTGTAAACTCCTTGCGGGCTGGAATCGTGTCTCATACTTTTCTTATGCAACATAGGGCAAAGGATCCTGGTATTTAAAATAATAAAGTGCCCATAACAGCAGCAAGTAAATATTTCTTTGGCTGTGCATTAGCCTCCCAATGTGGAATCTGTGGCTTCCTTCAGATTCTTTCCCAACTAGTTCAGAGAGTCCCCAGGGACAGTTCAGTCTGCTCTGGGGAAAAGTTCTTTAGGCTACTTTGTGTGTAGCCACTTCCCCCAGCTTGTGTTCTGTGAATGTTTTCCTTTCTACCACCACCTCCCACACCCACTTTCTTCCTTTTACACTCTGGCTGCCATGGTAAAATATTCTGCCACCCCATGCTCTGATGTACAGCATCTCTGGGGCCTAGATCTTCTTTAATATTATTTCTTTGGCTGTGCCAGATCTTAGTTGCAGCATGCAAACACTTATTTGTAGCATGCAAATTCTTAGTTGCAGCATGTGGGATCTAGTTCCTGACCAGGGATCAAACACAGACCCTCTGCATTGGGAGCTCAGAGTCTTAGCCTCTAGGCCACCTGGGGAGGTCCCCTATTTCTTATTTCTCGTTCTTTGTCTGGTTCAATTTGAGACAGTATTGCCTGCCTCACCAGCACTAACCCATTGATCTTACCCTGCCTTATGTTCTAGGATTCACTTTCTCTCACGAGGAGTTCATTCTTAGGAGAATGAACCATGGAACAAGTAACCCCTTCATGGACCAACCCACCCAAACATATTAAGACATATTGTGATTGTGTAGGATTGAGCCTGGGACTATCTCCTCCAGGAAGTCTCTCAAGAGTCATGCCTGCCCCCGCCATTACCTCCATATAGGTAGTATACATCTCTTCTTTGTACCATGGTACTCTGAATATGTCCTAGATATAGTTCTTATTATGTTATATGGTAATTATCTTTTTATGAACTTAATTCTCCATCTAAACTATGGGCCCTTTCAGGGAAAGAATCATGTCTCATGCCTTTGAGCGTCTCGCTTTGTTCTTGGCACTAAGATTCCATAGTATGTCAGGCTGGGCCCCCAGTGTGCTTGTATGTCCCACAATTAATTTGGATTGAATAATACCTTCTTTGAATTAATGGAAGTTCTTCCTTTGATAAGACTTTCTTGCCGAGGTGATTCACTGTTTTTTGCTTTAAGATTTATGTCAAATTAATTAATCAAACATTGAATGAAGCCCTGTATGTCCTAGTAATGCACAGCCCCGTGGAGATATGGCGATGAATAAGACATGGTTCCTGCACAGCAGAGATCTAGAATCTTCTTTGGGTTTCCCTCCCTCCATTTCTCCATTCTTTCCTCCCATTCCTTTTCTGGATAAATTTTTATTGTGTCTGAAATTATGTCTAATGGAGTAAATGTATGCAAAGAGATTTTTTTTCTTTTTTCAGTAAATTCTACTCAGTGCAACAGTAAAATTTTATTACAGATATAGAAATAGCACAGAGGAAATCATAGAATTCTTAGGGTGGACTTGGCAGATCTTGCAGGAGGTGACTTTTAAGTGAGTTTTAAGGGATGGAGGAGCCTGGTGGTCTGCACTCCATGGGGTCGCTAAGAGTTGGACACGACTGAGCGATGTCACTTTCACTTTTTACTTTCATGCATTGGAGAAGGAAATGGCAACCCACTCCAGTGTTCTTGCCTGGCGAATCCCAGGGACGGGGGAGCCTAGTGGGCTGCCATCTATGGGGTCGCACAGAGTTGGACACGACTGAAGCGACTTAGCAGCAGCAGCAGCAAGGGATAAAAAGACACAACAGATGCTCAGGTGGATGAAAGATGCATGCATGCTGAGTCACTTCAGTTGTGTTGGACTCTTTGCGACCCCATGGGCTGTAGCCTGCCAGGCTCCCCTGTCCATGGGATTCTCCAGGCAAGAAGATTGGAGTGGGTTGCCATTTCCTTCTCCAGGGGATCTGCTCAATCCAGGGGTTGAACTCACACTCACGTCTCTTATGTCTCCTGCATTGGCAGATGGGTTCATTACCACTAGCGCCACCTGGGAAGCCAAACAAAGAAAGAGCATATACAAAGGCCTTGAGATGTGAAGAAGCATCTTGTGTTCCAGAAACAATACTACTTAGGTATCTATCTCTGCAACATAAAGTTTAGTAGAATGGGGATGGGGTGAGATAGAACTAGGGTAATAGGCAATATTTTGAGTGCTAAGGTCTTTTATGTTTGGCACACTTTTTAGTGAAGAGAATGGTCATCTCCAGTATGGCTGGTGGTATTAATAATCCAAGTGTGAAGTCATTACATGGCAAATTTCCATCCATTTCCATCACAGAATTAAGTGGGGTTCTGTGATCATCTAGCTGTAGTTTAGTATTCATTGTATGGGTGAATAAGAATGAAAAGAATATGCTCCCTAGATTTGATGTTCCTATTGAGGATAAAGAATTTACCCACACAGACTGTTCAGAGTCCTTACCAAGCAGTCTACAAACTAGTACAGACTTAAATTGTAAAGATAGTATATAAGCACAATATTTTTGCTTTTTTAAATTAAATTATAGTTGGGCTTTCCTGGTGACTCAGTGGTAAAGAACCTGCCTGCCAATGCAAGAGACATGGGTTCAATCCCTGGGTTAGGAAGATCCCTTGGAGAAGGAAATGGCAACCCACTCCAGTATTCTTGCCTGGGAAATACCATGGACAAGGGAGTCTGGTGAGCTACAGTCCATAGGGTTGCAAAGACAGTGATTCAACATCAACAGTAGTTGATTTACAATGTTGTGTTGGTTTCTGGTGTACAGCAAAGTGATTCAATTATACATATATATACATATTCTTTTTCATTATGGTTTATTACAAGATACTGAATGTAGTTCCCTGTGCTATACAATGGGACCTTGTTTATCTGTTTTATATATAGTAATTGTGTATCTAACCCCAAACTCCTAACTTATCCCACCCCCACCCCCTTTACCCTTTGGTAACTATAAGTTTGTTTTCTGTGTCTGAATAAGCACACTCTAGATGAGTTATAGAAATGATTAGGAAAGTGTGAGTTATAAAGAGACAACCTGATTTGGGGTTTAAAAACAATTTCCATCAAAGCTAGCTGAGCATAGAATATGCAAAATTGAGGAATGTATTTGTAAGTTAAAAACCTCTAATACTCTATAGTCTTACAGTCAAGAAATGATCTTCTAGTTAGACCAACAAATAATCATCTTTGAGCTTTATAGTATAAGCAGGAGACAAATTTATTTTTTCCTTATAATAAATTTGTTTTCTTATTCTCTACTGGTGACATGAGGCTGTGTTAAGTCTTTGTTTTCCACTAATTTTATTTTTATACTTTTAGGTATTCAGTTTGCCTTAGAGATTGTTTATTATTTGCATGAAATGAGTCCCTGTGTTTCTGCCAAGTTACTCTTTGTCCAGACTACACAGGGATTATCTTAGATTCTCCTTTCATCTTATTTTCAGAAATGCACCATGCTTCTGCCTTTTTCCTGGTGGAATGCATTCACTCTTCTCCTTGTTTCACTAGGGCTCATATCCCCATAGCCCTCTCCCTCTACTCAGAAATTCTTTCCTTTCATAGAGATCATGTGAACTTTTGTCAGCTCCTTGGGTCTGTATGTGAACCATCGTGGAGCCTTTGATCATTAAATCACATTTCACACTTTTTGTTGTTGTTCAGTTGCCAAGTCATGTCCCATTCTTTGCAACCCCATGGACTGCAGCATGCCAGGCCTCCCTGTCCCTCATCATGTCCCAGAGTTTGCCCAAGTTCATGTCCATTGAACTGATGATGCCATTCAACTATCTCACCCTCTGTCACCCCCTTCTCCTCATGCCCTCAGTCTTTCCCGGCATCAAGGTCTTTTCCAAGTCAGCTCGTTGCATCAGGTGGTCAAAGTATTGGAGCTTCAGCATCAGTTCTTCCAATATAATATTCAATGTTGATTTCCTTTAGGGTTGACTGGTTGGATCTCCCTGCAGTCCAAGGGACTCTGAAGAGTCTTCCCCAACACCACAGTTCAAAAGCATCAATTCTTCAGCACTCTGCTTCTTTATGGTCCAGCTCTCATATCTGTACATGACTACTAGAAAAACCATAGCTTTGACTAGACGGACCTTTGTTGGCAAAGTAATATCTCTGCTTTTTAATACACTGTCTAGGTTTATCTCCAAGAAGTTTTCCCTTCAAGGTTTCCCTCCAAGAAGCAATTGTTTCCTTAATTGTCACACTTAGGCAAACTCAGATTTACAAGGTGATGTGTTATAGTCAATCCTCCAAAAGGATAGGGGAACCTTTCACTTTCAATTTGTATACTTTATAAATGTACTATTTTCATAATAAAAAGTAAAGATGACCCAATTTGAAAAACTAAATTCAGTAGTAGAGCCTTCAGTACCAGTTCAGGTCTATTATCCTATCTATATCTACACACACAGACACACACACTCCATAGTGCAAAATAATATTGAAAGCCTCATACTAGTTTAGAAAACAAGAGCCATAAAAATGTTCCTATTGTATGACCCAGAAGCTCTACTGTTGAGAAGCAGCCTAAGGAAACAATTCAAAAGAAGGAAAATATAAAAATCTACACAACGCCTGTCTACACACAGAAAAAGTGGGGAAAGAAGACTTTAATATCAACATTAGGGGATAATGATAGTTAGGAAAATGAATAATACATCATGGCATATTATTGCAACACTGAAAATGATTATTATAAAAAATGATATTAACAACATAGCATGTTTATAGTATAATGAGAAAAAGAATACAAAATTATATATACACTGATTATAGCTGTGTATAAGATGAATTACATTGTGGGTAGCTAGAAGGAAATGGACAAATGAAAACAGCTGTTGTAGTTCAGTGGAACTAAGGGTGAATTTTAAAATTTTATTGAATGTTTTTTCAGGAGATAAGATTGGAAATTTTGAGAGTTTCAAATTGTCAGTTAATTCAGATTATTATTGTTCTGGGACTTTTGCAGCAAAGACTCCAAGATCTGAGCCTCTTCCCTCTGTATTTCACTAACAAAGAGAATTACCCCCTAGGAAAGAAGGCAACATCTACTTTCTTAGAAAAGTTATAAAAAGGAACATTCTCAGGGCATATGATACCGGAATGACCTTCTGCAGAAGCCTGTAGATTCCATTCTTAGAAATCTTTAAGAAAGTAGTTGTGGTTTGATTACTAAAGATGGATCAAATCCAGTAACCTCTTTACTGAGATAAAATTCACATAAAACTCAGCCTTTTTAAGCACACAATCAGTAGTTGTTAGTATATTTACAGATTTGCACAACCATCAATCACTATTACCTATTTTTAAAACATTTTTAAAAGTACCCATTAAGCAGCCATACCCCCTTCTTCCCTCCTGCCAGCCCCTGGCCACCATTAGTCTATTTTCTGTTTTTATAGATTTGCCTATTCTAAACATTTAATATAAATATGTGTGATTCGTGTCTTTCATTTAGCATAGTGGATTTCAAGGTTCATCCATGTTATAGCCCATATTAGTGCTTTGTTCCTTATTATAGTTGAATATTAATGTTCCATTGTATAGTACACCACATTTTGTTTATCCGTTCACCAGCTGATACACATTTGGATTGTTTCCGTTGTGTGTGTGAAACTATTGTGAGTAATGCTGCTTTGAACATTTGTGTAAAAATTTGTGTGTGGACATTTGTTCTCAGGTTTTTTTGGTTATACACGTGGGTATGGAATTGCTGGGTCTTATCACAAGTCTATGTTTTAACTTTTTGAGGATTTCTTTTCCAAGTGGCCGCACCATTTTACACTCACCAGCAATAAATGAGTTCCATGATGATCTTTTGGCATCCCTTCCTGCTCTTAATGCAGTGCTTGAAGTGTGGTAAACATTGAATAGATGCCAGTTACTCTTACTGATGATGATGTCAGAGAAAACTGGAAATTGCCTTGTGTCCATTGTCTCTAAGTAAAATGAAGTCATTGTAATATTTTCCTCAGTAGGCTATATTTTGGCTTTTTTTTTTAAACTCTCAGTAATTGGTAATGATATTTTCTTCCTTTAATTTTCCAGAGAGAGATTATAAATGTGTGTGTGAATTTTTTCCATTTTGTTTGATAAACTCCTTTGACATAGTTCTGAAGTCTGTAAATATTAAATAAATACATGTACTCATATTTAGGGCATGGGCATGCCTCCAGGGTCCCCAGTCCTGCTGCCCTGAATATGGGTGGTGGAGATACATCTGCGGCCGTGGCATAGCAGCAGGCTGTGAGAGTAAAGGAAGGTGAAGAACAGTAGAGACCTGGGCTGTGAACACCGGGATCACCACGGTTGGAAGTGCTGTAGGGTGTGTGGCAGTCTTCAGTGAGATCTCTTTCCTGTCCATACCACCTTTGCCACATCCCTGCTGCCTCACTCCCTTGCTGCTCCCTAATGTTTACTGTTCCTGAAGTGTTGGGACGTCCCTCTAGCGGTCCAGTGCTTAGGCCTCCCTGGTTCCACGACAGGGGGCCGTGCTGGGGAAGTTGGATCCCACAAGCCACGAGGGTGCGGCCAAGAAAAAAAAAGAGGTGCTGACAATACAAAGACTTAGGTCAAGTCATGGTTTAGCACCGTTTATGATTTTTCCTCATTGCCACATTTAAAAAATGTTTTCTTCTTTCATTCCCGTAATTTAAGTCACTCACTAGGTAGTTTTTGCTCACCTCAGATGTGCCAGGCACTGTTTCAGGTACCCGTTTTTATCCTTCTCCATCCATTGCCTTCTGCTCCTCCCTTTTCCGGTCGCTTTACATTGCCCAAATTGGAAGTCAGAGAGACAAATGAGAGATAGAAATTATAGGATGTAGTATCTATGTGTATTATATTCGCTTCATATTCTAGTAATCATTTCACTGATTTTATTTGATTTCAAAAAAATTGTATGTTTTCCCCAAACACCTCAGTGGTGTGTGAGAGGACATCCTATTTGTGTGTACATTGGGTTTGAAGACTTCTTACCAGTGTTCTGCCTCTTCCCAGAATGACATTGTTGATTTGTTCTTTATTTTTTGAGTCTGGCAAAATAGGAAGGAGGTCCTGGCAGGAGGAGTAAGAAAAATATAAATCAGAGAAGATGGACAGAAAGGAGCAAAACCAAAGTCTCGGCCAGAATGGGGGTTACGAATCAGAGTAGTTGAAGCCTCCAAATACATAATATCTTGTATGTAATATTATTACATTATGTTGCCCTTTTGTGTCATTTCAGTAAAGTAGTTTAGTTTTCATGGTGCCAGAAGAAATTTTAGAGATTATTTAATTCATTTACAAAAATAAGTCATGGAACATGCAGGGTATCCTATTTTCATCCTAATTGATAGAAAGAGGATAATAAATTGGATATTTTTGCTACTTTTTATTTACTAACTCAGAATCTATCTTTGTAGTAGTCTCTAAACAGAAATGTTCTTCAACTAAGAAGACAAATGAATGGACTGGTATTTCCTCTCTCTCTCTCTCTCTCTTTTTTTTTTTTTGTGGTCATATAAAAAAAGAATGAACATTTGAGGTGACTGACCTGAGGTTGAGGCCATTAGTATTTTAACCAACCTGTAACTCTATCTCTTACACCAGTTGAGGAACTTGGAAACAAACTGTGTAAGCCACAGGATTATGGTGGATTGGTGTTGAATTTTACTCTGTACTGAGAAATGTAAAGTATTTTAGCATGAGCAAGGTGGCTGGAAATAATGGCCTAATTAACTCCATGGCGTCCTATATACATGTACATCTGATGTTGTGTCTAGTAATATAATGTATGTCTACAGCAAAAAACAATTAGTGCATATTTTAGATTATAAAAGCTGGTCTCAGATTTTTAGATTTTCATGGTCACTTGGGTTTTGGAGAAAATTTGAGGGAATTGAACTGTAAGTTCTAGACCTTTGAACTCATCAAGTCTTGGAGAAGGAGGTTTTAGAGCTTGAAGGTTCAAGCAGGTGAAACATTTTTACAGACTAATATCCTATAGTATTTTGAAAATTACATCTACATTTTCATAGAAAACTTTTTTCTCTGCCTTTTTCCCTTTACAACAAAGGGAATTCTTTAGAGGTATGAGATGTGTATTGTCTTATGTCAAACAACATATATGTAAATATTGATATATTTTTAATATATGCATATATATCATTTGTAAGTTTTAAATCATAATTTAAAAAATTAACATCCACAAATCTATTGGTCATGTTAGTAAGTGATGGGAGTGGGGCAGGAACCCAAACAGTTTCATCCTAAATCCATTGCTATTTCTAATAAGTATCTTGATATATATCATTCCTCATTATTAAAATGTGCAGTGGTGTCATGAAAACAAATTGAAATCGCTAGTGATGACACCAAATGTTGATAGGAATGCAGAGGAACTGGATCCTCATACATTGTGGTGGAAATGTAAAATGGTGTAGCCACTCTAGGCTGGCAGATCCATTAAAAATCTAAACATGTAACTGCCATACAGCCCAGCAGTACATTTTGGATCATTTATTCCAGAGAAATGGAAACTTCTTTGCATACAAAAACATGTCAGTGAATGCTCACAGCACCTTCATTTTGTAATACTCTAAAGCTGGAATCAGTCCAGATATCCTTCATTAGGTAAATGATTAAAGAAACTGTGATACATACGTACTTCATGGCTGCCGAGGAATCAGAGGAGGGGGTAAAAGTGAATGTGGTTGTAAAAGTGCAGCATGGAGACCTTTGTAGTGATGGGATTGGTGTGTGCTTGACTATAGTAGTGGATACACAAAACTACATGTAATAAAACTAAATGGAACTAAATACATGACACACGTAGAAATGAATACAAGTAAAATAGCAGATCCAAAAATCAGTAGGTTCTATCATTATCATGATTGTGATATTATAATTTTGCAAAATGTTACTATTAGGAAAACTGGGCAAAGGGATCTCTGTATTAATTTTTACAACTGTGTATGATTCTATAATTATCTCAGAATAAAAAGCATACAAAATTGAAATCCAATTTTAAATAACTAAATTATTGGTTCTAATTTTAAGAGCTGTAGTATATTCCTTTTATTAATAACTACTACAACTTATAATGATCATTTATGGTTTAATGAAGTCTTGGGATGGAAGGAAGCTTGAATGATGCATTCTAGTTCTGGCACTATTGCCAGTTAAATAGTTGTTCAATATAAGTCCATTTTAATAAACTAGACAGGGGTTTCCTGAGAGGTTGCTATTTATTTAGCTTGTATCTACAACTCTTTCCCCCAAGATTTAACATGAATAATTTGGGGAACTTTTAAAATGCATATTCCCAAGCTTCATCTGTAAGGATTCTGATTGAGTAGATATGGGAGTGTGTGGTGGGGTGGGTGAGTGTTAGTTGCTCAGTCGTGTCCCAACTCTTTGTGACACCATGGACTGTAGCCCGCCAAGCTCCTCTGTCCATGGAATTCTCCAGCTAAGAATACTGGGGTAGGTAGCCATTTCCTTCTCCAGGGGAATCTTCCAGACCCAGGGATCGAACCTGGATCTTCTGCCTTGCAGGCAGAGTCTTCCATGGGGCTACCAGGGAAGCCCCAGATCTGGGGGTAAGTTCTTGCAACCTGCATAAAAAAAAAAAAATCAGCTGATTTTGATTCAAAAGAACAATGGATTATGCTTTGAGCAACATTGAATTATAATTTTTATGATGAATCAATAACACTTTCAGTTGCTTTGTGGCATGAGGATTTGTGATTCGGTGAGAATTTTAAGAGCAAACTACTGATAAAATTTTTCAAACACCCACATGTTGAAAATGTTTGATTAAACTGAATATGTATTTACTCTGAATCAACAAGAGTTTTAAACAAAAAGGAACTTGCCTTTGGTTCTTATTCATGTTGAAAGAATCCTGCCAACCTCTAAACTGCTTGACTCTGAAACCACTCATGATTTACTTGCTATAAAAAAGTCAAAGACTTCTGTTTTAGTTTCATAGACTGTGTGAAGGGAATGCTCTGCTAGGGTGAATGATTTATAAACTCTGAAAATAATGTACTCATTGATTCCTTATTTTTTGTAAATGAAGTTCCATCTAAAGTAATTGACTCATCCTTATTCTTTTCCCCCTAAACTGTAGTCACTTTAAGTGACTGTAGTTGAAAAGCAGATGCAAAGAAATCGTCCTATTCTAATTTTGGGGGGTGCTCAGTTTGCTTGTTGAAATCTGATGGGTCTCCCTCTGCTCTGCCTCCTCAAACAATTAAAACATATTCATTTGAGAATTCTTCAGGCTTAGAGTGGAGTCCAATCCAGCTCCTGAGTGTATGCTTTGAGCTAGTGAGTTGTCCTGTGGAAGCCCCTCTCTCTAGGCTTGGGGCAAGGAAGGATCAACTCTACCCTTCCTTTCAGGAGTATAGGAGAGCAATACGTCTCTTCAAAGAAACCTCTTGCAAATCCTCCCTCTCTAGTAACCCCCATCTTACTGGGGATTGATGTCAGAGAACCAGCCCTGGCCCATTTGACTTTTAACACATGTGTTTTCCTGGACACCTCATTTTGATATGCAGGTTTTATTATATTTTTGTGTGCTTCACAGTATAAAGCATATAGCACCATTTATCATATATAACTTGGTACTTCATGTAGCAAAATGCAAAAGTATACATGGGAAAAATAGATAATGATTTCCTCTGAGGATGAAAGTTAAGATAATGAATATAAGGGGAGAGAGTTAGGTTTGGTCATAACATTGTATTTCTTCTTAAAAGAGAGTTTTAAATTTATATGGCAAACTATTGACATCTGTTTACATTCAGTGGTAGATACGGAGCTACCTTTTATGTCATTTTTCTCTGTTTTCCTCTTTAAAAATTTTTTATTGAGTACAGTTGATTTAGAATGTTGTATTAGTTTCTGCTGTACAGCAAAGTGAATCAGTCATACATATATCTATTCTTTTTTAGATTCTTTTCCCATATAGGTCATTACAGAGTATTGGGTAGAGTTTCCTGTGCTATACAGTAGGTCCTGTATAAAATATAACTATTTTATATATAGTTATGTGTACATGTCAGTCCCGATTTCCCAATTAATCTCTCCCCCCTTTCTATTTTTCTATACAGACAATTTTTCTGTATGTTTGAAATGTTTATAAGTTCAGATCAGTTGCAAGAATGAATGTAGGTTACAGTAATTTCTCTGTTTTAGGTTTCTCTCTTCCTTTATTCTCGAAGACAGAGAAAACTTAAGTCATCTGATAGAAATGATCCCAGCTGACCACTCAGAGCCACACACACACACACGTGCACACTCCTTTCTTCTTTGTTTTGGGCACAGTGGAGTTGCTCTCTTCATCTCTGTTCTGGGTCTCCTCTCTTCTCATCTCAGAAACTTTGTACTGTTAATCTGCCAACACCTTATCTCATCAGGTTATCTCTTTCTACTGACTTCCTGTAAATATATTAAAACGTGCTAGTTCCTCTTAGCTTAAAAAAATACAAACAAACCCATGCCTCAGGTAGGTGCAGAACTATCCATAGTGCAGGCGAAAACATTTTCATTTGGAAACTGTCCCAGTGCATTTTCTTTATAAGTCAGTTCCTTTTCTTCTGTGTGAAAATTGCTATGATCAAAATAGCTGTCGTCTGTCTCTGAAGCATTTTCTATAGATTTTGTTTTGTTTTGTTTTTAGCTTTCTTTGGAATTTAGGAGAGAAGTGGGAAGGCAGTTTTAGATTAACACCTGTCTGAGAAATTTCAGAATTAGAGATGGCCACCTGGTTTGCATGATGTGTAATATTTTTGAAAAAAGGTCTTATTGTTCTAAATAGATTTTTAAGCATTATTCTAAAATAATACTTAATTTTAAAACGGCTACAGCTATCAACATTTTACTATTGAACTGAAAAGAGGATCATCCGATGTTGGTGATGTTCACTCCAAAAAAGAAAGCTTCTGTGACCTCACTGTCCTCTGTGAGACAGCTATGGGCAGTGGAAGGCCACATTTCTCCTTATTCAGGCTCATATACATTGAAGGCCCATCTTCAATTCTTCCGTGCTTCTAATTATTCTTTAGAATAATGTACTTAAATCAGGCCTTAGGTAGTCAACCACAGTAGCTCTTAACATGTCTGAATTTGACCAAGGTCATCCCTACCTCATGGGTACTTTAAAATTTGACTAGCTCTCTTGCCTTCTATTATAACTTTGAAATAAATTTCCTGGATATATCCCTGAAATTCTGCGTTTTATAAATCCTGAGATTATCATTCACCAGCTCTTATTCAGTGCCCTACTGATCTATGTGTACCTGAGCTTTTGTCAGATCTAGTGCTAAAGATTCAGAGAGCATATTAAAAAAACTCAAGGCTACTGTTCTGAAACTGTAACTGTAAATAAAACTGTAAACAAAACTAAAACTGTGATTGCCTATAGAATTTGATGCTGCAGTAGGTGAAAAAAAGTGCATTTGAAAAACCAGTGAGTGTTAATTGTTGCAAGCTTTTTGGAAAGTGGTGTAACAATATATATCATTAACTTTTTAAAACCATGTAACCTTTGACCTAGAAATGTTCTTGCTAAAATCTTTCCTGAAAAAAATAAATACTTAAGCAAGTATTTATGTATTTAATATAATAGGCAGTAGAATAGAGGAAGTACAGACTTTGAAGCTAAGTTTCCTCAATTCAAATCTTTGTTCTCCTATTTACTACTCATATTAGTTCATTTCAGTTCAGTTCAGTCGCTCAGTCATATCCGCCTCTTTGCGACCCCATGGACTGCAGCACGCCGGGCCTCCCTGTCCATCACCAACTCCTGAAGCTTACTCAAACTCATGTCCATCGAGTTAGTGATGCCATCCAACCATCTCATCCTCTGTTGTCCCCTTCTCCTCCTGCCTTCAAGCTTTCCCAGTATCAGGGTCTTTTCTAGTGAGTCAGTTCTTCACATTAGGTGGCCAAAGTATTGGAGTTTCAGCTTCAGCATCAGTCCTTCCAATGAATATTCAGGACTGATTTCCTTTAGGATGGACTGGTTGGATCTCCTTGCAGTCCAAGGGACTCTCAAGAGTCTTCTCCAACACCACAGTTCAAAAGTGTCAATTCTTTGGTGCTCAGCTTTCTTTATGGCCCAGCTCTCACATACATACATGATTACTGGAGAAAATATAGCTTTGACTAGACAGATCTTTGTCATCAAAGTAATGTCTCTGCTTTTTAATATGTTGTCTAGGTTGGTCATCTACTAACAAACATTGACCAAAGCAAGTCACATGGCCAAGCCCAACATCAATGAGCCAGGGAAAGTAGGGTGGGGGAAGGAATGAATATTTACAATTCAAGGGTTGACATACTGTAAGGAGCCAGATAGTAAAGGAGCCAGATAGTAAAGATTTGGGGCTTTGCTGGTCATATGGTCTCTGTTGCAACCACTCAACTCTGCCATTTATAGCATTAAAGCAGCTTTAGATAGTAAATCACCACGGGGGCTGGCTGTGTTCCAATAAGATGACTTGCAAAACCAGGTAGCAGACAGGATTTGGCTCATGGGCCGTAGTTTTTTTTACCCCTGGCCAATATACCACACCAGATCAGACTTTTTATGAAGATAACAGTTCCTGGTACAGTGCAACACTAGTAAATATTGGCTCTCATTAATAATGGCTTTACTATTAATAGACCACAATATTGGAAATAACAAAATGTTCAATGATAGAGATAAGGTTAAATACCCATAATATATGGCATACCCATTTAAATATAATATTTTTAAAATTTCAAGACTATGTCATGGCCTAACAATGTGTTTTAAAATTATGTTAAGTGAAAAAAGTGATAAATGACATTTATCATTTGACCCCAATTTCATTTTTCTTACAAGATAATGTAGATTATATAAGTATATTACATAACAGCTATGAAATAAATACACAAAACCTGGATTGTTTATATACTTTTTTAACATAAGTATTGTTTTTTTATTAAGTTATAATTAACATATCATGTATTAATTTTAGGTGTACAACAGAATGATCTGATGTGTGTATATACTGCAAAGTGATCACCACATAGATTAGTTAACATCCATCTCTTCACATAGTTACAGTTTTTTCTTGTGATGAGAACTTTTAAGATCTCCTCTCTAAGCAACTTTCAAATATACAATACAGTATTGTTAACTATGAGCTTCCCTGGTGGCTCAGATGGTAAAGAATCTGCCTGCAATGTAGGAGACCCTGGTTCAGTCCCTGGGTCGGGAAGATCCCCCGGAGAAGGGAATGGCAACCCACCCCACTATTCTCGCCTGGAGAATACCCTGGACAGAGGAGCCTGGCGGGTTACAGTCCCTGGTCTCTATGCTATACACTGCACCCCAGGACTGACTTTTCGTTTAGCTGAAATTACATCATTCTTTGTTGTCCATTTTTTCTATATTATGTGTGTCCTGTTTCCTGGTTGAAAGTACTTTGATGAGAAAAAGAACTAGAATCCAGGTCTACCGAGGACTATTCTAACTGACGTAGTTACCATTTATATGGTCACTTCTGTTTCAATTGCTTGACAAACTGGGAGTTTACCTTCAGAGATGTCTGATTAGAATGGACTAGATAGACACTTTCCAACCATTGTATTTTTAAAGGAAAACTGTTCTGCTCCAGGGCTCCTGGAAATATGTGGTAGGGTACCAACCAATGTGAATAGAATCTCCATATGCCTTTCAGGTTGAAGAAACAGTAGCTCCTTTCTGACCACAGTTCCTGAGCAACCACAATCCTTTCAGTGATACAAAGCCAGAATGTTGTTGCTCAGAGGTGAACAACCTCCCCCACCCCTGCTCTGACCACCCCAGTATTTGAACATACACATCTGCTTTTCTCATGTATCAGAGAGAGGTTGGGTTTCAATATTTAATTGCCACTGTGTCTGGAAGTCACACAGATGAATCCTGGGAAAGGAAGTTTCTCGACCCAGCCGTCATCTTCATCAGTCTCAGAGAATATTAACTAACATTAATTTCCTTTTTAAGACCCTTTAGAGTAATCAAGTTTCATCTAATTCTAATCAGCCTCTGGGTACACCAAGATTCTAAACTCTGTTGCAGATTATGTTAATCAGATTGTACAACCTAGAGGTAATTATCCCAAATAAAATTTCCCCTAAAATGTACTTCAGAGTCTGAAGTTTAAAGGGACAATGCTTTTTAACCTTTGAGTTTTGGTAAAATGTAGCTAAACTTTATTTTTAGTGAGTGAATTAGTGAATTTAGTGCCCACTGGGATTCCCATATAAGATTTGCCTGTGGATGTTGTATGTTTACTAAGTTCTAGACTATAAAGAAAGCTGAGCGCCAAAGATTTGATGCTTTGAACTGTGGTATTGGAGAAGACTCTTGAGAGTCCCTTAGACTGCAAGGAGATCCAACCAGTCCATCCTAAAGGAGATCAGTCCTGGGTATTCATTGGAAGGACTGATGTTGAAGCTGAAACTCCAATACTTTGGCCACCTGATGTGAAGAGCTGACTCATTTGAAAAGACCCTGATGTTGGGAAAGATTGAGGGCAGGAGGAGAAGGGGATGACAGAGGATGAGATGGTTGGATGGCATCACTAACTCGATGGACATGGGTTTGAGTGGACTCTGGGAGTTGGTGATGGACAGGGAGGCCTGGCATGCTGTGGTTCATGGGGTTGCAAAGAGTCGGACACTAGTGAGCGACTAAACTGAACTGAACTGAACTGAGACCCAGTATAGTGCTCAAGCCTACTAAAAAGGGAAAATGAACACCTGATTTGCCCATTCTCAGTCCCCAGATGTTGTTAAGGCAACATGAATCCTATTTGGGGACTTATCTCAAGCAGTTCTTTAACTTGGAACTTCATGTGTATAAGCTAAAGATTTGTGGGGACTTCCCTGACAGTCCAGTGGTTAAAATTCCGTCCTTCCATTGCAGAGGGCACAAGTTGAATCCCTGGTCGGAGAACTAAGATCCTGCATGATGCAGGGTATGGCCCCCCAAAATAAATAAATAAAGATTTGTTAATAGTTACTGAGCTCATGATATGGAATGAAAACTGTATTTAATAAGCTTAAACATATATACAACTACAGATACTGTGAGTGGATTTTAATAGAAATTTCCAGTTATGCTTCATTAAGGAAGAAGGAAGAGCCCCTAATCTGAATGGCCAAGAAAATCGTCTGTTCTGGCTAGGACTTCCACTTGTTTTTCTCTGCACTCTTAGACCCTGCTTTGCTGAGCCTATCTGGGAATGGCAGCTGATCTCCAAAGATGACCCTGCAGTAGCCCTGCCTCCTGGTGTGCATGCCCTTAAGGAGTGCTCCCTACAGTCCCCGTAATCTGGCCCTGTGTAACCACGAGAGTAGGGCAGAAACGTGCAGCTTCCTCCTTGGTCTCTGGGAACCGTTGTCCTGGGGTAACCCAGCCATCATGTAAGAAGCCTAACTACCCTGAGCACCGTGCTCAGGAGGCCAGCTTGCCATGTGCAGCTGTTCCAGCTACTCCAGCCAGAGGACTGGGCATGGGAGTGAAACAGCCACACATGTGTCCAGCCCAGTCAGTCCTTTGTCACATGTCTTCAGCCCTAATCATGAATTCATGGAAAACTTGACTGACCAGCTCAGTCCAATCAACTCAGAACCATGAGAGACGTGAATTATTTTTGTAAGCCTCTGGGTTTGGGGATAGTTTATTATATAACAGTAGAAAATGGGAACACTTAGCTTTCTTAACCCTTGTCTTTTGTACTGGGATGTTTGCATTTGCTGCATAAAATGCAGGTTATTTGTTCATTAAAAGCCTTCTGTGTGCCTTCTTAGGGATGGCTTCGCTTTGTTTTTCTGGTCTTACGCTCTTTTAAACATGTGCCTGGCTTGTGATCCCTAAAGCAGCAGCACCCTTTCCAGAATTTACTGTTTGTAGATTTTTTTGATGATGAGCATTCTGTCCGACATGAGGTGACCCCTCACTGTAGTTTTGATTTGCATTTCCCTAATAATTAGTGATGCTGAGCCTCTTTTCATGTGTCTGTTGGCCACTGTATGTCTTCTTTGAAGAAATGTCTATTTAGGTCTTCTGCCCATTTTTTGATTGGATTGATTGTTTTTTTTAATATTGAGCTACATGAACCATTTGTGTATTTTGGAGATTAATCCTTTGTCAGTTGTTTAGTTTGCAAATATTTTCTTCCATTCTGAGGGTTGTCTTTTCATCTTCTTTGCTGTGCAAAAGTTTTAAGTTTAATTAGACCCCATTAGTTTATTTTTATTACTCTAGGAGGTAAGTCAAAAAAGATCCTGCTGCGATTTATGTCAGAGAAGGTTCTGCCTGTTTTCCTCCAAGAGTTTTATAGTGTCTGGCCTCACATTCAGGTCTTTAATTCATTTGGAGTTTATTTTTGTGTATGGTGTTAGGTTGTAATTTTATTCTTTCACACATAGCTGTCCAGTTTTCCCAGCACCAACCACAGCCTCCTTTGTTACAGATTAGGTGACCATAGGTGTGTGGGTTTACCTCTGGGTGTTCTCTCCTGTTCCTTTGGTCTACATTTCTGTTTTGTTTCTTTTTGTGTCAGTACCATACTCTTTCTCTCTTTCTTGCTTTTTTTTCTTTTTTAAAAAAATTCCCTAAAGCAGTAACTGACAAGGATCTTGGGACTGTGGGATTACCATAATTCAGTACAACACTTTCTTGATTACTGTAGCTTTGTCAAATAGTCTTTTTTTAAAAAATTTATTAATTTATTTTAATTGGAGGCTAATTACTTACAATATTATAGTGGTTTTTGCCATACATTGGCATGAATCAGCCATGGGTGTACATGTGTTCCCCATCCTGAACCCCCCTCCTTCTTCCCTCTCTATCCCATCTCTCAGGGTCATCCCAGTGCACCAGCCCTGAGCACCCTGTCTCATGTGTCGACCCTGAACTGGCGATCTGTTTCACATATGGTAATATACATGTTTCAATGCTATTCTCTCAGATCATCCCACCCTCACCTTCTCCCACAGAGTCCAAAAGACTGTTCTATACATCTGTGTCTCGAATAGTCTTAAGGTCAGAGAACCTGATTTCCCCAGCTCCATTTTTCTTTCTCAAGATTGCTTTGGCTATTTGGGGTCTTTTGTTTTTCCATACAAATTGTAGAATTTTCTGTTCTAGTTCTGTGAAAAATACCATTGGTAATTTGATAGGGATTGCATTGAATCTGTAGATCACTTTGGGTAGTATAATCATTTTCACAATATTGATTCATCCAATTCATGGTATATCTATCTATCTGTCTATGTTGTGTTTGATTTCTTTCATCAGTATCTTATAGTTTTCTGTGTACACAGGTCTTTTGCCTCCTTAGGTTTATTCCTAGGTATTTTATTCTTTTTGTTACAGTGGTAAATGGAATTGTTTCCTTAATTTCTCTTTCTGACCATTTGTTCTTGGTGTATAGAAATGCAAGAGATTTCTGTATATTGATTAGAAAAAGGAACCTCCTGCACTGTTGGTGGGAATGTAAGTTGATACAGCCACTAAGAAGAGTATGGAAGTTTTTTAAAAAACTAAAAATAGAACTACCATGTGACCCAGCAGTCCCATTACTGGAAATATACCCAGAGGAAACCATAATCAAAAAAGACACAGGTACCCCATTGTTCATTGCAGCACTATTTACAATAGCCAGAATATGGAAAGCAACCTAAATGCCCATCAACAGAGAAATGGATAAAGAAGATGTAGTAGGGACTTCTCTGGTGATCGTTTGGTTGAGAGTCTGCCTGCCATGCCAACGCAGGGGACATGGGTTCAGTCCCTGGTTGGAGAGGATTCCACATGCCATGGAGCAGCTAAGCCTATGTGCCACAACTACTGAGCCTGCTCTCTAGCGCCCTCGAGCGGCAATCGCTGAAGCCTGTGTGCTACATCTGCTGAATCCCAAGCACCTAGAGCCCGTGCTGTGCAACAAGAGAAGCACCACAATGAGAAGCATGAGGGTAGCCCCTGTTCTCAACTAGAGAAAGCCTGAATGCAGCAATGAAGACCCAGTGCAACCAAAAATAAATAGTAAGTCAATAAATAAAATTTAATTATAAAAAAGATGTACTACATATATACAATGGAATATTACTCCATTGTGTGGGTCATTTCTAGGTTTATTTGGATAAACCTAGAAACTGTCAGTGAAGTCAGAAAGAGAAAAATATTGTATATCAATGCATATATGGAATCTAGAAAACTGGTATGGATGATATTATTTCCAAAACAGGAATAGAGAGAGACACAGACATAGAGAACAAATGTGTGAACACGGGAGGGGAAGGGGAAAATGCATCAGAGAAAAATGCAGGTCACAGTACATGGTATATGCTTCTATATCTATAAAGTTCAAGAGTAATGAACATCAAATTCTGCATTTTAGGTATACATGGTCAATGGTTAAACTACATAGTTAAGTCGCTCAGTCCTGTCTGACTCTTTGCGACCCCATGGACTGTAGCCCACCAGGCTCCTCTGTCCATGGGATTCTCCAGGCAAGAGTACTGGGGTGGGTTGCCATTTCCTTCTCCAGGGGATCTTCCCAACCCAGGGATCGAACCCAGGTCTCCTGTATTAGCAGATGCTTCAACCTCTGAGCCACCAGGGCATAGGAAAGCACATATATGATTATCATTGAAGTCAGGTGCATGTTAATTAACCCTTTATTGAAGAAGTCACATGAAGGTCAGTGAAGGCACTAGAGAAACTATTTCTTAACCCAAGTGGTAGTTACATGGGTGTTTGCTTTCTAATTATAATTTAAGTTACACCAGTGACCACCTGACCTGCCTCTTGAGAAACCTATATGCAGGTCAGGAAGCAACAGTTAGAACTGGACATGGAACAACAGACTGGTTCCAAATAGGAAAAGGAGTATGTCAAGGCTGTATATTGTCACCCCACTTATTTAATGTCTGTGCAGAGTACATCATGAGAAATGCTGGGCTGGAAGAAGCACAAGCTGGAATCAAGATTGCCGGGAGAAATATCAATAACCTCAGATATGCAGATGACACCACCCTTATGGCAGAATGTGAAGAGGAACTAAAAAGCCTCTTGATGAAAGTGAAAGAGGAGAGTGAAAAAGTTCGCTTAAAGCTCAACATTCAGAAAACAAAGATCATGGCATCCGGTCCCATCACTTCATGGGAAATAGATGGGGAAACAGTGGAAACAGTGTCAGACTTTATTTTGAGGGGCTCCAAAATCACTGCAGATGGTGACTGCAGCCATGAAATTAAAAGAGGCTTACTCCTTGGAAGAAAAGTTATGAGCAACCTAGATAGCATATTGAAAAGCAGAGACATCACTTTGCCAACAAAGGTCCGTCTAGTCAAGGCTGTGGTTTTTCCAGTGGTCATGTATGGATGTGAGAGTTGGACTGTGAATAAGGCTGAGCACCGAAGAATTGATGTGTTTGAACTGTGGTGTTGGAGAAGACTTGAGAGTCCCTTGGACGGCAAGGAGATCCAACCAGTCCATCCTAAAGGAGATCAGTCCTGGATGTTCTTTTGGAAGGACTGATGCTAAAGCTGAAACTCCAATACTTTGGCCACCTCATGTGAAGAGTTGACTCATTGGAAAAGACCCTGATGCTGGGAGGGATTGGGGGCAGGAGGAGAAGGGGCCAGCAGAGGATGAGATGGCTGGATGGCATCACCGACTCGATGGACATGTGTTTGGGTGAACTCCAGGAGTTCGTGATGGACCAGGAGACCTGGCGTGCTGCAATTCATGGGGTTCCAAAGAGTCGGACATGACTGAGCAACTGAACTGAACTGTATATTTTCTAACTTATCTGTGGCTGCACTGGATCTTTGTTGCTTTCTGTAGTTGCGGTGAAGGTGGGCTGCTCTAGGTTGCGGTACGAGCTTCTCATTTCAGTGGCTTCACGGTGAGGAACACAGGCTCTAGGCCTGTGGGCTCAGTAGTTGTGCACACAGGCTTAGTTGTACCGTGACATATGGAATCTTCCCAGACCAGGGATCGTACCTATGTACCCTACATTGGCAGGCAGATTCCTAACCACAGTACCACCAGGGAAGTCTGGCACTAATGTATTTTAAACAATTCTATATGAAGGATTTATTTCCAAGTTTTAAAAAAGAAATTTTTAAAAAGCACTCGGGAGACTTCTAGGTCCTAGAGATATGTTTTTAAATAGATATGCTAAAGCACTTATATGAAAAAAAACTATGTATTTGCATCTATATACATATCTATAGTATAATATATATTCCTTGTAGAAAATCTGTATAATACAGAGAAAACTAAAAATCATTCATAATCCCACCACTTTTGACATTTTGAAATAACCACCCTTGACATTTTGATGTATTCCTTGCAGTTTCTACAGTCTGTTGGTGACTTTTCTTTTTTTTGAAGCAAAATTGGAAACATATCATATATGCTGTTTTGAAAGTTGATTTTTTTCTCTTACCGTATCGTGAACATTTCCCCATACTTTGACACTTTGAGATATTAATTTGCTATTGAAATCAGCCACAGGCTTCAGGATCACCCCATGTAATTAGTTCCCCAAGGAAAAATGTTCTGCTTTTTTGATGCTGTCAGCCTCCTAAGCTGTAAAAAATATGAACCAGCATGCAGAGAAAATGTGAAAATTATCTGCTACTTTTAGAATTTTATTTCTAGAGTTTTAATAAAATCAGAAAAGAGAATATGCTCATGCAAACAAAGCCTTTAGAATTTAGATCAGAGAATAATGACAGTTCTTCCTATAAAAGTGAAAACTCAGCTCTTAGATAAAGAATGCTAAAACTCTGATCACTAGGCTAGTAATGCCCTTTGACAAGGAATTCTTCTCTAAAGTTTTGTCATAAAAAAGTATTTTCATGGTCAGAACAAGCTGGGGAGCGTAGATATTTTTAGGACCTTTTTTTCACTATTTTTAACTTATTAAAAACTCAAGATCTTCCTTGTGTGGAATGACATGAAAGTTTTTTTGTGTGTGTTTCTTGGTTAAACATCATAACTGTTTCTTGATGTTTATGAACATTAGCACTAAGAGAGTTAAGATACATTTAGATAATTTTCTTAATGGTTTTCCCACAACCCTCCAACTAAGCAGTGAGACAACCTTTAGTAAAGGTGTAGGATCCATTCCAAATAAAGTTGATCTGGAGGTGTTGTGGTATACAATATTTACCTTATTAAATGGTTTCTTTATATTTCTATTTTTTATAGTAAGCATGTTTTTCGTGCTCAAGTATTATTATAAACTCTAGAGTTCATTTTTTTAAAAAAGGGTACAGTTATATTTAAGGATATGTCAATAATTTTAACTTTAGTTTTTTCCAGCCACATTGCTCCTAAATATTTAGCAGTGAAAGTTAGCTAGCTACAGTATTGTTAGTATTGTTAATATAACAATAAGGGGGAAAAAAATATTTGAAGTTTATTTAAGAGTAAGTGGTTACTGACAAACTTGAATAAAAATACATTGTACACATGAAAATTATATAAATGTTGTAAACCAGTCTCAAAAAATATCAAGCTCTTCTTAGCTTTTTCTATGAAATGATGAAATCATTGTATTTGAGTTTTTACAAGTGATAACCTGATCAGTTTGTTAGATTTTCTGAGTGTTCAAGTCTACTACATATATTAAGCAAAGTGTGAGAGAGATTTTTCTTCCTTACTTTTCACAATTAAGAACATCTGTATGGGGAGTACTTAGGGATAAAGCAGATGGGCTTTGTGCTTTATGTTTGTATTAGGTTGGTGCAAAAGTAATTGCAAAAAGTAATTGCAGTTTTTTGCATTGTAAATTTGCCTTTGATATTGGAACGCATTCTTAAACAAATGTGGTTATGCTATACATAATTTTAATGCACATTTCTCATTTTATTTTTATTTTTTGCTATTGACTTATTACTTGCTGTTTATATTTATTTTAGATTAGGGACATGATGTTAGACAAAAAGCAAATTTGAGCAATTTTCTTATTTGAGTTCAAAATGGGTCATAAAGCATTGGAGACAACTCACAACATCAACAACACATTGGGCCTAGAAACTGCTAACAAATGTACAGTGCAGTGGTGGTTCAAGAAGTTTTGCAAAGGCGACAAGAGCCTTGAAGATGAGCATAGTGGCTGGCCATTGGCAGGTGACAACAACCAACTGAGGGCAGTCACTGAAGCTGACCCTCGTACTACTACACAAGAAGCCACCATTGGCCATTCTGTGGTCATTCAGCATCTGAAGTAAATTGGAAAGGTGAAAAAGCTCTATAAGTGTGTGCCTCATGAGCTAACCAAAAATCAAAAAAAGAGTCATTTTGAAGTGTCTTTTTATTCTACGTGACAATAACGAACCCATTTCTCAATCAGATTGTGATGACAGCGGATTTTATATGACAACTGGCGACAACCAGCTCAGTGGTTGGATTGAAAAGAAGCCCCAAAGCACTTCCCAAGGCCAAACTTGCACCATAAAAAGGCATGGTCACTGTTTGGTGGTCTGCTGCCAGTCTGATCATTATAGCTTTCTGAATCCTAGTGAAACCATTACATCTGAGAAGTAAGCTCAGCAAATCAGTGAGATACACTGAAAACTGCAGTGCCTGCAGCCAGCCTTGGTCAACAGAAAGGGCCCAATTCCTCTCCACAACAATGCCTCACCACACATCATATAACCCATGCTTCAAAAATGACTTAGGCTAGGAAGTTCTGCCTCATCCACCACCTTCACCTGACCTCTCACCAACTGACTACCACTTCTTCAAGCATCTCAGTAACTTTTTGCAGGGAGAATGGTTCCACAACCAAAAGGATGCAGGAAATGCTTTCCAAGAGTTCATTGAATCCCAAAGCACAGATTTTTACAGTACAGGAATAAGCAAAGTTATTTCTCATTGGCAAAAATGTGTTGATTGTAATGGCACCTATTTTGATGAATAAAGATGTTTTTGAGCCTAGTTATGATTTAAAATTCACAGGTCGAAGAATCAATATTGTGAAAATGACTATACTACCAAACACAATTACAGATTCAATGCAATCCCTATCAAATTACCAATGGCATTTTTCACAGAACTAGAACAAAAAATCTCACAATTCATATGGAAACACGAAAGACCCCAAATAGCCAAACCAGTCTTGAGAAAGAAGAATGGAGCTGAAGGAATCAACCTTCCTGACTTCAGATTATCCTACAAAACTCCAGTCATCAAGACAGTATGGTAAGGGCACAAAAACAGAAATAAAGACCAGTGGAAAAGAAAGAAAGAAAGAAAGTGAAGTCACTCAGTCGTGTCTGACTCTTTGCGACCCCATGGACTGTAGCCTACCAGGCTTCCCCATCCACGGGATTTGGCAAGGGTACTGAAGTGGGTTGCTGTTTCCTTCTCCAGGGGATCCTCCCGACCCAGGAATTGAACCCAGGTTTCCTTCATTGCAGGCAGACGCTTTACCCTCTGAGCCACCAGGGAAGCCCCAAAGACCAGTGGAACAAGATAGAAAGCCCAGAAGTAAACCCATGCATCTATGGGTACCTTATTTTTGATAAAGGAGTTGAGAATATACAATGGGGCAAAAACAGCCTCTTCAATAAATGGTGCTGGGAAAACTGGACAGCTACATTTAAAAGAATGAAATTAGAACACTTTTAACACCATACACAAAGATAAACTCAAAATGGATTAAAGACCTACATTTAAGACCAGAAACTATAATATTCTTAGAGGAAAACATAAGCAGAACACTTAGTGACATAAATCAAAGCAAGATCCTCTATGACCCACCTTCTAGTGTAACGGAAATAAAAACAAAAGTAAACAAGTGGGACCTGATTAAACTTAAAAGCTTTTGCACAGCAAAAGAAACTATAAGCAAAGTGAGAAGACAACCCTCAGAATGGGAGAAAATAATAGCAAATGAAACAACTGACAAAGGATTAATTTCCAAAATATACAAGCAGCTCATACAACTTAATGCCAGAAAAACAATCAACCCAATCAAAAGTGGGAAAAAGACCAAAGAAGACATACAGATGGCTAACAAACACATGAAAAGATGCTCAACATCGCTCATTGTTAAAGAAATGCAAATAAAACCACAATGGGATATCACCTCATACAGATCAGAATGACCCTCATCAAAAAGCCTACAAACCATAAATGCTGGAGAGGGTGTGGAGAAAAGGTAACGCTCTTGCACTGTTGGTGGGAATGTAAATCGATGCAGCCACTATGGAAGAGGTATGGAGAGTCCTTAAAAAACTAGGAATAAAACCACCATATAGACCTGACCCAGCAATCCCGCTCCTAGGCATATGCCCTGAGGAAACCAAAATTGAAAGAGACACATGTATCCCATTGTTCACTGCAGCACTATTTACAATAGCTAGAACATGGAAGCAACCTAGATATCCATCGACAGATGAATGGATAAAGAAGTTGTGGTACATATACACAACGGAATATTACTCAGCCATAAAAAGGAATGCATTTGAGTCAGTTCTGATGAGGTGGATGAACCTAGAACCTATTATACAGAGTGAAGTAAGTCAGAAAGAGAAAGATAAATATTGTATTCTAACACATATATACGGCATCTAGAAGAATGGTACTGAAGAACTTATTTACAGGGCATCAATGGAGAAACAGACATAGAGAATATACTTATGGACATGGGAGAGGGAAGGAGAGTGTGAGATGTATGGAAAGAGTAACATGGAAACTTACATTACCATATGTAAAATAGATAGCCAATGGGAATTTACTGTATGGCTCAGGAAACTCAAACAGGGGCTTTGTATCAACCTAGAGGGGTAGGATTGGGAGGGAGATGGGAGGGAGGTTCAAAAAGGGGGGATATATGTATACCTATGGCTGATTCATGTTGAGGTTTGACAAAAAACAACAAAATTCTGTAAAGCAATTATCCTTCAATAAAAAAATTAAAAAGAAAAAGCAAACAAAAATTCATGGGTCAAAACTGTAGTTATGTTTGCACCAACCTAATAAATGATGTTGAATGTGAAAAATAGGTACGTAATATAGAAGTATTCTTATGTAGCTAAATTTTGATGTGTTGCCTTTTTATGCCTAATTCAAAAACTTAATGTAAAACTATTTGAATAAGTTCATAGGTTTTCAGATTTGTCATGAAATAAAATCATCACAGTGAAATAAAACAATATAAAAAAAGTATCACTGTTTTTTACAGTAGAATTGGTAGAGAAAGTTTGTTTCTTCATTTATATATTTTCCATCTCCAGTGATTTTTCTTTATTTATAATAAGATATTGCCAATCATTTAGTCATTAAGAATTATTTCTGTTATTTCCAGACAGATGTTATATTTTTCTAATTAAGTAGTAGTTTATGCTTAAAGACTAATTTAAAATAAAATGATAGTGTCATACAAATTTGATTCTTTCAACCCCATAATCTTTGCTTTCATATTATTTTGTAACCGTAATACAAGTTTTCTCAGTCTTAGCACCATGGACGTTTGGGCAGATAAGTCTTTGATGTGGGGAGCCCTCCTGTGCTTTGAAGGATGTTTAGCAACATTTCTGGCCTCAGTAGACAAGACTCCAATCACGCTTTGTGATTCTAGACCCTACCAGGTATCCCCGGGAGACAAAACTGACTCTAGTTAAGAATCATGCCATAGTGTATTCTCTAAAATTCTTATCATGACTTTCAGGAGCATAGTTTGGAATAAAGCAGTGTACCACTAGTGAAAAGTGAAAGTGAACGTCACTCAGTTGTGTCCAACTCTTTGTGACCCCATGGACTATACAGTCCATGGAATTCTCTAGGCCAGAATACTAGAGTGGGTAGCCATTCCCTTCTCAAGGGAATCTTCCCCAACCCAGGGATCAAACCAGGTCTCCCGCATTGCAGGCAGGCAGATTCTTTACCAGCTAAGCCACCAGGGAAATAGCTAGGCCCAAAATCAGCAGAACAAATTTTGCTTCTGGGCAGTATTTTGGATAGTTCAGCATCAATAAAAAGGTCATAAACAGTAACTATATTTTTTCATCAAAGTCTAGATTGTCTAGGTAATTGGTATAGAACAGACCACTGGGAACATTTTAGTGAGTGCCACACAGGGAAATAAAATTAGTCAGTAGGTACAGATGTCATTTATGGCTGTTTTTCTTCAATCTTTATTTTAAAATGTGAGGCAACAGGATCTGCAGAAATTAAAGGACACATGAAAGCCCTTATACTAGTTTGTGTTACTCTCAAATCGCGGTAATTTCAATGACATACTAGAATAAAAATGTGTTTCACTTCTTTTGCCATTTATATATAACAGGTGATGCCCACTGCCCTTCTGGGAACATCATCAATCCAACTTCCTCTCCAAAAATTTTGGCATTCTGTATCATGACGAACACACAGTGGACAAGCCAGTTTACAGGATATTTTTCCATTTAAACATATGCCAGAGGGGGAAAAAAAATTTAATTTAGCTCTTTGAGAGAAAAACAAAATGACTTCAAATTTTATTAGATTGGCTGTGCAGAAGGGGGAAATATACAGGTCTTTGCTGCCAACATTTATTAGGCTTAATATGCATTTGATAGCTAATGGAAGTTATTGACAGAGACTCCAAAGGTAGTTGACATTACTAGACTCCTTGAGGTGGGTGTCAAGGAGAAGGTAAGACAGAACCAAGTTCTGAACTAGCAGAGAACCTACTCACCATGTCTGCGTGGTTTCCTTTACTCTGTGACTTCTACCTGCTTCAGAGCAAAGCAAAAAATGGAAAAAAAGAAAATGTTATTTTACAGTGTAACGTCTTCCTTGATTTTTTACTAAACAAGTTGAGATTAATCTTGTTTTTAAACCCCATCTCAATATAAGATTGAACTTCTCACGTAAGTGGTTGATTGTAACTTTATGGCCACTAAAAGATTTCAAACTGCATTCATGCCTCTTTGTACACAAAATGAAAAATGGGCAAAATAATGACGATTGATGTTTCCTTAAGTCTGCTCTGTTTAATTCTGCTGTCTGCTCTTCTGCAGTGGTGTCTCTAATTGTACATAGTTTAACGATATCTAGGAGTATAAAGTTGGTGCCCATAAATAGCTTGTAAATAGCTTTTCTAAAATAAAATGGTTTCAATAATTGTATTTAGTAACTTGATTGCTGAAACTTGGTTGCCTCTGATAATGCACTGTTATAATAATAGGTGTAAAAGATGTCATATATATTACATGGGGGTGGGTCGGGGGATGTGTGTTTGGATATGTGTATGCTACTGCTAAGTCATTTCAGTTGTGTCCGACTCTGTGCGACCCTATAGACAGCAGCCCACAAGGCTCCCCCGTCCCTGGGATTCTCCAGGCAAGAACACTGGAGTAGGTTGCCATTGCCTTCTCCGATGCGTGAAAGTGAAAAGTGAAAGTGAAGTCGCTCAATTGTGTCCAACTCTTAGTGACCCCATGGACTGCAGCCCACCAGGCTCCTCCATCCTTGGGATTTTCCAGGCAAGAGTACTGGAGTGGGGTGCCATTGCCTTCTCCGGGTATGTGTATAGTATAGACTTAATTCTTCACTTGTGATACATCCCTAAATGTGGAATTTGCTAGATAAAATTTTTAGAGTTTTTGATGTATATGGCTAACTGCTCTTTCAGAAATGCCGTGACAGCATACTCTAGACTATCATCTGAGTGAGTACAAATCTCCTACTGACTTCAGTTCTTGTCCTGAGCCCTCTAGCTACTTCCTCTTACTCTAATGATGAAAACTCCTATCACATCCCATTTTATCTTTCAGCTTTGTTTACAGTGATTTTTGTCACAACTTTAAAGTTTTTACATAGTCAATGTCTTCCTTTAGAGATTCTGTGGTAGTTAGAATTTTTGTCATCTCAAAAAAATATTTTTGAAAAATCCCTACATTTGTATTATATTATGTCATTTTTACATGTGTATCAGTTTCCTGTGGAATTTATTTTGATGTAAGATGTATTTTAGGTTTTTAAATATGCTATTTCCAAATGATTAACAGTTGTCTTATCATCTTTTATTAAATAATCTTTCTCTAATGGCCACATACACACAAAAGATGGGACTTATAAAAGTAAAATCATGCCATGCTACTGTTGTCCAGGAAACCCTCTGAACTGTGTTAAGGGGACTTATCTGGTATTTAGGATTTGTTTGTCACTGTATATGCAAATGTTCTGAAAGTGCCTAAGGTGGCGCCAGGCACGTAGTAGACAATAGATAGTTGCTGAATGAATGTGTGGGAAGTGGGTATCTTGGTATAAAAGTATTCCTTATCTTACAACATAAAAAAATGTTAAATCAGTAGAGAAAAACACGTACAAAAGAAGGCATGTAACCATCACCCAGCTTGAGCAGTTACCAACTCAAGGCCAGTACTGTTTTACTACTTTTCCCACCTACCTTCCCCTTCCTATATTGTTTAGAAGCAAATCCCAGGTAGTGTTCTATTCATAAATGTTTCAGTGTCTATCTCAAAAAGATCAAGTCGTTTTTCTTGAAACACCACATTATTATGCCTAAAAAACTAAAACAATGCCTTTACAGCACCAGGTACCCTGTCAGCCTTCAAGTTTTCAACTGTCTCATAAATGACATTTTTTTTTACAGTTTTTCATTTGAATCAGGACTCAAAAAAGATCCACGAAATGTGATTATTTAATATACAATAGTTCTCAAGTATTTTTTGATCTTTGGTTTTCTCTTCTCTCTTTTCCCCCTGATAATTTATTTGTTGAAGAACTGGGTTATTTGTATTGCCGCATTTCCCACAGCCTAGAGTTTGCTGATTGTATCCTAATACTGTCATTTACTTAAGTGTTACTTATATGCCTCTGTCTCCTGTATTTCCTGTAAACTGGTAGTTGGAGCTAAAGGCTTAATCAGATTCAGATTCGGTTTTCTTTTTGGCAAGCCCAAAAAGAAGGCAGTGGCCTGTCATAATGACAGCGTTACTGGCATTTTGTTCAGGGCCTTGCAAATTGATTTTGCTAACATTTGTTGAGTATTTTCTGTGTGCCTAGCAAAGTGCTTATGTTCTCTATAGGCATTATGTCACTCAATAATATTTAAGCTTTATAATACTAGTACATATCAATTTCTATCTGATGACTAGACCTCTTATTAGGGCCAAGTAATCTTAAATGTCTTTCAAACAAACCCCTTGGTGTATGTTCATGGTCATTTATGTGATTTAATTTGGAAATCTATCTGGACTTTCTCTTTATTGGATTCATTTAGAGCTATACAAAAATAACTTGCATTTAAGGCATTTTTAAAATGTTTTAATAATAAAACTCAGAGAGCTATCATTTAACTGTGAATTTGTTGTACTCAAGCTTTTTGGTACTGCGATTCACTTCACAAAGACCGATATCTAAACCACAAATAAAGCCAAAAGACTTCCGTATTTCTGAGTCCCTTTTCCTCTGCACTCTTTGTCTCTGCAGATGCACTTTGGTCTCTTTCATCTCTTGCGGCTTTCTTTGCATGCCCACAGCGCTCACAGTATCCCTCTGTTGTCCACTGTGAGAAACTGACTTGGGATTGTTCAAGCAAAACTAGCTTTTCGTTGTTTGTTTACATGTCTTTTTATTTTTGCTCAATTCTCCCCATGGTCCTAAATTCAGTTATTTATAAAATCAGACCATTGGAGTTCCAGACTCAAAACATAAATGTCAAATTATCTTGACCAGCTGACAGTTTTGGAGATGAAACTGTTTGATATGTAGTTGATGGAGAAAAGCCACCAACTGACCAGAGTCACAATTAGATACCAGAGCACTAGTTGCAAAGCAAGGCAAAGAGGATCCTATTGTACAGCTTTACAGACTGACATGCGTGGAGCCATTTATTCTTTATATATATTAATCTTTCTTCTCCTTTAATAGTTGTAACTTTTCCCTCAAATTTCCAGAATATCTGTTAGGTGAAGCATTTGATTGATTGAATAAAAGGAACATAAAGCATTGGTGAATACAGCAGGGAAATAGGAATGAATGTGAAGTTTCATTTCTTACTCTGATTGTACCTCACTGTGAGACATTAGACTAGTAGCCAAATTCTCTGTTTTTATTTCTTTAAAGCACAATTATTTTTGGCATACTTATTCATAAAGAACTTTAAGATTCTTATTTGAACCAGTCTTCTGTAAGCTTGTCATAAGAGGGGATTGTGTCTCTCTTCACCTGATCTTACTGGGTGTCCAGGGTAGCATGGTGCATGTGCTTGGGCTTAATGAGTAACTTTGGATGCTGGTGGTATTTGAAAGACTATACATTTTAAAGGGTATTTTGTTCTCTTTTTCTTGGCAAGACCAAGGAGCTTCCTTTTCTAAGACCAATGCTTTTTAGACTCAGTGAAAGTACACATTGTTCTAGGAGAATTGCCATATGAAAGCCTAGAATATATATTGAGTGCTTCCAAGAAAGGGGGAAAAGTCATGTTCTAGGACAGTGAATGCTGACTGGGTGCTGAATGATTGACTATTATGTGCTGTTTTACTTACAGGCTCGCTTCTCATATGTGCGAATGAAATATCTTTTCTTTTCCTGGTTGGCGGTTTTTGTTGGAAGCTGGATTATATATGTGCAATACTCTACCTATACAGAACTATGCAGAGGAAAGGACTGTAAGAAAATAATAGTAAGTATTTTTTATTTTCTAGTATATGAAAAAACTTATTCTCTAATTGAAGTAGAGTTGATTTAAAATGTTGTACCAATCTCTGCTGTGCAGTGTGACTCAGTTATATACATATACACATTCTTATATATATATATATATATATATATATGCACACACATATATATATATTATTTTCCATTATGGTTTATCCCAGGAGGCTGGGTGTAGTTTCCTGTGCTATATGATAGGACCTTGTTGTTTATCCATTCTAAGTGTAATAACACATTAAAAAACTATATTAATAACACATTATGTTTATTACTTATACATAGACTAAAAATTATTTTCAAAAAGTAAAGGTTAATTTGATTTTGAGTTGTGTCGAATTTCTTACCATTTTGATATGACCAAATTAGTAGGACTGTTCCCCACTTTGAAAAACTCTGCATTCAGAAATCTGAGTAAGCCAGACTAGTATGAGAGCATACTTATTACAAAGAGGGATTCTTGCTTTTCAAATACACTTGAAGTTTAGTTTACTCTAATCAGATGGATTTTTAAATATTTATAGTATGAAAGTGTTATTTGCATTCATCCTTTCTGTAACATATCTTTTAAATAAATGGAGTCATTCTCGAATGCTGAAAATATATGTAAAAAGTATATATGTGTATTTATTATTTAATTTCTATCCTACTGGATATATCTTAGGAAAATCACTCTAACAGAATAAGATTTCTAGTAGTAAATATTGGTTCCATAGCACTTATATTTTAAATGTTTGTGGATAATATTTAACTCCTTGTTTTCTGCTAATATCTTCTATATAAATAATATTAAAAACATCTAAGAATTATATTTTTATATAATAATTATTGAGATCCCAATTATTATAACTTATTAATGATTCTAATTATTGAATGGTTACTTTTTAAACAGGCCAGTGGTGCTAGGTGTGTACATTTAGCAGGGAGAAAGGTATCCTGACCTTCTGAACTTAGAGTCTAGTAGGGAAGAAAATGAATAATTACAGTAAGGTAAGATAATTATTATAATTATTACAGTAATAAATGATATAGGGTCATAAGACAGGGAGACCTGAAGCTTTCCAAAGTTCTAAGAGAATAAAAATCAGGTTAACTCTAGACATTCTGTCAGTTAGAATAAAAATAAATTATTCCCCAGGAGTATGACATCCTCTTAGTAGTCAGAAGAGAAATACTGATATAAGAAGCCAGGGAATTAATTACCAAGGAAGAGTTCCAAATCAAGGAAGGGTGAAAGATGTCAATCTCATGTTCATTCCATGTCCATTCCAGATCCTTGAGGACTTTTAGAATAGAAGGAAACTTTGAGGCCAGGCAGCATACTGGGTACTTCATATCGTCATTAGTACTGAAAATAATCCTGTGAAAGCCCCCCCAAACCCACTTTACTAATAAAGAAATATGACTAACAAGAGAGAAGAATGTGCCTCTCCTGGTGGAGCCAGAGTTTGACCCCAACTCTGTCTCTATAGAAAGCTCATGCTCTTTCTGCTACCCAGAGTCAGAAAAGGCTGATAAAGGAAGTTATAGATTAATAAAGCTAACAACCCCCCCCCCACAGAACTCACCAGCTCAGCTTCAGTGAAGAAGAAAGAAGTTATATAATCAACTATAATAACACATAAATAACCAAAACTATTTGAAATGTTTATTTTCCTTTTTTTAAGGTCACCTTTGTCAAACTGGGTTTCTTGAGGCACCTTAAAAGGTAGTCCATGAGTCAGATATACTTGAAAACAGAAAGTTAAACAAATATAAAGAGTTGACTTTACTGAGGACTTCTTAGGATCTTTAATATACTAGTGTGTGTTCTGCATCTTCAAAGAAAGCAAATATATTTGATTAGGAGAAAAATCCATCCCCACTGTAACCTTCCCAGGAAGACCTATTAACATCATCTGGCTATGTTAGAAACACTGTCCTAAGAGATTAGAAATAGATGTGGTTTTATCTTGTTTTTACTATAGTAGCCTTTAAAATGTAAGGCATATGTTGGTATATATTCTGTTATGAGTGAAATTGTAGTTTAAGTACCTCATTTTTCATTTTAATGGGTAAGAAATGAAAGCAAAACATAATTCTAGCATAATTTAATGGTTATCTTTCTAAAACTTGAAAATAATAAACAAGTTTTCTAAGCCTAAAATATATCTTTTTCCTAAGACTGTCTTTAAAAAAAAAATTGTAGTTTCTCTACATTTGGGAATTATGTTCTTAAACTTACCCAAACTGGTAATACTTTAAGACCAGTAATACTAAATAGTACTGATATGGCATAGGAATTGTGTGATTAGAAAAGAAAGCAATGGGGCTTCCCTGGTGACTCACTGACAAAGAATCTGCCTGTCAATGCAGGGGACACAGGTTCAATCTTCCATAAAGATCCCACATGCTATGGAGCAACTAAGCCTGTGCCTCGCAGCTACTGAGCCTGTGCTCTAGATCCAGGGAGCTGCAACTACTGAGCTCACATACCTAGACCCTGTGCTCTGCAACAAGAGAAGCCATGGCAATGAGAAGTCTGTGCACCACAACTAGAGAGTAGACCCTGCTCGCTGCAACTAGAGAAAAAGCCTAAGCAACAGCAAAGACCCAGCACAGCCAAAAATAAAATTATTTTTTTAAAAAAGAAAGAAAACAGGCAGAGAAAATATTTTTAAAGTATATGTTAAAGCTTCAAAGAACTAACAAGGTAGTGAGGAATTACTTGATTAAGATCTGAGAAAAGGGGGACTTCCCTGGTGGGCCAATGGCTAAGATTCTGTGATCCCAGTGCAGGGGCCCTCGGTTCAATCCCTGGTCAAGGAACTAGATCCCATGTGCCACAACTTCGGAATTCGAATGCCACAACTAGAGATCAAAGATCAAAGAAACCAGTGCTGCCAGTAAGATTCAGCATAGACAAATTAAATAAGTAAATATTAATTAAAAAAACAGATCTGAGAAAGGATAAGACTTAAGAGACGTGAGCCTTGATTTTGTAACTCTGTTTGCCTGGATATATATGACCTAAAATATAGTCTTATGAGGCTGCTGCTGCTAAGCCGCTTCAGTTGTGTCCGACTCTGTGCGACCCCATAGACGGCAGCCCATGAGGCTCCCCCATCCCTGGGATTCTCCAGGCAAGAACACTGGAGTGGGTTGCCATTTCCTTCTCCAATGCATGAAAGCAAAAAGTCAAAGTGAAGTCGCTCAGTTGTGCCCGACTCTTAGCGACCCCATGGACTGCGGCCCACCAGGCTTCTCCGTTCATGGGATTTTCCAGGCAAGAGTACTGGATTGGGGTGCCATTGCCTTCTCCCTTATGAGGTAGGAAGATAAAAATATAGTACAGTTTCTACCAAGAGTGGGACCTTGGTACACCATGCTTTGGGCTGAGATCCCAAAGGGCTGAACCCCAAGAGTGCAGGTGAGCTAAAAGAATCTCAAGAAAAGTGAGCTAACTTTTGTAGCTTCTTTTTCCCTTGAGGAATTTGCTGATACTAGGCATGAGCAGGCATCTGAGAACCAGGACTATATACTGGGAGACCTTTGCTCTGGGGACAAGAAACCAGCAAGCTTTTATAGAATACTAAGGGAACCTCAAGCATACAGGCAGTTATCCTGTTGGGATGTTTGCCAAATCCTGGGCTTTACAGAATGGAAGGCTAAAAAAAATCTCATTGGAAAGCCTTTGAAAAGCAGACATTTTGGCAGTCTCACAAGATACAGACTAGAGTTATAAACCTGCCAGAGGGAGAAATTCTCAGTGAATTCCCAGGATCTCAGTTAAAAATCCTGGAGGGCTATGCTCTTGGAATGGAGATGAACCCAAAGTAGCTTGACCTTTACTGGAGATGCAGTTAAGCCTGCACTCAGCACAGCCCCCTGATTGGTTTAAGGTGATCAATTACCATTATATCTGCCTACTAGAGGAAAGGGAAATCCTCTTTGGAGGCATTTTGTACAAAATTACGGGGCATACCAAAAGACAAGATGACATGACCGAAACCCAAGAAATAAACATGGACAATAGAAGCAGATCCATAGATAATCTAGATATTGTTGTCATCCAAAAAAGATTTTTAAATAGCTATGTACATGTTCAAATATATAGGAAAAAAACAAAGGTAGAGAATATAAATTTTAAAAAATGGGTAATTTCAACAGAGAATTAAAATGTATTTGAGAGAATCAGGAAGACAATATAGAAATTCCTCAAAGTTAAATATAGAATTACCATATGAATTACCAGCAATTCTACTTTTAGGTATATACCCCAAAGAATTGAAAGCAGGGACTCATATACTTGCACACCAATGTTAATAGCAGCATTATTCACAGTAGCCAAAAAAGGTCAAAACTCTCTAATGTCCATTAGCATAAACAAAATGTGACATATCCATAGAAAGGAATATTAATCAACCTTTAAAAAGAATGAAATTCTGAAGAACGTGCAATGTGGAGTAACTTTGAAAACACAATGCTAAATGATATAAGCCAAATGCAAAAGGACAGATGTGTGATCCACTTATATGAGACACCTAGAATAATGATTACACAAAATCATTACAAAAATTGGTTTGACTCCACTTGTTTGACTTAGTATGAATAGAATGCTTGATTTCTGATTTATAGTAACCCAAGACTTTGATATAGTTCCATGTATTTTCACATCTAGTATTACTGCTAAAAGTCTAGAAAATTTATTATCTTCATGATTTAAAAACACTTGAGTGAAGCTTCAACTTTTGGACAGAAATGGTATGGACCTAACAGAAGAAGAAGACATTAAGAAGAGGTGGCAAGAATACACAGAACTATACAAAAAGGATCATCATGACCCAGATAATCAAGATGGCGTGATCACTCATCTAGAGCCAGACATCCTGGGATGCAAAATCAAGTACTTCTGGTTTATTGACTATGCTGAAGCCTTTGACTCTGTGGATCACAACAAACTGTGGAAAATTCTTCAAGAGATGGGAATACCATACCACCTTACCTCCTTCCTGAGAAATCTGTATACAGGTTAAGAAGCAGCAGTTAGAACTGGACATGGAACAACAGACTGGTTCCAAATAGGGAAAGGAGTACATCAAGGCTGTATATTGTCACTCTGCTTATTTAACTTCTATGCAGAGTACATCATGAGAAACGCTGGGCTGGAAGAAGCATAGCTGGAATCAAGATTGCCAGGAGAAATGTCAATAACCTCAGATATGCAGATGACACCACCCTTATGGCAGAAAGCGAAGAAGAACTAAGGAGCCTCTTGATGAAAGTGAAAGAGGAGAGTGAAAAAGTTGGCTTAAAACTTAACATTCAGAAAACTAAGCTCATGGCATCTGGTCCCATCACTTCATGGGAAATAGATGGGGAAACAATGGAAACTGTGACAGACTTTATATTTTGGGGCTCCAAAATTGCTGCAGATGGTACCTGCAGCCATGAAATTAAAAGGTGCTTGCTACTTGGAAGAAATGCCATGACTAACCTAGCTCAGTGCAGTTCAGTACCTCAGTTGTGTCTGACTCTTTGCAACCCCATGGACTGCAGCACGCCAGGCATCCCTGTCTATCACCAATTCCCAGAGTTTACCCAAACTCATGTCCATTGAGTTGGTGATGCCATCCAACCGTCTCATATTCTGTCGTCCCCATATCCTCCCACCTTTAATCTTTCCCAGCATCAGGGTCTTTTCAAATAAGCCAGCTTTTCGTGTCAGGTGGCCAAAGTATTGGAGTTTCAGCTTCAACATCAGTCCTTCCAGTGAACTCTCAGGACTGATCTCCTTTAAGATGGTCTGGTTGGATCTCCTTGCAGTCCAAGGGACTCTCAAGAGTCTTCTCCAACACCACAGTTCAAAAGCATCAATTCTTTGGTGCTCAGCTTTCTTTATAATCCAACTCTCACATCCATACATGACTACTGGAAAAACCATGGCCTTGACTAGACCTTTGTTGGCAAAGTGTTGTCTCTGCTTTTTAATGTGCTGTCTAAGTTGGTCATAGATTTTCTTCCAAGGAGCAAGTGTCTTTTCATTTCATGGCTGCAATCACCATCTGCAGTGATTTTGGAGCCCCCAAAAATAAAGTCAGCACTGTTTCCACTGTTTTCCCATCTATTTGCCATGAAGTGATGGGGCCGGATGCCATGATCTTTGTTTTCTGAATGTTGAGCTTTAAGCCAACTATTTCACTGTCCTCTTTCACTTTCATCAAGAGGCTCTTTAGTTCTTCTTTCCTTTCTGCCATAAGTGTGGTGTCATTTGCATATCTGAGGTTATTTGTATTTCTCTCAGCAACCTTGATTCCAGCTTGTGCTTCATCCAGTCCAGCATTTCTCATGATGTACTCCACATATAAGTTAAATAAGCAGGGTAACAATATACAGCCTTGACGTATTCCTTTCCCAATTTGGAATCAGTCTGTTGTTCCATGTTCAGTTCTAACTGTTGCTTCCTGACCTGCATACAGATTTCTCAAGAGGCAGGTCAGGTGGTCTCGTATTCCCATCCCTTTCAGAATTTTCCACAGTTTATTATGATCTATACAGTCAAAGGCTTTGGCATAGTCAATAAAGCAGAAATAGATGTTTTTCTGGAACTCTCTTGTTTTTTCGATGATCTGGCGGATGTTGGCAATTTGATCTCTGGTTCCTCTGCCTTTCTAAAACCAGCTTGAACATCTGAAAGTTCATCTATTGCTGAAGCCTGGCTTGGAGAATTTTGAGCATTACTTTACTAGCATGTGAGATGAGTGCAATTGTGCAGTAGTTTGAGCATTCTTTGCCATTGCCTTTCTTTGGGATTGGAAGGAAAACTGACCTTTTCCAGTCCTGTGGCCACTGCTGAGTTTTCCAAATTTGCTGGCATATTGAGTGCAACACTTTTATAGCATCATCTTTTAGGATTTGAAATAGCTCAACTGGAATTCCATCACCTCCACTAGCTTTGTTTATAGTGATGCTTCCTAAGGCCCACTTGACTTCACATACCAGGATGTCTGGCTCTAGGTGAGTGATCACACCATCGTGATTATCTTAGTCATGAAGATCTTTTTTGTACAGTTCTTCTGTGTATACTTGCCATCTCTTCTTAATATCTTCTGCTTCTGTTAGGTCCATACCATTACTGTCCTTTATCGAGCCCATCTTTGCATGAAATGTTCCCTTGGTATCTCTAATTTTCTTGTAGAGATCTCTAGTCTTTCCCATTCTATTGTTTTCCTCTATTTCTTTGCACTGATCACTGAGGAAGGCTTTCTTATCTCTCCTTGCTATTCTTTGGAACTCTGCATTCAAATAGGTATATCTTTCCTTTTCTGCTTTGCTTTTGGCTTCTCTTCTTTTCATAGCTATTTGTAAGGCCTCCTCAGACAGCCATTTTACTTTTTTGCATTTCTTTCTCTTGGGAATGGTCTTGATTCCTATCTCCTGTAAAATGTCATGAGCCTCACTCTATCAGATCTAGTCCCTTAAATCTATTTCTCACTTCCACTATATAATTATAAGGGATTTGATTTAGGTCATACCTGAATGGTCTAGTGGTTTTCCCTACTTAGTTCAATTTAAGTCTGAATTTGGCCATAAGTAGTTCATGATCTGAGCCACAGTCAGCTCCCAGTCTTGTTTTTGCTGACTGTATAGAGCTTCTCCATCTTTGCTGCAAAGAATATAATCAATCTGATTTTGGTATTGACCATCTGGTGATGTCCATGTGTAGAGTCTTCTTTTGTGTTGTTGGAAGAGGGTTTTGCCATGACCAGTGTGTTCTCTTGGCGAAACTCTATTAGCCGTTGCCCTGCTTTATTCTGTACTCTAAGACCAAATTTGCCTATTACTCCAGGTGTTTCTTAACTTCCTACTTTTGCATTCCAGTCCCCTATATTAAAAAGAACATCTTTCTGGGTGTTAGTTCTAAAAGGTCTTGTAGGTCTTCATAGAACCATTCAACTTCAGCTTCTTCAGCATTACTGGTCGGGGCACAGACTTGGATTACAGTTATATTGAATGGTTTACCTTGGAAACGAACAGAGATCATTCTGTTGTTTTTGAGATGGCATCCAAGTACTGCATTTCAGACTCTTGTTGACCACAATGGCTACTCCATTTCTTCTAAGGGATTCCTTCCCACAGTAGTAGATATAATGGTCAACTGAGTTAAATTCACCCATTCTAGTCCATTTTATTTCGCTGATTCCTAAAATGCACATCATTTCCAAACTAATATAGGAAAATTGGGATAAATAATAATACTCAGTCCTAAAAATAGCAAGAAGGTCAAGAAAAAGAAACATAACAGGCAGAAGTAGAAAACACATAATAAGATGATAGATATCACAAATTAAACTTGCCATATCCTGTTTGACCGCTTCCAATTTGCTTTGATTCATGGTCCTAACATTCCAGGTTCCTATGCAATATTGCTCTTTATAGCATCAGACCTTGCTTCCATCACCAGTCACATCTGCAACTGGGTGCTGTTTTCGCTTTGGCTCCATCTCTTCATTCTTTCTGGAGTTATTTCTCCACTGATCTCCAGTAGCATATTGGGCACCTACCGACCTGGGAAATTCATCTTCCAGTGTCCTATCTTTTTTCCTTTTCATACTGTTCATGCAGTTCTCAAGGCAAGAATACTGAAGTGGTTTGCCATTCCCTTCTCCAGTGAACCACATTTTGTCAGAACTCTCCACCATGACCTGTCTATCTTGGGTTGCCCTACCCGGCATGATTCATAGTTTAATTGAGTTAGACACGGCTGTGGTCCATGTGATTAGATTGGTTAGTTTTCTGTGACTGCAGTTTTCAGTCTGTCTGCCCTCTGATGTAGAAGAATAAAAGGCTTATGGAAGCTTCCTTATGGGAGAGACTGACTGAGGGGAAAACTGGGTCTTGTTCTGATGGGTGGGGCCATGCTCAGTAAATCTTTAATCCAATTTTCTATTGATGGATGGAGCTATGTTCCTTCCCTGCTATTTACCTGGGGCCCAACTATGGTGGAGGTAATGAAGATAATGGTGACCTCCTTCAAAAGATCCCATGGATGTACTGCTACACTCAATGACCCCAACCCTGCAACAGGTGACCTCCAACCATGCCTCCGCTGTCACCAACATAAGACAGCATAATTAAAAAGCAGAGACGTTACTTTGCTGACAAAGGTCCGTTTAGTCAAAGCCCTGGTTTTTCTAGTAGTCATGTATGGATGTGAGAGTTGGACTATAAAGAAAGCTGAGTGCTGAAGAATTGATGCTTTTGAAGTGTGGTGTTGGAGAAGACTCTTGAGAGTCCCTTGGACTGCAAGGAGATCCAACCAGTCCATTCTAAAGGAGATCAGTCCTGAATATTCATTGGAAGGATTGATGTTGAAGCTGAAGCTCCAATACTTTGGCCATCTGATGCAAAGAGCTGACTCATTGGAAAAGACCCTGCTGCTGGGAAAGCGTGAGGGCAGGAGGAGAAGGTGACGACAGAGGATGACATGGTTGGATGGCATCACTGATTCGATGGACATGAGTTTGAGCAAGCTCTGGGATTTGGTGATGGACAGGAAAGTCTGGCACGCTGCAATCCATGGAGTTGCAAAGAGTCGGACAGGACTGATCCACTGCACTGAACTGAAACTTTTAATCCAGTTCTGGGCCTATAAAGAAATACTGTGTTGTAAAAAGAAGATAAAAAAGAGAAGAAATTAGTGTGATACAGTATTATTAACTAAAGTACAGATTTTGTTCAAATTTCACAAAATTTTATGCTAGTGTCCATTATTTGTTTCATACCTTATTCAAGACTCCATATTATGTTTAATTGCATTGAACAGCTTCAGCTGCATGCAACAAATTCTGGTAAATTCTCTTTTCATTTTTATTCTTTGCAAATATTTTCTAATTTTCCTTGTTATGGCTTCTTAGAAACATCTGTCATTTAAAAGTGGACATTTAATTTCCAAATGCATGGGATTTTTAAAATATCTTTGATATTAATTTCTCATTTAAATGCTTTCTTCTCTGTAATAACTTTCTGCTTTTTTTCAGTCTTCTAATATTGAGGCTTTCAGTGGCTAAGTCAAAGAACTCTCTTGGTAAATGTCACATTGCACTGGAAAAGATATGGATTATTTTCAAATATCTTTTGGCACTGATTTCTAACGTAATTTCACAATGATAAGAGAACAGACTCTGTATGATTTCAGTACCTTTAGACCATGAAATTTTTGCACCTTGTTTTATGTCCCTGGATATGTTTCGGTGTCTCCTAGTTTATAATGTGGGAACTTGAATAGACTTCGTATCCTACCGTTGTGTGAAATTTGTATAAATCTTTATTATGTTGAGTTGGTTCATAGTGCTTTTCAAGGTCTACTATATTCTACTTCTCTGTATATCCATTCTATTAATTTTTAAGAGTTTGATATTGAAACTCCAACTAAAACTCTTAATTTGTCTGCTTAAAAAAATAATTGTAATACATAGTGGAACTATATGTAACCTTGTTTTGTAATTTCCCAGTCTCCTATAAATGTGTTATCATACTTTCATAATTTAAAACATAAAAAAGAAAGACAAAAAAACAATTACACATAAATAGGGAAAAGGGTAAACGGAGTCAAAATGTTTAAAATCCTTATCATATTGCAGAGTAGGGGAAAAGTATTAATTAATTTTAGACTTGCTAATTCAATTATGTATTTTATTTTTTCTAGGATAGCCTCTAGAATAGAAAAAGAGCACATCATTTCCAAATATAGGAAAATTGGAATAAATAATAATACTCATTCCTAAAAATAGCAAGGAGGTCAAGAAAAAGAAACATAACAGGCAGAAGTAGAAAACACATGATAAGATGATAGATATCACAAATTAAATTCCCTGGGAAACAGACTCAGAGACTAAGATTTGCCCAAAGGAAGTTTGTTGCGATAGTCTTTTGAGATTAACATCTGTGAGGGAGTGAAGAAGCAAGATAGACCTGAAGAAATTTAAACTGCAATGCAGTGGTAGTAAAAGCCTCAGTTGATTCTACAGGGAACCTGGAACTGGGATGGCCTTGCAAAGATGCAGGCATTTATACTCCTCTCCCTGACTAATCATTGGATACCATTCTCCATCCTCTCCCAACTTCCTTAAAGCGGATATGACCTTGGATAAGGCTGTATTCCAGCTGAGGGCAAGTCCCAAAGAAGGATTCAGCTGAGACCTGTTGACTCCCTATCTGCTCAGTAGCTGAGGGAATGAATGCTCCAGTTCTAGAGCAAATATGAGTGGCTTAGCATGGCACTGACTGTAGTATATCTAAACCCAAACATGTTGGCAATTAAATTAAATATAAAGGGACCAAAGGCTTCAGTTAAAAGACAAAGATCGTCAGACTGTGTTAAAATTTAAAAGCAATTAGATACACATCTAAAATATAAAGATGCAGATAGATTGAAAGTAAAAGAATAGGAAAACATTCATGCAGATATGCAGACTGTAAAAGGAGGAATATTTAAAGGAAAAACCATGGCTATGTATATTCATGTAAGTTTAATATTGCACAGACTATACTTCTTTTTAATGTTTGAATTAGCTCTTACTGGCTTGAAATGCAATTCCTTTTAAATTTGCTTCCCCCAGGTTACAGGTTTGCAATAGCTGCCTAAGTAATTGTCTGGTCTTCTCCTAAATTATGGCACTATCCACACATACTTGGTCTGGTCTTAGTAATTCCTGTTTTGAAATGTGGAGTCTAAACTGGTTATCTTTCTCCCTCTGTATTACGGCATAGACTGTTCTCTTAAGCGGAATGGACTGAAACGGAGCATATAATAAGATGGCTGGTTTTCAGTTTGGGATATACATACTCAAAACTGCATTATCTCAAAACCACATTTAGTGAAAACATGCTTGCCAAAGAATTACAGTATCTTGTGTATAAACTCTGAACAGATTTCCTTTAAAATCCTCAGTCAGTTTCGTCTTAGTGAACTAAGGAAGATTAAAAAGAGACACAGAAGATCCAAAAGCAACCCTATAAGTACTGTTTGCTAAAGTTTAATAATGAGGGTTCTTTTCTTTCTTTGAAAGTTGACAGTTTAGCTTTTAACTTTTTTCTAGTTTTTTTCTTATTTTTAATAATTTAATATGTATTTTCAAACATATCTATTTAATATGTATGTTAGTCATTATTCTGAGTATTGTTGATACAGTCGTAACCAGAGTCCATGTCTTAAGAAGCTTATATTCTTAAAGTGGAATATGAATAATAAAAGCAAAAAACAAATAACTGACTTCATATATTAAGAAGGGCAGTGAGAAAGCATATAATAGTATTTAGTAGAGAATGGCAAAGGATCCTATCTTGACCAGAGTGGTTGGGACAGGGTTTCCTGAGAAGAGGGCATTTTAAATTGAAACCTGACGAGAAGGAAACAGCTGTGTATTGGGGCAAAAAGCATTTAAAACGAGAAAGGAAGTAAGTGAAAGAAAGTGAAGTCGCTCAGTCGTGTCCAACTCTTTGCGACCCCATGGACTGTAGCCTATCAGGCACCTCCATCCATGGGATTTTCCAGGCAAGAGTGCTGGAGTGGATTGCCATTTCCTTCTCCAGGGGATCTTCCCGACCCAGGAATCAAACCCGGGTCTCCTGCATTGCAGGCAGACGCTTTACCATCTGAGCCACTGGGGTACAAATGTCCAAAGAACAGAGCAAGTTTGGAAAATAGGACTGGTTTCATTTGTGACTTGTGAAAATGTCTCATTACTTTAGTCATATTGGTATATCTTCAAACCTTGGATACTAATCGTACAATACACAAAGTATGAGGAGCTTCTTGACTATAAGTAGCTCAACCATAACATGTTAGTCTGTTGGAGAAAACACTAGTCTGGACTCAAAGAACTAGTCTTACCCTTTCCTGTGATGCATGACTTTGAATAAATGACTTCATTTTATTGACTAGCTATTAATTCCATTGTACAGGTGAGAAAAATATTTCTTTCTAAAAAATTATTTTTGGCTGTGCTGAGTGCAAAATTTATTTTTGGCTTTTGTTACAGTGTGGGCTTTTTCTAGTTACAGCGAGCGGAAACTCCTCTTTGTTGCCGTGTGCAGGCTTCTCACTTGGGTGGCCTCCCTTGTTGTGGAGAATGAGCTCTACGGCTCTTGGACTTCAGGAGTTGTGGCCCGTGGGCTCAGTAGTTGCAGTTCTTGAGAACTCAGAGCGTAGGCTGAGTATTAATAGTTGTGGCACACGAGATTAGTTGCTCCATGGCAGGTGGGATCTTCCCAGACCAGGGATCAAACCGGTGTTTGCTGCATTGGCAGGCAGATTCTTTAACACTGAGCTACCAGGGAAGCCTCAGAAAATATTTCTGCCCTTACCTGCATCACAGATTTTGTGAGGATAAAGTAGAATCTAACCAATTAAGCTGAACGATATTCTGATGTATCTATTTTTTGTTTTGTTTGAAAATAAATGTTTATTTTATCCCACAGTATGAAAAACAAAGACATTTTTTGGGCAGCTGAAGTATCTTGACATATCTGTTGAATACAGAGAACTTGATTTCCTTTGGCCTGGGGCAAGTACCCTAGTGCTTGTCCCTGTAACAATTTGTACTTCAGAATTTCCTTAGAAGATTGCTCTGACTCTCTTACTTAGAGCATTGCCTCCAAGGTGAGCATATTGTCTAGGATGGGAACAACAGGTGATTGACACAGTGTTATAAGCAGTTTACGTACGTTTAAGAATCATGATCTGTCTTAGTTTACATAGCTTTCTTTTTCTCTGTATATTTCTATCTCTGTCTTTTCCCCTTTCCTTCCATTTGTGTGTAATGGTTCCTATTTATTCTAGTAAAGTGCATCAGCTTTGGAATAAATGAAATTCAGGTTTGAGTTCCAGCTTTGCCATTCCTTAGCTGTATAAGTTAGGCAAATTATTTGGCCTCTATAAAATGGGGATTAATAATACTACATGTCTCATCAGGTGGTTGTGAGGATGAAATGAGTTCATGTATTAAAAGGCTTAATACAATACTTAACACTTGACACACAAAGGTATCTCATTTAGACCTTTGAATATGACTAGGAAGATAAGATGGAGAAGGCAGTGGCACCCCACTCCAGCACTCTTGCCTGGAAAATCCCATGGATGGAGGAGCCTGGTGGGCTACAGTCCATGGGGTCGCTAAGAGTCGGAGACGACTGAGCGACTTCCCTTTCACTTGTCACTTTCATGCATTGGAGAAGGAAATGGCAACCCACTCCAGTACTCTTGCCTGGAGAATCCCAGGGACGGCAGAGCCTGGTGGGCTGCCGTCTATGGGGTCGCACAGAGTCGGACACGACTGAAGCGACTTAGTAGTAATAGTAGGAAGATAAGACATAGACGAACAGGTATATGTACATGACATTATATGATCAGTTGTATCAATCAAGGTTCAAGCAGAGAATCAGAGCCAATAAAAATGCATATTAAGGGATTATTATTTTACATTTTATTAATATAAACTTATTAATATTATTTGTGAATAACATGGGGGGACCTCAGGGACATTATGCTAGGTGATATGAGAAAGACAAATACCACATGATCATGTTTTTATGTGGAATCTAAAATATAACAACAATAAAATCTAGCTCATAGGTGCAGAGAACATATTAGTCTTTGCCAGAGGAGGGGGTGTAAGGTGGGCAAAATTGCTGAAGTGGATCAAAAGTACCAAACTTCCAGTTATAAAATAAGTAAGTCATGAGGACATAATGTACTCGATGGTGACTATAGTTCATAATACTGTAGCCAGTGAATCACAGCCTTGGTCATTGGGCCTTTGGGCTACCTGTAAATTAATATCTTTTCCTCTTTTATCTTTTTATAATAAATTTCAAAAACAAACAATTTTGAACAAATCAGCTATGTATTTCATATGCATTATGTACTATACGTGAATTAGTCTAATTTAGTCATTAAACATTTCTTATAAATTCAATATTGAAAATCACTAGAGAATGTTAGTATTACTGCCCTGAGATGTTCTTCACTAACCAATGGATAATTTTTGTCAAAAGATATTGTAAAGAAATGAGACCTGTGTTCTGCTCTTCTTTGTTTAAAGGCAGCTCTCACTAAAACTAAGGGCAACCAGTAACTAACTCTAATTAGATGTGCTCGGAAGATCCATTTTTTTCCCAGTTATGCTTTTTCTTTTTTCCACCAAGCTAGTTATAATATGTTATACATTTTCTCTGATCGTTCAGTTCAGTTCAGTTCAGTCTCTCAGTCGTGTCCGACTCTTTGCGACCCCATGAATCACAGCACACCAGGCCTCCCTGTCCATCACCATCTCCCGGAGTTCACTCAGACTCACGTCCATCGAGTCCGTGATGCCATCCAGCCATCTCATCCTCTGTCATCCCCTTCTCCTCCTACCCCCAAATCCCTCCCACCATCAGAGTCTTTTCCAATGAGTCAGCTCTTCACATGAGGTGGCCAAAGTACTGAAGTTTCAGCTTTAGCATCATTCCTTCCAAAGAAATCCCAGGGCTGATCTCCTTCAGAATGGACTGGTTGGATCTCCTTGCCATCCAAGGGACTCTCAAGAGTCTTCTCCAACACCACAGTTCAAAAGCATCAATTCTTCGGCACTCAGCCTTCTTCACAGTCCAACTCTCACATCCTTACATGACTACTGGAAAAACCATAGCCTTGACTAGACGGACCTTAGTCGGCAAAGTAATGTCTCTGCTTTTGAATATGCTGTCTAGGTTGGTCATAACTTTTCTTTCAAGGAGTAAGCGTCTTTTAATTTCATGGCTGCAATCACCATCTGCAGTGATTTTGGAGCCCCCAAAAATAAAGTCTGACACTGTTTCCACTGTTTCCCCATCTATTTCCCATGAAGTGATGGGACGAGATGCCATGATCTTTGTTTTCTGAATGTTTGAGCTTTAAGCCAACTTTTTCGCTCTCCTCTTTCACTTTCATCAAGAGGCTTTTTAGTTCCTCTTTGCTTTCTGCCATAAGTGTGGTGTCATCTGCATATCTGAGGTTATTGATATTTCTCCCGGCAATCTTGATTCCAGCTTGTGTTCCTTCCAGTCCAGCGTTTCTCATGATGTACTCTGCATAGAAGTTAAATAAGCAGGGTGACAATATACAGCCTTGACGTACTCCTTTTCCTATTTGGAACCAGTCTGTTGTTCCATGTCCAGTTCTAACTGTTGCTTCCTGACCTGCATACAGATTTCTCTGATCGTAGCTATCACTAATTCACTTGTTATTTTAGCAAAATCCTATTTTGTGCCTAACCATAAAGAATGTTTATACAGTTTGACTCTGGTTTGCTGGGTTCTTTAGAAAAGAAAAAAGAATGATGGAGGAGGGAGAGAAATTTTCCTTCTATAGGTTTTTCAGAACAACTTTAATATTGAAATTTCTGGCATGTTCCTCCATGATCAAGAGTGTTTGTTCTAAGGCTCTACCCAGCAAATAATGAGGAATCATTCCCTGTGACACATTCTGGTGAACCTTTGTGACTATTATATGAGCAAATGCTTTAAAATGTAAGCATTAAAAGATGAAAGAGCCTGTAGATTTTATTATCGTCTCTTAAGATTTAATTTCTAAAGATAATGGTTTGTTGCTTAAAACCACTAGCTTCAGTTCAGTTCAGTTCAGTTGCTCAGTCGAGTCCGACTCTTTGTGACCCCATGAACCACAGCACACCTGGCCTCCCTGTCCATCACCAACTCCCGGAGTCCACCCAAATCCATGTCCATCGAATCGGTGATGCCATCCAACCATCTCATCATCTGTTGTCCCCTTCTCCTCCTGCCTTCAATCTTTCCCAGCATCAGGGTCTTTTCAAATGAGTCAGCTCTTCACATCAAGTGTCTAAAGTACTGGAGTTTCAGCTTCAACATCAGTCCTTCCAGTGAACACCCAGGACTGATATCCTTTAGGATGGACTGGTTGGATCTCCTTGCAGTCCAAGGGACTCTCAAGAGTCTTCTCCAACCCTCAGTTCAAAAGCATCAATTCTTCAGCGCTCAGCTTTCTTTATAGTCCAACTCACACAGCCATACATGACCACTGGAAAAACCATAGCCTTGACTAGACGGACCTTTGTTGACAAAGTAATGTCTCTGCTTTTTAATATGCTGTCTAGGTTGGTCATAACTTTCCTTCCAAGGAGTAAGCATCTTTAATTTCATGGCTGCAGTCACCATCTGCGGTGATTTTGGAGCCCAGAAAAATAAAGTCAGCCACTGTTTCCACTGTTTCTCCATCTATTTGCCATGAAGTGATGGGACCAGACGCCATGATCTTAGTTTTCTGAATGTTGGGCTTTAAGCCAACTTTTTCACTCTCCTCTTTCATCAAGAGGCTTTTTAGTTCTTCTTCACTTTCTGCCATAAGGGTGGTGTCATCTGCATATCTGAGGTTATTGATATTTCTCCCGGCAATCTTGATTCCAGCTTGTGCTTCCTCCAGCCCAGCGTTTCTCATGATGTACTCTGCATAGAAGTTAAATAAGCAGGGTGACAATATACAGCCTTGACATACTCCTTTTCCTAATTGGAACCAGTCTGTTGTTCCATGTCCAGTTCTAACTGTTGCTTCCTGACCTGCATACAGGTTTCTCAAGAGGCAGGTCAAGTGGTCTGGTGTTCTCATCTTTTTCAGAATTTTCCACAGTTTGTTGTGATCCACATAGTCAAAGGCTTTGGCATAGTCAATAAAGCAGAAATAGATGTTTTTCTGGAACTCTCTTGCTTTTTCGATGATCCGGTGGATGTTGGCAATTTGATCTCCAGTTCCTCTGCAGTTTCTAAAACCAGCCTGAACATCTGGAAGTTCATGGTTCAAGTATTGCTTAACATATACTAAATTCAAGATATTTAGAACCATGTTTTCAGTAAGATAGCAGTACATAACTAATGGTTTCATTGAGCTTTCATTTGCTCAGAATCAATTATTGTTTGGTTCTAGAGGTTCACTTTGTGCTGTTATCCTATATTTTTTAGAACCAATTCACTTGGAACATACTGCTTTTAAATTACAAGCTTAATTTTTTCCTTTTAAAAGTATGGCTTTCCTTTATGCCAACTTGAGTTAGGTTCCCAATCTCTTATTTGCAAACTTACAGGAAAATATTTACTAAACAAGTTTATTTCAAATCTTAACAGACATAAGCCCCAGAAGAGCTTCCCACATGGTTTAGTGCTAAAAAATCTGCCTGCCAAGCAGGAGACACAAGAGACATGGGTTTGATCCCTGGGTCAGGAAGATCCCCTGGAGAAGGAAATGGCAATCCACTCCAGTATTCTTGCCTGGGAAATCCCATGGACAGAGGAGCCTAGCAGGCTATAGTTCATGGGGTCACAAAAGAGTCAGACACAATTTAGCAATTAAACAACAACACAAAAACAACGTAATTGAGACTGGAAGAAGGGTTGCTAGATTTATGAAACAAAACAGGAAAAAAAAAAAAACAGTATACCCAGTTAAATTTGACTTCAAAATAATGTGTTTTTAGTGTATGTCCCCAATATTACCAGTGAATAGCTAATAATTTTTTAGTATATGTCCCATGCAATATATTTTTTCATTGAGTAATCCTGAGAAGGTTCCAGAAGACTTTCTAGAAGAGGTTATATCTGGACTGAATTTTGAAGATTGAGCAGTGCAGGCAGAAAAAGGCTTGTGCAAAGCTACAAAGATATGAATGAATGCTGCATTCCAGAAACAGCCTGGCTAGAGCAGAGCACATGGGGAGCAGTTTGTAGAGGTCAAGTTAGCAGAGTCAAATTCAGAGAACTATGCGTGTTGTGTTAAGGGTAGCAGAGAATCAATAGAAGGTTTTAAACAGGGAAGTGAGTGATTAGATTTATGTGTCAGATGAATGTCCCTGTTTGTGGCAGAGATTGGATCGGGTAGGAGACTGTCACACACAGGGAGACCAGTTTTATGGTTGTTGTTGTGCAGGCCCAGAGCAGTGAGAGTTTAACCCGCAGCCCTGGCAGTGGGAGTAGAGAGGAAGAAATTGCTTCAAAGTATATCAAGGAAATAATTTGACCGCCAACACGTGGTGACGAGCTGAACATGGGAGGATTAGGAAGAAGGAATTGGTTAGGACAACTCTTTGTTCCCTCTCTTGGATGCCTGAGTGGATGATGGCACCTTTCAATGAGGTAGGGAATAAAGGAGAATGGCCCTCAGGGAGAAGAAGGCACGAGATGGTGAATTCGGTTTTGTGAAGGTTAAATACAAAGTACATGTAAGTTATCCAAGTGGAGATTGGAGATGTCCAAAAAGCACTTAGATATTTAATTCAGGAGAAAGACCCGTGTAAGGACAGAGATTTGTTAGAGCCATGGGAATAAATGTTACTATGATGGCGTACAGAGAACCCAAAGAAAGTAGAACAAAACCCTGGAAAAACAACAATATTTATGATGATGAGAAAGGACTGAAGGTTATAATTCAGAATTCATAGTCAAATGTGTTATAAGTATTTTCAAAGTCTAATAGGATCCAAGGGCTTCAAAGCCAAAATACACTGGATCAAATTTGAATGGGAGGAAAGAAGTGTCGATACCAAGTTTAAATACTACTGTTTTTAGAAACTGTGCTGGGAATTTGTTGGTTTGAGTTTGCTTTGGTTTTAGTTTTTTTAATTATGATAAAATCCACATAACATTTACTGTCTTAACCATGTTTGCTTTTTAGTTTGTTATTACTTTTTGTCCTCACTTTATTGAGGTATAATTGACAAATAAAATTGTAAGCTAGTTAAAAAGTATGTGGTAAAAGAAAATCAAGTATCTGGTGATTTGACATGCATATACACTATGAAAAGATCTCCCCTCGAGTTAATTATCACATTCATTACCTAACATATTTACTCTTTTGGTGTATGTGAGAACAGTTAAGTTCTACTCTCTTAGCAGATCTAAATTATACAATACAGTGTTACAGCTAAACCTGTAGTCACCATGTTATGTTAGATCCTTAGATGGTCTTCATTTTGTAACTGAAAGTCTGTACCCTTTACTATCCTCTTCTCATTTCCCCACCCTCTCAGCCTTTGGCAACCACTTCCCCACTCTCCTGTTTCTATGATCTTTTCTTTTATTTGTTTTCATATTTCACTCAGGAGTGATACCATCCAGTATTTGTGTTTCCCTCTGTGGCCTATTCCTTGTAGCATAATATCCTGCAGGTTCATTCATGTTCTTGCAAACGACAGGCTGAATAATATTTCATTGTATCTATATACCACATTTGCTTAATCCATTCCTCTGTCCGTGGACACGTAAGTCATTTCTGTAACCTCGGCCACTGTGGATACAACTGCAGTGATGTGGAAGCGTGGCTGTCTCTCTGAAATAATGACTCTGTTTCCTTTGGATGTATACCCAGATTTGATACTGCTGGATCACCTGCTAGTTCTGGTCTTAATTTCTTGAGGAACTGCCATACTATTTTCCATAGCACACGTTCACTGTTTTAAATGTACAGTTCAGTAGTGTTAGGTTTATTCACATTGTTTTGCATCCAGTCTCCGTAACTTTTTCATCTTACAAAACTGAGACTCTATACCCCTTAAATGGCAACTTTCCATTTTTCCCTCCTCCCAAGGCCCTGGTGGCCCAGCTAGTAAAGAATCTACCTGCAGTGCAGAAGACCATGGTTCGATCCCTGGGTTGGGAAGTTCCCCTGGAGAAGGGATAGGCTCCCCACTCCAATATTCTTGGGCTTCCCTGCTGGCTCCGACAGTAAAGAATTCGCGTACAATGAGAGAGACCTGGGTTTGATCTCTGGGTCAGGAATGTCCCCTGGAGAAGGGAATGGCAACCCACGCCCAGTATTCTTGCCTGGAGAATTCCATGAACAGAGGAGCCTGGTCGGCTATAGCCCATGGGGTCACAAAAGTCTGATGGAACTGAGCTGCTTTCACTTTCAAGCCCCTAGCAACCACTATTCTACCTTCTGTTTCTGTGGGTTTGACTACTTTAAAGATCTCATGCAAGTGGAATGGCACAGTATAGTTACACTTGAACCACATGGATTTGAACTGCATGGGTGGACTTACGGTGGATTCTTTTCACTAAATACATACTCCAGTATTATATGACTTGCAGTTGGTTGAATCTGTGGATTAAGGACCATGGATACAGACAGCTGACTGTAAAGTTATACCCAGATTTTGTACTGGGGAGGGGATCAGTGCCCTTAACCCCTGTACTGTTCAAGGATCAGCTGTGTTCGTCTTTTTGTGACTGGCTTATTTCCCTTAGCATAATATCTTGAAGGTTCATCCATGTTGTAGCATATGTCAGAATCTCCTTCCTTTTTAAGGCTGAATAATATTCCATTGTATGTATATAACACATTTTGTTTATCCATTCATCCATCCACCCACCCGTGGATTCTTGGGCTGCCTCCACCTTTTGGCGGGGAAATTGATTTAAACTCACCTACCCCAGGTTGGGCATGCACACTTCCTTAGATTCTATTTTGAAAGATAATGGTAGCCACAGAAAATTTTGATATAGGTAAGTATGAACTATTGCCACACAACCTTTTTACTAGGTTATAATGAAAATGATTTCTAATATACATAGGCATTTATTCAGCACATATTTATTTATAAGCAGTCATAAAACATTTCATATAGTCAGTCTGTATCAGGTGGCTCAGTGATAAAGTAATCTTCCTGCCAAGCTGGAGACACAGGTTCAATCCCTGGCCTAGGAAGATACCCAAGAGAAGGAAAGGGCAACCCACTCCAGTATTCTTGCCTGGAGAATCCCATAGACAGCAGAGCCTGGTGGGCTGCAGTCCGTGGGGTTGCCAAAGAGTTGGACACAACTTACCGACCAAACAGTAACAACAACAAACCCATTAAAGTTCTAACTCTGGCGTTTTAAGTTCTGACTCTGGCCTTTTAGTTGCTCAGTGAACTTTCATGAAAGATTTCAGAGGCAGGCTCCTGTTACCCTTATAATTAGCCTCGAGCAACTAGAAATTCTGAACCAGTGATTCTCAAAATGTGGTCTCTTTGATAAGCAGCAGCATTAGTATCACCTGGAGACTTGCTACAGATGTAAAACTGCAGCCCCACCTAAAACCTAATGATTCAGAAACACTGAGAGTGCACTCCAGCTGTCCTGATAAGATGTCCAGGTGAGCTGAAGCTCCCTACAGGTTGAGAACTTAGCTCTAGGTGCCTCCCTAAAGACAATGGTATGAATTCTACTGGTTCTTATAACATTCCCTCTCTGTGAAAGAGTAGGAATATCTTATATTTTAGCCAACGCACATCTCTCAATTTCACCAGTGATAGCTCATTTCTAACTTCATATGCCACAAGTTTCACCTGTAAAATCCTAATTTGCTAATTAACTATATCGCAGCAGCAGCAGCAGAGATGGATCACTCTTTATCAAGATACAGAAAACAGAAGCCCTTACAGCCCCTGGAGCATGGGCTTCCTTGCTACCTTATTAGAACACTGGTCAAGCACCTGTGCCTTCCTGACTGGGGTATTAGAGGTGCCTGGACCATAAACAGGCCCACATAGCACACTGTATGCTGCAGGTAAAATACATTATAACAGAAGGGAAGGGAAGAGTGGAGAGGGTTCGTGTGTGTGTGTGCGCGCGCGCGTGTGAGTGTGTGAAAGGAGAGAGAAAGAAACTGAGAGTGATGAGCACTGTTAACGTCTGAGAGAAAGAAGTCAGGTGAGAGAAAGAGTGAGAGGTTGACGATACGGTGAGAATGCAGAGAATGGTGAAGTTGCTTTAAAACAGCTGATGTAGGCAATGGGCAAGAGTGCTGACTAGAGACTCAAGAGAATTTTCAGGAATTAAGAACCCAACTGTTGTGCTTCTTCCTAAGTAAGGAGAAATTGATAATTGTCTGAAATACATTTTTAGAATGTGGATCTTAGAAAATCATTTGAAACCTAGTACTATACAACTGTTCATTGTTACCGCCTCTGGTGGTACAGTTTCCATAGTTCGTGAAGTTATTGTCAGCACAAAATGGGTTTCATCAAATTTAGCTGAAGAGTGCCATCTTCTGGTACCATGAGGTATGTGCAAGCAAAAGGGGTGAATAGTAAAATCCTCATAGTTAAATAAAGCCTTTGATGTTTTCTGCTCAGTATTGTATAAAGTTGAACATTCTCTGTAGTCTCTGTGTCTTTTTAGTTAGAAGATCAGATTACTGACAGTGATTATAGTTTGTGTGTATGGCTGAGCCTGAAAACAAGACAAAACAAAAAACAGAACAATATGTGGCTGGCCATCCTTTTCATAAAAGCATGTGGGAAATTTGCTTTTAGTTTGTGATGGAAGCCACAAGTTGAAGAGCCTGTTCTTTGTGACTACTTCTTTGATGCAGGCTTGGCTTGGCGCCTTTGCTTAAAACAAGAATGTGATTCTTGTAGCTGAATGCCCGCTGAATGTCTTCACTGTTTCACAGTTTACTAATAAGTTACTGGTTTGTTCCTTTTTTTTTTTCTTTAGTGTTTTAAATATTATGAGAAAGCATTCATTTTATCCTCAGGTTTTAAAATCAAAAGCGCTCTGTTTTCATACTGGTTATTTAATAAGCATTTATTAGACACTTAAGCAATTCCCACCTCTGTGCTATATGCTAGAGGGAAAGGGAAGTTCAGAGATGGCAAGGACCACGTCGGTGCTTTCAAATCATCTCACATTGTATTAGGGAAGATAATGTGAACGTAAACGAAGTTAGGCTTGGGAATACAGGGAGAGAAAGAACAGGAATATAAGCTCAGGAAGGAAATAATACAGCCTTGGGATTGTTCCCTGGAAGACAGGTGTGGTAGAAGTAACCACTTTAAATCTTGACCTGGCGGGGGAGTTGCAGATAAAGTGTGCCTCAGGGTGCAGGAGCCAAAGATCAGTTAAAGCAGGTAGCTCTCCTAGTCCTATTCCAGGAGTTGCTCATAACAGAATGCCCTATTTCTAGATAAAACCCAGAATACTCTTAATCCATTCATCGATCCAGTAAGAACTTTTTGTATGCATTTGATTATATGCAAAGTTCCAGGGAAACAAATATGAAAGTTGTGTCCCTGCTTTGAGTTGCTGTGTAAAAGGAATGAGCGTTTCTCAGGAGCACTGGGGACGGGCTTGCGACTCCATCACTATTAAACACGCTCTAAATGTTGCCCTCCAAGATAAGTAATCCTGGTTCTTTTACTTGGGTGGTTAAAAGCACAGGCTCTGGAGGCAGACTGTCTGGGTTTGGACCAGCGCCACCACTAATGTGCTCTGCAAGTTTCTTTTTTTTCTTTTGTCATTTTCTAAAAATGTATATATTCAAACAAAATCATCAATTTTTTCGTACAAAATTTGTAATAGTCTCTGTTTTTAATGTCTGCAGAATATGTGGTGATATCCCCTCTTTCATGCCTGGTATTTTTTTACGCCTTCTTTTTCTTCATCAGATTTGTTTCTGCAAGTTTCTTAACCTTCTTGTGACCTCTCTTGCTTCAGTTTCTTTACCAGTAAAATGGAAATAATGATAATACCTCTTTAATAGAGTGGTTGTGAGGATCAAAGAGAAATATAACATGAAAAGTTCTTAGAACAATGTTGACCTATAGAAAACAAAACAACAAACACCTGTGTACTTCCTGCCTAGATAGCAGACCTTAACCCTTTGCCATAGTCGCTTCATTTGTATAGATTTTAAAATAATTGTATCTAATTACGTGTGGCCGCGCTGGGTCTTCGTTGCTGCGTGTGCATTTCCCTGGTTGTGGCAGGGGCTGCTCTCAGTTGCGGCGCACGGCTGCCCACTGCAGTGGCTTCTCTTGTTGCGGAGCACGGGCTCTAGGGCCCTCGGGCTCAGTAGTTGCAACTCCCAGGCTCTAGAGCACAGGCTCAACTGTTGTGGTGCATGGGCTTAGCTGTTCCACAGCATGTGGGATCTTCCTGGCCCAGGGATGGAACCCATGTCTCCTGCATTGGCAAGTGGATTCTTTACCACTGAGCCATCAGGGAAGCCCTATTTTTTTTAGAGATCTTTAAAATTTTATTTATTCATTTATTTTTGGTTGTGCTGTGCCTTTATTGCAGTGTGCAGGCTTCTAATTGCGATTGGCTTATCTTGTTATGGCAGGCCCAGTTGTGGCTCAGACAGTAAAGAATCTGCCCGCAGTGCGGGAGACCTGGGTTCAGTCTCTGGGTTGGGCAGATCCCCTGGAGAAGAGAATGGCAGCCCACTCCAGTATTCTTGCCTGGAGAATCTCATGGACAGAGGAGCCTGGGGGGCCATAGTCTATGGGGTTGCAAAGAATTGGACACAACTGAGCGACTAACTTTCTTTTGTGGAGCACGGGCTCTAGGGGGGCAAGGGCTTCAGTAGTACACATTTAGAGATAATTCTATAGTTTCTGTGATCTAAAATCCTTAGAAACCTTAAACTATACCTGCAGAAGGTTTCACTCCTGAGTCATACCCAAGAACTCCCACCACCTTTCCCTCAGTGAAAAAAAACATGCCAACGAAATTCCTGGCCATCTGATACCAAACAGATGGTTCTGCATTTCCTCAAAATCCCCAGAGGCTGACCTGGATGAGAAAGTATTGAGACTGCTTCTATGAAGATGAAACCTAATATTCTTGGTTACAACCTGGTCTAAAGGAGAAAGGAGGCATGGTGAAGGGCTCACCCAAGAGCTTCTGCTAGTGATAGCTAAAGAGCAACAGATTCTAGGTGTTTAACTAGAATCTGTTGTATTTAACTCTACGTGTGAGCAGGACTCTCATCTCTATTAGGGCTATCCTTATTCTCAAAGCAAATAGGTCTGCTGAGCCTGTGCTGGCCTTTCCAAGTATTGAGTAATTACCAAAACTCACTATGCTTTGGCTATTTCTTTGGGATCATGAAAAATTTATGCCCCCAGGGACTTCCCTGGAGGTCCAGTGGTTAAGAGTTCTCATGCTTCCAATGCAGGGGCGCAGGTTCAATCCCTGGTTGGGAACTAGACCATACGTGCTGAGCAGCATGGTAAAAAAAATTTATGTCTCCAGAATGAAAGGTTCAAGAAATCATCCTCAGCCCCAATCCCATACAAGAGGAAACCCAGTCACTGCAAACCTCTAATAGGTTACCTTATCCCAAGAGCTAGAAGTGGGCAAGACTGATCTGTGAGCAGCATAATGTCATCAGACTAAGAGAACCAGACAGACGGGAAATTCTGGGAAGGAACAAACAAAAGGTAATTGCAGAAACCAGGAAAGAGCAAGAAGATCTAAAGTAGGCATTAGGAGATAAAGATCAGAGGAATTCTCTCAGTTACAGGAATGTACTTCCCTGGTGGCTCAGATGGTAAAGTGTATGCCCACAACGCGGGAGACCTGGGTTCGATTCCTGGGTCGGGAAGATCCCCCGGGCAGTCCACTCCAGCACTCTTACCTGGAGAATCCCATGGACGGAGGAGCCTGATAAGCTACAGTCCATGGGGTCACAAAGAGTCGGACACGACTGAGTGACTTCGCTTTCACTTTCAGCCATAGTCTTCTCTTTATTTTATATTGGTTAATGCATTCTTTCCGCATTCTTTAGATTTTTTAACTCATTTGTTCTGTGTTGTTTATTAATGTAATTAAAACTGCATAGAGTTTTGCCACGGAGAAGGCGATGGCACCCCACTCCAGTACTCTTGCCTGGAAAATCCCAGGGACGGGGGAGCCTGGTGGGCTGCCGTCTGTGGGGTCCCACAGAGTCGGACATGACTGAAGCAACTTAGCAGCAGCAGCAGCAGAGTTTTGCCAAGAGAATGCACTGGTCATAGCAAACACTCTCTTCCAACAACACAAGAGAAGACTCTACACATGGACATCACCAGATGTTCAGTACCAAAATCAAATTGATTATATTCTTTGCAGCCAAAGATGGAGAAGCTCTATGCAGTCTGCAAAAACAAGACCAGGAACTGACTGTGGCTCAGACCATGAACTCCTTATTGCCAAATTCAGACATAAATTGAAGAAAGTAGGGAAAACCACTAGACCATTTGACCTAAATCAAATCACTTACGATTATATGATGCAAGTGACAAATAGATTCAAAGGATTAGATCTGATAGACAGTGCCTGAAGAACTATGGACGGAGGTTCATGACATTGTACAGGAGGCAGTGATCAAAACCATTCCCAAGAGAAAGAAAAGTGAAAAGACAAAATGGTTGTCTGAGGAGGCCATACAAATAGCTATGAAAAAAAGAGAAGCGAAAGGCAAAGAAGAAAAGGAAAGATACACCCATTTGAATGCAGAGTTCCAAAGAATTGCAAGGAGAGATAAGAAAGCCTTCCTCAGTGATCAATGCAAAGACATAGAGGAAAACAATAGAATGAGAAAGACTAGAGATCTCTACAAGAAAATTAGATACCAAGGGAACTCTTCACGCAAAGATGGGCACAATAAAGGACAGAAATGGTAATGGACCTAACAGAAGCCGAAGATATTAAGAAGAGGTGGCAAGAATACACAGAGGAACTGTACAAAAAAGATCTTCACGACCCAGATAATCACAGCGGTGTGATTGTATCCATGATGGTGGAATATCACTACAAACAAAGCTAGTGGAGGTGGTGGAATTCCAGTTGAGCTATCAAATCCTAAAAGATGATGCTGTGAAAGTGCTGCACTCAGTGTACTAGCAAATTTGGAAAACTCAGCAGTGGCCACAGGACTGGAAAAGATCAGTTTTCATTCCAGTCCCTAAGAAAGACAATGCCAAAGAATGCTCAAACTACCGCACAATTGCACTCATCTCACACGCTAGCAAAGTAATGCTCAAAATTCTCCACGTCAGGCTTCAACAGTACGTGACCCATGAACTTCCAGATGTTCAAGCTGGTTTTAGAAAAGGCAGAGGAACCAGAGATCAAATTGTCAACATCTGTTGGATCATCAAAAAAACAAGAGAGTTCCAGAAAAACATCTACTTCTGCTTTATTGACTATGCCAAAGCCTTTGACTGTGTGGATCACAACAAACTGTGGAAAATTCTTCAATACCAGACCACCTGATGTGCCTCCTGAGAAATCTGTGTGCAGGTCAAGAAGCAACAGTTAGAACTGGACATGGAACAACAGACTGGTTTGAAATCGGGAAAAGAGTATGTCAAGGCTGTATATTGTCACCCTGCTTATTTAAGTTATATGCAGGGTACATCATGGGAAATGCTGGGCTGGAAGAAGCACAAGCTGGAATCCAGATTGCCAGGAAAAATATCAATAACCTCAGATATGCGAATGACAACACTTAAGGCAGAAAGCAAAGAAGAACTAAAGAGCCTCTTGATGAAAGTGAAAGAGGAGAGTGAAAAAGTTGGCTTAAAGCTCAACATTTGGAAAACTAAGATCATGGCATCTGGTCCCATCACTTCATGGCAAATAGATGGGGAAACAATGGAAACAGTGGCAGACTTTATTTTGGGGGGCTCCAAAATCACTGCAGATGGTGACTGCAGTCATGAAATTAAAAGACACTTGCTCCTTGGAAGAAAATCTATGAGCAACCTAGACAGCATATTCAAAAGCAGAGACATTACTTTGCCAACAAAGGTCCGTCTAGTCAAGGCTATGGTTTTTCCAATGTCAGGTATGGATGTGAGAGTTGGACTATAAAGAAAGCTGAGTGCCAAAGAATTGATGCTTTTGAACTGTGGTGTTGGAGAAGACTCTTGAGAGTCCCTTGGACTGCAAGGAGATCCAACCAGTCCACCTTAAAGGAAATCAGTCCTGAATATTCATTAGAAGGACTGATGTTGAGGCTGAAACTCCAATACTTTGGCCACCTGATGTGAAGAACTGACTCATTTGAAAATGCCCTGATGCTTGGAAAGATTGAAGGTGGGAGGAGACAGGGACGACAGAGGATGAGATGGTTGGATGGCATCACCGACTCAATGGACGTGAGTTTTTGTAAACGCTGGGAGTTGGTAATGGACAGGGAGGCCTGGCAGGCTGCAGTCCATGGGGTCGCAAAGAGTCAGACACAACTGAGCGACTGAACTGACTGAACTGAAGACTTCATTCTTCTCTGAATCATTTTTTCAATTTTATCATTTTGGCTATAGTTTCTGATATTTTTTAAAATGTATTATTATTATTTCCCAGATGCTTAATTTCAATTTAGGCTTTCTCTTTGATTCAAGAATTAAAAGAATATTTCAAATTTTCCAGGTAGAGTTTTTTGTTAATTTCAAATTTCTTATCATATTGTGACTGGAGAATAATTGCTTTCTGCTATGTCTATTTAGTGGAATGTGTAGAGCTTTTGATCTAATTTTATAGATGTTCCATGGGCATTTGAAAAAAGTCTGTTCTCAGGGCAATTAGATGTACCTTATTAGCCAGATTATTGAGTTCTTCTGTGTCTTTTTTTGTAAACTTTTTCTTTCTGTCATGGACTAAGAAAAGTGAAATAGGGTATCCTACTTATAATGCTTTTCTCTTTATTTCTTTTTCTATTTCTTAAAGATTTCATGTAATTAATTTTAACATTACTTGATTTACTTTATGAAATTCAGGAAGGGGGAGGACTTTGAAGGAGAGGGTATATGTATACATAGAGCTGATTCACTTCACTGTACAGCAGAGACTAACAACATTGTAAATCAGTTTTATACTCCAATTAAAGTATTAGTATTGTAATATCATCATTGTGGATTATATGTTTTAACATTCGAAAAACTCTAAGATTTTCTTTTTTGCCTTATTTAATGCTCCCTCACCTAAAGAGGGGGATTCAACCTCATCTGGCATAAGATTGTAGCTTAACTTTTTCTTTGTGTTTGGCTGGTGTACCTGTACCATATTTTATTTTTCAACTTTTTTGATATTGTCTGTTTTCTAAAGATACTTTTCTTGCAATAGGTAAGCTTATCCCATTGACATTTATAGTAATGTCTTAGTTCTATATCACATTTTATGACTTACTTTTTGTTTTTAAGGATTGGTTTGTATCTTTCTCTAGAGGTTATATATTTGTTTTATGCTTTTGTTCCTTTTGATAATTTAGGACGGTTTGTATTCTGGTTTTAGCTCTTTATTGGTTAGCCTTATACTATAACTTTTAAAACTATATGTTATTCTCTATTGCTTTAGGCCACATCTATTTATTCCCCAGTACAAGCAGTGACAAAATTATTATACTTCTATCCATCCCGTCTCCTTTACTCTACCTCATTTTAATGAATACATTATTATTCTTCAAATTATCATCTCTATACTTTTGAATATACTCTGTCTCTATTATTTGATTTATAAGAAATAATGTCTTTTGACCTTGGATATTAAAGATAAGGAAATCAACATCCTTTTTGCTACCTCTCATCTTCTTACATCTCTCCTTCTTGGTTTTATTAATTGAATCACTTTTACTGGTATAGTTTATAATATTAACATTCTGAACGATATAGAGTAGTGATTAAGAGAATGAGCTCTGGAACCAGACTGCTTAGGTTGAAATCTTAGCTTTATCATTTTGTAGCTTGAGCAAGTGCTCTTTCTGTTTCCTTATTTGTACAATGGTGATAACAATAGGTTCTACCTCACAGGGCTGTTGTCATAATAAAAGTGTAGCACTGGAACAGTGCCTGATACATGGTAAGCATCTAGTAACTACGCAATACTGTTTTAACAGTTATTATGAAATAGATTCTCAGGGCTGTTTTCATCCCAGTCCTACATTTCAGCTGGCTTTCATGCGCAGTTTCTGTGTTCATCTCTTGGTTGCCTCAAATTCATTCTCTAATAGTTCTTCAAGAGATGCTAATGGGAATTATATCTTCTGATCCTTAACATATTCAAAAACATTTGATGCCTTTTACTTGAAAGAAAGTGTAGCTATGGAAAATAAGAAGAGCTATTATTGAGCACTTATTAAAATCACAGGTGATCCATCCTCATTAAATGATTATAGCTCATAATAGTGCTATAAGTCAAGCAGTATTTACATCTCCTTTTACAGAAAAGAAAATTAGGACACAAGCAGGTCACCCTTCTTTCTCAAACTTTGCTGGCACTGCACTACCTTTGAAGATCGCTGTTGAGAAATCCGAGTCCAATCTGATTTATTTTCCCTTAAAAATTTCTTGATCTTTTGCTTGTTTGCTGAAAGGATTATTTATTTTTCAAGTCCAGTAAAATTCAATGGGATCTGTCACAGGGATCATTCTGTGTCAGTTTCCTTGGGACACTGTGAGTCTGTACATTAATCTGTACATTAAAGTCTTCTTTCACTTATATGAAGTTCTGTTGAATTCTACCTTGATTATTTTTTTCTTTTCCATGTATTCTGTTCTTCCATATATGGATATGCTGGATATCCTTTGTCTTCTATATCTATAATTTTAGCTGAAATTCTTTTTAGTTCTTTTTAAATTTCTATCTTATTTTGCTCACTTTTCTCAACCTAGCCCTCATAAGTCTTCCTATGTTGTTATTTTTGTCTTCTCATGCTTTTACCCATTCATACTATGTCTTTAATTTCTGTGATTTTTTTTCTTTTTCTCCTTTCTGAGTTCTGTTTGCTTCATTTAAATTCAATTCTTTTGTCTCATCATTATGCCTCCTGCTTTGAAGTCTTAAACTATTTCATTAAGTATTTTGTGATTCATAGCAGTATGTTTGCTGTGCTTCATGGCAATATTCTTCTGGAAAAAAATTTTTGTTTGAGATGTCCTCTTCCTATTCCTTTCTTCCTTTTCCTTATAGATTTGCTGTATAGATCTCCAGCTTGTTTTGAGTATTACTCGTTACTGAATGAAAGGAGTTCTTTAACCAGCTATTTGCAGGAAGCAACTGGGGCAGTGAAATGAGCGAGTGGTGAAACTCCTGTGGCCCAGAATTTGTGTGTGTGTGTGTGTGTGTGTGTGTGTGTTAACAGAAAAAGAAAAGATGAGACAGAGAGACGGAGATACACAGATTGCTTTAGCCTCTCTCTCTCCTCATCAACTACAGAGATGCTCATAATATAGTCTCTCCCAACCCTTATTTTATTTTCAGACTGCTTCCAACATAGGTAAGATTTTTAAGGATTTTATTAATCAGTGCTGCCTTGCCCTACTGGCTCAGTGCTAAAGAATTTGCCTGCCAATGCAGGAGACATAGGTTTGATCCCTGGGTCAGGAAGATCCCCTGGCAACCTGCTCCAGTATTCTTGCCTGGGAAATTCCATGGACAGAGGAGCCTGGAAGGCTGTAGGGTTGCAAAGAGTAGGGCATGACTGAGCACACACACATACTGCCTTGCCCTGCTACTTCATGATGCCAGAGTCCTGGGAAGTTCTCACAGCTTGTGCCCCCTAAACTTTCATTGAAAACCAGAGAGATGGGTCTGTCCCTCAGGTATACCACATAGTCAGTGCTCTCCCAGCTTTGAGAAGTGAGGTCACAGCAGGTATTTAATCTCAGCATCCTTCTGTACTCTGGTGTAATTTTTACTGTATTTGGCAGGCCATCCTCATTTATTGTGCCTTAAGGTTACATTCGGAGAAGGCAATGGCACCCCACTCCAGGACTCTTGCCTGGAAAGTCCCATGGATGGAGGAGCCTGGTGGGCTGCAGTCCATGGGGTCGCTAAGAGTCGGACACGACTGAGGAACTTCCCTTTCACTTTTCACTTTCATGCATTGGAGAAGGAAATGGCAACCCACTCCAGTGTTCTTGCCTGGAGAATCCTAGGGATGGGGGAGCCTGGTGGGCTTCTGTCTATGGGGTCACACAGAGTCGGACACAACTGAAGTGACTTAGCAGCAGCAGCAGCAGGGTTACATTGGTACCTTATCTTGTCTAAGGATTTGGTTTCTTTCTTTCTTTTTTTTTTTTGGTCGCAACACATGGCTTGTACAGTCTTAGTTCTTTGACCAGGGATTGAACCCAGGCCTTTGACAGTGAGAACAGAGTCCTAACCAGTGGATGACCAGGGCATTCCCATCTTTTTTTTTTTCCCTTGTCTTGGGACAATATCAAGGAGACAAGATGACAGAAGTGCCTTGTTATTTTAAAAATATTTTGGTATTTTAAACTTTTACTTTTTAATTCATTTTAAAATAGAGCCATTTAAAAAAATAGACTGCCCATCTTCTCATAGGCAGTAGGTACCATACCACCTCAGGCCATGCTAAGTGGGAAAAAATGACTTCAAAGTTCTGTGCACACCCTAATCACAATAAGATCTCTCATAGTTATATAACTAGCAAGGAGCAGGGTTTGGATTCAAATCCAAGTCTGTCCATATCCAAAGCCTGAATTATTTTTATCACAGAACTTTCTCTTAAAGAATGTAAATATTTCTTTATGGTGTCTTTAATGTTTCTTCTTTTTAAATTTTAATTGTATTGGCATATAGTTGGTTTACAATATTGTGTTGATTCAGTTCTACATATACATATATTCATTCTTTTAGATTCTTTTCTCTTAGAGGGTATCACAGAATACTGAATAGAGTTCAGTGTGCTATATAGTAATCCTTGTTGGTTATCTATCTTATATATAGTAGTGTGAGTATGTTCATTTCATGATATAGTAGTGTGAGTATGTTCATTTCATCATTCTGACTTATCTCCCTCTCATTTCCCCTTTGGTAACTCATCTCACATGCTAGTAAAGTAATGCTCAAAATTCTCCAAGCCAGGCTTCAGCAATACGTGAACCGTGAACTCCCTGATGTTCAAGCTGGTTTTAGAAAAGGCAGAGGAACCAGAGATCAAATTGCCAACATCCGCTGGATCATCGAAAAAGCAAGAGAGTTCCAGAAAAACATCTATTTCTGCTTTATTGACTATACCAAAGCCTTTGACCATGTGGATCACAATAAACTGTGGAAAATTCTGAAAGAGATGGGAATACCAGACCACCTGACCTGCCTCTTGAGAAATCTGTATGCAGGTCAGGAAGCAACAGTTAGAACTGGACATGGAAGAACAGACTGGTTCCAAATAGGAAAAGGAGTACGTCAAGGCTATGTATTGTCACCCTGCTTATTTAACTTATATGCAGAGTACATCATGAGAAACGCTGGACTGGAAGAAATGCAAGCTGGAATCAAGATTGCCGGGAGAAATATCAATCACCTCAGATAAGCAGATGACACCACACTTATGGCAGAAAGCAAAGAGGAACTAAAAAGCCTCTTGATGAAAGTGAAAGAGGAGAGTGAAAAGGTTGGCTTAAAGCTCAACATCCAGAAAACGAAGATCATGGCATCTGGTCCCATCACTTCATGGGAAATAGATAGGGAAACAGTGGAAACAGTGTCAGACTTTATTTTGGGGGGCTCCAAAATCACTGCAGATGGTGACTGCAGCCATGAAATTAAAAGACGCTTACTCCCTGGAAGAAAAGTTATGACCAACCTAGATGGTATATTCAAAAGCAGAGACATTACTTTGCCGACTAAGGTCTGTCTAGTCAAGGCTATGGTTTTTCCAGTGGTCATGTGTGGATGTGAGAGTTGGACTGTGAAGAAGGCTGAGCGCCGAAGAATTGATGCTTTTGAACTGTGGTGTTGGAGAAGACTCTTGAGAGTCCCTTGGACTGCAAGGAGATCCAACCAGTCCATCCTGAAGGAGATCAACCCTGGGATTTCTTTGGAAGGAATGTTGCTAAAGCTGAAGCTCCAGTACTTTGGCCACCTCATGCGAGGAGTTGACTCATTGGAAAAGACTCTGATGCTGGGAGGGATTGGGGGCAGGAGGAGAAAGCGACGACAGAGGATGAGATGGCTGGATGGCATCACTGACTCGATGGATGTGAGTCTGAGTGAACTCTGGGAGATGGTGATGAACAGGGAGGCCTGGCGTGCTGCGATTCATGGGGTTGCAAAGAGTCGGACACGGCTGAGCGACTGAACTGAACTGAACCATAAGTTTGTTTTTGATATCTGTAAGACTGTTTCTGTTTTGTAAGCAAGTTCACTTGTATCATTTCTTTTTGATTCCACATGTAAATGATACCATATAGTACTTGTCTTTCTCTGACTTAATGCACTTAGTATGGTAGTCTCTGGGTCCATCTGTGTTGCGGCAAATGGCATTACTTCATTGTTTTTATGGCTGAGTAATACTCCACTGTATGCGTGCCATGCCTCCTTTATCCTTTCCTTTGTCAATAGACATTTAGGTTGCTTTCATGTCTCAGCTGCTATGAATAGTGCTGCGGTGAACACTGGGGTGTACCTGTCTTCTTGGATTACGGTTTTCTCCTGATATGTGCCCAGGAGTGGGATTGCTGGATCATACGGTAGCTCTGTGTCAGTTTTTTAAAGAACCTCCATACTGTTCTCTATTGTGATTATACCAGTTTACATTCCCACCAACAGTGTGGGAGGGTTTCCTTTTCTCCACACTCTTTCCAGTATTTATTGTTTGTTACTCTTGGATGATGGCCATTCTCAGTGGTGTGAGGTGATACCTCTTTGCAGTTTTGATTTGCATTTCTCTGATAATTAGTGATGTTGAGCATCTTTTCATGTGCTTTCGGCCGTCTCTATGTCTTCTTTGAAGAAACATCTATTGTGATCTTCTGCCCATTTTTTCATTGGGTTCTTTTTGACATAAAGCTGCATGAGCTGTTTGTATATTTTGGAGATTAATCCTTTGTTGATTGCTTCATATGAAAATATTTTGTTTCTCCTGTGAACATTTTTCTTATTAACTACTTTTTTATTTCCTGGTTTTTAGTGTGACAAATACAAGACCGGAGTTATTGATGGGCCTGCATGTAATAGCCTTTGTGTTACAGAAACTCTTTACTTTGGAAAATGCTTATCCACCAAGCCCAACAATCAGGTATGGACATTATGAATTAACATTCCAGATTTATGGTGCTATCTGATTTTACCTTAAACTACTTATTAAAAGAACTGTTGAACTGGAACTTTAGGATATTTAAAATAATTCAATTGTATATTTTAAATAATTTAATTGTATAAATAAAATAGAACATTAAAAAAATAAGATCATTTCAGACAGTGATAAGGGCTATGAAGAAAATAGTTCAATTGTATTATTAATTGAATTATTAAAATAATTCAATTGTATAGACTCATTCATCCAACAGGTATTTATTAATCCCCTAGTCCCAGCATATTCCATACACTATTTTAGATGTTAGGAAAACGGGGGTGATTAAGACAGATAAGATTATTTCTCTATGGGTGTCATGTTATCCCAGAGGGATACGGAACATAAACAGTTGACAGATAAGTAAATAAGTAAAGTAATTACAAAATGTGGTGTGTTTTATATAGGATATACACAGGGTGAGTTGATGAAATAGACTCACCCTGTGTATATATTTAATTTCTAAATATTTATAGAAATTTAAAGTAGATTTCAAGTCTATAACACTCGCCATGCTTAAGAAGTTTTCTGAAATAAAGTCCAATATTTGAGTATCTTCTGTTTGCTAAGTACTGCTTAAGGCATTGTGAGAGACCATGGGGAACAAGACAGACAAAACCTCTGGCCTCATATGCCTTATGTTTCATGTGAAAGAAGACAGGTGATAAACAGTCAATAAAGAAATAAGGTCATTTCATGGATTCCCTGGTGGTACAGTAGATAAGAATCCGCCTGCCAGTGCAGGACATGGGTTCAGTCTCTGGTCCAGGAAGATTCCACATGCCACGGAGCAACGAAGCCCACGCGCCACAACAGCTGAGCCCTTGAGCCTAAACTGCTGAGCCCGCATGCTGTAACTGCTGCAGCTTATGCACCTAGAGCCCATGCTGTGCAACACAAGAGGCCACCAGAAGGAGAAGCCCAGGCACCACAACTAAGAGAAGCCCCCACTCAGTGCACCTAGAGAAAGCCCATGTGTGTCAGTGAGGACCCAGCACAACCAATATATAAATACAACAGAACATTAAAAAAATAAGATCATTTCAGACAGTGATAAGGGCTATGAAGAAAATAAAATGAGGTCATGGCTTAGAGGGTAACCTGTGAGGGAAGAGGGATCTACTGTAGGTAGGAAATTAGGGAAGGTCAGCCTAAGGGGACCTCTTGGCTGAGACTTGAATGATGTGAAGGAATGAACTGTATGAAGATCACTGAGAGTACATTCCAGGCAAAACCAGTAGCAAGTGAAGGAGGTCATGAAACAGGAATGATGGTGATAGGTTCAAAGAACAGAGAGAGTACCAGCATAGATGGGACATAGAGACTGAGGCAGTAGGTGGTAAAGATCAGGTTGGAAAAGCAGGCCAGCTCATAAGAAGCCTAGCAGACAATGAAAAGGGCTTTGGACTTTATTCTGATTGAATTAGAGGGTTTGAAGCAGAGGAGTGAGTAATCGTATTACTAGTTAATACGGTTATATTTGTTTTTTACAAATAAATAACAACAGTGTAAGCAACAGTAGGCTGCCTGGGTTCACATGCTATAGCTTTGCCACCACTGTATGCCATTCAGCATACTGCTTCACTGCTCTCTGCATCAGTTCATCTATCAGTGAAGTCAGGTTAATGATAGTATCTACTGCATAGCATTGTTACAGGGAGTAAGATAATCAAATAAATTAACAGATTATAGCATAACGTGAAGCACCATATATTGTTAGATTGTTAAATAGCTAGATAGTTAATAACTAATTCTGGGAATTAGGGAAATGGATGTTGAACTTTTCATCTTTCTGTGTAATCTGACTTTAAAAAAGATTATATTTATAGCTATGAACACTTATATTAAGAGATAACATCTCAAATAAACAATTGAACTTTACATTGTAAGGAATTATAGAATAAACTAAATCTAAACCTTGCTGAAGGAAGGAAATAATACAGATTACAGTAGAGATCAAGGAAATAGAAAATAGAAAAACAATAAAATCAGTGAGAACAAAAGTTGATCATTTGAAAAGGTCAACAAATTTGACAAACTTTTAGTTAGACGGACTAAGAAACAATGAGAGAAGACTCAAATTATGAAAATCAGAAATGAAGCAGAGACAGTACTATCAGTTCTACATAGATAAAAAAGGATTATGTGAGAATACAGTGAACAGTAGTACAGCAACAAGTTGGATACTCTAGATGAAATGGGCAGATTCTTCCTAGAAATACAAAACCTACTAAGAAATAGAAGATCTGCATAGACTAACAGGGAGATCAAATCAGTAATCAAGTCCCCCAACAAGAAAGGCCCTGGACGTATGGGTTTCTCTCATGAATTCCAATAAACATTCAAAAAACTAACACCAATCCTTCGTACCTTTTGATGGCTCAACAATGAAAGTTGATCAATGTAATACATGACATTAACATAACAAAGGGGGGAAAGGAACACCACAATTAGTGCAGAAAAAGCATTTGACAAAACTCAGGATAAAAACGCTCCTACTTCAACACAGTAAAAACCCTTGTGTGAAAAACCTACAGCTAACATCATGCTCAGTGGTGAAAGACTGAAAACTTTTCCCCTAAGATCAAGAAGAAGGCAAGGATGCCTAGTTTCACCAGTTCTATTTAATATAGTACTGGAAATTTTGGCAAGATCAATTAAAGAGATAAAAGGCATATAAATTCAAAAGTAAAAAGTAAAATTATCTCTTGATAGATGATATGATCTTATTTGTAGAAAACCCTAAAAATTTCACAAGATTATTAGAACTAATAAATATATTCAAAGTCAACCCACAAAAATCTGTTGCATTTCTATACAGTAACAATGAGGACAGATATATAGACTAAAGGAATATAATAGCCCAGGAATAAACCCTCACATATACAGTCATATAATTTTTGACAAGCATGCTAAGACCATTCAATAGGGAAAGAACTCTTTTTTAACAAATAGTACTGGGAAATCTGGATATACACATGCAAAAGAATGAAGTTGGACCCTTACCTAACACCATACACAAAATTCAAGTCAAAATAGATCAAAGATCTAAAGATATGAATTAAAACTATGAAAATCTTACATGAAAACGTTAGGTGAAAGCTTTGTGACGTTGGGTTTGGCAATGATTTCTTCCACAGGCAACAAAAGAAAAAAATAAAATGTACTTAAGAATTTTTAAACTTTGTGCATCAAAGGTCTATATCAGTAGAGTAAAAAAGAAACAGAATGGGAGAAAGTATTTGCAAATCATATATCTGATAGGGGATTAATATCCAGAATATATAGAGGGCTCCTGAAACTCCACAACAACAACAAGAAACCCAGCTGTATTTAAAAATCGGCAGGGACTTCCCTGGTCCAGTGGTTAAGAATCCTCCTTCATGCAGGAGACGTGGCTTTGATCCCTGTTCAGGGAACTAAGATCCCACAGGTCTCGGAGCAAATAAGCCCATGCACCACAGCTAGAGAGCCATGTGCCAGAACTGGAGAAAGCCCACCCACGTGCTGCTAGGAAGACCCAGAGCAGCTAAAATTAAAAAAAAAAAAAAAAAAGTCAAAGAATTTGAATAGACATTTCTCAAAAAATGGTATACATATATCCAATGAGTACATGAAAAGATGCTCAACATCACTGATTATAGGGAAATGCAAATCAAACCCACACTGAGGGAAATTCCCTGGCTGTCCAGTGGTTAGGACTCCATGCTGTCACTGCTGGGGTCTGGGTCAATCCCTGGTTGGGGAACTAAGATCCCACATGCCACGTGGAATGGCCAAAAAGAAAAAGATACCACCTCACACCCATCAGAATGGCTAGTTTAAAAAAAAAACAGGTGTTGGCAATAATGTAAAAAAAAACTAGAACCCACTATTGGTGGGAATTTAAAATAGTATAGCCACTGAAGAACACAGGTTGGCAGTTCCTGAAAACATTAGAAGTAATGTGACCTTATGATTCAGCAATTCCACTTCTGGATATATATGTAAAAGAATTGAAATCAGGATCTCAAAGATATATTTGTAGATCCATATTCATAATTATTCACAATAGCTAAAACGGAAGCAACTCAAGTGTCCATTGATGTGTGAATGGAAATGCAAAATGTGGGATATTCCTACAATATAGTATTAGTATTATTCAGCATTAAAAAAGATGGAAATTCTGACACTTGCTACAATTTGGTAAACCTTGAGGACATTATAAGCTTGTTAGAAAAGGACACTTACATATGATACTCAAAGTGAGTAGTTGAAATCAGAGACAGTAGACTGGTGGATGGCAGGGCTGAGGAAGGGGGCAAACGGAGTTATTGTTTAATAGATAGTTTCAATTTTAGAAAATGAAGAGTTCTGGAGACATGGTGATTATAGCACAAGTTCATGAAATCTAATACCACAGAACTGTATGTTAAACATGGTTAAGATGATCAAATGTTCTATTTTTTATATTTTAGCATGATTTAAAAACTGGAAAACAATAAAATTGATCATGGTAAAAATACACATATACATATATTTAGGTATGTAATATTTTTTAATTAGGAAAATTGAGGGAAAAAAGCTTTTGAAGTATGATTTCAGATTTGCAGTTCAGAAAGAAAGTCAGCTCAGTGTCGATGTTTTGTTGCTCATTTGTTTTTTTGAGGTGTTGGTGGTTTAGTCCCTAAGTCGTGTCTGAATCTTGTGGCCCCATGGACTGTGGCCCACCAGGCTCCTCTGTCCATGGGATTATCCTGGGAAGAATACCGGAGTGGATTGCATTTCTTTCTTCAGGGAATCTTCCTGTCTCAGGGATCAAACCTGTGTCTTCTGCAGTGTCCTGCATTGCAGGTGAATTCTTTACTGCTGAGCCACCAGGAAAACCCCTTTGTTCAGAGGAAGAGGACACTAAAAATATCATGTAGATTAGATGAGGGTCTTCTACTCTCCCTAAAGCATAATTTGTCATTCTTTTCCCAGATGTATTTAGGGATTTGGGATAATCTACCAGGTGTTGTGAAGTGTCAAATGGAACAAGCACTTCATCTTGATTTTGGTACAGAATTGGAACCAAGAAAAGAAATAGTGCTATTTGATAAGCCAACTAGGGGAACTACTGTCCAGAAATTCAAAGAGATGGTCTACAGTCTCTTTAAAGTAAGTACATGCATTCACATGTTGCTGGTATGACGTGGTTCTCTTCTAGAAGCTGGCAGGATTTCATTATAAGCCATAAAAATGTTGCTATTCTTTGACCTATATCAAGGACTCTATCTTGAGGAAATAATTCAAAGAAAAGAAAAAAAAAAAGAAGGGTGTTTACTTTAACATTACTTATTATAGCTAAAAACGTCCCAATGTGAGAGGAGAGTTAAGTAGATGGGCTGCTCTATAGCTTCACATTATAACCGGTACACCATTTTTAAAAAGGTGAAATAAAATTAGTAGACCCGATTTTTTTTAAAGAATTAAATAGAAATATTAAAAGATGAAAATAATTAACACTTCTGGAAAGAATATTTTTCTCATTTTCAGTGCACTCATATTTTCACTCAGTCTTTCCTTTGGACAGTTTATACTTTTAGACTGTTTTGTGCCAGGGAACATTCATAGGGAAATCACTTTTTAGCCTTTACTATTGGAACAATATACTTGAATGAAATGTAAAAACAATTACAAAATAAGAGATAGTAATTTGTAGTTGACCTTTATAACTTTGGATATGGGCACATTACACTGCAATTTTGCAAGTGTATGGACAAGGCAAAGAATAATTAATGGTTTGGTTAACTACCTACAGGGTTTAAGGAGATCATGGGAGTTAGGGTGGTCATTTCTTAACAGATAAATATACTTAGCAAAGTGGGTTTTACTGCAAGTACCTAAAGCATAGTTTTGACTTGACAAATATAAATATCTGCTACTGCTGCTAAGTCGCTTCAGTCGTGTCCGACTGTGCGACCCCATAGACGGCAGCCCACCAGGCTCCCCCGTCCCTGGGATTCTCCAGGCAAGAACACTGGAGTGGGTTGTCATTTCCTTCTCCAGTGCATGAAAGTGAAGAGCAAAAGTGAAGTCGCTCAGTCATGCCCAACTCTTAGCGACCCCATGGACTGCAGCCTACCAGGCTCCTCCGTCCATGGGATTTTCCAGGCAAGAGTACTGGAGTGGGGTGCCATTGCCTTCTTCAATAAATACCTGGGAATGTATTAAGTCTCCTATGGGTATTCCAGTAGGAAGGTTATTACTTAGCAGGGTAATAATTCCCATAAAGGAAGTTAGTATGTATGTTACACATGGGATACTCATTTTTCATACCTTCTGTGTAATTAGCCAAGTTCTTATCTTTACAGGCAAAGTTGGGTGACCAAGGGAACCTCTCTGAACTGGTTAACCTCATCTTGACAGTAGCTGATGGAGACAAAGATGGCCAAGTTTCCCTGGGGGAAGCGAAGTCAGCATGGGCACTTCTTCAATTAAATGAATTTCTTCTCATGGTGATACTTCAAGATAAAGAACATACCCCCAAATTAATGGGATTCTGTGGCGATCTCTATGTGATGGAAAGCGTCGAATATACCTCTCTTTATGGAATAAGCCTTCCCTGGGTCATTGAACTTTTTATACCATCTGGGTTCAGAAGAAGCATGGATCAGTTATTCACACCATCATGGCCTAGAAAGGCTAAAATAGCCATAGGACTTCTAGAATTTGTGGAAGATGTTTTCCATGGCCCATATGGAAACTTCCTCATGTGTGATACTAGTGCCAAAAACCTAGGATATAATGATAAATATGACTTGAAAATGGTGGACATGAGAAAAATTGTGCCAGAGACAAACCTGAAAGAACTTATAAAGGATCGTCACTGTGAGTCTGATTTGGACTGTGTCTATGGCACGGATTGTCGAACTAGCTGTGACCAGAGTACAATGAAGTGTACTTCAGAAGTGATACAACCAAACTTGGCAAAAGCCTGTCAGTTACTCAAAGACTACCTACTGCGTGGTGCTCCAAGTGAAATTCGCGAGGAATTAGAAAAGCAGCTGTATTCTTGTATTGCTCTCAAAGTCACAGCAAATCAAATGGAAATGGAACATTCTTTGATACTAAATAACCTAAAAACATTACTGTGGAAGAAAATTTCCTACACAAATGACTCTTAGTTCATTTGGACATTGTGACCATTTTAAGAAACTTAGCACTTCAAAAGAAAACTATTCATCATTTTTTCTACATGGCTTGATCCAAACCCTTGCGTTAACAAACTCCTTTCCCCTGGTCCTAAGGAAGCCATCATCTTAAAATACATGTTGATTGCTGAAGGCAGGAGTTACAGGATCAAAAGGTCCAAAAATTTATTCCTGTCCTTTTAGAAACTCTTGGTAAACTTCCTAGTACATCTACCGTGTAACTATTTTGACGACTTAAAAAATAATGCTGTGAAAAGCCTCATTCCATAAACATGAACAGTGAAGAGTATTTTGTAGATTTGTTAGCCAAATATCAGTGCTGGAAATTGTGTCTGCATTGAAGCTGCTATTTAAAAAAGAAAATTTATAAATTTACTAATGTCTTAGCATGGTAAAGTTTGCACATTAACAGGAATTAAGACTGCAAAGCAGGTAAATTAAAATTACTCCTTTATAAACAGGTGTTGGGTTAATAGCATGGTTTCTTATATTATACATTAAAATCCATTTATGTATGAAATTTTACATGGCTTCAGAATGTTGAGTGGCCCTTCCCCACTTGAAACCCATCAGGAAGATTCTTTCTGGCAGTATGTAACTAACTGCCAATTTCAGAGGCTGAATATGGATGAGCTTTCATCATCCTAGATTTAAAGCATCTGTATCTTAGGAACCAGCCACTGGTCCTTCAAAAGGCACATCTTTAGGCCATAGACCCAACAGTTCCACATATCCTGAATCTGAGCTATTCAGAGTGGGACTCTGAAATCATACAACTTCCTATTAATAACTGTTTTCAAACATTATTCCCTATTGGCCAAAGGACTGTTTCTTAAAGAGGCATTTAAATTTACCCGTCTAATGCTTTGTCATGTAAATTTGACATACAAGGGTTGATATGTGCTCCTCTTTTGTTTATTCAGATCTGGCATGTGCCTTTCAACTCTATAAAATGAAACATCTCATGTGAGAAAGACCCAGTATTTTCTGCTCAAAGCTTCACCTGGTTAAAATGAACATGTTAAAACTATATGACCTTCATGGAACAGCTTCCTCTGAAAAATTAAAGCTGGGAATTACTTTAAAATTGTAAACTTTGAAGGTACTTTTTCTTCCCACGTATCATGTGGTTACAATAAATGAATTGAAGAAATACTTCTAATGGAAGGTTTGTCTGTTGCTTACCAGACTTGAATTAACTCCGGTCAGGAGGAATCTGATGCCCAAGAAGCAGATACGAACCTTCAGGCAATATGTAAGCTCTGGGAAAAGCTATACTTGTTTCTGGAAGGAAAATACTGGCTATGTCAGGTACTTTCCAAAATTCCATTAACAAGAGCTTAACACAAACAGCTGCTTATTCAATAAGTTTATTATTGTCTTGTCTGAAAAATCTTGATAGAAAATTGTGGTTTGGTTTAACTCTCAGCAGCTCGTTCCTGAGCTCTAAGGAAGCTTGCCTTCTTCTGAGCTACCCGATCTTTCTTCTGGGCAAGTGACATTTTGGGACGGTTCCACCTAGGAAACGAAAAGAAAGGGATGTAACTTTTAAAAACCATAACTAAAGAGCATAGAGAATATTAAACTTTGAAAAAGACTTTAAAAGTCAAATAATCCAATTCTCAACACATGTACTCATTTATAATCTTAGTCTAACTTTCCCAAATTCCAATTTCTGTGATATTGCCCTATTATATCACAGGACCAAAAATCAAGTATAATGCTTAGACTCATCATTAAAATCCCATGTGCCATGTAGCACAGCCCAAGAAACAGCAGGAGTTACAATGTCCTGGGATAGAATGAGCCACCTCGGTACCATCCGCGGCTAATACATTTCTATCACCACAGTTACTCTAGCAAACCTGGTTCCCCTCATCTCTGCAACATCATGCAGAGCTAGTGATCGAGTTTGCACAATTTCAGAGTCCGAGTGAGATGCAACAAGGCAAGAACCCTTCCCAACCTTTCTTTCCAAAAGAAAAAAGATACACACCTCTTCTTTTTAACTTCTTTCTTGGGCTTCTTCTCATACACTGGATTCTCTCGTATTGCAGCATGAGCTTTCTTATACATCTCCTCCATCTGAAACAAAGCAAAGCAAACAGTACTTGGTTTCATTTCATGTGCCCTAAACGATAACGTGACACACTGTATTTTACTGCTTGCTCTATTTCGTCCTAAGACAGATTCTCAAAAGGAGTTACACTAAGTCCATGTTGGTATCTGTATGAAAACCACATTTTCCTAAGTCCCAGTTTTTACCACAGGCAATATGAACTGACACTATTCAAAAAACATAATCTTCCTCGGAAAAAAAAAAAAAAATCACAAAAATTTCTGAACTGTTCAGCTATACTTCTTGAGTCAAGTTCAGAATAAATTGTTTCTGTAGAAACACATACTACGCTCACTTAAAACCATCTGACCTAAATTCTTTCATTCAAGTACAGATACAGGCCAGCATTTAAGAGGTTACAATGAGGAATATGTGGGCCAACAAATGCCAAATACATCTCTGTCCTCCCACATTCCCCATTATTTCTATTTTCTACTGATTTCTGATAGGTCTTTACAAAAGTTATTCCCAGGATCCCATACCAGGGACCTCCTGATCTATTACCACAAATCACCATATCTGGTAGTATCAGGCCTTAGTGGAATCAGAAAGAGGTCTGAATTTCCCTAGAAAATCCTGAAAGGCTATTAGAAACATTACTGAGAATTTTGTTCTAAAATTTAACAAAAAACAATGCTGCAACTCTCTGAATTGTTTCAATACTCCCTAACCCAAGCAAATGCCTACCAAACACATGGAAGATCAAGTCATGAAGAAAGAAAAATGCCTGAAACTCAGTAACAATTACCTTCTTAAGAATAAGTCAAGTTAATCCAGATCTCTACACATTCAAAGTGGATAAAATGCAATTACTACATGCATTTGTATAAAGCTCATTAGCCAAGGAAAATAATGCAAAAACTTAAAACAGCACTTGAGACCTCAAATACCTAAATCCCTTTTGAAAGTTTCTCTACTTCTCTTAGCTATTACAGCTCTCTACTGTATTTAACAAATTTAATGACTTCAAATGCAGCCATTTAACAAATCTAACCAACCCAGTTAACTTCTTCCACAAGATCAATTCCATAGGAAATACAACCATGTATGTAGATAATACCATGAATTTAATTTATAAAAAGACCACTTTCTGTTGGAGACATACCAGATGTGTGCAGAAGATTTCAGGAGGCACACATAAGCAGAGGCCTCTACAGATAAAATGAATGAGCTTACTGTAAAAGGATTAGCCAAAGAATGGTCTGGCTCAAGTATACCATGCATTAGCAAAGTGACATCTGAAAACACATGTTGTAGCTTAGGAAAAAGTTTTATAGCCAAAGCAGAATCAGTCAAAACTAAAAGGTATTTTTAATACTAGGGTGATGTCAATAGTAACATAAAGAAATATACTCATGTGAAAATTAACATGCATCTACATTACTAATATAAAACTACCCATTTCATAGCTCAGAAACTCAAAACTATAGTGTTTATTCAGTCTTAAAAGACTGTTTACTAAGCATACAAATGACATTAAGTGATCTACCACCCAATTATAATTCTATTTTAAATATAATTTTTAGACATAGGTATACCAAAATACAAACTATGCACCAACAGAAAGAACCTAACAACAACAATTACTTGACATATAAACCATCAATTTACATAAAATTCTATATTTGTAGGTTTTATAATCTGTGATTTTGGTGTTCTATGCCCTCATTATCAAAACTAGCACTATCATCTTCAATTACTTCAATGTGTTAAGAGATAACCCCGAGACTCAACTTTAGGTGTGATAAACTTCACAACATTAAACTTTAGAAAACACAGGCCCTTTCACTTCTGCAACATCACACACAACTAGTGATAGACCTGTCCCTCTCCTTTTATGTGCATGCCTGAGACACACAAAATCAACATGAAACTTACTGGCTATAATGAAGAATGAACCTTTCCCCTATTATCTCAAAAAAAGGAAAGTTTAGTAAATAGCACCTCATATCAGAGTAGATTATAACTATGACCACATGAATGAATTTTTTAACTATAGAACAGCCAAATGCGTAAGAGCCACCAAATGCTTTAGATTTGGATGCCTGAAGCTTGCCATCCTTAAGCATCTAGAAGATTCCTAAAAGCATGCTGACAAGCCTAGCTCCTTCCAATATCTTTTCTGACTTTTTAATTTGCCCTGGGCCCAATATCCCAATTTCATTTTAAGCCAAAAACTACTTTTTAAGGTCTGTCTATACCTACGAACATGCCCTTATTTAATTTTAACTGTTAACCTGAGATAAAACTGTATTACTGTACCTACCCAAAATAAATAGAAAACTTGGTTTTATAAATTTACCAATACAGGCATTTAAAAATTTTTTACCATGTCTGGAGTTACGTTGTTCTTTATGTACTGAGAGAACTGTTTCTTGTAAGCATCTTCATCTTCTTCAATCAGGTAACGCATGTAATCTGCAACGTTCTGCCCCATAATGTGCTTTCGGTGTACCTCAGCACTGAATTCTTTGCTTTCTGAATCATAACCAGGGAACCGTTTGGTACTGAAATAAAGTTTTCCGTATTTTAGTATATACTGGTTGAAATCAGTTTACTACCAGGAATTCATTTCACTAGCTGCCATCAGTCCCGTCTTGAAACAATTAATTGCATCATATGCAACCAAAGGACCAACTACAGACTGCTCAGTTAGTGGGATATCATCATTCAGCAGCTAATTTCTGAATTCCTGGACAGAAAATCATGCCACAAGCACCTTTAAAAACTATTAAATGAACCAAGGCCACTATAAAGTTAGTTCTCCATATTTCAGAGACACATTTCAAAATTACTTTCCTGATAACCTACAATTACTTAGTGGTGCCTCAGGGTACATGCTAAAAGTGATTTGTTCCAGATTACATTAACAGGTGCCTTGCAAGAGAACTGGCAAGATACAACCCCCTCCCCGCAAACCCCCTATGTTATAGAAATAAGTGCCAGTTAGGTTATATTTTACTGTTTACCACTCTCCTACCAAAACAGGCAAGTGAGGGGGAGGGGAAGTATTGGTGGAATAGAGTTGCTCATTTCTAACCAAAATTTACCTTGTGGCCCAGCTCGTAAAGAATCCCCCTGCAATGCAGGAGACCTGGGTTTGATCCCTGGGTTGGGAAGATTCCCTGGGAGAAAGGAAGGGCTACCCACTCCAGTATTCTGGCCTGGAGAATTCCATGGACTGTACAGTCCATGGGGTGGCAAAGAGTCAGACATGCCTGAGCGACTTTCACTTTACTTCAACCAAAACTTAGCCACACACAAAAGGTAGTGGTTTCAACACTGGCTTCTCTACTTACCGGCTCTAAAACCTTGGACAATTTATTTTACCTCTGAAGCACAGTCTCTTCATTTATAAACCATGTTACAATCCCTTCCTACCCCGCCAAGTTCCTTTTACACAGTACCCAGCACATGGCAAGTACACAATGATACTATTACTTTCATTGGTTCAGTTTTCTCCAAAGCCCAACTGGTTAGAAATAGTACAGTTTTGGAGTCCAGGAAACATGGTCTTGAATACTATTACCTGTGAGGGATAGACAAGCCTCCATCGACAGCTCCCTTTAGGGCCCCAAAAACTTTATTCCCGGTAGTAGTTCTGGCAAGTCCTGCATCCAAGTAACAGGTGAAGGCACCAGGTTGACCATCAATGCTTTCCACATTGTATTCATCACCAGTCACCTCAACTTGGCCTTCATAAATTTTGTCCATACCAAACCTATTAAGAAGCTATTAACAAAGAAGCCAGTCTAAATGCTTATCAGAATATATTCAAACAACTCTAAAATATCTCAAAATTCACAACTTTAATAGCCAAACAAAAAAATTCTTTCCAATGCACTTTTCTGTTTATCCCAACCTACTTTTAAAGAAATTTCAGACATCCAATTTTAATCACAAGTATAACTGTTTATAATAGTTTCTGAATCGACTACACTGTCCATACTTGATTTTTGTAGCCATCAATTAGGACACAGTACTTAAAAGAACATCTTTTTTTTCTCTACCAAGGCACTACATTATGTTAATTAAGCCACTACTCTGCTAGTACACGTCAGGTGGCTATGGTTTCACAAGTATTGCCTTTGCACTAAAATGCTCTCATATAAAAGACAGTGTTCCGCAACCAAACATGTTTATAACCGGTGAAGATGCTGTGGGTCCCTAACAGTAACACATGCTTAACAATTCCAATGCAAAACAAGGTCAGTAACCAAGAAAACAAAACAAGGCAAAAATTACACTTTCATTTCCTTTCTGTATTATACGAAATGCTGCCACCCAGAGGCAAAGATTATTAAAACAAAACTGAATACCCCCACCCCAAAAGCTTAAGGCACTGCTTCTCAAAACTTAGCATGTATATAAATCACATGGACATCCTATCAAAACATAATTTCTGAAGGTGTGGAGAACAGTCTGCATTTTTAACGTACGCTGATGCTCACAAGATCTACACTTCTGAGTAGATCTGTCCAACAAGTAGCCACCAACCAGCCACAGCCGGTTATTCATATTTAAGTTAAAAACTCAGTTATGAGTAGCACTAAAAACATCTCAAGCACTCAATATATGTGGCTAGTGGTTACCACATCAGACAGCATAGATTACAGATATCCATCACTGCAGAAAATTCTACTGGCCTAGATACACCCAACAAACAGGAAGGAAAATTGGAGAGGAAAAAAAGGCTTCCCCAGATTAGAAAGTGTATCTGTTAGAAACAATGCATGGTATAAAATTATCTTCTGCAGTGGTGCCCTTGTAAACCACAGGGGCACCTCCTCTGTCCTCATGGTTGAAGGTATCTGATCCATGTATGAACCATCTATGTTACAGACAACTCCAGTGAGCTAATTCCAAAATATCCCAATTGAAATAATCTTGTACATACCCTGCGGGCCAGCAGCAGGCCAGTACAATATGCGGCAGCATAATTTGTCAGGCCAACCTTCACACCGTATTTTGGGAGTTCGTGAGCATAAGCTGCACAAACTATCATATCTCCTTCTATACGGGCATAAGCAATCTACAATAAAAGAAAAATGAGGTTAGTAATCTGTTTTCACTGATTACTTGTCCCAAGTATCTTCTTTGTCAAAGGACTTAACAAAAAGCTAGATACACACCTGCATCACTTAAGACTTGTCTTTGTTAATTAAACCCACTCACTGTTTCAACTACAGATTTGGCTTCCTCAACTACAGCAGGTAGGTTTGAGTCAAATGCCACAATACATATGTCTCAAATTACACAGCTGGTAATGGACAGGGAAGCCTGGTGTGCTGCAGTCCACTGGGTCGCAGAGTTGGACATGGCTGAGCAAACTGCTGCTTTCTGAAAATCTTTTGCACGGGAGACACCTTCATACATATTTACTAAAACTACTTCGAACAATATACAGGAATAAGAACACTCTTAGGAGTCTAATATTCACACCCACCCACCTCTTCAAAGCAGTGGATAAGTAGACAGTCCACAACAAATTCTATTATCCTACTGGAATTGCAACGGGCAAGAACCTTCTACTAGGTCTTAAATTTATCCTCCCATCCCCCCAAAACAGCATAGAACCATAAATTTCTCTAATCCGCCCCCCACTAAAGTGAATGGATTAAACTGGGGTAGCATTGCCAAACAGCTGATCTTCAGAGTATTTTTTTTAACAGGCTCCACCTTCAGACCTACTAAAACGTTTTTTCGAGTGCCAGGCACCAAACTAGACAGACCTAATCCATACATCTGTTCTGCTTCCCAGGTATGTCTCTAGCACAGTGAGGGAAGAAGTGGGCTGGAGGTTATTTAAGTCTAAACTACAGCTATTATTTAAGTCTAAAATACAACTTACCTGACAAATGATATCTCTGTTCGTTACACGAACTATCATTCTGTATTTAGGTGTGTTGTACTTATTTTTATCTTGGATTACCAATCGTTTCCGAGCATAGTAGTCAGTTTTGCCCTCTGAAAGAAAAAAATAAATTAAAAAAAGTCCACTCTGCTACAAAGCAGAACCTTTTCCTACTGAGAATATGAAAACCTGACCGACCATACCTCGCCTTCTTCTGAATTTCACCTGGTATCTCTTGAAGTAGGCCTTGTTCTTGACAACTTTAACAAACCCCTTTAAGATAAAAGAATAAGTTATTAAAATTTTGATAAACGTTTTAGCTTAATACCTTTGACATTTGAGTTAACTTTGTTAAAGTAACAACTTAACTTTGTAACAAAGTAACAACCTAAACTTCAAAAGTGAATCCAGAAAACCATCACTTTCTCAAATCAGAAATCAAATCATTTTTCTTCTATTTTCCATCTATTAAGACTGACAGTTCTATACAACAAAATAAAAATGAATCAGCGCCAAAACAGGAATGAAAAAACAAACATACGAAATGCAGGCCAATTTATTATAGTAACCAGATAGAAAACGAACACTATTAAAGTTTTAAACACTCTCCACTTTCATTCCCTCTTGGACCAACAATCCTTGTGTCCAACTTTTGCTCAAGACAACTATTTTGCAAACGTCAGTCTGTTCTTAATGCTGTCCCATTTCGTGAACCTAATATTTTCCCTTTCCTCGAACTTTTTTCAAAAGCCTAAATTTCTTGTCACGAAAACAACTGGCCAAGCACATATTCAGCAATTACTTCCGATTAAAACAACAGTCCCCCACAAACTACAGCACCACTCCACCCGAAAACCCACTAAAATCTGGTACCAGCGACAACTCAGAGAAAAAGGCAGGAGAGGCACATCAAAGTTAATGGGCTTTCTTTCGGGGCCCAAAGACACCACAGCCTCCAGGTTCTACTGACGGTTTTGGGTTTAAAGCCACTTTTTCGGCCCAGTAACACAGGTTTTCCAAACAACTTGCCGACCCCGACGCTCCCTCGGAAAAGCCACCAGTCATGAGCGGAGCTGGGTCCGGGAAGCCACAGCCCGTCTCCACTCAGGCCAGCAGTCTGAGACCGACTCCATGCAATCTTCCCTTCCGGGCCGCCTGCCGGAGCCCCCCTCTGCCAAGCCAGAACTATCCACACCGTCTGTCTACTATACTCACCTCCTCCTCAATCCCCTGTCCCAGCTCCCATCTTCTTCAACCCCTCCCCCACTAAGCTTGAGCGCCGTGGCAGCCATTAAGGCCACGCTGGGAGCTGCAGCCCGACCACAGCGGAGCCGGCAATCTAACGCCATCCGACTCCTGCGCCGCGCTAAACGGACTCTAGGCGGGCTTTAGGACAAGGAGAGGGAGGCCCCATGCATCTGTAGCCCCAGCAGCGGGATACCCACTCACCATCCTGCGGAACAGAACCCCGACTCCGCGGCTTGCCACAGAGCTGCAGAACCAGCACGGCTCCGGGGGGGAAAAAGGCCGCGGCGCGCGCGCAGGCGCAGTATGTAGCGCCGACGTTCACGCCAGCGACGTGTGGAAGAGAGACCAGCCGGTCGGCCGGAGTGCAGTGTGCCTCCCCCTGCTGGTGGGAAGACCGGTGCTGACCTTCACCTTCCCCCGACGAATCCTCAGAGCCGCAGAGTCCCACAGCTCCAGACCGGTAATCCGACAGGGAGCGACTGTGAGCACTAGCATGGAAGATTATTAACGGCATTCACTTTGCAATGCTAGCAAGTTGTTTCATAACAAACCTGTATTACTTTTGTAAGCAAGAAAAAAAATTTTAATTAAGTAGAATGAATTTGCTGTAGAGCACTTTTGCCTGCTCCTTGACTACGCTTCCGAGTCCAGAGCATATGGCCCTCACGAAGCTTTGCCTTAGTGCTCCAAGCCTGGGTTAGGAGCCTTCCCACAGCACATTTGTACCTGCCTAGCCTACCCTAGACTGTAAACTCCCTGAGGGTAGTAGGCCCTGCTGTTAAATTCCTTTGCTTCTCTAGCACTTAGTCTAATCTGTCTGATACTTGATGAAACTGCAAACAAACCCAAATTGAGAGACATTCTACAAAGTAACTGGTATGTATCCTTCAAAAATGACAAAATCATGACTGTTAAGGAAAAACTAAAGAGCTATTCCAGACTGAAACAGACAACTACATGCAATGTGCGATTCTAGGCTTCATCTTGGACAATAAAGAAAAAAAAAAGAAAAAGGAAGGGCTTTTTTTTTTTTTGCTTTTCTACGAAGAATATTCTCAGAATACTCAGTGAAATTTGAATGAAATCTGTGGATTAGATGGTGGTAATAGATCAATGTCAATTTCATTCTGATAACCACACTATGGTTATGTATGAGAATATTCTTGTTTTTCAGGAAATATACTTTGAACTATTTTGGAGTTCAAAATAGGCATTATTACGCAATTTATTCTCAAAAAATTACAAAAAATAATCACATTTGCGTGTGTACACATATACATGTAAAGAGAAGGAAAATGGAAAAGCAAATGTATTAAAATGTTAACAATAGGGAACCTGGAAGAAGGATATATGGAAATCTTTTGTACTACTGTTCTTACAACCAATTTGTGATTTTGAAATTATTTCAGAATAAAAAATAAAACATTGTGAGGACTTTCCTGGTGGTCCAGTGGCTAAGACTGTCCCCAGTACAGGGGGTCCGGATTCAACCCCTGGTCAAAGAATTAGATCCTACATGCCTCAACTAAAAACTCCTCATGCTGCTGCTGCTGCTGCTAAGTCGCATCAGTCGTGTCCATCTCTGTGCGACCCCATAGACGACAGCCCACCAGGCTCCCCCATCTCTGGGATTCTCCAGGCAAGAACACTGGTGTGGGTTGCCATTTCCTTCTCCAGTGCATGAAAGTGAAAAGTGAAAGTGAAGTCGCTCAGTCATGTCCGACTTTTAGCGACGTCATGGACTATAGCCCACCAGGTTCCTCCATCCTTGGGATTTTCCAGGCAAGAGTACTGGAGTGGGATGCCATTGCCTTCTCCATGCTGAAACTATTAATAAAAAATCTCGAATGCAACAATGGGGATTGAAAATCCTGCTTGCTGCAACTAAGACCTGGAGGAGCCAAAAAAAAGAGAGACATTAGGAATGCCCTGCCAGATCAGTGGTTAGGAAATCCCTGGTTGAGGAACTGAGACCCCCATAAGCAGCTCAATGTGGTCAAAAGAAAAATAATTAAAAATAAAACATTGATTCCTCTTAAAATAGGAGATATTTCTCTTATTATATGAAGTGAAAACAAACTCAGTTTTATCAAATATGTCAAATATTTAAAACAAATAGAAAATAAATCAGCAATTTTTAGTTCTGGTAATGCCAAAGAATTGATGCTTTTGAACTGTGGTGTTGGAGAAGACTCTTGAGAGTCCCTTGGACTGCAAGGAGATCCAACCAGTCCATTCTGAAGGCGATCAGCCCTGGGATTTCTTTGGAAGGAATGATGCTAAAGCTGAAACTCCAGTACTTTGGCCACCTCATGCGAAGAGTTGACTCACTGGAAAAGACTCTGATGCTGGGAGGGATTGGGGGCAGGAGGAGAAGGGGACGACAGAGGATGAGATGGCTGGATGGCATCACGGACTCAATGGATGATGGACGTGAGTTTGAGTGAATTCTGGGAGTTGGTGATGGACAGGGAGGCTTGGTGTGCTTCGATTCATGGGGTTGCAAAGAGTCAGACATGACTGAGCAATTGAACTGAACTGAATTATGATTTAATACCAAAATATGGAAAGTATTCTATGATATCAATCCATGAGGTACTTACTTAGTGCCCAAATCATCTAGATCTTTATTGAAACCACACTATCAGTTCAGTTGTCGCTCAGTCATGTCTGACTCTTTGAGCCCCCATGTACTGCAGCACGCCAGGCTTCCCTGTCCATCACCAAGTCCCGAAGCCTACTCAAGCTCAAGTCCATTGAGTCAGTGATGCCATCCAACCATCTCATCCTCTGTCGTCCCCTTCTCCTCCTGGCTCCAATCTTTCCCAGTATCAGGGTCCTTTTAAATTACTCAGTTCTTCACATCAGGTGGCCAAATTATTGGAGTTTCAACTTCAGCATCTGTCCTTTCAATGAATATTCATTCAGGACTAATTTCTTTTAGGAATGACGAGTTGGATCTCCTTGCAGTCCAAGGGACTCTCAAGAGTCTCCTCCAACACCACAGTTCAAAAGCATCAATTCTTCAGCACTCAGCTTCCTTATAGTCCAATTCTCACATCCATAAATGACTACTGAAAAAACCATAGCTTTGACCAGATGACCTTTGTTGGCAATGTCTCTGCTTTTTAATATGCTGTCTAGGTTGGTCATAGATTTTCTTCCAAGGAGCAAGCATCTTTTAATTTCATGGCTGCAGTCACCATCTGTGATGACTTTGGACCCCTCCCCCCACCAAAATAAAGTCTCTCACTGTTTCCATTGTTTCCCCATCTATTTGCTATGAAGTGATGGGACCAGATGCCATAATCTTAGTTTTCTGAATGTTGAGTCTTAAGCAAACTTTTTCATTCTCCTCTTTCACTTTCATCAAGAGGCTCTTTAGCTCTTCTTCACTTTCTGCCATAAGGGTGGTGTCATCTGCATATCTGAGGTTATTAATATTTCTCCAGTTCATAGTCATGCTTCCCTTGGTGTCTCTAATTTTCTTGAAGAGATCTCCAGGTAATCTTGATTTCAGCTTGTGCTTCATCCAGCCCGGCATTTTGCATGAGGTAATCAGCATATAAGTTAAATAAGCAGGGTGACAATATACAGCCTTGATGTGCTCCTTTCCAAATTTGGAACCAGTCTGCAGTTCCATGTCCAGTTCTAACTGTTGCTTCTTGACCTGCATACAGATTTCTCAGGAGGCAGGTCAGGTGGTCTGGTATTGAAGAATTTTCCACAGTTTGTTGTGATCCACACAGTCAAAGGCTTTGGCATAGTCAATAAAGCAGAAGTAGATGTTTCTCTGGAACTCTCTTGCTTTTTTGATGATCCAGTGGATGTTGGCAATTTGATCTCTGGTTCCTCTGCCTTTTCTAAATCCACCTCGAACATCTGGAAGTTCACGGTTCAGGTACTGTTGAAACCTGGCTTGGAGAATTTTGAGCATTTGCTAGCGTGTGAGATGAGTGCACTTGTGCAGTAGTTTGAAAATTTTTTGGCATTGCCTCTCTTAGGGACTGGAATGAAAACTGACCTTTTCCAGTCCTGTGGCCACCGCTGAGTTTTCCAAATTTGCTGGCATGTTGAGTGCAGCACTTTCACAGTATCATCTTTTAGGATTTGAAATAGCTCCACTGGAATTCCATCACCTCCACTAGCTTTGTTCATAGTCATGCTTCCTTAGGCCCACTTGACTTCACATACCAGGATGTTTGGCTCTGGGTGGGTGATCACACCATCATGGTTATCTGGGTCATGAAGATCTTTTTTGTATAGTTCTGTGTATTCTTGCCACCTCTTCTTAATATCTTCTGCTTCTGTTAGATCCATACCATTACTGTCTTTTATTGTGCCCATCTTTGCATGAAATGTTCCCTTGGTGTCTCTAATTTTTTTGAAGAGATCTCTAGTCTTTCTGATTCTATTGTCTTCCTCTATTTCTTTGCACTGATCACTGAAGAAGGTTTTCTTATCTCTCCTTGCTATTCTTTGAAACTCTGCATTCAAATAGGTATATCTTTTCTCTTCACTGTAATTATGAAACAGTGGAAACAGTGTCAGACTTCATTTTTGGGGGCTCCAAAATCACTGCAGATGGTGACTGCAGCCATGAAATTTAAAGACGCTTACTCCTTGGAAGAAAAGTTATGACCAACCTAGATAGCATATTGAAACACAGAGATATTACTTTGCCAACAAAGGTTCGTCTAGTCAAGGCTATGGTTTTTCCAGTGGTCATGTATGGATGTGACAGTTGGACTGTGAAGAAAGCTGAGTGCCAAAGAATTGATGCTTTTGAACTGTGGTGTTGGAGAAGACTCTTGAGAGTCCCTTGGACTGCAAGGAGATCCAATCAGTCCATTCTGAAGGAGATCAACCCTGGGATTTCTTTGGAAGGAATGATGCTAAAGCTGAAGCTCCAGTACTTTGGCCACCTCATGTGAAGAGTTGACTCATTGGAAAAGACCCTGATGCTGGGAGGGATTAGGGGCAGGAGGAGAAGGGGACAACAGAGGATGAGATGGCTGGATGGCATCACTGACTCGATGGACGTGAGTCTGAGTGAACTTGGGGAATTGGTGATGGACAGGGAGGCCTGGCGTGCTGTGATTCATGGGGTCGCAAAGAGTTGGACACGACTGAGCGACTGAACTGAACTGAACTGAACTGATGATCGAAAAACATCTAATTATCTCAAAATGTTTTTTCCCCTTTGTAATTGGTTTTTACCTTATGTGATTTTATGGTTGTACACTGAAGGGTAGCAAAAAAACAAAAAAAGGTTGGATCCTTTTTTTTATATCAACATATTAGAAACCTTTTAAAACTGTCCTTTTATGTAGAAAAAAATAATTGGTCTTCAATGAAAGAATACACTTTATTTCTTAAAAGGAAAATGTGTAAAGCTATGATTTTGTGGGACTGAAAGTCTGGAAAACATCAAGGACAATCAAACTTAGTTATGATTGAGTATGTCTGGGTGTTCTGCTGGTAGGTTACTTATATATTGAAAGACTAATAAGATAAAGACAAAAAATTCATAAATTATGATAAATTTATTCCATAAAACTTCCTTTTTTATCTCTTCATTTCAACAAAATTCCTGTGTTGCTATCACCAAGATAGCACATCATTTGTGATCTACAGATAGTAAGGCCAAATTGAACAAATTTTCTTGAGTCATTGTGGTTCTTAAATAATTTTTATTAATTTCAGTTAGGAGAAATTTTGTTGTGCTGAAGCAAGAGAAATGAATTTTAAATAAAGTTCATAAAGCAATACTTAGACTTGGATATGAACCTTGATATTTCCCATATCACATTCAAACAAATGGTGTAATATATGATCAATTATTGCTTTCAATAGAATACAGCAGAAACTATTACCAGATATTTTGATATCATCATATAAACCACTGCATTTTTTTCCCAGACTTCTTTGTCTCTTGGAATAGTATCCACAATTACCCAGGTTTTATTATTCTTCTTACAGTATTTCAATGATGGGGTATGATAAAGGAAAACAAAATAGTAGCATGTTGCTCGATTTGTTCAAATGTCTTTTCCATCAGACTATCCACACTGACCTTTCAGGGTCAGAAAATAATCTCTATAGAAATTAGTTTTAGGTTTATTTGTGCTTGAGTTTACTTCTTCACAGTCATGCAAACTTTTCCATTTCCTTGTTCTAATTTCCTTATATTTCATTCTAATGCCAATTTGTTGAATATCTCTCATGCAATTTCATTTAACATAGAAAAAATGTATCTACAATTTTTATGTTTTAAAAAATTAGATCTGTTTGAACACTTGTAAATTATTAAAAGGAATAATATTTTAAAAATAGCACAAATTCAAAAAAATTTTTTATTTGTTTTGCCAAAGACTGATTTGCTCTCTGTTTGAGCACCTTTCCCTGTTTCACTTGACTCTTCCACAGCATCTCATATCTTGTTTAAATCAAATCTAACTTTTAGCAGGATGAATACCTCTAAACCTGAAACTGGAACATAAAGATAAGCAGGAAATTGGAGGCTTGGCTTTACTCAGTCATGAAACTTCATTATTCTAGAATCTTTTGTGTTCCCTTTATCACAAAGAAAGGATTTGGTGAGTTAATTGTGTTTGTTTTTTACTTTCCTAATAAAAAATTTCCATTACTCAAATTCTTTTGCACTTCAAAGCAGTTATCTGTTTCAAACAGCAGCACAACCTAAACCCTCATGACATTCAGGCACAGATGCCTTTTGTGTTGAGGACACAGCACAAGAAACGTGAAACAGCATTTCCCTGGGGCCTGAAGGTGTTGATTGCCAGGGCAGAGGCTTAGAGTTTCCGGCAAGAGCTGAATGCCGAGTCCCAAGTGACAGAGGCAGCCATGGCTGTGCATCCCATAATAAATCTACTTTCCTGTGCATTTGAGAGATGTAAGGTTTTATAAAGTACACACCTAGGGTAAGGGACCTGGCAAGGGCCCCTCTTGCCTGGGTCTTGGGAAGGTATTTTCTAGAAGCATCACAACCCCTGAAGATCATCTGACTTGAAATGGTTGTACTCCTCCCTGTTGGGCTTTCTTCCAGACTAATCTCAATGACTCAGACTTGGTTGGGGGGGGGATAGTGAGTGGGGAACAGAGAGGGAGTGGCAGGATTTCTACACGTGGATCAGAAATAACAGACATCTACTGAGAACTTACTATGTGCCAAAGTCTATGCTAAGTATTTATGACATTATCTCATTTTAATCTCAAAACTGATCCAGCAATAGTTCATTATCCTCACTTTACAGATGAAGAAAAGGATGCCACAGCCAATCACTGTGGAACACAGAAGGACTTTTCAAATCTGAGCCTGTCTTAAAACTGTACTAAAGGAAGGACCTTGTACTATAAAAAGTTCATCAATGTGTGTATTTGACTTTGGAGTATATTCCATGATGTATTTTTGTTTGACTAAGATGTTAACATTGTTTGTGTGAAAGTGTTAGTCTCTCATTTGTGTCCGACTTTTTGCAGTCCCATAGACTGTAGCTCGCCAGGCTCTTCTGTCTATGGAATTCTCCAGGCAAGAATACTAGAGTGGGATATATGTATACCTATGGCTGATTCATGTTGAGGTTTTACAGAAAACAACAGAACTCTGTAAAGCAATTATCTTCCAATAAAGAAATAAATTAAAGATTCTTTACTGTCTGAGCCACCAGCAGCTGAAACATTGGTTGGCTTAGACTAACCACAATTAGTTTGAAAGTGTAACTAATTCTAACTTTGTTTGAAAATAAAGATGAGGGAATTCCCTGGCTGTCTAGTGGCCAGGACTCTGTGCTTCCTCTGCAGGGAGCATGGGTTTGATCCCTAGTTAGGAAACTAAAATCCTGCAAGCCATGTGGCCAACAAATAAATTAAGGTGAGACTGTAGCTAGTGAACTGCTTGTCATCTTCTAAGTCATCAAAATGAAACTAAAGTTTTACAAACTTCCAGAGAATGAAGACTTAACAAAACTCCGATCAGCCCGAACTAAGAGACATAGCTTGTTGATTAGATGAAACCCATAGTATTAGAAGCAGGAGAGAAGCCCTTGAAGCTAAAGAAGGCAGTCTCAGGACGAATTTGGGAAGTCCACCCATTTTATTAGATGGTCAGTTAATATATGAAAGTCAAAAAGCTTAAATGATTCAGTAATATTTAGGAGTTTTCCTGGAGACTAAAGTTATAGCAAGTCCTTAAGAAAAAGTTTGAAAGTCTAGAGATTGCTAAACTTTAAAGGTCAGTGCTGTCTTCAGGGCAATTATCATCTATTATGCTCATTAAAAATCTATTATTGCCACAAAATCCATGGGGATATGAAGTAAGGGGAAATCCCTAGCAGTCCAGTGGTTAGGACTCTGTGCTTCCACTATTGAGGTGGGAAGCACAGGTATGATCCCTGGTTGGGGAACTAAAGTCCTGCAAACCTTACTGTGTGGCCAAAAAAAGCACAACAAAAAAACTGAAATGAGAGGAAAGAAGCAGCTGGCTAGGCCTGTGTTAGGTGGTAAGGAACTCACCTGGGAGTTAAAAGTATGTCTTCATCTTTCCTGGAATCATCCAAGATAAGATAGTCTTATCTTACCAGTTCTTCAAGGCTTAAAATATATGAGTCATAACAAACTCCATAAAACTTTTTGAGATTGTACTTGTTAAATGACACCAATAATATCTGTCTCCCTCTTCAGTTACTTTGGGAATGTAGGGAGGACCCAAGATACACACAAGAAAGCCCACCAAGTTCTTTGGGAGAAACAACATAAATTACTGTGGTTGATTCGCCCCTTAGCCCACGACGATAAAACCGGCTTCTAGATTCTCCCTGTTTCCTGAGTCAACTTCTTCAAGGAAATGTTGCAAGCAAAAAAAAGGTGTAATTAGACCTGTTACAGACAACTTCAAAGTTATGGTCATGATGTTCTGAGTCATCCCTGCATTTCTATGTGGGGTCAGCATCTTGGAGAGTCTGTGCTTAAAGGCACAGTGTCTTGAATGGCATTTAACTCTGGCATCATGGCTATTAGATGAGTCAATACACAGAACGACTCTAGTATAATAGCAATGGAGGGCAGGACAAGTACGTGAAATATACTTGCGATAGAGCAATAACACCAAAAGCCTTCTAGTCATACTTGATGCCTGTCTTCTAATCAAGTTCCACATGCATATCCTGGTGGCTGTATGTACTTGTTTTTTTCTTTGGCCATGCCATACAGCTTGTGGAATCTCGGTTACCAGACCAGGGATTGAACCCAGGCCATGGCAGTGAAAGACCTGAATCCTAATCACTAGGCCCCCAAGGAACTCCCATGGTAGCTGTACTTTTAATATGTATATGTAATATCTGACCACTCTTATCTCTCATGCCCTGGTCTAAGCTACCATCATCTGCTACCCAGATCATTGCATTAACTTACAGGTCTCTCTGTTTCAAACCTTGCACTTCTACAATCTATTCTCCACACAGTCAGACTGATCTTTCAGAAATATATGTCGCTTCGGTCCTCAAAACCCTCCAGTGCCCAAAGTTCCTTCAGGGCCTATGAAGCCCTACATGGTCTGTTCCTGCCCCTATGTTCTTCTAACTTCACCTCCTCTCTTTCCATCCCTTCCTCATTCTGTTCCAGCTGGTCTTGAAGCCATTCCTCTTGAGTTTTAGCATTTGCACTAAATATTCCATCTTTATCACCCATCCCCCAGGTATCCATGGGGTGTGCCGCCTTACTTCTTTCAAATCTCTATTCAGTCATCTTCCTTTCAGAAAGGCCTTTCTTAGCCACTCCATCTGATATAGAATACTCCATCACTCTATTCCTCATAACCTGCTTTTCCTCCAAAGCATTTATTACCACCCAGCAATTGTCAATTTATTTGTTAATTTTTAAATTGTCTGCCCTCCATGCTACAAACACTCCCTTAAGAAAGGGAGGAACATTATCTGTTGCAATCACTGCTGTAGCACCAGCATGAAACAGAGCTTGGTATGAAGTTAACTGAATGATAAATAAAATGAAAATAATATCATGATAGGCACACTGTAATCTCTAATCATATATTCTGATCATCCCATTTATCAATTGTTATGTAACGATCTACCTCAAAACATAGAAGCTTAAAATAATACTGTCATTCATTTGTTTGCTGTGAATCTGTAGTTTGGGTAGGACTCAGTTTAGATGGCTTAGCTCTGCTCCATTTGGCATCAACTAAAGCGGCTCAGCTGGAGCCAGAAGGACCCATATTCTAAATGGCCCATTCACAAGGCTGATAGTTTGAGCTTGCTGTTGGCTAGGAGCTTGGTTCCTCTCCATGTGGGCCTCTCTGTGAATTCTTCACAGAATGATGACCAGACTCCTAGACCGAGAGTTCCAAGAGAACAGGGGAGAAGTGCATGCAGAGTGTGACTTCTGTAGTACTCCACGGGAAAAGGCAGTCACAAAGGCCCACCTGGAAGAGAGGCATGGACTTCACCTCTTACAGGGGGAGTGGCATGGTTCTAGAAGCACATGTAGAATAGGAGAGATTGTTACAGACAGCTTAAAAAAAAAAAAAAAAAGAAAGAAAACAAACACAGTATTCTAGGGATTCCCTGGTAGTCCAGAGGTTAAGACTCTGACTATTCACTGCAGAGAACATGGGTTTGATCCCTGGCTGGGAAATTAGCATTCTGCATGCCAGCATTGAGCAGGCCAAAAAAAAAAATACATATCTATATATAAAGTCTTCTAGGGAATTGCCTGGTGATCTGGTGGTTAGAACTCCATGCTTCTACTGCATGGATTCAATCCTTGGTTAGGGAAGCCATGTGACCCCCTAAAAAAAAATCTCTTATGCTAATTAAGCCAATTTTTGATTTTGTAAAATCATTATAACAACAAATATATTGATTTGTATGGAAACGTGGCAGTGGTGCCCCACTCCAGTACTCTTGCCTGGAAAACCCCATGGAAGGAGAGGCCTGGTAGGCTGCAGTCCACGGGAGTCGCTGGGAGTCGGACACGACTGAGCGACTTCCCTTTCCCTTTTCACTTTCATGCATCGGAGAGGGAAGTGGCAACCCACTCCGGTGTCCTTGCCTGGAGAATCCCAGGGACAGGGGAGCCTGGTGGGCTGCCGTCTATGGGGTCGCAGAGTCGGACACGACTGAAGTGACTTAGCAGCAGCAGTGCTGTGTAATAACTGTACTTTTTTGGAGCTCATGTTAAAAAGTTATGCTTAAAGTATCTCAGATAAAAAATATATTCAATTCTTTCTGGACATTGTCTCCAGTCCTACTTCCAGTGGCTTGTTTCTGGCTTCTATGACTACCTCTTCTTTTATTTATATGTTTTATTTTTGGTTGCCCAGGATCTTCATTGCTGAGTGAGGGTTTTCTCTAGTTGCAGCAGGTGGGGGCTACTCTTCATCGTGGTGCATGGGCTTCTCACTGTGGTGGCTTCGCTAGTCATGGAGCACAGGCTCTAGGTGGTCAGGCTCAGTAGTTGCAGCACGTGAGCTTTGCGGAATCTCCCTGGACCAGGAATCAAACTCATGTACCCTGCATTGGCAGGTGGGTTCTTATCCACTGTTCCACCAAGGAAGTCCTATAACCACCCCTTTAAAAGGGATTTCAACGAGAACTGAATTCTTGATCATTTCTTTTCTTCTACTATTAAAAAATTATAGAAAAAAATTAAATATCAATTAAAAAGTCAATACACATATTCTAACCGCACATCTCAAATGTTCTCTTAGCTGTCTTCATTTCCAAATATTCTTTCTTTCATGGAGTTGGATATGCATGATTATTCATCTTTGAATTTTATGTTGGGTTTTTTAAAACTAATTTTATGGAAATATAGTTGATTTACAATATTATGTTAATTTATGCTATATAGCAAAGCAATTCAATTATACATATATACCTTCTTTTTCTTATTCTTTTTCATTATGGTTTATCACAGGATATTGAATATAGTTCCCCATGCTCTTGGGACCTTGTTGTTTATCCGTTTTATATATATAATAGTTTGCATCTGCTAACCCCAAACTCCCAATCCTTCCCTTCGCATCCTCTCTCTCCAACTCTGTTCTCTATATCTGTGACTGTTTCTGTTTTGTAGATAAGTTATTTGTGTTGTATTTTAGATTCTACATATAAGTTATATCATCATATGATAAATTTGGATTTCTTTATCAAGTGGACCTCAATTCAGCTCCATGGCTTGAAAAGCATATGAAATACCTACTACTTGCCTGGTACTGTGATGCTGAGGTAGGAATTAGGAACAGTTATATTCCTGCCTCAGAGCCGAGGATATTTGATCAAATAGAACATTTCATTCACCTCAGAATACTGAGTAGCAAAAAGTTATCATAATATGACTTGGTTACTCCATAGTATTTATATTTTCTGTAAAGCAGAGAACCAAAAACGTGAAAAATATCATTTATTCAAGGTAATGCCTTTTGAATTTCCTGTACTGATTACTAGCAGGGCCATATTTTAATGAACATATCTTATATTTCCTCTGAAAGCCTGGCCAAAATAAGAATATGTATTTCCTCTCTGTGCTGGTTCGTGCTCAGTCATGTTTGACTCTTTGGGGCTCCATGGACTGTAGCCCACCAGGCTCCTCTGTCCATGGGATTTCCCAGGCAAGTATACCGGAGTGCATTGCCATTTCTTCCTCCAGGGGATCTTCCCGACCCAGGTTCTTCCTGAACCTGCATCTCCTGCATTGCAGGCAGATTCTCTACCTGCTGAGCCACCGGGGAAGTCTCTCTGTAGAGTACTTTTTTTTTTTTTCCATGCAATTTGAAGTACTGTTTGGTCTTGTCAAAATGGACAGAGTATCCGCAGCCAAGGACAGAGTTGAAAGTAGTGCTTTCAACTGCTTCAGATGGATGAAGCCGCCTGATTTTCTGAGGTGGCTGTGCACTGAGGGTGAGTGAGACAGGCTACAGCTCAAGGTCTGTAGTAATAAGAGTCAGTGAGACAAGACACACACCACAAACTCACTAAAAGTAACAGTACAGAAAGTGAGTAACAATGCAAGGGGACAGTGTGTTATTAAGTGTCACAGAACACACAAGTTAGGAAGTGTGGGGCCCTAGAGAGCCTAGCAGAGAGCAACTCTAGAGCCCTGGAATACTTTGTGCAAAAAGAGGGAATTGGATAGGTGGGGGAGGGTGCTGGGTGCAGGCTGCTGATGAACAAAGGTGGAATGCTGGGGCTTCCCTGGTAGCTCAGTGGTATAAAGAATCTGCCTACTAATGCAGGAGACATGGGTTTGATCCGTAGTCTGGGAATATCCAACATGCCACGGAGCAACTAAGCCCATGCACCACAGCTATTGAGACTGTGCTCTAGAGCCTGGGAGCCGCAACTAATGGTCCACATGCTGCAACTACGGAAGGCCACGCACCCTAAAAGCCATGCTCTGCAACAAGGGAAGCCACCGCAGTGAGGACCCCAGGCACCACAACCAGAGGATACCCTGCTGCTCACTGCAACTAGAGAAAAAGCCCACTCAGGGATGAAAACCCAGCACAGCCAAAAATAAATAAACAATTTTTTTTAAAGGTGGAATGTAGGGATCAATGTGAAGGTGGCAGTTGGGGTAGACTTGGGCACAGGTGAAGTGAAGAACCCGGTGGGGCACAGGTCTTCCACACTTCCCGGGAGTAGTGGGAAGAAATGGGGGAAGCTGGGCAGGATCTGGACAGGGAGAAAGCTCAGACTACTGCGTCTGGCTTCCCTCTGGTGTCTAACCATGAGCTTCGGAAGGTTTTTTAGCAGGAAAGGTTCTGAAACCTGGTGTTACATTCTCACGATCGCAGGACTTCTCCTCACAAGTTCTTCATATTATTTTGTTAAATGAAACGAGTTGCAGTGCTAGAGTTTACTCCGAATTTTTCTTAAAGAGTGTCAAAATTCATGATTATTATATTATCAAAACACACCCTCTTTATTGTGAGAGGAAGCCATGTTTTTGCTTCTCCCGTGATGTGATGAAGAGCAGACTGGCTCTGCTGACATGGGTAAGTTAGTCAATGTCTCTGGGCCTCCCAGGAGTAATATGCGGGCAGTCAGAGCATCTGTCAGCTAGAGGTGTATCAGGAGGATGGTCTGAGCCAGTACAGGGACGGACCTTAGAGCAGGACCTGGCATGCAGAGAACGCTGCACAAGGGCTTGTTAACTGAATCACAGACAATTCTGATAGCACTTTCCCCTGTCAGGACAGACTCGACATAAATGCTGGAGGTGTCAGGCCTTGTTTGAACCTCATTTTCTTCTAGAAAGAGAGTTTCAAGTGGAGTATGCCCCAGAACCTTCTCAGTAATGGAGGGTTAGAGCCGGAAGAGGCTTCTGAGAGCAACCAGCGAGGTGGTCCTTGCAGGCGAGGAAACTGAGGCTGTGGCCCCGTGGAGCAGCAGCCTCTGAACAGCCCCCAGGCTGTCTCTCCCCTCACACAGGGAGCCTCCCCCTGCCTCTGACACATTGAGCATATTCCTGCCTCTGGGCCACTGCTCTTGCTCTTTGCCCAGAGGTCACTGTGGCCCCGGGTCATGTCCCTCAGGCCTCAGGCCAGACGTGTCCTGTGAGGTATTTTTCGAAGTGTATAAATTTACAGTTAGTTATGGGTAGTTTTGGCAACCTGCTCCAGTTTTCTTGCCTGTAGAATCCCATAGACAGAGGAGCTTGGAGAGCTATAGTCCACGGGGTCTCAAAGAGTTGGACACAACTGATTGAGTGCACACACGCGCACATGTGCACACACACACCCAATGGGTAGTTTGATACTGCTTGCAGTGCCTCGGTGCACCAGAAGGACTGCACTCAGAAGGCTGCCAGATAGAGCTGTGTTTCAAGAGACAAAAGGCAAATAGGGAAATGAACAAATGACCTACTCTTCTCCATCCAAGCGTCCCTGAGGAAGGGCACAGCTCTTGGCTGCTGTCCTGACATATGGGAAGCAGGGAAGGAGGATGCAAGTGAAAAGCTGGGGGGAGCTTTTAAAGCTTCCTCTTCTCCCACTAACGGAGGGGCAGGAGCAGGTCAGTGTAAGTGTCTGTGCTTGTGTTTCAGGTGCAGTGAGGGGGTAGGGAGGAATCCTCAGAAAGAGAAGACGGGCAATGACAGAGTCAATAGGTGTCAGTACATGACTTCACAAAGCGAACAAAAAACCGGAAGTAAGCACAGGACTTCACGGACATTATGCAGTTCATATTCATGCATACTTCTGTGACTGGTCCTAAAATATGAGACGGCCTGTATGTGCGCCACGACTGTCCTTTGTATCTCAATCTACTAAAATATGCCGACAGACATTGTGCCTTCAGCGTGGAATTAAATGCATCTCCTGGGCTCACTGTCTTCTAATTTTTGCCCCCTTTCCTTAACTCACTAATACCTGCTGCCAGTCTTCAGTTGAGACAAAGACCAGCTCAGGGTGGGATGCCTTTTCAAGAACACCTGAAGTTCAGTAGCAGTGACTTCGTATATTCTAAAGACCTTAAGTGACTGAATCAATTCTGGGATGACTTCAAATTTGAAACCAACAAACCAGAAAGACTTCAGACCATTGTGGACTCCAGGGCCAGGGTGGTGTCAAAGACAGAGAATGGGCTTTAGTATCTGCACAGTCTCATTAGCACCATAGTCATTGATACAGACAATTAATGTTTTCTCAGTTTCTGTGAAGTGCTATATAACTGCAGCTTCAAGACCTGATCCCTCACCCTACCTTCCCATCTAGAAAGCTGCCTGTCCCAGACCCCTGCTATTAAGGTAGCCTGAAACCATCACTAGTTCCTTATCTGCCGTCACCCAACAACATTTGGTTTCCTGACTTGGCTTGATGATTACAGTCTTATCTTCAGTTTTTGAGTCTCTGAACTTTGCCCAACTTTGTCTCATATAACCAATGTAGTTATAATATTTACATTGGAATAACAGTTTTGATTGGCATTAGTTTGGGTACTTTAGGTGTAGTTTTAACTTCTTTGCTTTTAGTTCACTGTGTGAACTTTGGCCATTTAATCCTGGAAGTAATCATTAAAACATGGTGTCATCTAATCACAGGTTAAGTAAAAGGCCCTGTCAAAAAAAAAAAAAAGGCTTGCTTGGATTTTTTTTAATTTTTATATTAGAGTGTAGTTGATTAATAGTATTGTGTTAGTTTCAGCTGTATAAAATGACTCTTTGCTTTAAAACCACACATATAAGAATAATTTTTCATTTGACAAAAGTATAAAATTAACATGACCTTCTGGATAGGAGAATTTGAAAATTTTGCTATCATTGCTTAACACATTTATTAATGACTCACCAGTCCTTTTTCCCAGAACCAAGTAAGTTTTATCTCTATAATAGGGAGAGAGCTTCCCTGGTGGCTCAGAGGGTAAAGTGTCTGCCTACAATGCAGGAGACCCAGGTTTGATTCCTGGGTCGGGAAGATCCCCTGGAAAAGGAAATGGCAACTCACTCCAGTACTCTTGCCTGGAAAATCTCATGGATGGAGAAGCCTGGTAGGCTACAGTCCATGGGGGTCGCAAAGAGTTGGACGCGACTGAGCGACTTCACTCACCCTATAATAGGGCAGATGACTTTTTTTTCTACGAGATTTCTTCTCAAGGAGAGCACTATATTTGTTGGAGAAAATACTTGGATAAGGTGCTAGTACAAAGGTTAAGACCCCGACATGCTCAAGCACCACGCTTGCTAAATTGCTATGCAGAAAGCCAAGTGAAGAATTTACTTTGCTTCTGGAAAGGATTAGGGTGGATGAGAGAGAAGGGAAAGCAAAGAGAGAAGAGTGAATCTATGAATTGACCTTTCTCTATGATCCCACATATCTTCAGCAAAGTCTACTAAAATTCACAGAATGGTGGTGGAAGTGAATTTCTTGTGAAAACTCATGAAGTGCTGAGTTCTGGGAAGGCATTAATGAAACAGGAACAAAAACAACGAGCCCTGAATATGAGCCACAGGCAGAGATGGTCATAAATCAGAAGCCACTGTGAATGAGTAGAAACCTGGATTAGGACACTGGATTTTCTAGATCTCAGAAACTGAGAGGTTGAGTTCTCTGCCAGCTGAACCTGAAATAATCTTCAGAGAGGATTTTCTGCAGCAGAGAGAGGACTGCCTAACACCAATTGTCAAGCCTGACAGTTTGTGTTAAAAGGGAGGGTAACTACTGCCTAACTTCATCATTTGGAAATTTAAACCCATAACATAAGGATGGGCCTTTTTGTATTACAGTGAAGAGTACTGATTATGTTTTTTAAAACTCCTTCTTCAAACTCTGAAATTTTCAGAAACATATCTCAGTTTTCAGTAGTGAACTGGGATTTCAGACTGGAATTCTGATAACCCAAGTATCAACTTTGATAAATGTCCCCAGAACTGACTGACGTTGCTTTCATGCTCTATTCCTCTGCACCTGTCTCTCTGGGATGAATGTTAAATTCTACCTGTGAAGAGCCTGGGGTTAGGGTGAGTGTCTTCTAGATTTCCACATGGCTCTGCCACTTATCATCTCTCTGAGCCCTAAATTCTGTACCTGAGAAATGGCAATAATAATAGTACCTCCCTTTCAGGTTACTTTGAGAATTAAATACTCAATGTTTATTCTTACTAGTAGTACTGATGAAAATATTAATGGAAATGCATATAAACCCAATTTCTATGCTCGTGTTTTTTAATCTTCTTAGTTTTCAGGTTTATCTCTTGGAATGGATACAGGAAAGTGTCAGTGAACCTGAACACAAAAGGAATTTCTCCTGAATAGGGCTGGACATAAACAAGGCAAGCAAATGATAACAAGGGATTATCCAGAACCACAACCTGAAGCCTCTATAGCTATCACATGCCTTCTCAGCTGTTGACTAACATTCCATGAATCAGAAATCTAGCCATTTAAGTAAACATTTTATTCAAATGTAAATACACATAGTGCTGGTAAAGATAACTATGGAGTGAATAATTTTAAACGTTCCTTTCCTAAGAAGAGGTTTCAAATGAGCTAATGAAGGAGAAAATAAGGGGGCAATGAACAGACTTCTGATAATCCTAAAAAGAGAGAAAAAATTAGAAAATTGAGAAGAGATGTGTCTCAAAGACAAAGGAAGGATTTAGTGATAAAAATGTTAGTAGTTAAGAGAATCTGTTTGCAATATCCTGATACTGTAGCAGATTATCAATGTGGACAATGTTAGACAAACCAACTCAGAGAGTGGAGATTTCAGTCTAAGGGTGTTGTCTTTCAAACCAGAGTGAGAAGTTGGGTTTGCCTTCCTGTCTCTTACTCTTAAGTTGCTTAACCACACTGCTGAAATTTATGTGGGCTGATTTCTCTGGAAATTCATGTGGTCTTGGAAACTGAGAGCTAGAACTGAGGATCACAGTGAGTGTACTGGCCATGCTCAGACTTGGACTGAGACTGCTGCTAAGTCGCTTCAGTCGTGTCTGACTCTGTGCAACCCCATAGACGGCAGCCCACCAGGCTCCCCCATCCCTGGGATTCTCTAGGCAAGAACACTGGAGTAGGTTGCCATTTCCTTCTCCAATGCATGACTGAGGCAGTTCCTGTGATGTCACCAGAGACCCGTGGACAAAGCATGCTCAGGAGATCTCCTCAAGACCAGAAAGATTCCCTAGAACATGGACTTGTCAGGAGTCAGACAAGCTTAGGTCTGCACCCTGACTCAATGGCTTCCTCATTGTTTCACTTGAAGCAAATTACCTAACTACTCTAAACCTTAGTTTCATCGTCTGTAAAACAAAATTAATTATACCCCATGAGGTTGTAGTAAATAATACAGTTCATGTGAAGTACCTACCATTATATCTAGTACATAGTAACTGCCCAACAAAGTACAAGTGTGTGGTTTTTTTTTATATGGAGGTTTGATGGTTTGTCTTATGTGTCAGCTTGGCTAGGCTGTGGTACCCACTTATTCAATCAGACATTAATGTAGGGACGGCCCTGGTGGTTCAGTGGTTAAGAATCCGTCTTGCAATTCAGGGGACGTGGGTTTAATCCTTGGTCAGGGAACTAAGATCCCACAGGCCATGGAGAAACTAAGTCCATGTGCTATAACTACTGAGCCCATGTGTTCAGTAAATAAATTAATTTAACATATATATTTAAAAATGAATGTAGGTATTGTTGCAGTGGTATTTTATAGATGTGGTTAACATCTATAACCAGTTGGCTTTAAGTAAAAGAGATGACCTTGATAATGTGAGTAGGCCTCATCTAATCAGTTGAAGAAATTAAGAGAAAAAACAGATTTCTTGGAGAAGAAATTCTTTCTCAAGTATGCAGCATAAAATCATGCTCGAGTTTTTAGTCTGTTGGCCTGCCCTACAAATTTTGGCCTCAGGACTGGACCATCAGCTCCTGCCTGAGTTTCCAGCCAGCCAGTTTGCCCTGCAAGATTTCAGATTAACCAATCCCCACCATCACCATGAGCCAATGCCTTAAAATAAAGGACTTGCATGTGTGTGTGTGTCTGTGTATGCGTGTGTGTATTCTATGGTTTCTGTTTCTCTGGAGAACACTGACTGATATATGGATTACACTTTGGGTATAAATTGGCACAACAGGTTCAGAAAATCCAATTGAGACTGTGGAAAGAAGGAGAAGTGGCAAGAGAGGTTTTAAGAAAAAAAAAATAGGATCCTTTAAACAGCTCACTAGACCCAATTGGATCACAATAAACTGTGGAAAATTCTTCAAGAGATGGGAATACAAGACAACCTGACCTGCCTCTTGAGAAACCTATATGCAGGTCAGGAAGCAACAGTTAGAACTGGACATGGAACAACAGACTGGTCCAAATAGGAAAAGGAGTACGTCAAGGCTGTATATTGTCACCCTGCTTATTTAACTTATATGCAGAGTACATCATGAGAAACGCTGGGCTGGAAGAAGCACAAGCTGGAATCAAGATTGCTGGGAGAGATATCAATAACCTCAGATATGCAAATGACACCACCCTTATGGCAGAAAGTGAAGAGGAACTAAAGAGCCTCTTGATGAAAGAGAAAGAGGAGAGTGAAAAAGTTGGCTTAAAGCTCAACATTCAGAAAACAAAGATCATGGCATCCGGTCCCATCACTTAATGGGAAATAGATGGGGAAACCGTGGAAATAGTGTCAGACTTTCTTTTTTTGGGCTCCAAAATCACTGCAGATGGTGACTGCAGCCATGAAATTAAGAGACGCTTACTCCTTGGAAGAAAAGTTATGACCAACCTAGATAGCATATTCAAAAACAGAGACATTACTTTGCCAACAAAGGTCCGTCTAGTCAAGGCTATGGTTTTTCCAGTGGTCATGTATGGACGTGAGCGTTGGATTGTGAAGAAAGCTGAGTGCTGAAGAATTGATGCTTTTGAACTGTGGTGTTGGAGAAGACTCTTGAGAGTCCCTTGGACTGCAAGGAGATCCAACCAGTCCATTCTAAAGGAGATCGGTCCTGGGTGTTCTTTGGAAGGAATGATGCTAAAGCTGAAACTCCAGTACTTTGGCCACCTCATGCTAAGAGTTGACTCATTGGAAAAGACCCTGATGCTGGGAGGGATTGGGGGCAGGAGGAGAAGGGGACAACAGAGGATGAGATGGCTGGATGGCATCACCGACTTGATGGACATGAGTTTGAGTGAACTCCGGGAGTTGGTGATGGACAGGGAGGCCTGGTGTGCTGTGATTCATGGGGTCACAAAGAGTTGGACACAACTGAGGGACTGAACTGAACTGAACTGAGACCCAATTAGAATTTCTACAGGAAGTGGGAGTCCCTCAACTGGTGGGCTACCCAAAGTGGCTACACAAAAGTGGGCCTGGTTCCCCCAGAGGAATTTTTGCTCCCTATCACTGAGGATCTTCTCCTGTGAGTTGCCTGCTTGACCACACCACTTCCTCTGTGGTCCTCTGGGATTCATGGGACCATGGGTCAGAGGCGCTTCTTTCCTCCTGACTCGGACTGAGGACTGAAAGATGCTGTACCCCCATCAGTGCACAAACTGGCCCTCTCAGCCTCCTACTCCTTAGAGGCTCTGGAGAAAAGTCAAATGGGAACAAAAATCTCCTCCAACCCTCTGAGGATTTCAAGGATGGGCTATTTCCTGCTTTGTGTCACTTACTGACTGGTACACGTTCCCCAAAATACTGTAGATACAACATGGTGATTGGAATCAGAGTTGGAAGTTGCTCTTTTAGAGTCCCAAAGGGCACCCAGCTCTTGATTAAAGCTCAGAGAAACTAAACACTGCATCTAGACAATAAAGCAGTTAATTAAGCAGAATTTGTTTAGATAATATTCAGATTCAGATTTTAAAATTAAACTTGTCAAATAACTTAAAAACCACTCACTTCAAACACTACTTAAAATTACTTAAAAATCAAGGTATTACTATGCTTTGAAGATTATATCAATGAAAGGAAAACCTAACAGGAGTAATACCTGTATGGATAGTCTTAGTGAAAAACTTTGTTTTATGTTACAAATATTAAATGCCTAGATGATTAAACATTGCCAATCAAACACATCTTTTTGTCTCACTTAAGTTTCTTGCACCATGGGTGACTTTTCAATCAGCATTTTCTACCTCTGTCTATTTTCCATACTTCTGTTTAGTTTCACCTTTCTGAAATTCCAGTTTTACCAGATCAAATTAATAATGAGCTTCCTCTGATTAAATCTGAGTACCTAAAACAGTAGTATCTATTTATATTTTTAAATTAAAATCTTTCTTCCCAGGTAAAAAGTGTTTCCAAAGATAAATCAAGATCATTATAATATCAGTGGATACTTACTGGAATTTATGTCATTGTTTGGACAAATTACCCCTGAAAAAATTTGAGCTGAGTAAGGAACTAATTATGTCCCATCAATTGTTCATATGTTTCCCTGATTCTACCCAAGGGTAGGGAAAAGGGGTTTGTGGACAAGATTCAGTAGGTATCCTAGGATATCCAAGAATTCATCAAGCCAAAATAACCAAAAAGGAGGTATTAGGGAATGAGAAATGCAGCAATGTGTGAAAAATATTGATAAAATTTGGATGAGTAACTGAGGAATCAAGGGTCAAGAAGATTGGGTGGATAGTGATCCTGATGACCATGACACTGAAAGACCGGAATGAGAAGGCAAGTATTGAGTAGATACTGAAAAAATTTTGAATTGGTAGAAATATGTTTCATCCTATTTTCCAAGAAAGAAATAATTTGAGGAAGAATGAAGCTGTAAAATCATAGAAGAAAAGTTGTTCATTTTACCAGAATCTGAGTTTTGATCTCATTTGTATCTCTGCTGACTCTGTGTCTACATCCAGTGTGTTTGGGGTAAAAGCACAACCATGCTGACTGCTCTCATTTTAAATTCTTTTTTTTTTCATTTAAAATTTTTTACTATGAACTTTAAGTGGGCCATTGATGATGCCTGGCAATCAATCATATTGTATTTCTCTAATGAATTTGTTTCACTGTCCCAGACAATTATGTCATACATTCCTCTTAGCTTTTTCTTCATCTTCATGAACACTTCACAAATTTTCATATTCCCTTGTTCAGGGGTTATGCTAATTCTCTCTCTATTGTTCCATTTTAGTATATGTGCTGCCAAAGCAAGCATTCTTTTAGCTTCTGAAATTGTCAGTACTGTCTACATCCTCACTCTCCGATGGCTTTTCTTCTTGTTTCACTGAGAAATTATAAGCATAATCAGAAAAGAATGTCTACAAATTCCCACCATCTCTACTCACCTAAACACTTTTGTGTATAGACACCTTGCCTTTCCTCTTGTAACAGTGGATGAATTGCCCAGGACTCCATCTGAGGCTAACTCTTCCACGCCAGCTATTATTCTGTGATGTTGCTCCAGTGATTCTCTCCCTTCTCTCCTGTACCCTCAGTTTCCCCCTTCTAACAGTTCTTCTCAATTAGCATCCAAACAAGACGTTATTTATCTCACTTTAAAAAACAAACAAACAAAAAACACTTTCTTACAACCATCCTCCACTTTTCACCTTTCCGTTACAGTGAAACTATCGCACACATTTGTCTATGATTCCACGTTCTTTCCTCTTATTTTTTCTTGGACCCACTCCAGTCAGTCTTTTGCCTACACTGTTCAGTGAAAACAGCAGCAATAATGTCCATTTTGCTAAATCCAGTGGTCATTCTTTACTCATCAATAGCAATTAACTCAGTATTCTTGAAATACTTTTTTCTTCTCTTGGCTGCCCAGACTCTACACAGTCTCCTGGTTCCCATTCATTTCACTTGATTGCTCTGTCTCAGTCTCTTTTGTTAGTTCCCCCTCTCTCCAGCCTCTCTAGTTGTGCTCTAGCTAAGACTCAGTCTTTAAGCCTGTTCTCTTCTTCATCTATACTCACTCAGCTCAGTTTCATGGCTTTATGTGTGTCAGTAAGTATGATCCCATTTTTATAAATAAACAAACTATAGGTATTCATTTACTCAGAAATGAAAAAGAAAGAAAAGAAACCAAAAATGTCAATGGTGATTATCATTCGGTGATGAGATTATAAGCGATTTTAATCTTTGTGATCACATACAATTAACAGGTAATGTTTCTATAATCTGATTTTTTTTTTTTTTAAAAAAAGAAGTATACATGGCTGGAGGGATGCAGAGAAATTTACCTAATAAACTCTAAAACTTTCTTTTCCCACCCTAAAAATCAGAAGCTTTGGAAATAATGAGAGACATGCAGATTTGAAGCAATACTTCACTGGTGGGAAAAAAGAAGCCTTGGTCAACAAAAACTATGCCAGTTTGCTTGCATTGTCCAGGATGGGACCTGTTTATATTTCCCAGGCTCTGAATGACTGAGATTGAGGGTCATTCTCCTGAGGAAGGACAATGGGAAAGTCTGAAGGCTTGAGGATCCCAGCCCATGAGTCCTTAGGCTCCACAATTTTCTTTGATGTAGAATAAAAATTCACTGAATATTTTTGTCCCCTAAAAATTGAATTTTAGTAGTAGTACTTCTTGTTTCCTAAATCAGAACTTTCCTCTTTAAAAAATTTTTGGCATGTAATATTTGCTCAAAAAAAAAAAAGAGAGAGAATATCTGTATGTAATAAAATTCAATAATAAAACAGATGGCCTTAAACAACACCAAACTTTGCCTGGTCCCAATACCTCACCAACACATTTGCATGTACCTGGGCCACTCCTTTCCTATCCTATGGGCTTGCCTGTCTCCCCAGAGGAAAAAAAAACACTAATGTTAGCATTTTCACATCTATTTTAACAGTTTTGTTGAGTACATTATGTATACTTTCTTAAACAATGTATTATTTCGTTCCTTTTAGAACTTCTTAAAAATAGTGTCATATCTTATGAGGCTTTCTGCAAGTTGCTTTTGCAACTTAATATTATGTTTCTAAGCCTTCCCTGGTGGCTCAGTGGTTAAGAATCTCCCTGCAATGCAGGAGATACAGGATTGATCCCTGGGTTGGAAAGATCCCCTGGAGGGGGAAATGGCAACCCACTCCAGTGTTCTTGCCTGGGAAATCCCATGTACAGAGGAGCCTGATGGGCTACAGTCCATGAGGTCACAGAGTCGGACATGACTTAGCTACTAAACCACTACCATCATTATGTTTCTAGGTTTCATCTACATTTTGTGTAGAGCTGTAGTTCATTCATTTGCCCTGATATATAATATCCATTGTGTTAATATTCCATGTACATTCACCTGTCAATGGATATTTGGTTTTGTTTTTTTTTCTACCACTAACAATGCTGTTATGAACTTTCTTGAAATAAACGTGTGTAAGAGTTTTTCTAGGCCAATAGTTTCCATGCTTGTTTCCCACTGCAACCCAAGTAATAGGTGAATTTTACTCATAATTCAGTACACCTATATAGCACAAATGGTGTGCTGTTCATTCACTTTCATAGTATAGAGTTATTGCTGGAAACAGAAGTTATTTAGAAGTATATTTTCGGGACTCCCTTGGTGGTCTAGTGGTTAAGAATCTGCCTGCCAATGCAGAGGACATGGGTTCAATTCCTGGTCCAGGAAGATTCCACATGCCAAGGTGCAACTAAGCCCTTGCGCTACAACTATTGAAATTCAAGTGCCCTAGAGCCCGTGCCTCTCCAACAAGAGAAGTCACTGCAATGACAAGACCGCACAGCACAACTAGAGAAAAGCCTGCACACAGCAACAAAGACCCAGAACACCAAAAAAAGAAGAAAAAAAGAAAGAACATATTTTCAAATATTGAGAACTCTGGGGACTAAAATTGATTTATCTATATTTTTACCTTAAAGAGAGAAATATAAATAGATAAAATTTTTGCTGTTGACTTCTAATTTCATTGAGTTTCGGTCAGAGAAAGTATTCCATATAATGCCAGTTATTTAAAATTTGTTGAGACTTGCTTTATTGTCTGAAAAGTGGTTAATGTTTAGAAATGTCCAGTGTATGCTTGAGACAAATAAGTATTCTCAAATTGTTGGAAACTGGTTCCTATTTTTCCATAAAAAAATCAAAGTTGTTAATTATTTTTTAAAAAACTTTTAAAACAATGTTTACAGATTTAAGAATTTGCTTTAAAATACTCCAGTTCCTCTTGGGCTTTCCCCAAGGCTCAGCGGGAATACTCTGCCTGCAGTGCAGGAGACGTGGGTTCTAATCCCTGGATCTGGAAGATCCCCTGGAGGAGTAAATGGAAACCCACTCCAGTATTCTTGGCTGGGAAATCCCAGAGGAGCCTGGCAGGCTACAGTCCATGAGGTTGCTAAGACATGACTGAGCAATAGAGCACTACTACTACTCCAGTTCTTCTAAATCACTCAGAAAAAAAAAAAAAATTGCAGAAATATTTTAAACCAGCAGTCAAATTTTTGACACTAATGACCAGTTTCACGGAAGACGATTTTTCCACAGACGGGGCCAGGGGAGTGAGGTCGAGGTGGGGTTGGCGGAGGCTTGTGGTGGGTGGGTGGGGGTAGGGGATAGTTTTGGGATGATGGTGGCTCAGCCGGTAAAGCGCCTGTCTACAATGTGGGAAACCTGGGTTCGATCCCCAGGTCGGGAAGATCCCCTGGAGAAGGGAATGGCAATCCACTCCAGTACTATTGCCTGGAGAATCCCATGGACAGAGGAGCCTGGTAGGCTACAGTCCATGGGGTCGCAAAGAGTCGGACATGACTGAGCAACTTCACTTTCACTCACTTTTATATCTATTATTATTATATCAGCTCCACCTCAGATCATCAGGCATTAGACCCTGGAGGTTGGGGAGCCCAGCCTTAAATAAGATTGCCAAAATGGGGAATTCTCTGGCAACCTAGTGATTAAGAACCAGCACTTTCACTGCTGTGGCTCTGGCAAGCCACATAGGGCAGCCAAAATAAAAAAAAGTTTGCCAAAACGCGTCAGTACTTAGAGGTTCATTACATCAAACCAGGGACCCTTGAGGTGAGGTTTTCCAACTAGCAGCAGTAACACTACCTGGGGACCTACCAGAAATGAGTCCCAACCTTGACCTACTGATTTAGAAACTGGGATGGACCCAACAATCTGTTTTTACATACTCTTCAGGTGATTCTTATGTACACTAAAGTCTGACATTTTATCACAGCTATCTTTTTGTTGGTGTTTGCCTGGCTTATCTTTTTCTAACTGAAATTCTATTAAGGTAATAGTACATTTATACACAGTTGTAAGAAATACTACAGGGAAATCTTTCATATAGTTTGCTCAGTTTCTCCCAAGATTTTGCAAAATTATGGCATCAATGTCTACTGACATTGATGACTGGCCTTTTTTCTACTTCTTTAAACCTTTCCATATTCTTATATTTTAGGTATGTCTCTTGTAAATAGTTGGGTTTTATTTATTTTTTCATCCAATCAACTTTTTTTTTTTTTTTAAATTTTTAGCCTGCACTGGATCTTTGTTGCTGAGTGAGGGCTTTATCTAGTTGCAGTGAGTGTGTGTGTGGGGGGCGGGGGGCAGGCTTCTCATTGCAGCAGCTTGTCTTGTTTTGGAGCATGGGCTCTAGAGAGTGGGCTCAGTAGTTGTGGCTCATGCGTTCAGTTCCTGGTACGATTCCTGGAAAGATTCCACTTGCCACCTTCCCAACCTAAATTTCCAGTTTTTTCAGATATAGCTTTTATATTTTCAAGCATTTGGTAAACTGTGGCTGAGTTTTTTCTGTTGCCAATAGCAAACTGCTTTTCCATTTATGGAGAATTCATGCCTTTCAAGCATTTTAAATATGACAATATTTATAAATGTGTGGTTTGGAGGAATTGTTTAAATTCTTTTTCCTTATTTCCTTTCTCTTCAGAATAGATTCTTTCAATAAGTAATTTGTAGTAATGACTGTGTTGACTTCAATTTTAGAATGTAGTAGCTATGTTAAAGATGAACTATTTGGTCTTATTGAAGCCAACACAAAACTTGCTGCTGTGTTTTGTTTTCAATGATAAAACACAGAATTTGTAAATAAATAAATAAGTTTCCAATTTTTTTTGTTTTATCTTTAAAAAAAAACTTCCAAATGAGCAATATTTATTGTTATATAGATATTTGTTTAGATTTGACTACCTGCTTACTTACATCTTTGCTTAGTAGTTCATTTCCCACCTTTTAGCTAGAATTATTTTTCTTCTTTCTTTTCCTGCTTCTGGTCTGAGATCAGCAACATTGGCATCACATGGGCAATTATGAGAAATGTAGACTCATGGGCTCTTCCTCAAGATCTACTGAAACAGTAACTGTATTTAATATAATCCTTGGGTGATATGTATACACTTTAAAGGTATACATATTGAAGTCTAAGAAGCATTGCCCCAAGTATTCCCTTTCAGAATTCTGGCCTGTGCAAATCTCTAGTGGCAAACATTCTCAGTTCCTATATATCCAAAAAGATCTTAATTTTACCATTCTTCTTGAAGGGGTGCCCAATTCTTCATTAGCAGCTATTTTCTCTTAACATTTTTAATGACTTCATTTCTCTATCTTCTAAATTATTTGCTCTTAAATTTGTTGTTTACCTAGTTGCTATTTCTCTCTCACTGCCACTGAGATATTTTCTTTTGACACTATTCTGTTTTATTACAGTTTTTTCAGCTTTAGATAGGAGTTTTCCTTGTGGTATAGATTTGGGCTGAGCGCCGAAGAATTGATGCTTTTGAACTGTGGTGTTGGAGAAGACTCTTGAGAGTCCGTTGGACTGCAAGGAGATCCAACCAGTCCATCCTAAAGGAGGTCAGCCCTGGGATTTCTTCGGAAGGAATGATGCTAAAGCTGAAACTCCAGTACTTTGGCCACCTCATGCTAAGAGTTGACTCATTGGAAAAGACTCTGATGCTGGGAGGGATTGGGGGCAGGAGAAGGGGACAACAGAGGATGAGATGGCTGGATGGCATCACGGACCCCATGGTAGTTGTAAGGTCGGACCCGGGTTGCCATGATGGGCCGCCCCTCCTCTCCCCCGCCGGCGGGGGAAGTCCCTAATGGAGGGAGCCTCCCAGATGCCAGGGACCAAGGACAGCACACTCCGCCAGCTAAAGCCGCCCTGCCCCAGCTGCATGAACCACGCCGCCTCAGCTACATAAGCCGCCCTGCCCCAGCTGCATAGAGAAACCTATCAGCTCGCGACGCCACGAACCAGCAGCCTATCCAAACTCCCATCTGCTAGCCCAGCCATCCCTCGCAACGTGCATATATAAACAAACTCCCAACGCGGTTCGGTGCGGATTCCCTCTACCTGCCCCGTTCAGTCCGGGAACCCCGCCGGGGAGCGCTTCGCCATTAAAGCCCATTAGACATTTTTTGGTGTACCTGGTCGCCTTCTACCTAACAGTCGTGAGTCTGAGTGAACTCCAGGAGTTGGTGATGGACAGGGAGGCTTGGTGTGCTGCGATTCATGGAGTCAGAAAGAGTCGGACATGACTGAGCAACTGAACTGAACTGAACTGAAGATAAAATCTAGACTGAATATTTATATTAAAAAATAAATAAAGCTCATGAAGTCTTAGGTGATAGTTTACAACTGATTGATAATTTCTTGGCTACAGCAATAAGTCAGACTTGATTATCATTCAGGCAAAATATATAAGTGAATTACATACACAATGTTTTTCAGAATCATTGTTAGATGTTAATTGTGAGCTGAATTAGATGTTATTTGAGACTCACAAAGTGCTGCACTCAATATGCCAGGAAATTTGGAAGACTCAGCAGTGGCCACAGGACTGGAAAAATTCAGCTGTCATTCCAATCCCAAAGAAAGGCAATTCCAAAGAATGTTTAAACTACCACACAATTGCACTCATCTCATGTACTAGCAAAATAATGCTCAAAATTCTCCAAACCAGGCTTCAACAGTACATGAATCATGAACTTCCAGATGTTCAAGCTGGATTTAGAAAACGCAGAGGAACCAGAGATCAAATTGTCAACATCGATTAGATCATTGAAAAAGCAAGAGAGTTCCAGAAAAACATCTACTTCTGCTTTATTGACCAAGCCAAAGCCTTTGACTGTGTAGGTCACAACAAACTGGAAAATTCTGAAAGAGATGGGAATACCAGACCACCTTACCTGCCTTCTGAGAAATCTATATGCAGGTCAAGAAGCAACAGTTAGGACTGGACATAGAACAACAGACTGATTCCAGATTGAAAAAGGTATACGTCAAGGCTGCATGTTGTCACCTTGCTTATTTAACTTCTAGGCAGAGTACATCATGTGAAATGCCAGGCTGGATAAAGCACAAGGTGGAATCACGATTGCTGGGAGAAATATCAATAACCTCAGATATCCAGATGATACCACTCTTATGCCAGAAAGCAAAGAGAAACTAAATAGCCTCTTGATGAAAGTGAAAGAGGAGAGTAAAAAAGTTGGCTTAAAACTCAACATTCAAAAAACCAAGATCATGGCATCCAGTCCCATCACTTCATGGCAAATAGATGGGGAAACAGTGGAAACAGTGACAGACTTAATTTTCTTGGGCTCCCAAATCACTGAAGATGGTGACAGCAGTCATGAAATTAAAAGACGCTTATTCCTTGGAAGAAAAATTATGACAAATCTAGACAACATTTTAAAAAGCAGAGATAATACCTGACCAACAAAAGTCCATCTAGTCAAGACTATGGTTTTTCCAGTGGTCATGTAAGGATGTGAGAGTTGGACCATAAAGAAAGCTGAGCACCAAAGAATTGATGCTTTTGAATTGTGGTGCTGGAGAAGACTCTTGAGAGTCTCTTGGACTGCAGGGAGATCCAACCAGTCAATTCTAATGGAAATCAGTCCTGAATGTTCACTGAAAGGACAGATGCTGAAGCTGAAGCTCCAGTACTTTGGCCACCTGATGGGAAGAATTGACTCATTGGAAAAGACCCTGATACTGGGAAAGCTTGAAGGCAGGAGGAGAAGGGGACAACAGAGGATGAGATGGTTGGATGACATCACCAACTCGATGTACATGAGTTTGAGTAAACTCCGGGAGTTGGTGATGGACAGGGAAGCCTGGCGTGCTGCAGTCCATGAGGTCCCAAAGAGTTAGACACGACTGAGTGAACTGAACTGAGACTCACAAAACTATAGTTCTGCCTTTTTTATACTTAGGTATCAGAAAACTAAGATCATGGCATCTGGTCCCATCATTTCATGCCAAATAGATGGAGTAACAGTGGAAACAGTGTCAGACTTTATTTTTTTGGGCTCCAAAATCACTGCAGATGGTGACTGCAGCCATGAAATTAAAAGATGCTTACTCCTTGGAAGGAAAGTTATGATCAACCTAGATAGCATATTCAAAAGCAGAGACATTACTTTGCCAACAAAGGTCCATCTAGATAAGGCTATGGTTTTTCCAGTAGTCATGTATGGATGTGAGAGTTGGACTGTGAAGAAGGCTGAGTGCCGAAGAATTGATGCGTTTGAACTGTGGTGTTGGAGAAGACTCTTGAGAGTCCCTTGGACTGCAAGGAGATCCAACCAGTCCATTCTGAAGGAGATCAGCCCTGGGATTTCTTTGGAAGGAATGATGCTAAAGCTGAAACTCCAGTACTTTGGCCACCTCATGCGAAGAGTTGACTCATAGGAAAAGACTCTAAGGCTGGGAGGGATTGGAGGTAGGAGGAGAAGGGGACGACAGAGGATGAGATGGCTGGATGGCATCACTGACTCGATGGACGTGAGTTTGAGTGAACTCTGGGAGTTGGTGATGGACAGGGAGGCCTGGTGTGCTGCAATTCATGGGGTCGCAAAGAGTCGGACACGACTGAGTGACTGAACTGAACTGAACTGACTGATACTTAATTATTAGGAAAACCGTATGGATCATAATTAGATAGGAGTTAAGCCCTTTAAATTCTGATAGGCTAGAGATAATAGAATTCTGTACCATTGTTTCAGGTCCACATCAAAAGATTACAGTCTTTCTGTGGAACTCATCCATAGAAAAAGGATGAAATCTTGCCATTTGCAGCAACATGGATGGACCTAGAGAGTTTCATTCTAAGAAAGTAAGTCAGACAGAGAAAGATATATAGTATATAACATTACTTAGATGTAGACTCTAAAAAATAATGCAAATGAATCTATATATAAAACAGAAACAGACTCAAAAATGTAAAAAACACACTTATGGTTACCAAAGAGGAAAGGCAACAGGAGAGAGATAAATTAGGAATGTGGGATTAACAACTAGATAAGCAACAATATTTACTGTTGAGCACAGTGAACTATAGAAAAATATCTTGTAATAATCTAATATGTAAAACAATCAAAGTAAAACTGAATCACTTTGCTATACACTTGAAACTAACACAACATTGTAAATCACTATATTTCAATTAAAAAAACTTAAATGATGAAATGAACACAGGCTAGGATCCAGGACTAGTAAATTGTGTGTTGCCCATAACTTCTACTTAATTACAAACAAAGATAAAATGTTCTTTTCCACTTTCCCCTCAGTTATTACAGAATGAGTAGTATTGGGGCAGGGAAACCACTAACAGATATCAGTCTTTCCTTTCTTGTAAATGGAAACTCCGTCCGTCTACTTGCCCAATCCCCAAATGTCGGAGTCATCTCTGATTTCTCTCTTTTAACCATAGCCAACCTGAAGACAAGTCATGTTGACTGAAAATACATTGATCACCTCTCACCTACTTGAACTTCCTACTCTGGCCCAAGCAGTCACTTTCTCATTAGCCTCCCTGTTTCTACCCTTCCCTAGAATCAATTTTGAGAAGGAAACGGCAACCCACTCCAGTATTCTTGCCTAGAGAATCCTGTGGGCAGAGGAGCCTGGTGAGCTGCTGTCCATAGGGTCACATAGAGTCGGACACGACTGAAGCGACTTAGAATGCATTTATGCATTGGAAAAGGAGACGGCAAACCACTCTAGTGTTCTTGCCTGGAGAATCCCAGGGACAGAGGAGCCCGGTGGGCTGCCGTCTTATGGGGTCGCACAGAGTCGGACACAACTGAAGCAACTTAGCAGCCCCAGCAGCTAGAATCAATTCACTGCACAGCAGCCAGCTGATGCTTTTAAACAAAAACAGATCAGAGCGTGTCACTCTGCTTATCCATCCCACTTGGAGTAAAAGCCAAAGGCCTGAAGATGGCCTGCAGGGCACACTTTGTATCCTGGTTCTGTTTTCTCTCTGATTTCATATCCTAGCATTTTCTATGGTGCTCATCCAATCTAACCATAACACTAGCCTCTTTGCTGTTCCTTGATTATACTAGGTATATTCCTGCCTCGGAGCCTTTGTACTTGCTTTTCTCTCTGTCTGAAATACTCTTTGCTGGATGACTTGCTCTCTTACTACCTTGTTTGTGAGATCTTCCCCTGCCTATTTTATTTAAAAATTTAATAACCCTTCCCCATACTCCTTCTTCCTTTCTGTGTTTTAATTTTCTCCTTGTACTTACACCATCTTATATACCATATATTTCTGGAAGGTTGTTTATATATTCAACTTACTATTTCAACTAAGTCAACTCAAGATTCTCTTTCTCATTTTTAGGAGGCTTTCTTTTCTCTTCCTATTGTGGAAATATATACATATATATTATGAAGTTTACTATTGTAACTGTTTTTAGATCTACAATTCAGTGACATTAAGTACATTCACAATATTGTATAACCATCACCATTATCTAGTTTCAAAATATGTTCATCTTCTCAATCAGAAACTCTCTGCCCATTTAAGACTAACTCCCCATGTTCCCTTCCCCTGGACCCTAGTAACCCCTATTTTACTTTCTGTCTCTGTGAATACCTAGATAGCTCATACATGTGGAATCATATAATATTTGCTCTTTTGTGTTTGGTTTATTTCACTTAACATATTTGAGCTTTACTCGTCTTGTAGTATGTATCAGAACTTCATTGCCTTTTACAGCTGAATAATATTCCATTGTATGGATATACCATATCTTTTTTATCCATTCATTTGTTGATAGATTCTTGGGTTGTTTCTCCTTTTGGCTATTATAGATAGTGCTGCTATAAACACTGGTGTGTCTGTTTAAGTTTCTGTTTGGAATTCCTTTAAGCAGCTTGAAGGATAATTGCAGGGTCAAATGGTGATTTTGTTTAACTGTTTGAGGAACTGCCAACTGTTTTCCACAGTGGCTTCATCAGTTTACATGTCCATCAGCAATGTGTAAGGGTTCCAATTTCTCCATGTACTCTGAAATATTTGTAATTTTCTGATTTTTTTTTTCCTAATAGCCACCATACTGAGTGTCAAATGGTATTTCATTGTGGTTTTCATTTGCATTTTTCTAATGACTAATAATATTGTGCATCCTCTCAGGTGCTGTTTTATCTCTTTTTTGGGTGAAATGTCTGTTCATGTTTTTTCCCCATTTTTTAATTGGCTTATTTGCTTTTTTGTTATTCAACTGTAGCATTCCTTTATATAGTTTAGGTATTAATTCCTTATCAAATATATGATTTGAAAATATTTTCTCCCATTCCATGAGTTATTTTTTAACTGTTTTGATAGTGTCCTTTGATGCAGACACATTTTTAATTTTGATGAAATCCAATTTATGTATTTTTCCTTTTGTTGCCTGTGTTTTTGGTGTCACATTTAAGAAATCCAATGTTATAAAAATTTCCCCCTATTTTTTAAATGAGTTTATAGCTTCAATTCTTAAGTTGAAGTCTTTGATCCACTTTGAATTAATTTTTTTTATGTGATAGAAGACAAGGGTCCAACTTCATTCTTTTACATGTGGATATTCAGCTTTCCTACTATTTTTTTCCTTATAGTATATATCTGTTTATTGTCTGTTTTCTCCCACAAGAATTTGAGCTCCATGAAGGCATGGTTTCTGTCTGTTCTTGTCATTGACATATTGTATTAATTTTTATTACTATTGCCATTTATTGCTATTTGTGGTAAAAAAAAAATCACTTTAAAATTTAGTGCCTTAGAACAGCAATAAGCATTTATTATTATTTAGGGTTTTGGCTACACTGGGTCTTCGCTGGGTGCGCAGGTTTCCCCTAGCCGTGGTGCGTACGGGTTACTCTTGTTGTGTGCACGGGTTTCTCACTGCGTTGGCTTCTCCTGTTGCAGAACTCAGGCTCTAGAGGGCGGGCTCAGTAGTTGTGTAGAGGCTGATCATCTCGGACCAGGAACCAGACCCGTGTCCCCTGCTTTGGTAGGCGGATTCTCAACACCTGGACCACCAGGGAAGCCCTAATAAATGTTTATTATCCCTTACAGTTTTGACATGTCAAGAATTTGGGAGCAGCTTACTGAATGGCCCTGGTTTACGGTTTCTTGCGGGATTCAGTCAGATGTGGGCTAGGACTGGAGTTATCTGAAAACTTGACTGGGACTAAAGGGTCTATTTCCAAGGTGGCTCATTGACATGGGTTTCAAATTGGTTCTAGATGCTGATGGGAGGCCGTAGTTTTGTTCTTAACAGAGTTGCTCACACGTAGCTGCTGACTTCCCCCAAAGCAGGCAATCTAAGAGAACAGGGAAAAACTACAGTGCCCTAACGACATTGTCTCAGAGGTTATAATCTATGCTTTTCCTGTATTTTATAGGTCACACAGTCCAGCCCTTATCAATGTGGGAGGGACTATACAAGGATGGAAGATTAGGCAGCAAGGATCACTGGGGGCCCAAATAGAGGCTGGCTACCACTTGTATCTATCCCCAGTGCCTAGAAGAGTACCTAAAATAATAATTGGTATAATAAGCCATATATTATATAGGCAGCATATGTATGTAAATGTTCAGAAAATACTTGGTGAGTGAATGAGTCACTTGGAGGTTCTTGGTGAGGCCACAGCATTAAAGAAAAATCAGAGCAACAGAGGCTTAGGAAAGGCAGGATTGACTGGAACCGAGGATTCTATATCTTCAGGATGCTCTCTGTTTCATTTTTTACTTGAGAATAGCCAGGATCTCTGGATTCAAATCCCTGAGCTTCATAATGAGAAGGCAAAGGGCAGCTTTGGCCTGAAAAATCCTCGGGGAGGTTTCTCCCAAGCCTACCCCCTTGAGCCAGTTACTGTGGTCAGGGGATCAAGGTAACACGATTGGTTTAGCTTGAGGTCAGGTATCTACACCTGTTATTAGAAGATGGAAAGGGATGTGGGCAGATAAAAATAGTACAACTCCTTGGCCAGATTAAGTAAATCCCCATTCTGTATGTTCCCATCATACTACATCTCCAAATAATAGAACATATCATTATTGTCCATTTATTTGTTCACATGTCTGTCTTGTACAGGAAACCATACGTTCTTAAACTAGAGTCTCAACACAGGTACTACATTTTTGTAACTCCAAACAACGCAGTGAAGAGAGAATTATGATTGCATTTTTGCTTTTTGTTTTTCTGTCATTGTGGTTTTGGGCCAGCCATAGTGTCCTCATCTTTTATATGGGCCAAATGATAGCTGTGGGCTTTCCAGGTGGTACCAGTGGTAAAGAACCCACTTGCCAATGCTGGAGGTATAAGAGAAGTGTATTTGATCTCTGGGTTGGGAAGATCCCATGAAGGAAGGCATGGCAACCCACTCCAGTATCCTTGACTGGTGAACACCATAGATAGAAGAGCCAGAGGGGAACGGTCCATAAGGTCACAAAAAGTCAGACACGACTGATGCGACTTAGTAGCAGCAGCAATGACAGCCACCTCATTTTGGAAGCACATTACATTGTTGGTGATATGAACTGAGAATATTAGTTATTGCCCTTCCTTTTAGAAAAGTGCCTGACACAATTCTATGTTCTTGATAGGTTTATAAGTGAATGATTGAATGAGTAAATAAATGAAGTATTCTTAGTGATTTGCTTGGGTTCACTTATCAGTTCAGTTCAGTTCAGTCGCTCAGTCGTGTCCAACTCTTTGCGATCCCATGAATTGCAGCACGCCAGGCCTCCTTGTCCATCACCAACTCTCAGAGTTCACTCAGACTCACGTCCATCGAGTCAGTGATGCCATCCAGCTATCTCATCCTCTGTCGTCCCCTTCTCCTCCTGCCCCCAATCCCTCCCAGCATCAGAGTCTTTTCCTATGAGTCAACTCTTCGCATGAGGTAGCCAAAGTACTGGAGCTTCAGCTTCAGCATCATTCCCTCCAAGGAAATCCCAGGGCTAATCTCCCTCAGAATGGACTGGTTGGATCGCCTTGCAGTCCAAGGGACTCTCAAGAGTCTTCTCCAACACCACAGTTCAAACGCATCAATTCTTCAGCGCTCAGCCTTCTTTACAGTCCAACTCTCACATCCATACGTGACCATAGGAAAAACCATAACCTTGACTAGACAGACCTTAGTCAGCAAAGTAATGTCTCTGCTTTTGAATATACTGTCTAGTTTGGTCATAACTTTTCTTCTAAGGAGCAAGTGTCTTTTAATTTCATGGCTGCAATCGCCATCTGCACTGATTTTGGAGCTCCCCAAAATAAAGTCTGACACTGTTTCCACTGTTTCCCCATCTATTTCCCATGAAGTGATGGGACCAGATGCCATGATCTTCGTTTTCTGAATGTTGAGCTTTAAGCCAACTTTTTCATTCTCCACTTTCACTTTCATCAAGAGGCTTTTTAGTTCCTCTTCACTTTCTGCCATAAGGGTGGTGTCATCTGCATATCTGAGGTTATTGATATTTCTCCCGGCAATCTTGATTCCAGCTTGTGTTTCTTCCAGCCCAGTGTTTCTCATCATGTACTCTGCATAGAAGTTAAATAAGCAGGGTGACAATATACAGCCTTGATGTACTCTTTTTCCTATTTGCAACCAGTCTGTGGTTCCATGTCCAGTTCTAACTGTTGCTTCCTGACCTGCATACAGATTTCTCAAGAGGCAGGTCAAGTGGTCTGGTATTCCCATCTCTCTCAGAATTTTCCACAGTTTATTGTGGTTCAAAATGAGGATAATAATAGGGTTACGGTGAAGGTCGCCCAGTCGTGTCCGACTCTTTGCAACCCCATGGACTGTAGCCTACCAGGCTCCTCTGTCCATGGGATTTTCCAGGCAATAGTACTGGAGTGGATTGCCATTTCCTTCTCCGGGGACCTTCCCAACCCAGGGATCGAACCCAGGTTTCCCACATTGTTGACAGATGCTTAACTGTCTGAGCCACCATGGAAGTCCCTCTTAAATAAAAAGTGCTTCCATAGCCCAACTCATGGAGAGTGGCTTATCTCTATTTGGATATCTCTCATAAGGTATATAAACTTGCCTCTGTATTTCATAAAAACTGTCAATGAATAATCCTGAATAACACAAATGCAATATCCATTAACACAATAGCCTGCAGTATTCCAAAACCTCAATTAAAGAGTAGAAAAAAACAAAAAGTAGAACTTAACAAACTAATAATTTTGTCTAGAGTCAAATTTAGATACTGAAACCAGCTAATATAAAAAAGCTTCTAACCAGTGGCTCAGACTTGGCACCCCAAACACAATAACAGTTAGTATTATAATTGTCATTCTGAGACAAATCAAATCATTGAAAGGAGGACAGAAGGAAGGAAAATGAAAGAAAGAAAAGGGAGAGATGGAGGAAGAAAGGAAGGAAAGCTGGGGAAAAATAATTAGCACGCTTATGGCCAAAAAGCTTTGGTTATTGCATTCCTAGTCCTCCACGTTCCCAGCTTCCCCCAGGGGTGCTACCTAAACAAATGTATAGGGTGGAACTGAAAGGGTGTTGAATGGGTGGATCCCAGTGGCAATGTCTTGTAAACACTCCCTATGAGTCAGCTATAAATTCAATTCAAATCCCCGGTCTCCCTGTCTTTGCTTATCATGGTTACCACCAAAATGACTTCTGCCTTTAGAAAGCCTAGTAGCAAACAGGGAAATGTCTAAAACAATGTTTGATTTTTCATTAAAACTTTTGAAAATGTAATTACTCTAACAAGATATTTTGTTATTGAGTTAGGATTAATATACCTTGCTTGATCTTCAAGTCACAGGAACAGCTTATTAACATATCAGCTTTATTTTGAGACTGTTATCTCCTTATTCTGTGGCCATTTGAGTGTCAAACAAAAATTTATGAAGTGTTAGGTTTAATTCCACACCTGTAAGAAAGGTTATTTTAATAACTGACTTCTGTAATTCAATACTGTTTCTCTTCTTGCTGTAATTGGCTGCTGGTTTTCTTTTCTGAAAGTTCTTTTTCAGAGTAGACAATGTGGCTGCATGGGTTTCAAATTTCTCATGTGGAGAAAATGATTAACTGGGGAAAAAGCTGGTTACCACAGACTTTGCTGACAAATTCTGTGGTGGCAATGTTGATTGTTGTATGGCCTTTCAGTGATGACTTCAACAGGGGTTGCTACCAAGTTGTGTTTTGATGCTAAATTAATTTTATCGTAAAGTAAAATTTTACCTTCCTAATTGACCAACCTAGATAGCATATTCAAAAGCAGAGACATTACTTTTCCGACTAAGGTCTGTCTAGTCAAGGCTATGGTTTTTCCTGTGGTCATGTATGGATGTGAGAGCTGGACTGTGAAGAAGGCTGAGCGCTGAAGAATTGATGCTTTTGAACTGTGGTGTTGCAGAAGACTCTTGAGAGTCCTTTGGACTGCAAGGAGATCCAACCAATCCCTTCTAAAGGAGATCAGTCCTAGATGTTCTTTGGAAGGAATGATGCTGAAGCTGAAACTCCAGTACTTTGGCCACCTCATGCGAAGAGTTGACTCATAGGAAAAGACACTGATGCTGGGAGGGATTGGGGGCAGGAGGAGAAGGGGACGACAGAGGATGAGATGGCTGGATGGCATCACTGACTCGATGGACGTGAGTCTGAGTGAACTCCGAGAGTTGGTGATGGACAGGGAGGCCTGGCGTGCTGTGATTCACGGGGTCGCAAAGAGTCGGACCAGACTGAGCGACTGAACTGAACTGAACTGAATGTAGTTTCTTAGTTTCATTTTTGGTAGAGGTTGAGACAAAGTTAATTAACATTAGCTGATATTGTACTTTACTGTTTTTAGACATTTCTCACACAAATAACACTTCTGTTGTTGGCAACTCTTATTCTTACTTATCTGATGAAACAAGCTTACAGAGGCCAAACGATTATCAGCAGGTGGTAGAGTCAGGATTTTTCTGTGGCGGAGTCTTTTAGAAATCTATTTAAATTTTTGTCATATTGATGTTTTGAAACTTTGGATAACAGCAATTACCATTCACTGAATGCTTATTTTGTGCCTTGGGTGTATTATTTCACTTAATTGTCACTTCAATGAGTAAGTAGATCGTTTTATTCTTTCCAGTTTATAATGAGAAGACAGGAGCTCAAAGAGGTTAAACACACTTTTGGCAAACACATGTGAAATTTTAGGTTACAGTCTAGTCCCATGCATTAATTTGGAAGTTACTAGTTCCCAGATAATTGGATAGATTAGAATTGCTACTCTAATTGCACTAAGTTTTGTCTTGCTCTAAAACAGATACTTTAGACTGTCAAGAAAAGAATGGACTTCTCCCTTGGTGGGTGAAGTGAAAACTGGCACTCAACTGATGTCCCAATTTGGTGGCAGAGTTTTAAAAGCTGTTGTTGGATTGATAGCATGAATGTCTGATATCACAAGTAGAAATGATGCCCAATCACTGGAGCCCAAGACCTGGTTCTTTACAACTATGGCAGATCTAGTCCCTACTCATGCACGAGTGCCAAGAGATGGCAATAGAATTGTGTGCCTCTTAACAATGTTCTTTCCTAAGATAATGTGTCTTGCAAACCACAGAATGCGGCGGAGGTGAAGCGGTGAGGTTAAAGCCATTTTTATCACCTCAGTACAAGGAGAGGCCACCGCTTTTGTGCTTGAGTGCTTTTTGGTTTGCGCTATGGAAAGCACTGAGCCAAGTGAAATAGGCTTTCATTTCACTATTTCATTGTGAGCCTTTGGGCTGAAGGTCACAATGGAGTGTTGTTCCTCCTTTTTCTGGAATAGTGCTGCCAAGAGAACTTTCTGATGGACAGAAATGGTGTATGTGTGCTGCCCAACTTAGTGACTAGCTGCCACATGTGGGCTATTAATAAACACTTGAAAGGTGTGACCGCTACTAAGAAACTGAAATTTTAAGTTTCAATGTAAATAGTCACATAGGGCTAGTGGCTGATGTATTGGACAGTGCAGTCCTAGAATGTAACTGAGATGCCCAAAGTGAAAATGGGCAGTGAGTTTAACACTAGTTAGTTTCTTTTCTGGACTCTGAATAGTTTTTGCCTTTCATGGGAATGTACTGAGGTTATAAGAATGCCTCCCTTGCCTTTCCTTTCTGTGAGCAATGAGGCTCACATGGCTGACTCATAAAACATTGTTGGTGACTGAGAGCACAGTGCTCTGATGTTTAACCCTTACTTGGTTTAGAGGAGACTAGAACTCAGACGCTCCTTCTGTTCCCCTCCTAGTGTGTGCATGCTAAGTTGCTTCAGTCGTACCTGACTCTTTGCAAACCTGTGGACTGTAGCCTGTCAGGCTCCTCTGTCCATGGGAATCTTCAGACAGGAATACTGGAGTGGGTTGCCATGCCCTCCTCCAGGGGATCTTCCTGACCCAGGGATCGAAATTGCATCCCCTGTGGCTCCTGAATTGCAGGCAGATTCTTTACAACTGAGCCACCAGAGCAGCCTTCCCTTCTTAGTGACCCAAATCAATATCAGGGGTGTGTGGTATTAGAACACAGGGAATCTTGAATTGCTAACTGAATTTGCCTCAGATTCAACTGTCTCTGAGGAGGGGACCCCTGCTCACTGCACCCACATTTCCTCTATCTTCTATTCTAGTTTCATTCAGAGTGTGAACAGCCGGGTGGCAGAGGGCTGAAGCAGAGGCGGTGTTGGTGTGAGATTCACACGGGGTAATTTCACTTATGCAAGTGTTTAAGCACTGGGGAGAGGTTAGAATTAGCTATTTCTCTAGTTAGATTTAGCTTTAACTTTAATCTTATTATTTATTTATACAGATTTTTTAAATTTTAAAATAAAAATTAATTTTTCAGTGAAAAACTAAAGTGTAAACTCTTTCATCAAATGAGTTGGATGGTTAGAGCTAATGGGAGAAGCTTGTCTCCTCAGGCCTATGATCTCATCAGAGATAGTATGCCTTAGGCACTTAACACAATGGTACTGATCATTTAGACTGTTTAGAATATTACACACACACACACACACACACACACACACACACACACACACATATGCAAGCATGCATGTGTGCTCAGTCACTTTAGTCATGTTGGACTCTCTGAGGCTCTATGGACTGTAGCCTGTCAGGCTCCTCTGTCCATGGGAATCTTCAGGCAAGAATACTGGAGTGGGTTGCCATGCCCTCCTCCAGGGGATCTTCCTGACCCAGGGATCGAAACTGTGTCCCCTGTGGCTCCTAAATTTGCACCAATTAAAAATACATAATTTGTACCAATAAAATAAACACCAAGCTTGTTCTTTATCATTCATTCAAAATAAGCAGCTACTATGCAAAGTGCTGGGGCAACTGAATAGTCTAAGACAAAATATGATTTCAATCTTTGCAAAGCTCTTGATCTAGTGGGTAAGTAATATAAACCACTTCTGACATTAGACTGACTGGGTTCAACCCCCATCATTTTCTATTTTTATAGATAGGGGCAAGTTACACGGTATTTACTAAGTCTTAGTTTTCTTATCTGCAAGGGGGTTATACTGATACCAGCCTCACAAGCATAGCATGAGGATTAAAAGAAAAAATGTATTAATATATACAGTCCTTAGCCAATACTTACAGAGAGTGCACAACTGTATATTAGCTTATTTTTTAAATTGAATTGACTCATGATATATTAGTTTCAGATGTACAACATAGTGATTTGATATTTTTATACATTACAAAATGATCACAACAGTATGGCTAGTTATTGGGTTGGTGCAAATGTAATCGTGGTTTTGGACTGTGAATTTTAAATCATTATAACTAGGCTCAAACACATCTTTATTAATCAAAATAGGAAACCATTACAATCAACACATTTTTGCCAATGAGAAATGTTTGTTTATTAATATAGTATAAAAATCCATGCTTCTGGATTTGATGAACTCTTGGAAAGCATTTTCTGTCTCCTGTTGGTTGTGAAAACATTTTCCCTTCAAAAAGTTGTTGAGATGCTTGAAGAAGTGGTAGTCAGTTGGTGAGAGGTCAAGTGAATATGGCAGATGAGGCAAAATTTTGGGGCCTAATTTTTGCAGCATTGGTTGTGGGACATGTGGTCATGCATTGTTGTAGAGAAGAACTGGGCCTTTTCTGTTGGCCAGTGCTGGCTGCAGGGGTTGCAGTTTTTGGTGCATTTCATTGACTTGCTGAGCTTGCTTCTCAGATGTAATGGTTTTATCAGGACTCAGAAAGCTGTCGTGGATCAGACTGGCAGCAGACCACCAGTGACCACGACTTGTTTTTTGGGTGCAACTTTGGGAGCTGGTCCACTAAGCTGGTCGTCTCCAGTTGTCCACTTTTCATCGCACATCACAATTCGATCGAGAGATGATTCGTTGTTCTGTAGAATAAGAGAAGACGGCACTTGAAAATGACAATTTTTTTGATTTTCAGTCAGCTCATGAGGAATTCACTTATAGAACTTTTTCACCTTTCCAATTTGCTTCAAATGCTGAACGACCTTAGCATGGTTGATGTTGAGTTCTTTGGCAACTTCTTGTGTAGTTGTAAGAGGATCAGCTTCGATGATCCTCTCAATTGGTTGCTGTTAACTCCTGGCGGCCCGCCACTGCGCTCCTCATCTCGTCTCAAGGCTCTCCTCTCCATTGCAAAACTTCTTGAACCACCACTGCACTGTACATTTGTTAGCAATTCCAAACGCGTTGTTGATGTTGCGAGTTGTCTCTGCTACTTTATGACCCATTTTGAACTTGAATAAGAAAATTGCTCAGGGGACTTCTCTGGCAGTCTAGACTTTGCTTTCCAATGCAGGGGGTGCAGGTTCAATCCCCTAGTCGGAGAGCTAAGATCCCACATGCCTCATGGCCAAAAAGCCAAAAACATAAAACATAAATAATATTGTAAAAAATTCAATTAAAACTTTAGAAAAAGGAAAATTGCTTGAATTTGCTTTTTGTCTAACATCATTTTCCCAGTCTAAAATAAATATAAATACACAGCAAGTAATAAGCAAACAAAATAAAAGAAGAAATGTGCATTAAAATGATGTATAACATAACCAATTTATTTAAGAATGTATTCCAATATCAAACAGCAAATGTCAACAACATAAAACTGCAATTATTTTTGCACCAACCTAATATACTGTCACCAAAGTTATCACAACATTATTGACTATATTCTCTATATTACACTGTATATTACATTCCCATGACTTATTTAATTACTGGACATTTGTACTTCTTAATTCCCATAGCCTATTTCACTCAATTCCCCATTTGGTTTGTTCTCTGAGTGTTTCTATTTTCTTATGTTTGTTTTGTTTTTTAGAGTCCACCTATAAGTGAAAACATATGATATTTGTTTTTCTCTGCCTGACTTTTTTTATATAGCATATTCCCTCTAGGTACATCTATGTTGTTGCAAATGGCAAGATTTCATTCTTTTTTATGACTAACATTTCACTGTGTTATATACACCATATCTTTATTCATTCATCTACTGATGGACACTTAAGTTGCTTCCATATCTTGGCTATTGTAAATAATCCTGCCATGAACTTTGGGTGCACATATCTTTTTTTTTTTTTTTTGGCCACACTGAGAGGCTTGTGGGCTCTTAGTTCCCCAACCAGGGATCGAACTCGAGCCCCATGTACGGGAAGCACTGAGTCCTAACCACTGGACCACCAGGGTATTCTCTGCACATATCTTTTTAAATTAGTGTTTTCATTTTCTTCAGATAAATACCCAGAAGTGAAATTGCTGGATTGTATGGTAGTTTTATTTTCAATTTTTTGAGGAATTTCCATACCATTTTCCACAATGGTTGCACCAATAATGTGTTACTGTTTTGAGTACTTGAACTCTCTAATCAGTAGAAATTGATAAGAGGCCAGATGAGAAATCCAGGCAAGTTATTGGATCTCATGCTGCAGCACAAAGGAAGCAAAATGACTAACAGATGCCCTTACTGGCTCCACGGGGTAGTGGGAGGCAAGACGGTTTCTTAAATGGATTGAGCGGATGGGCAAGTTGGTGGATTGGGCAGGAAGCATAGCTTCCTAAAAATATCCTATGGTACTTTGGGAGAAAAAGCATGGTCTGTCCACCCAACTGGTGGTGCTGTATGCAGGAGTCATACATAGTACCCTGCTTTTGCTCCTGACACCTTGGAAATGGCAGTTGGTTTGTGGTCTTTTTGTATCTGCACATGTGTGCAAGTATTTTTAGTCCCTTATAGCTTCTTTGTGTTCTGTTGCTTAAGGAAATATTTGTGCAGGTGCAAGCACTCCGGTAAAGAGTCCCAGGTCCCAGCCTAGCCCAAGCGGGACAGTTTTAAGACCCAGAAATTTCTCTCTTGTACCTTCCCAATTTCCTCCCAGAGGCAATCCGTTATGATTTTTTCACCACAAACTAGTTTTGCCTTTTCTGGAATTTCAAATAAATAGAATCAGAGTATGAACTCTTTTGTGTTTTTATTTATTTTCAAATAGGTAATATTAATATATTCACATGGCTTGAAATTAAGAAGGTACAAAAGGGGAGGCAGTCAAAAGTCTTCTTCCCAGCCTTGACTCCCAATCATTCAGTCTTCCTCCCTTGAAGCAACCATTATTTCTAGGTTTACGTGGGACCATCCCATAGCAATCATTATTAACTCAGGGCTTTCTTTATACAGGTACTTTGAGAATTCAGTTTTAAATGTTACCCAAAGGATCTTCAGACAACTCAGCTAACCAAAATAAAATCAATTTTAAAAATTACTGGAGTTCTTTTTAGACTCTGATTCCAAATGTCAGATTGTGATATTTTACCTATCTATGACTTAGGTAACCTTCAAGCCATATCTAGTTCAAGTTCTAGTATTAGAATAATTAATTAATTATTAATTACTTCTCATTTATTGAATTAACAAAACATACATTGAACAAGTATAGAAATAGAACCATGAACCAAAGAAAACCAAGCTTCTGGCTGGCCTCATTGGTGTAATTAGTTGAGTGAGGGAAACAAAAATTCACCAAAAAAAAAATCACATAATTACAGTTTCAGTGCCGTGTGATATGAAAGGACCAAGGCAGGGGAGTCTGCAGGTACTTCTTAAAGGTAGAGACTAGAGGTGTGGTCAGAAGGATGAGTACTGGAAGAGGTTTCCAGACACAGAGCAAAGCACACACGAAAAGTCTGTGGAGGGAGAAAACTGAGGAACTGGAAGAGGTCAGTGTGGCTGGAGCAGAGATAGGACAGAATGTGGTCTGAGCAGTGAGAAGAGGTGGAGAGGTGAAGAGGCCGCCTGACCATGCAGATTAGTTAAGAGGTTTTGTCTAAGGAAGTGGGAAGCCATTGAAGTGGTAGTGCTGTGGTACACAGAGCCATTTGTGTGGAAACAGGATTAGAGTGGGGCAATGGCACCCCACTCCAGTACTCTTGCCTGGAAAATCCCATGGGCGGAGGAGCCTGGTAGGCTGCAGTCCATGGGGTCGCTAGGAGTCGGACACGACTGAGCGACTTCACTTTCACTTTTCACTCTCATGCTCTGGAGAAGGAAATGGCAACCCACTCCAGTATTCTTGCCTGGAGAATCCCAGGGACAGAGGAGCCTGGTGGGCCTCCATCTATGGGGTCGCACAGAGTCGGACACGACTGAAGCGACTTAGCAGCAGCAGCAGCAGCATAGGGCATGAAAGTAAACCAATCAGAGACTAAGTTAGTAGCCCAGGGCTTCCCCCCTAGCTCAGTCGGTAAAGAATCCGCCTGCAGTACAGGAGACCAGGTTCCATCCCTGGGTGAGAAAGATCCCCTGGAGCAGGAAATGGCAACCCACTCCAGTATTCTTGCCTGGAAAATCTTACGGACAGAGGAGCCTGGCGGGGTACAGTCCATGGGGTCGCAAGAGTTGGACACAATTTAGTGACTAAACCACCACCACCCAGGCCCCTGGTCCTCCCAGGCAAAGGTAGTTTGGACTGGGGTGGTGATGGAAGACATAGAAGAGGCCAGATTCAAGGAAAATTTGGTAGGTAAAAATCTACAGGATTTTCTGATATATGGAATTTAGGAAGGAAAGGTAGATTAACATGGTGTCTCAGCTTTCTTATACAAGATAGATTCAGCTCTGATGAAACTTGGTTGAAATTACTTTTTAAATAACGGCATAATCTAAAGTTATGCAAAATTTTGCCTCAGATAAAATTTCAAGTTTTTATCTGTGTGGAAGGACATGGCTCTACTTCCTATTTTTTGAACTTCCTAATTTTTTTTTTTTTATAATGGAGAGTTTTTTTTTTTTTTTAATGCTTATTACGGTGGAACCCTTTCTGGAAATTATGGTTTTCAATTAGATAATAACCAGGGCTGGCTATCTAATTTCTAGGTTCTTTTTTGGATGCTAATTACTATCATTTTGTCACTTCTAAATGTCTAATGGAAGTAATTTATATTGCTTTTGTTACTATTATTTTTTGCCTGTTTTTCTGGGATTTGACTGGGATTAGTAGCTTGTTTCTGTTCCTCACTAAGTACTTTCCTTCTAAGAATGTCTTCGTTGATATTGGATGACTGCCCGACTGGACATCACATATTTGTGCCCATGTTCTGCCCACTGCCGGACTCTGCATACCAATGTGTCGAGACGACTGATGGTCGAGGGATTTGCAATCACAAGTGCCATTTACACGTTAATTGTTTTTTCAGAGTGATCTGGTTGCCTCTCGAGGACGCTCCGGCGGCCGCTGGAAGCTTGCGCGTCTGCATCCCAGCCTGGGACCCCTGCGCGTGGGCGATGCGGCAATGCCAAGCCGGCAGCCTTAAGGCTGGGGTCGCTTCGGGCCAGGAACAGGAACGTTTGGTGCAGCTCTTACAGGCAAGGGGCGGTTCTAGAGACTGGGGAAGTCAGCAGTTTGTGCGTCCGATGGCTGGAGCTTTGAAAGAGAGGCGGAGGAACAAGCGAGAGCTCCCCGCCCCCGGGCCCCACTGTCCAATCCCTTCGGCTTCTCCTATTCTCGGCTGGCCGGCCCGACCCCTAACCTGCTCGAACCCATTATGCGGTAGAGACGGCCGGGTCTCTTTAAGGCCCTTGCCGCGCCTGCGCCTTGAGCCTTCCTGACGCGGCCGGGCCGGACCCGGGAGGAGCCGGCGGCGGGCACGCTAGGGGTCGGGTTGTAGTTGAAACCGCGGCGGCTCGGCAAGAGTGGGGTCAGGGTCGGAGGCGGCCCCGAGCTCCTGAGTGAGCGCGGCGCTCGAGAGGAGGCGCAGAGGGCGGCCCGCGAAGCCGGGAGCGAGGCCGAGGCGCTGAGACGCGGCGGCTCGGCTGCCGGCTGGATGGGAAGTTAATGTTTACGACGGAGTCCACCCAACGTTTCCAAGGTGAGGGGCGCCGCGCCAGGCCGGGCGGGCCGGGAGGCCGGGCGGGCCGCGAGCCCGAGTTCCGCGGGACGCACACCCGGGCCGAGGCGCGGCGAGTCGGGGCCGCCACTAAACTTGCGGCGCGAGCGGGGCGGGCGCCTCCGGCCCTACTGGGGCCTAAGTTCCCTGTGGCCACCGGGACCCTCCCCACCGCGGTTGCTGCGGAAGAAACTCGCCAGCGGGACTTCCAGTAGATTCCCAGGGAGGTGAAGGGACGAGGCTGCTTCGGGGGCGCTTCCTCGATATCTTGTGGGGCATACTGACTCTTCACCCCCGCCCTCGAGGCCAGGAGTCTGTTCCCTCTGGGAGACCAGATGGGGCGAGACTGTCCGCGCCTCTTGCAAGTTGGCGTCTTTACTTGGCCTCGGGGATTCTGCGTAAGGCCATGTCTCCAGGCAGGTGATGGGCGAGCCAGGTGTGTTAAATGACGCCCAAGGATGCAGTTGGGAGCGTTTGTAGCCATCTCTATAGTCACTTTATGACTAGAGGGGCAAGCCTCAAATTAACCACAGAATTTCCGGTAGGTTGGATTGTGGTGGTAGTGTCTGATTTAGAGTTGCTGTGATTTCTTTGTGTTTTTCGTTCTGTCTTTTGGGCATCATAGATCAGCTCAGTTGGCATCCTTTCACTGAAGAGTTAACCAAAACTTTTGGAATGGTTCCTTCACTTTACTCCTATCTGTTGTTGTTAGAAGTGGTTTCAAAAAGCAGCATTTTCTTGCAAAGATATCTCTTCTGTGGGTTTCAGTGCCGAATAACAGAATTCTTCCATTGGTGAAAGCAATCTGGTGCTTCATGAAAATCAAGAAGTTATCTGTTCGGAGTTTTTACCTTTGTTCTGGACTGAAATGTATTAGTAGCTTTTTTGTTTTGTTTTTCAAAAATGTTATTAATAAAGTTTCTGCAGTTTACCAGAAGCTCCTATTCTAAAATGCTAGCCTTAAGGTCTCTGAGAAATTTGTGTTAAAGAAATCTTAGAAAACTTATTGTAGTATAACATATTTTTTAAAAGTGCCAATCTTGAGTATGCAGGTAAAGACTTTTTACTAAGTGTACTATTACGGATCAAGAAACAGAACATTGCAGGATTGGGGTATATATCCAGGAGTAGAACTGTTGATTTATGAGGTATGTGAATAATAAAATGTTAGCATTAGATCCAGTTGAACATTTTCCCAAAGTAGTTTTACTTTGGGAATTAGCAGGGAATGGTATTCCATTTACCTCATATCCTTGCTAATGCTTCTCAGTTTTAAAAAATTTTGCTATTTTGGTTGAAGTGCAGTAATATATATGTAGCTTTATTTTACATTTTTCTGATGATTGTGGTTGAGTACCTTTTGTTGGCCATTTATATGTTGTCTTTTGTGAAGTGCTGTTAAGTCTTCTTATTTTTTAAATTGGTTTGTAGTTCTTTATTCAGAATATAAGTTCTGTTTGTGTGTGTGTATGTGTATGTATGTACACATCTATTCCCCATGAGTCCTTTCTGGACTTAATCATTGTCCACTTTGTATCTTGTCTTTTCAGTCTTGATGGCCTTTTTTTTTTGATGAATAAAAATTGCTAATTTTAATGAAATATACTTAATCCTTGTCTTTATGATTACTTCTGTTTGTGACCTATTAAAGAAATCTTTGCTTCGCTTAAGAATATGGAGATGATTTCTCATGTTACCAAGTATGTGTGCTCAGTTGCTTCAGTTGTGTCCGGCTTTTTGTGACCTTAGCCTATGGACCTTAGCTGATTTGGCTCCTCGGTCCATGGGATTTTCCAGGCAAGAATACTGGAGTGGGTTGCCTTTGCCTGCTCCACCCATGTTATCATACAGAAGTTTTATTTTTACTTTTTACATTTAAGTTGTACGATTTACAGTGAGTTGTAGGTGGATTGTAGGGGTCAAGATTCACTTTTTACCGTATGGGTATATGTTTGACCCAACACCATTCACTGAATATATATCATCCCTGCCCCTCTGCACTGTGTGACACTTTTTTGTAAGTTAGGTGAACGTAGAAGTGTGGATCTGTTTCTGAACACTATTCTGTTTCATTGGTCTGTATGTTACCCTTGCACCAATATCACTGTATTAATTGATATAACTTTATAATAAGCCTTGATATGGGTCATTCCTATTTTGTTCTTTAAGATGGTCTGGGCAGTTCTTGGCTCTCAGTGTTTCCGCATAAATTTCAGAATCTTGTCCATTCATACAGATTTTGGAGATTGGAATTGAATCTATTTATCAATTTGGAGAGAATTCAGTTCTTAACAAAACTGAGTTTTCTAGTTTATGAACGTGGTATGTTCTTCCACTTCTTTATGTCTTTTAAAATTTCTCTGATGTTTTGTAGTTTTCTGTATTAAAGTCTTGCATACCATTTGTTATTTATTTGTAGGTATTTTATATTTTTAATGTTATTGTAAATGATATTTTAAAGCATTTGTGGCCAGTATACAGAAATACAACTGATTTTGGGAGTGAGGGGAGTGGCTCGGAAATTATTTTAAAACAAATCCCAGACATCATTTCATTAATAAATCCTACATTTTTAATTTCCCTTCAAGACCTAGTCCAGATTACACCTTGTATGTTCTAATTTTCCAAGGTTTTCTGATCTTTTTCTATTTGCATGTTATCTCCAGGGTCTGAGACAAAGATTTGTAGAGTGTTTAATATAAAGTGTGAATGTGTTAGGCTCTGGGGATACAAAGCTGATTAAGATGCTGCCCCTGCTTTTAAGGAGTTTAGAGTCTAGGAGGAGTTGGAGAAATTCAAGAAAAGACCTGTATCTTGCTATGATGAAAATTGGTTTGGCTGCATGAAAAGGGACATTTAAATCAAACTGTGGGGGAGGTAATATGCCTGGCTCCCAGTGTTCTGAGAGCTGGGCAGAGGAAGTGGGCTGTGGGTGGGGGCTGCTATTCACTATACATACTTCTGCTTTATTCCTTGGCTTTCAGCCTTGAGCCTCTCTCCACTTTTCTTGAGTCTGGAGTCTCTCCAAGTCTGTGTTTCCAGAGAATAAATTTATGAGAGGACGTGAATGGGGGAGAAGGGAAACTGCAGGTCCATATACAGACTTTGTGTGTGTGTGCTCAGTCGTGCCCAACTCTTTGCGACCCCATGGACTGTAGCCCACCAGGCTCCTCCGTCCATGGGATTCTCCAGGCAAGAGTACTGGAGGGGGTTGCCATTTCATTCTCCTGTGTAATTAACACACAGTACAGAGTATAGTGAAAAACGCCAGACAATTCCTTCATATTCCTTTCTCCTGTCTTCCCTACTCCCTGCCCAGAGGCAACCCCTATTCTGATTTCTCTCTGCAAAGATTAGCACCAGTATTTTCTAAATTTGCCCAGGTGATTCAAATGTATGGTCAGGATTGAAGCCATTGGTTTGAGTGGGCTGTTTGAGCCTCTCTCCAGTGTCTGTCTTTCCTTTTGGCCTGATTCTATTTCCCAGAGAGTATGGAAGTTTTCTGCTTGGAGGCCAGAGGTCTAGTTGCCAGTGGTCTGGGAACTCAGGAAAGGAGAGTTGGGTAATGAGCCATAGAGCATGTAATGTGAAGGGACACATATTGGCTTCATCTTTTCACGATGTATGGTTTTACCCTTTTTAGAGACTGAATCCCTAATCTGCTGCCTTACTGAGATTAGATCACTCAGTGGCTTGAAAGAGGAATGTAGGTCTAGGTTTCTAACTATTCAAACAGTTTTCACCCGATCTTTCCTTCTTCAGTCCCCCACTTCTTTGCTCTGGCAGCTCCCCAACCCTTTGAGGATTCTGTACTGTCAACTGGGTTTGTTCTTGGTGGTCAGCGCACTGCTGTCTTTGCAAAAACTACTTGTCTTTGACCTAATCAGTTACCACTCGTCCATCTCTCCAGCTTTCAAGGGTTTGTTGCTGTTGTTTGTTCCATTCTCTTGATCCTTATGGTTAGTGTCCTAAAAACAACTGCAAAGTTTTCTTCATCCTTGTTTTATTAGAGTTTAGTTGTTGTTGAGTCACAGTACTGTCTAACTCTTCTGCGGTCCCATGAGCTGTAGCCGCCAGGCTCCTCTGTTCATAGGATTTCCCAAATAAGAGTACTGGAGTGGGTTGCCGTTTCCTCCTCCAAGGGATCGTCCCAACCCAGGGATCGAACCCATGTCTCCTGCATTGGGAGACACATTCTTTACCACTGAGCCACCAAGGCAGCCCTATTAGGATTCTGGGAGAGAGAATTAGATGTGTGTGATCCATCTGCCATCTTAACCTGGAAGTCCCTCATTTTTCATCATACAAAAATGTGTTGCCATCTGTCCATCACTGTTGTCTCCTCCCTGTGGGGTTATAGCTTTTAAAGTTTCTTTACTGTTATCTACATAGAATGGTAGGAGGGAGAGCATCTAAATACTGGATCAAACTGTCATTTCCCTAGAAATCCTTAAATTCTTTTGAGAAGTATCTTTTGTCCCAGAGTTTTATAATCTCAGGATTGGAAGTGATTTTAAAGATAAGACAGCTTAGTGAGCTATTTGATATTTTCTGTAGTGGGGAACTCACTTAGAAGAGATGAATGACTGGAGAAATGGAGTGGATCTCTGCACTGGGTCTGGAAATCCATATGTGCATTAAACATTTAATAGTGAGTGAACAAATAGATTTTGCGTATTTGTAACATAGAAAAGTTATTAAAAAGTCGTGTTGGTTTTGTTATTTTAATCAATAATCATTAAATCTAGCTATGGTCATGGGGGGTAATACTTACAATTTTTTGTTTTTTGCTTTTGACTGAGTTCTCTGAATATTTATCACATAGGTCACAGCAGTAGCAGGAGTGAGGGAGAGACAGGAGACTCCTTTACCCTTTAGGTAGCTCTGGAGGTCTGCCAGCCTACGGGGGGTTTCCTTCAGGCCTGCCTTCTGCCAGATGTGCCTCAGGTCTGTCTTGAACTTGATCTGCTTCACTTCCAGGCTGACTTTCCACCGCAGGAATCAGGTCCTCTTGACCAACTTGCAGTGCTTGAGATGATGTTGGCACATCTTGAGCACATCTTTGCAGTACATGTCAGACCTCCTTACCCACTCCTGCCTAACCCCTTCCCCAGCCTGGCTGGGCGGACAGTCAGAGTTGGGGTGAGACACAGTCCCTGAGGCCCCAGCATCCATTCTGGGCAGGAGGTAGCAAATGATCAGCCAGTTCTCCAGGGGCTGATGGATATCTTCCTGGGGACCAGCATCTCCTCAAACTCCGGGTGGACCTGCTGGCCAGGAAGGGAGGCAGCCCCATGTGGGCCTGTTGGTTGCATGCTATAGTGAGACTGGCAGTCTTGCCTGCCCAGCACCCCTGAGACAGGCCAGGGCCCACTGCAGCCTGCCCCGGGGTACATCCCCGAGCAGCTGGGAGTCAGGTGTGCCAGAACGTGGTCTGTGTGTGGCAGCAGCCTCATGTGCTCAGCAGGGCCTTCCTGAGCCTCAGCTTCACCCTGAGGCGCCCACAGTGCGTTGCAGGTGGTATGGGTGCCTTGGCTGTTCCTGGAACCCACAGACTGTGGCCTCACGCTGACCCTCCCCAGATGTGGCCAGGAGACTGACCATTCCACCACCCAGAATTTTTTGTTTTGAAACACAAGATTCTGTACCAGAAAAAGTTGATAAATTGCTAAAGTTGTTGAAATCTTGATAGTTAACTTAAACTGGTAAGTTAATTAGAACTACCCATTAAAACCTCTCTGTAACTTCTTTAATAACTTTGTTATATTTTGCACTCTTTTTTTCTTTAAAACACTAAATAGGTTTCCAAATGCTTTTTGAAATAAAAGTTTTTATCATAGAGTTCATGATATGAAAATATTATTCTCAGTGTTACTTGCTTTCTGTTAGGCTAAATTTATAAAATTTTATGTGTTTACCCTTCAGTTGTATCCATGTTTCTGGGTTTCAGTGTCTTTTTTTGTTGTTGTTGCTCTTGTTCAGTCGCTCAGTTGTATCCGACTCTTTGCAACCCCATGGACTGCAGCACACCAGGCTTCCCTGTCCTTCACCATCTCCTGGAGTTTGCTCAGACTCATATCCATTGAGTCCATGATGACATCCAACCAATCTCATCCTCTGTCACCCCCTTCTCCTCCTGCCCTCAATCTTTCTCACCATCAAGGTCTTTTCCAGTGAATCAGCTGTTCTCATCAGGTGGCCAGAGTATTGGAGCTTCAGCATCAATCCTTTCAGGGAATTTCAGGGTTGATTTCCTTTAGGATTGACTGGTTTGAGCTCTTTGCTGTCCAAGGGACTCTGAAGAGTCTGTCTCAAGAGTACTGTCTCTGTGCTTCATGAGAGGGTTCCCTGCCTGTGCTGTTTGTAGTTTATTAAGTAGCCAAAGACAATGTGGCTTTAGTGCTTGTTTATTGTACTTTGTACTAATCCAACCCTCACAGTAGTACTTTGAAAAATGTTCCCTAAAGCTGGTTAAACTGGCTTTTAATCTGGATCTTCACTGTAGGTTTTGGTATTCAGTGTCTTGTGAATTTATGATTAGGGCTCTATCTTTAAGGAACTGCTGGCTCCTGTGTTCTTGAAAGGAACCTTGATAGAGATAGGAACAGAATGGTTTTCTTATGGATCATTGCCCTTTTTGTTTTTCACAAGAAAGTGTAAGCACTGACAGGGAAGTGACCATGGGCATTTTGTCTTACCTTTGAATTGGTGCTCAAATGATTAGTTGCTGTATTCGGCTTGGTACAGTTCTTTTGCTGTGTTAAAAATGAATCCAGGGACTTCCCTGGTAGTCTAGTGGTTAAGAATCCATCCTCCAGTGCAGGAGGCACGGATTTTATGCCTGGTCGGGGAACTAAGATCCCACAGGCCATGGGGCAACTAAGCCCATGCACCGCTTCTACTGACCCTGAGTATCACAACTAGAGAGACTTTGTGCTGCAACGAAAGACCCGATGCAGCCAAAAATAAATAAATCTTTTAGAAAATGAATGGAGCTTTCTCATAAATTATGCTAGTAAGTTTGTTAGAACAATGCTAACAGATACTGGATAAAAGTTTCACTTTAATGAACAATTGTGTAATATGATATTTGAATGAGATACATGAGAGAAAGAAAAATTTAATAAATTTGGGTATACTAGAAATCATGATAGTTTAGAAGACTGAGCCAGAATTTGGTGGTGAGAAGATATAAGTAAACTGAGAATGAATCCTAGCTCGTGCAAAGTGTAGTGGCTTTAAATATTTAATTGAAATGCATGTAAGAGAGGAGCACAATGTTAAAGACTGAACTTGGCTGCCTTTTTGAAACTGTGGAGAAGCTTCTTTGCCACTGCTGGATGAACAAGGTTATAAATGTTGTCAAGGATGGTATATTGACATTTAACACACAAAATCAGAAAAATGAGTCAGTAGATGATCTAAAAATTTAATGGAGTTATAAACATTGTCAGTAAGTCATTAAGAATCAGCAAAGATAACATATATATAGCATCCCGAATGTGTCAAGTATAAGGATGGATGTTGGGGTAATTGTGATCAGTTCTCTATAGACAGAATCTTTGCTTTATAAACCGGAATTTATAAACCAGAGGAACACACAGTGGCTACAGTCTTGCTTCTTTACTTTTTTTGTGTTTGGCCACACTGCTCAGCTTGTGGGATCTTAGTTAGTTCCCCAACCAGTGATCGAACCCAGGCATATGGCACTGAGAACGCCAAGTCGTAACCACTGGACCGCCGGGTAATTTCTGGTGTAGTCTTGTTTCTGAGTGAGGTGATAAATAAAGAAGGGGGGTGATTTAGTGATTGGTTTGTTTTAAATCTTGAGCCTTTTTAAAAAATGAAGTATAATTGATTTTCAGTGATGTGTTTCAGGTGTACAGCAAAGTGATTCAGTTGTACATATATCCTTTTTCAGATTCTTTTTCTTTATAGGTTATTATAAGATATTAAATATAGGCCCCTATGCTATATAGTAGGTCTTCATTGTATATATAGTAGTATGTATCTGTTAATTCCAATCTCCTATTTATCCCTCCTTTCCCCCACCTTTTTGCTTTGATAACCATCAATTTATTTTCTATGTCTGTGAGTCTATTTCTGTTTTGTAAATAAGATCATTTGTATCTTTTCTTTTTTTTTGATTCCACATATAAGTGATATCATATGATACTTGTTTTTCTCTGTCTGATTTACTTCACTTGGTATGATAATCTCCACAGGTCTATCTGTGTTGCTGCAAATGGCATTATTTTATTCTTTTTTATGTGACTGAATAATATTCCAGTGTGCATGTATATATATCACATCTTTATCCATTCATTTTTGGATGGACATTTAGGTTGTTTCCATGTCTTGGTTATTTTCAGTAGCGCTGCTCTAAATACTGGAGTGCATGTATCTTTTCAAATTAGAGTTTTTGTCTTGTTTGAATATATGCTCAGGAGTGGGATTGCTGGATCAGATGGTAACTCTCCTTTAGTTTTTATAAGGAACATCCATACTGTTTCCATAGTGGTTGCACCAGTTTACATTCCCATAACAGTACAGGAGGGTTCTCTTTTTTCCACACCCTCTCCAGTATTTGTTATTTGTAGACTTTGGCGATGGCCATTTTTCCAGATGTAGTGGCTATTCTGACAGCTGTGAGGCTTTTGTATGGAAAAATGCTGAGTTTTAAAAGTTTTAAATCTTAATATTTGCTTTAGAAATATTTGAGGTGAAGTTTATGTGTAGTGAAATGCTCAGAACTTAGCTATAAAGCTGAATGAGTTTAAAAAAAACTGATGTGTAATTGTTTTACAGTGTTGTGTTTCTGCTGTACAGCAGTGTGAATCAGCTGTAAGTATACAAATATCCCCTCTCTTGAGCCTCCCTCCCATTTCAACCTCCTAGGTCATCGCAGAGTATGGAGCTGAGCTCCCTGTGTTCTGTACGGCAGCTTCACACTAGTTGTCTGCTTTATGCTTGGTAGTGGATAGATGTCAGTGTCCCTCGCTCAGTTTGGCTTACTTACCCTCTCTTTCCCCTGCTGTGTCCACAAGTCCATTCTCCGCGTCTGCGTCTCTCTTCTTGCTTTGCAGGTAGGTTTATCAGTATCATTTTTTCTAGTGAATGAGTTTCAGTAAATATGTACTCTTGTGTGACTCTCTGCCTTCCCAATAATCCCACGTAGTTCCTTTAATCAATTCCTGTTCTGATACTACCAGTTTAGTTTTTCTAGGTCTTGAACGTCACCTAATAGAAAAGTAGAATAAGTGTGTATTCTTTGCAGGCTGGCTTCTTTAGTTCAATGTAATGTCTTTGAAATTCATCCATTGTTGCTCTTATCAGTAGTTCTTTTTTTTTCTCCTGTTGCTCGTTGGGGTATATCGGTCATCTTCCTTTTTTAAAAAAAAATTATTTTTTTTTTATTGAAGGATAGTTGCTTCAGTAGTTCTTTATAATTGATGTGTAGTAAAATATGGGCTTCCCTGGTAGCTCTGCTGGTAAAGAATCCGCCTGAAATGCGGGAGACTCCAATTCAATTTCTGGGTCAGGAAGATCCCCTGGAGGAGGGCATGGCATCCCACTCCAGTATTCTTGCTAGGAGAATCCCAGTGGACAGAGGAACTTGGTGGGCTACAGTCAGTGGGGTCGCAAAGAGTCAGGTACGACTGAGCAACTAAGGACAGCACAATACATTATATAACTATAACACAGTTTATTTATTCTCCCTTTAGGCTATTATGAATATAACTGTTATGAACACATAACTGCTAGTCTTCTCGTAGACATACATTTTAATTTCTCTGGTATAAATAACTAATGGTGGACTTACTGGCTCATAGGGCAGCTGTATGTTTAACTTTAGAAGACATTGCCAAACAATTTTCCCAAGGGGATATATCATTTTACATTGCAGCCAGCAGCCTATGAAAGATCTACTTGAATGACACATCAGAACTGAGTTTCAGAAAGCCTTTTCTGGCACAGTGGGGTGTGAGACTTGAGATAGGGAGCATGCACAGTGAAGCGACACAGATGGAAATTGGTGTATTCCTGTTCTAAGGAACCGATAGGTCAGGAGAGAATCTTATGGACTCTAGAGCCTATGGTGTTTGGGGTGAACATAAAGCAGGGGTCAGGTGATCCCCACATGTCTGCCCATGTGTTAGTCGTTCAGTGGTGTCCGACCGTTTGGGACCCCATGGACTGTATGTAGCCCACCAGGCTCCTCTGTCCACGAGATTCTCCAGACAAGACTACTGGAGTGGGTAGCTATTCTCTTCTCTAGGGGATCTTTCCAATCTAGGTCTCCTGCTTTGCAGGCAGATTCTTTACCATTTAAGCCACCAGGGAAGTGCATATCTGCCATAGGCTGTTGGGTATTGGTGCACTAGTCATTAATAAAATGGAGGAGTACATTTTAGAGGGAAGAGGGAGAAATCTGTTTGTAAGTAGTAATTGGGGTAAAAGGAAGTAGATGAGATAGTTGTGTATAAAGAGGAGAAAGCCCAGGATGGAATTGGAATTTTGGGGACCACTGACATGTAAGAAATAAGCTGATGAAGAGAAGTCTGGAAAGGAGCAGGAGGAATTCAGTAACTACTACAGAAGGGACACCGGAAGCGATTTTAACAAACTGAAAGAGTTGAACTTTGAAGAAGGAGGGAGAGGCTTGAATGTTGTTAATGTGAGTAAAAAGTAATAATAGCCTTTTGGGAGATTAACTTAAAAATACATTAAAACTTAAAATGTAATGTTATTTGACCAAATAGTTGCACTTTATGGAATAACTTCTAGAGAAACAGACAAATATGTAAAGATGTGTTTCAGTTCAGTTCATTCGCTCAGTTGTGTCCAACTCTGCGACCCCATGAATTGCGGCATGCCAGGCCTCCCTGTCCATCACCAAATCCTGGAGTTCACCCAAACTCATGTCTATCGAGTCGGTGATGCCATCCAGCCATCTCATCCTCTGTCGTCCCCTTCTCCTCCTGCCCCTAATCCCTCCCAGCATCAGAGTCTTTTCCAATGAGTTAACTTTTTGCATGAGGTGGCCAAAGTATTGGAGTTTCAGCTTTAGCATCTGTCCTTCCAAAGAAGTCCCAGGGCTGATCTCCTTCAGAATGGACTGGTTGGATCTCCTTGCAGTCCAAGGGACTCTCAAGAGTCTTCTCCAACACCACAGTTCAAAAGCATCAATTCTTTGGCACTCAGCTTTCTTCACAGTACAACTTTCACATCCATACATGACCACTGGAAAAACCATAGCCTTGACGAGACAGACCTTAGTCGGCAAAGTAATGTCTCAGCTTTTCAATATGGTATCTAGGTTGGCCATAACTTTTCTTCCAAGGAGTAAGTGTCTTTTAATTTCACCATCTGCAGTGATTTTGGAGCCCCCTAAAAATAAACTCTGACACTGTTTCCCCATCTATTTCCCATGAAGTGATGGGACTGGATGCCATGATCTTCGTTTTCTGAATGTTGAGCTTTAAGCCAACTTTTTCACTCTCCTCTTTTACTTTCATCAAGAGGCTTTTTAGTTCCTCTTCACTTTCTGCCATAAGGGTGGTGTCATCTGCATATCTGAGGTTATTGATATTTCTCCCGGCTCTCTTGATTCCAGCTTGTGCTTCTTCCACCCCAGCGTTTCTCATGATGTACTCTGCATATAAGTTAAATAAGCAGGGTGACAATATACAGTTTAGAGATATTCTAAACCTCTAGGCACCTAGTAAAGTATATAGTAATGAAAAACTGAAAACAACCCGAGAATCCATTAATAAATAAATAAATAAAATATGGTGCATTCATATGATAAAATGCTATGCAGCTGATGGAATATGTTATACATACACACCATATTCCATCAGCTGCATAACATTTTATAGTATATGCATACATACACACACATGGTATTAGTTTTCTATCGCTGCTGAAACAAATTAGTACAAACTTAGTGGCTTAAAACAGAAATGTAGTGTCTTAACAGTTATGGAGGCCAGAAGACTCAAGTGTTTTACTGGGCTAAAGTCAAGGTATTGACTCTTGCTGGTTACTGAGGTAGAATCCATTTCCTTCCCTTTTCCAGCTGTTAGAGTTGCATTCTTTGTATTCCTTGCATTGCATTCCTTGACCTCTTCCTGCATCTTCAAAGTCAATTGCATTGCATCTTCATGTGGGCCTAACTCAGATAATTCAGGATAATCTCTTCATCACAAAACTTTTCCCTTAATTACCTCTGCAATTTAAGTCCCTTTTGCAATTTAAGATAACATGCCCAGGTTCTGGGTTTTATGATGAGCTCTTTTGTTGTTGTTTAGTTGCTAAATTGTGTCTTGACTCTCTTGCAACCCCATGAACTGTAGCCTGCCAGACTCCTCGGTCCATGGAGTTTTCCAGGCAAGAATATTAGAGTGCGTTCACATTTCCTTCTCCAGGGGATCTTCCTGACTTAAGGATTGAACCTGCATCTCCTGCACTGGGAGGTGAATTCTTTACCACTGAGCTTCTAGGCAAGAGTACTGGGGTGGGTTGCCATGCCCTTCTGCTGGGGATCTTCCTGACTGAGGGATCGAATCCAGACCTCCTGCATTGCAGGTGGATTCTTTACCACCTGAGCCACCAGGGAAGCCCTGAGTTCTTTAGGAGGCCGTTAATTATGCTGTCACATAATACTAACAGAGAAAATCAGGCATATTATATAAAAATTTCTCAAAATATATAGTATGATCTTTTTTTTTTTTTTTGGCTGGGCTGAGCAGCATATGGGATCTTAGTTCCCAGACCAGGGATTGAACCCATGTTCCCTACAGTAATAGCTTGGAGTCTTAACCACTGGTCCACCAGGAAAGTCCCCAGGTATGATCTAATTTTTTGTTAACTTAATACATATACCCGTATAGTAGCATATGTATAGCAATCTTAATAAATATATACTGTACTGCTAAAAGTGGCTGTTTTTGAGAGTGGGATTACAGAGTACTCAAACTTTTCTGTTTTTTTCCTATGATAATTTCAGTTCTTAATGAGCATGTATTTACTGATGAGAAAAATAAAAAACAAAAGGAAAGAGTATTGTGTGGGTCACATGTTACAGAGAGATCTGCAAGTAAGATGAAGATTGTAAATCATGTACTGAATTTAGCGCAAAGAGGCTGTTGGTGAGTGACTTTGATAAGTGTGGTTTTAGTAAAATGGTATGGTGGAAACCACATTGCAGTAAAAAAGTGGGAGATGAAGTAGGGAAGAATGAAAATTCAACGTGTGTCCAGCTGCTTAGCTGTGGGGGAGGGACAGTACTGTGAGACAGGGGGTATTTAGTGGGATGTAAGATCCAGTGAGAGTTCTCTATGGCAGAGCAGCCTCTGTAAAAGCTGAGAGCAGAAACTGGGAAGAAGAGACAGACTGCCTCCTGAGTTCCAGGACGAGAACAGGAGGCCTGTCTTCTGACTTTAGACAGAAACCCTACTTTTCTGTGGCTTGTGAGACTAGAGAGGTATGGATATGTGTAGTAGTTAAGTTTATAACATTTTTGTTTTCTTTAACATTATCAGATTAAAAAAAAAAATCTCTCATAGTTCTAAATGTTCCTCTGGCATTTTGTTAAAGTCTAAAGTTATTGTGTACCTGGGTTAATTTACTCGAGTACTTGCTAATGTACTCTCACTTTGTTGGTTTGTCCCAGAACTTCTGATGATTTCTGTAGCTTCATAGTGTATATGAGGTTCAGGGAATGAGACCTAGGTTTTCTAGTGTAGTGTTTTGGGGATTCCCCCTACTCCCTTGCCCCTTTGTTATTGAAACTAATAATACATAAAAATCTGCTAGTATGAGCTGATCGATTCTCTTTTGGCTCTACAATGTCTGAACAGGAAGGCATTGTAGATACCATTCACCCCAACCTTTTTTTTTTTAAGTTCTGACAAAGAAACAAGGTTTAAAAACACTTTAACTTGTGAAGGCCCTGTGGCTTTGGTTGCTTGCATGCTCAGAAGGCCCTATGCACTTTGTCAATAAAATGTGGTGCTTTTACCTTGCTGAAATGCTGAGGACCTTTCAAAAAATCATTTCATTGTTACTATATTTCTGTGAAGATTTCTTGAGTTTTCATGTATCCTTCTATCCAATTTCAATTAACATACATTTTCCACTTATTTCAGTTATTTTAAACCAGTATCAGTGTAATTAAATTAATTTAAATGGCAATTTAAAATATTTTTTAGGCCTTGCCATGATCTGTGCATTATTTGCTTGTTTTGTAGAATTGTGTTAAAGATTTTTATTGACATTATAGGATTTTTCAAAACAGTGGTAATTCATTTTTATTTCACCCTCGGTATGGAGTGATAGTGCTTCACTCCCCCCCCCCCCTTCTTGATATATTGTGTACATTAAATAAAAGATTCATGTAATGTGTGATATATTTTAAGAGATACTTGTTCTGAATTTGTGCTTGTGCTTTTTTCATACTAGATGGAAGCATCAGAAAACAGGTATTTTAGTATTCTTGCTGCTGCCAGGAAAACATTGTGTGTGCGGATATGCTTTTTTTTAAAAAACATTTTGTGTTTGTAACAATAGAAGGTCGAGGTTGGGAACAGGCTTATTAGCTCTTTACTCATAAACTTGAACACCTTGGCTATAGAAATTTTAGGTTCAGCTCACAATGGCCAAATTTTAGTTATCTAGTATTCTTATCAGTGTATTTTACATAGCATTCTCTTCCAGTTTTAATGCAAAAGTATTGATGGAGAAATTATATCAGTAGTTTGGTAATACAGTAAAATATTTCACATAATAGCAATTGCCTTTTCTTTGAAGGAAAGCAGCAGTAGTTTTTATTGAAGCAAGTAAAGTTCTGTTTCAGGAAGAATTTTATTATGATATGAATTGATGGCCAGAGGGGAACAAAGTGGCATAATGTAGAGAGTGTGTGTTAGTCACTCAGTCATGTCTGACTCTTTGCAACTCCAGGGTCTGTCCATGGAATTCTCCAGGCAAGGATACTGAAGTGGGCTTCCATTCTCTTCTCCAGGGCATCTTTCCAACCCAGGGATCGAACCTGGGTCTTCTGCATTGCAGACAGATTCTTTACCATCTGAGTAGAAAGAGCAAGCGTTTTGCTTTGTCATTTTCCTTCTCCTTTTAACCTGTCTGGGTCTGTTTCTTTATCAGAAAAATGTGTGTTTTCATATTTACCATGCAATACTGTTCATGAGGAATGGAAATAATAAATGTAAAGTATTTGGAACAGTGCTTGGCCTATGTTTTGTGCTCAATATAAATAGATGTTATGATTTTGTGATTATCAGTTTCTTAAAGGAAGTTTAAAAGAATGCAGAAAGCATGAATGGAGTTGACTGTAAAATATAAGGAAGACCCTTCTGATAGCAGGGTTGGTTTCAGTTTTGTGTTCAGTTTTCAACTACCAGAATGTCTCAAGTGGATTGCCAGAACTACCTGTGAGTTAGTTTTCTCCTGTCAGTCTGAGGAATTATGCTGTACCTCATAAAGTTGTTTGATGCATTGTATATACTTAAAAATACTGATTATCTCATTTGAATGGTTTGGCCTGTAGCAGGCAAGATTCTAGGTTTATATACTTTTTAAAATAGGTTGTGTCTGCTGAAGTATATAACATTAAATAAGTCGTTTTTAAGCATGAACAAAATTTAATTCATATCCATAGCTCATGGTAATTTTTGTTTTATGATCAAGGTGATTTAAAAGGTCACTATTTTTTCTTAAAAAACCTAGCAATGACTATCCTGAATGTGTGAAAACTCTTTTAATACTAGGTAGTAGGTGAAATGTCCAGTTAAAAGATTTCATTAAATCTTTGAATAAAATTAAACTTGAATAGCTCTTAGGTTTCAAAGACTTAAACAAATGCTAATTCCTTAAGATAACTAAGTACTATGTCTGGTACAGTTTTGTGTGTTTAAAACATTTAAAATGCTAAACTTCGGACCTTATTCACATGTAATGCTTTAATCAGATAGTCTCTAAATATCGGCAGTAGTCAGGTGTTTTGAATGGTTGGAAAAGTGTGTGAACTTTGTATGTAGTTTAAGGCATTTCTGAGCTGTGGCAGTCCATAGAGTTAAGGGCATTTGGTTAGCTAGAGAACAGTGCATGCAGTTCTTTAAAGCTGAGTTTAGATACAGATTTGCAGCTATTAAACCATGAGCTTATACTTTTGGAGCATCCAACAATACTGACATTTTATGTTTAGAAGATTTTTAGAAAACTTATAATTTATAAACAAGTTAGATTAGTTGCAGTTGAATGTTTCTGTTCCCCTTGGTAAATTTCCTTTTATCTCTGTTTCAAGCATGTAATTGTGATGTGGTTGCCGATGGTTGCTTTTCACTGTTCATTTTCTTTTCTTCCTTTCCTTCTTTTTCTTTAGAAATTATTGCTGTAGCTTACAAAGTGGGATGGTTTTCTTTTGTACAAAATGTTAAAGTCAGGAAAATGTCAAATATTTCTGCAGTTATGCAGATCTGTGTACACTTACTATAAAAATTATAAAAGAGGTTTTTGTTGATATTCTTGAGACTTTTTTTAACACTAGTATTATACATTGATATAAAAGATAAAATACAGTCAATAATACGCTCTTGTCAAAGGAAGTAGGAGTTTTGTGATACATTGACAGTTTATTTTCAAATATAGTTTCTATCTCAATATTTTAGTTAATTGAATCTCTTATAAGTAATCAGATTGGTTTGGGGCAGGTCCTGTCTGTCTGGCAAAATCCTTAGAGTCATGACATGTTCTGAAGTGCTGTGTTTTTACTTTTATGCTCTTCTGTTAGTTTAGCTCACCTTCCATTCAGTGATTTACACTTGTGAAGACATTTTGGTTTTAGGGCTGAATGTTTAGTATCCTGGCTCCATCACTTATTAGCTAATGGGCCAGTTGTTTAACCTCTATCAGTCAGTTCAGTTCAGTTGCTCAGTCGTGTCCAACTCTTTGTGACACCATGGACTGCTGCACGCCAGGCCTCCCTGTCCATCACCAGCTCTTGGAGTTTACTCAAACTCATGTCCATTGAGTCAGTGATGCCATCCAACCATCTCATCCTCTGTCATCCCCTTCTCCTCTTGCCTTCAGTCTTTCACAGCATCAGGGTCTTTTCAAATGAGTCAGTAGTTCGTATCAGATGGCCAAAGTATTGGAGTTTCAGCTTTAACATCAGTCCTTCCAATGCATATTCAGGACTGATTGCCTTTAGGTTGGACTGGTTGGATCTCCTTGCAGTCCAGGGGACTCTCAAGAGTCTTCTCCAACACCGCAGTTCAAAAGCATCTTTGGTGCGCAGCTTTCTTTATGGTCCAACTCTCACATCCATACATGACTCCTGGAAAAACCATAGCTTTGACTAGATGGACCTTTGTTGGCGAAGTAGTGTCTCTGCTTTTTAATCTGCTGACTAAGTTGATCATAACTTTTCTTCCAAGGAACAAGCGTCTTTTAATTTCATGGCTGATTTTGGAACCCCCCCAAAATAAAGTTTAACTTCTGTAAACTTCAGTAAAATCTGTATCTGGATTATCGTGAGGATTAAATAAGATAATGAATGTAAGTCTTGTCATAGTGCCTGGTAATGTAGTAAAATATACAGCAGCAATAATATATCTGTGTGCAAATTTTCTGTTTCTTTTTTAAAAATTATAGTTGATTTACAATGTCATGTTAGTTGCAAGTTTTCTTTTCTGAAACTTTGCCCTAGAGGTAGGAAGGATCAGAGAGAGATGAATATATGCTGTATGCATATTGAAAATAAATTAACTCAGAGAAATTTGTCATATAGACATCTAAACGAAGAAGACTTGTCAGCAGTGTTACCCTTTTTTCTGTTTTTTTTTCCCCTTTCAGTGTAATTCCTGTTTGCTATTTTTTTCTGTTCCTATTGAAGTCAGTGTTTTTTATCTTTCTCTTCTTCCATCTGACAACTGTTAAATAAATGAAAGACATAATTTGAAATTCTTCTTTGAAGATATTTATAGATTTTTTAAGATCTGTACTCCATATTCATTGATAATACTCAAAACATGCAAAACATTGCTGTTTATAATGTTGTTTATTCCCACATTTACAGAGCTGGAATAATACTTCCTTAGGACCTGCTTAAAGACTGAAGATAGATATTATATTTGTGTCAACTTTAAATCCTATTGGAATAATACTGAGTATAAATATATATATTTTTTGCTTTCTACATGTTTTTCAGTTGTATATCAAGTTCGTTTATGGGTTCAGAATTTCTAGTACTTTGAAGAATAAGTAACGATGTGTACAGATCACAAATTGATTAGTTTTTATATTTACATTGGCATGGACCATTTTGTAATTTGAGCATATATTTTAGGTGTATTTCTAAGTTTGATACATTGCTGTTTATTTTGGAAGCAAAGATGAAAAGACCTCTCTGGACCCATTTGGCAATACACACAGACAAAGACCTACTTAAAAAGTATGATACTATAAGTTAGTGAACTCTGGGTTTGCAGTCTTGTTAAGCAGTCAGAGTTGTAGTTTAAATAATAGTCCTAGAGGTACAATTGCCTGTCATTCAGGTACTGGCCAATTTCTCCATAAGTTCATATAAAACTTACTGAAACTTGAGATGTTTCTAATAGTCCATTTCAGACTTGAGTATAAATACTTTAAAGAATATGATGTAGTTGGAGGAGCTCAGAGAGCTATAGAATTTGTCATCTATTTTTTAACCAATTTTTGTTGTTGAGTTTCTGGTATGTACCGGGTGCTGTGCTAGGCATTACAGAGGGCAAGTAATACTTTGGTCAGAACAAAAAGGAGATGCCTTCTCAGTAGTGCTCCTAACCTCAATCCTGACCTCAGTAATGATTTCTTAATATATTATTTCAGTATTTTTGCTCTCTACCTTTTGTTTCCTTCTTGCAAATATATTTTTCAGAGTAGAACATATATAGTTGTCATGATTGGAGAAGGCAATGGCAACCCACTCCAGTACTCTTGCCTGGAAAATCCCATGGGCGGAGGGGCCTGGTGGGCTGCAGTCCATGGGGTCGTGAAAAGTCGGACATGACTGAGCAACTTCCCTTTCACTTTTCACTTTGATGCATTGGAGAAGGAAATGGCAACCCACTCCAGTGTTCTTGCCTGGAGAATCCCAGGGACGGGGGAGCCTGGTGGGCTTCCGTCTATGGGGTCACACAGAGTCGGACATGACTGAAGCGACTTAGCAGCAGCAGCAGTCTGTCATGATAGAGGAGTCTAAAAAATGATTTCCCCTCAATAATGCAAATAATACATATCTGTTTAGGAAAATTTGGAAAAATCAGAAGTATAGACAATTTTAAAATCATAAAGTTGGGCCTTCCTCAGTGGTCCAGCGGGTAAGACTCTGAGCTTCCACTGCAGGGGCTCTCTCCCTGGTCAGGGAGCCAAGACCCTGCATGCTGTGTGGTGCAGCTGAAAAAACTCCGTAAAGTTAATGTCTTATATTCTCTTCAAGTCTGTTGTGGTAATTGCTGTTGGCAGCTTCTGTTGCTGTTTTCCTTTAGCCAGAGCAGACTATTAAAGGTCTATTTGGCATTTGTATGCCGTGTTCATAGCAGCATTATTCACAATACCACAAAGTTGGCAACAACCCACATGTCCATCGATAGAAGAAGGGATAAACATTAGATGAGTAGTGTTCTTTCTTTCCTTCTTCTCTCCCTCCCTTCTCTCTCCTTCCACCTCCCCACAACCCTTCCTCCCTCCATACCTTCCTTTCTCTCTCCAGTTTTTCTGCCCTGAGTTTCTATTCTAGCACCATGAAGAATGGGAAAAGTATATATAATAGAATATTGTTCAGTCATAAAAAGAAATGAAGTTCTGATACATGCTGCTGTGTGGATGAACCTTGAAAACTTTATGCTGAATGAAATAAGCCAAGACAGAAAAGGACAAATATTATATGTATTGTTTGCTGTTGTTTAGTCACTAAGCCGTGTCTGACTCTTTGTGATCCTATGGACTGTAGCCTACCAGGCTCCTCTGTCCATGGGATTTTCCAGGCAAGAATACTGGAGTGGGTTGTCATTTCCTCCTCCAGATTGTATGTATTAGTATGATTCTATTTATATTTCTAGAATAGTTAAATTCACAAAGTCAGAAAGTAGATTAGAGGCTATGGAGAAAGAGGAATGGTAGTTTCTGTTTGGTAAAGAAAATGTTTTTGAAATAGGCAGTAGTGATAGTTGTACCTCATTGTGAATATAATTAATTCCAGTGAATTGCACACTTAAAAATTGTTACAATGGTGGGTTTTTATGTCCTGTATATTTTACCCTAGTTAGGAAACAGTCTGTTTGGAAACTGTGAGAGCCTTGTGGCTAGTTCACAGTTTTACTTCTTAGTAAGGCTAAGGTCTCATTCATGCTTCTTCATGCTTCCCTTGTTCATGCTCCATCGTTTTTGAAAAAAAAAAAAAAAAGACTACGCAGATTGGTGATTTTATGGATAATTTTTCTTCATGGTTTTTTCATTTTTTTGTAAATATGGATCACAAATGAAAATATTCATAAATGAGACTTATTTTAAAAACAAATCAGAAAATATTTATCTTCTTTGGCTTATTACATAGTATTCTTTTAACCTTTATTTCTTCTTGATCATTTCACTTTCACTTCTTTCACTTTTTTTGGATGTATCATTCTGTAATTTTATAGTTTTTAGTATAACTAAATTGGAGATAATTGGAAAAAGAAAGGAAAGGATTCTTCACATCTCCACAATTCACTACTATATCATTGAGTTTCTTGGTTTTAATTTTAATATATTTTCTTCTATTCTCTTCTTTGCTTATGTCTTTGTCCTTATGAAAATTTGTGTATAATTTGAGTTCCTTTTTCACTTTTTGCTACATTAGCATTCTGCATGTGGTCTGCCTTGTCTTCCTAACCATCTTTTTTTCCCCTAACCATCTTTTTAAAATAAAGTTACAACTTGCAGGTTCTGCAGTCAAATGCTCTACCCCTGAGCTGTACCTCGATAACTTCCAGTTTCTGGTTCAGCATGGAAGTTGCCACTTCCCCTTAACAACAGGTAAAAAACTAAACAAAGTGAAAAATCAGTGATTCTTATATTCACAAAAAGTGAGGCCACAAGACAGAGCACTGCCCGCTAAGTTGGAGAAACACAGAGGTAGATACGGAGAATTACAACTTACTGGAGAGAAACCTATGAGTTTGAAACATCTGTGGGAACTGGTGGTAGGGAATGGAAGCCTGAACTAAAACTGATGAATTGCTGCCGGCTCAGTGTGAACAGGTCTGAGAGATAAAAACTCCAAGTGGACCCAGTCTTTGGTGCCCCAACACTTTTGTGAATTTTGCCTCCAGGAACTTAGCCAGGTTTTCACAGTGAATATGAGAGAAAAATCCCCTCTTGCTTCCAGCTGGAGGAAAAGAAAAGGAAATGTTTAGAAATACACCAGAATATTCTTTTCTAAACAACATCTGCCCTCAGGAGATAGTGTTTGACCAGAGCCTCATCTCCTGGAGTTTGATCAGGGCCTAACTGACCTGGGGGAAATAAACAGCTCTGTCCTTGTCTGGCCATTTTGTCTCACATAAGGGGAGGGAAGTGATGGGAGTGGGAGATGACTGAGTGGCACATGTAAAGTTCAAAGTTCAAAGGTCAGAGATACAGGCTCACTGAGAGATTAAGATCTAATCATAGGACTATAAAATGCTTCCCTTCCCTCCATACTGTACTACCACATTGTTAATAAAGGCCTATTTACAGTAGTTCCTTTTACCCAGTACATCATATCTATAAAGCAGTTATAAGACACACTAAAGACGAAAAACAATTTGAAGATACAGTGCAAGCATTAGAACCAGACTCAGATACTGTAAGGATGTTAGAATTATCAGACAAAAGAAGACTTTAAAGCAACTGTGATTAAGATGCTAAGGCCTCTAATGGATAAAGTAAATAGCTGACACGATAGATGGGCAATATTAGGAGAGGGTGGAAATTATAAGAAAGAAACCAAAAATAAATAGTAGAGATAAAAAACACCGTAACAGAAATGAAGAATGCATTTGGTTCAGCTTATAGCAGACTGGATATGCCTCAGGAAAGAATCTCTGAGTTTAAGAATAGCTAGGTAGAAACCACCAAAACTGAAAGGCAAAGAGGAAAAGTGACTAAAAAAATAGAATATCCAGTAATTGTGGGATAACTACAAAAGGTATAACACATGTGTAATGGGAATTCCAGAAGGAAAGGAAAGAGAAAAGAACAGAAGAAATAATTGAAGCAATAATGACTGAGAATTGCCCTCAATTAATGTCACATACCAAATCATAGATCCAGGAAACTCAGAATGAAGCAGGATAGGTGCTCAGAAAACTACATAGGCATATCATTTTCAAACTACAGAAAATCAAAGATTAAGAAAAACAAAATCCTGAAAGAAACCAGAGCAAAAAAACACCTTTACCTATAGAGAAGCAATTTTAAGAGTTACATCCAACTTCTCAGGAATCACATGATCAAGAAGGGAATAGAGCGAAATACTTAAAAGTGCTGAGAAGAATTCTGTGCTTTGCAGTATTATTCTTCAAAAGTGAGGGAAAAATAGATTTTCTCAGTCAAACAAGAATTAAGTGTATTTGTTGCCAGTAGACCTGCCTTGCAAGAAATGTTAAAATAAGTTCTTTACAGAGAAGGAAAGTAATGTAGATCAGAACCTCAGACCTTACTTCCTTAATAAAGAAAAGAAGAGTCATGAAAAAGGAATAAGTGAAGGTAAAATAAAAACTTTAATTTTTTTGTTATCATTGACCTAATATATAAGTTTGTTCAAGATAATGTCAGTAGTGTGTTTCATTATGTATTCTTATATATATATGTATTCTTACATATATATATATGTATGCTATGCATAAGTGCAATGAATAATACCAATGAAACATGGGCATGGGGGGAGGGGAGGATTTAGGATTATTTCCTTATCATAAGGTTCTTATACTACCCATAAAGTGGTATAGTGTTATTTGAAAGTAGAATTGGATTAGCTGTAATTGGGTAACCACTAAGAAATGTATAAAAGAAAAAATATAACCAATATACTAAGAGAGGAGAGAGAATAGAATCATATAAAGTTTTTCTTAAAACCATGAAAGTCAGAAAAAGAATAGAAGACAAAAATAGCAACAAAGAACAAGGAAGCAAACAATAACAAATTTGGTAGGTATTAGTCCAACTGTATCAGTAATCACTTTGAACATCAATAGTATAAATGCACAAATTAAAAGATAGAGATTGTTAGAGTAGGTGAAAAACAAGATTCAGCTATGTTGTCTATAGGAAATCCTCTTTAAATATAAAGACCCATACAGACAGGGGATTAAGAGGTACAGACTACTATATATACAGTAAATAAGCTATAGGGATAGATAGTACAGGAAATGAATATAGCCAATATTTTATAATAACCAAAAGTAGAGTGAAGTGAAGTGAAGTCGCTCAGTTGTGTCCGACTCTTTGCGACCCCGTGGACTGTAGCCTACCTGGCTTCTCCGTCCATGGGATTCTCCAGGCAAGAATACTGGAGTGGGTTACCATTTCCTTCTCCAGGGGATCTTCCCGACCCAGGGATCGAACCCGGGTCTCCCACATTGGAGGCACACGCTTTAACTTCTGAGCCACCACCTTTAAAAATTGTGAATCACTGTTATACACCTGAAACTTATATAATGTTGTAAATCAACTATTCCTCAAAAAAAAAAAAAAACCCACATAGATTAAAAGTAAATGAATGGAGAAAGATATAAAAGATACACAGTTGCTAACACTAATTAAGACAGAACAACTGTATTAATTTCAGATAGCAGATTGCAGACCAAGGAAAGTTTTCAGGGATAAGCAGAGAAGGGGATATATAATGAAAAGGGGATCAGTTCATCAAGAAGACATAACAATCCTTGATATGTATACATCTAAACAAGGACACCAAACTGAGCCAAAAACTGAAGATTTGCAAGCAGAAATAAATGAATCCATTTTCACAGCTAGAGACTTTAATACTCCTCTAAGAAATGGATGAACAAAGCTAGTGGAGGTGATGGAATTCCAGTTGAGCTGTTTCAAATCCTGAAAGATAATGCTGTCAAAGTGCTGCACTCAATATGCCAGCACATTTGGAAAACTCAGCAGTGGCCACAGGACTGGAAAAGGTCAGTTTTCATTCCAATCCCAAAGAAAGGCAATGCCAAAGAATGCTCAAACTACCGCACAGTTGCACTCATCTCACACGCTAGCAAAGTAATGCTCAAAATTCTCCAAGCCAGGCTTCAACAATATGTGAACCGTGAACTTCCTGATGTTCAAGCTGGTTTTAGAAAAGGCAGAGGAACCAAAGATCAAATTGCCAACATCCGCTGGATCATGGAAAAAGCAAGAAAGTTCCAGAAAAACATCTATTTCTGCTTTATTGACTGTGCCAAAGCCTTTGACTGTGTGGATCACAACAGACTGTGGAAAATTCTTCAAGAGATGGGAATACTGGACCACCTGACCTCCCTCTTGAGAAACCTATATGCAGGTCAGGAAGCAACAGGACATGGAACAACAGACTGGTTCCAAATAGGAAAAGGAGTACATCAAGGCTGTATATTGTCACCCTGCTTATTTAACTTATATGCAGAGTACATCATGAGAAATGCTGGGCTGGAAGAAGCACAAGCTGGAATCAGGATTGCTGGGAGAAATATCAGTAACCTCAGATATGCAGATGACACCACCCTTATGGCAGAAAGTGAAGAGGAACTAAAAAGCCTCTTGATGAAAGTGAAAGAGGAGAGTGAAAAAGTTGGCTTAAAGCTCAACATTCAGTAAATGAAGATCACGGCATCTGGGCCATCACTTCGTGGGAAATAGATGGGGAAACAGTGTCAGACTTTCTTTTTTTGGGCTCCAAAATCACTGCAGATGGTGACTGCAGCCATGAAATTAAAAGACGGTTACTCCTTGGAAGGAAAGTTATTGCCAACCTAGACAGCATATTGAAAAGCAGAGACATTACTTTGCCAACAAAGGTCCGGCTAGTCAAGGCTATGGTTTTTCCTGTGGTCATGTATGGATGTGAGAGTTGGACTGTGAAGAAAGCTGAGTGCCGAAGAATTGATGCTTTTGAACTGTGATGTTGGAGAAGACTCTTGAGAGTCCCTTGGATTGCAAGGAGATCCAACCAGTCCATCCTGAAGGAGATCAGCCCTGGGATTTCTTTGGAAGGAATGATGCTAAAGCTGAAGCTCCAGAGTACTTTGGCCACCTCATGCGAAGAGTTGACTCATTGGAAAAGACTCTGATGCTGGGAGGGACTGGGGGCAGGAGCAGAAGGGGCCAACAGAGGATAAGATGACTGGATGGCATCACTGACTCGATGGACATGAGTCTGAGTGAACTATGGGAGTTGGTGATGGACAGGGAGGCCTGGCGTGCTGTGATTCATGGGGTCGCAAAGAGTTGGACACGACTGAGCGACTGAACTGAACTGAAGAAATGGACACATTCAGTGGACAGTGAGGACACAGTTGAGTTCAATAGCACCATCCAACAACTAAATATAACAAACGTCTGTTAATATAGACTACTTCATCCAACAACAGTAGACTGTACAGACTACTAAAGCTTACATGGAAGATTCATCAAGACAGATGACATTCTACCAGTTTCTTGAGAGACACCATCTGCCCCAACTCACAGAAGAATAGACAGGTTTTTTAATTAAAAAGTAATAAAAAATTTTTTGCCACACCATGCAGCATATGAGATCTTAGCTTAGTTCTCTGACCAAAGATCGAACCCCTGCTCGTTATAGTGGAAGCATGGAGTCATAATCAGTGATCTGCCAGGGAAGTCCCAAGAATTGACAATTTCTATTAAAGTAATTGAATCAATTTTAATAACATTCCAGAACAGAAAGCACTAGACCCCTGTGAATTCACTGATGAATTCTACTGAACAGTTAAGGATAAAATTATATCAATTCTCTATAGTCTCTTTAAGAAGATAGAAGCAGAGGAAGTACTTCCTAACTACATTCTGTGAGGCCAGCATTACCCTAATACCAAAACTGGACAAAGACATTAAAAGGTATCATGCAGACCCAAATATCTTATGAACATAGATGCAGAAATTCTCAACAAAATATTACCAAATTGAATCCAACAATGTATAAAAAGAATAACATATTGTGATGAAATCGGATTCATCTCAGTTACGAAGGACTGGTTTAAGTTTTGAAAATCACTTGATATAATCAACCACATCAACAGGCTAAAGTAGAAAAATTGTATCCATAGATGCAGAAAAACATTTGACAAAATCCATTGCCCACTTATGATGAAAACACCTAGCAAACTGTCTTTGAACTTGATACAGAATGTATACAAAATTATACAGTTATTGTACTTAATAGTGAGAAACCTGTAGCTTTCCCACTAAGATCAGGAACAAAGCAAGGATATTCCCTATCCCACTGCATTTCAACACCATACTGGAAGTCCTAGTTAATGCAGTAAGATTCTTTTTTTTTTAAAAAGGGAAGTTAAAGGTATACAGACTGGGAGCAACAACAACGAAAACTGTTCACAGATGACATGACTTAGAAACTCTGAAAGGTTTCTACCACAAAAACTTCATGGAACTAATAAGCAATTATAGGAGGGTTACAGGAAAAAAAAAACATAGTCAATTGATTTACTATATATCAGCAATGAACAGGTGGAATTTGAATTGAAAAACACAATGCCATTTACAGTAACATCTTGAAAAATGAATTATTTAGGTATAAATCTAACAGTATGTGCAGGGTCTATTTGAGGAAAAGTATAAATCTCTGAATGAAAAAAGCTACTAAATAAATAGATATTCCATATTTATAGATTGGAACACTCAGTTTGTAAGAAGATCAGTTCTTCCCAACTTAAATCTCTCTAAAACCCCCAGAAAATTATCTTTGATTTTGGCAGACTGACTCTAAAGTTTATAAGGAGAAGCAAAAGATCCAGAACAGCCAACACTGTTCAAGGTGAAGAAGAAAGCTAGAAGACTGACACAATTCAATTTCAAGATATACTATAAAGCTACAGTAATCAAAACAGTGTGGTGGAGAGGAAGGGATAAATTGGAAGATTGGGATTGGCATATACACACTACTGTATATAAATAGATAACTAATAAGGACCTACTGTATAGCACAGGGAACTCTACTCAGTGCTCTGTAATGACCGATATGGGTAAAGAATCTAAAAAAGAGTGGATATATGTATAACTGACTTACTTTGCTGTATAGCAGAAGCTAACATACATTGTAAACCAACTATACTTTAGTTAAAATGAAAATTTTTTCTAAAGGGAGGGAGGAGAAAGGAGTGAGTTGATGGTGACAGACAGATGGACAAACTTCAGATGCTGATTGGGGGGGAAAAAAAGGCAGTATGGTGGATAAATAACAAGGTCCTACTGTATAACATGGGGAACTATACTCAGTATCCTGTGATAAACAATAATGGGAAAAGAATATGAAAAAGTTATATATATATAAATATGTATATATAATTGAGTCACTTTGCTGTACCCTAGAAATTAACACTGTAAATCAACTGTACTTCAATTAAAAAGTATAGTATTGATGAAAGACTATACAAAACAGTGGAATGAAATAACCTAGAAGTAGTCACACATAAATATAGTCAACTGATTTTTGACAAAGGAACAAAGGCAATGAGATGGAGAGAAGATGTGTGTGGGTTAGTTGCTCAGTCGTGTGCGACTCTTTGCATCCCCACGAACTGTAGCCCGTCAGGCTCCTCTGTCCATGAGATTCTCCAGGCAAGACTACTGGAGTGGATTGCCATTCCCTTCTCCAGAGGATCTTCCTGACCCAGGGATCGAACCCAGGTCTCCTGCATTGCAGGCAGATTCTTTACCATCTGAGCTACAGGAAAGATCTCAAAGAGAAGATAGTCATTTCAACAAAAGATAACTGGAGTAACTAGGTATCTACATTAAAAAAAAAAAAAAGGATTCTAGGTACAGACCGTACATCCTTCACAAAAATTAATTCAAAATGGATCACAAACCTAAATGTGAAAGACAAAACTGTAAAATCCCTAGAGGATAACATAGTAGAAAATCTAAGTGACCTTGGGTTTGGCAATGACTTTTTAGACACAACACCAAAGGCACAATCCATGAAAAAAGGATTCATGCCTGAATTTCATTAAAATTAAAAATTTCTACTTTGTGTAAGACACTGTAATAACAATGAAAAGGCAAGCCAAAAAATGAGAGTATTTTCTAAAGACATATATGATAGTGAAACCACACTCCTATTCACATAGGATTTGAACTCAGCCAAAACTAAGGTTGAACCCATGGACTTGAAGCCACTGTCTTTTAATTAAAATCCGCTACTGAAGCTTAGTAAGGTTCTTTTTTCTCTGATATGGAAAATGTGGCCTGAGGCAAAGCAATTGGTAAAAAGTGAGTTTATTAGCATTGGACACTTTTGTAGGCAAGAGAGCACAGCCCTGAAAAAAAAGAGGGCTAGATTTTTATGATCAAAGAAAAGGAGGGAGGGGATAAGACCACCTTCTTCCTCTTTCTTGGATAGATGTCAATCAGGGCTTTCATCATTAGTTCCTCTTTTGTCCCTTTATGATCTGAGACTGTCATGATATTTAAATCATATGTATATTAGCATAAGGGTAGTTTAGTCAAGGCTATGGTTTTTCCATTGGTCATGTATGGATGTGAGAGTTGGACTGTGAAGAAAGCTGAGCGCCAAAGAATTGATGCTTTTGAACTGTGATGTTGGAGAAGACTCTTGAGAGTCCCTTGGACTGCAAGGAGATCCAACCAGTCCATTCTAAAGGAGATCAGTCCTGGGTGTTCTTTGGAAGGAATGATGCTAAAGCTGAAACACCAGTACTTTGGCTACCTCATGCACAGAGTTGACTCATTGGAAAAGACTCTGATGCTGGGAGGGATTAGGGGCAGAAGGAAAGGGGGACAACAGAGGATGAGATGGCTGGATGGCATCACAGACTTGATGGATGTGAGTTTGAGTGAACTCTGGGAGATGGTGATGGACAGGGAGGCCTGGCGTGCTACGATTCATGGGGTCACAAAGAGTCAGACACGACTGAGCGACTGAACTGAACTGAACTGAGTAAGATACATTAAAATATGATAATTCACCTCAGCTTTCCCAAAAAAGATGTCCTTTTCATTATAGCGGACTGGAATGCAAAAGTAGGAAGTCAGGAAACACCTGGAGTAACGGGTAAACTTGGCCTTGGAATGTGGAATGAAGCAGGGCAAAGACTAATAGAGTTTTGCCGAGAAAATGCACTGGTCATAGCAAACACCCTCTTCCAACAACACAAGAGAAGACTCTACACATGGACATCACCAGATGGTCAACACCGAAATCAGATTGATTATATTCTTTGCAGCCAAAGATGGAGAAGCTCTATACAGTCAACAAAAACAAGACCAGGAGCTGACTGTGGCTCAGATCATGAACTTCTTATTGCCAAATTCAGACTTAAATTGAAAAAAGTGGGGAAAACCACTAGACCATTCAGGTATGACCTAAATCAAATCCCTTATGATTATACAGTGGAAGTGAGAAATAGATTTAAGGGGCTAGATCTGATAGATAGAGTGCCTGATGAACTATGGATGGAGGTTCGTGACATTGTACAGGAGACAGGGATCAAGACCATCCCCATGGAAAAGAAATGCAAAAAAGCAAAATGGCTGTCTGGGGAGGCCTTACAAATAGCTGTGAAAAGAAGAGAACCAAAAAGCAAAGGAGAAAAAGAAAGATATAAGCATCTGAATGCAGAGTTCCAAAGAATAGCAAGAAGAGATAAGAAAGCCTTCTTCAGTGATCAATGCAAAGAAATAGAGGAAAACAACAGAATGGGAAAGACTAGAGATCTCTTCAAGAAAATTAGAGATACCAAGGGAACATTTCATGCAAAGATGGGCTTGATAAAGGACAGAAACGGTATGAACCTAACAGAAGCAGAAGATATTAAGAAGAGGTGGCAAGAATACACAAAAGAACTGTACAAAAAAGATCTTTACTACCCGGATAATCACGATGGTGTGATCACTCATCTAGAGCCAGACATCCTGGCATGTGAAGTCAAGTGGGCCTTAGGAAGCATCACTACGAACAAAGCTAGTGGAGGTGATGGAATTCCAGTGGAGCTATTTCAAATCCTGAAAGATGGTGCTATCAAAGTGCTGCACTCAGTATGCCAGCACATTTGGAAAACTCAGCAGTGGGCACAGGACTGGAAAAGGTCAGTTTTCATTCCAATCCCAAAGAAAGGCAATGCCAAAGAATGCTCAAACTACCGCACAATTGCACTCATCTCACACGCTAGTAAAGTAATGCTCAAAATTCTCCAAGCCAGGCTTCAACAATATGTGAACCGTGAACTTTCTGATGTTCAAGCTGGTTTTAGAAAAGGCAGAGGAACCAGAGATCAAATTGCCAACATCCGCTGGATCATCGAAAAAGCAAGAGAGTTCCAGAAAAACATCTATTTCTACTTTATTGACTATGCCAATGCCTTTGACTGTGTGGATCACAATAAACTGTGGAAAATTCTTCAAGAGATGGGAATACCAGACCACCTGACCTGCCTCTTGAGAAACCTGTATGCAGGTCAGGAAGCAACAGTTAGAACTGGACATGGAACAACAGACTGGTTCCAAATAGGAAAAGGAGTCCATCAAGGCTGTATATTGTCACCCTGCTTATTTAACTTCTATGCAGAGTACATCATGAGAAACGCTGGGCTGGAAGAAGCACAAGCTGGAATCAAGATAGCCGGGAGAAATATCAATAACCTCAGATATGCAGATGACACCACCCTTATGGCAGAAAGTGAAGAGGAACTAAAAAGCCTCTTGATGAAAGTGAAAGAGGAGAGTGAAAAAGTTGGCCTAAAGCTCAACATTCAGTAAACGAAGATCACGGCATATGGTCCCATCACTTTATGGGAAATAGGTGGGGAAACAGTGGAAACAGTGTCAGACTTTCTTTTTTTGGGCTCCAAAATCACTGCTGATGGTGATTTGAGCCATGAAATTAAAAGACACTTACTCCTTGGAAGGAAAGTTATTGCCAACCTATATAGCATATTGAAAAGCTGAGACATTACTTTGCTGACTAAGGTCCGTCTCGTCAAGGCTATGGTTTTTCCTGTGGTCATATATGGATGTGAGAGTTGGACTGTGAAGAAGGCTGAGTGCCCAAGAATTGATGCTTTTGAACTGTGGTGCTGGAGAAGACTCTTGAGAGTCCCTTGGACTGCAAGGAGATCCAACTAGTCCATTCTAAAGGAGATCAGCCCTGGGATTTCTTTGGAAGGAATAATGCTAAAGCTGAAACTCCAATACTTTGCCCACCTCATGCGAAGAGTTGACTCATTGGAAATGACTCTGATGCTGGGAGAGATTGGGGGCAGGAGGAGAAGGGGCCGACAGAGGATGAGATGGCTGGATGGCATCACTGACACGATGGACGTGAGTCTTAGTGAACTCCAGTAGTTGGTGATGGACAGGGAGGCCTGGTGTGCTGCAATTCATGGGGTCAGAAAGAGTCGGACACGACTGAGCGACTGAACAGAACTGAACTTTGCTTACATTCCTGTTTGGCTGCATGCAAAGATGCTGCTTTTCAAGGACCATTAGCTCCCTGACTTCAGGTAACAGGAGTCAGACCCCATGTCTATTATCTTGTGTTTATCAGGATTTATGACTTGAGTGTGCCTGGTCTTCCTTCAATGTGTAGATTGTTGCTGGGTTCCTGGATTCTTTCCTTGAATGGTCACTGACTTAACATCAGTTTCCCAAAACTCTCTTAAAATTCTGTCTCTGTCTTTAATCCCCTAGTGGAATTTTTAAACTAACCTTTCAATTATCCTACTTTATCTGATATCCCTATTGATATCCTATCGGTAATGGACTTTATCCGCTATCCCTATCAGTAATGGACTGTTAGCCAAAAATAGAGAATTCTTAAAACTCAACAGTTAGAGCTCAACACAATTAAAAAATGGACCAAAGACCTTATGAGACACCTCACCAAAGATATACAGAAGGAAAAAAGCATATGAAAAGAAAACCCCACAACATATGTCATCCAGGAAATACAAATTAAGATAACTGTAAAATACTACCATATTCTTATTGGAATAGCCACAGTCTAGAACACTGACAACAACAAATGCTGACAAGGTTATGGAGCAACAGGAGCTATCATTCATTACTTGTTGCAATGCAAAATGGTACAGCCACTTTGGAACAGTTTGTCCAGTTTTTACAAAAGTGAACACACTTTTACCACACAGTCCAGAAGTTATACTCCTTCGTGTTTACTGAAAGGATTTGAAAAGTTACATCAGTACAAAAACCTGCGTATAGATGTTTATAGCATCTTTAATCACAATTGCTAAGACTTGGAAACAACCAAGATATCCTTCAGTAAGGATAATGGGTAAATAAACTGTGGTACATCCAGACAGTGGAATATTATTTAGCACTAAAAAGAAATGAGCTATTAAGCCCTGCCAAGACATCCAGGAAACTTAAAAGCCTGTTACTAAGTAAAAGAAGCCAGTCTGAAAAGGCTTTACATAGTAAGAGTCCAACTCCATGATATTCTGGAAAAGGCAAAACCATGGACACAATAAATGGGTAAGTTGTTGCCAGGCATTGGGAGGAAAGATGAGATGAAAAGGCAGAGCACAGAGAATTTTTTGGGCAGTGCAGCCACTAGGTATAATGCAATTGGACTTCCTTGTTCTTGGGTTTCTCATTCATGGATTCAACCAACTACAGATAAAAATATTTTAAGAAATTCCAGGGATGACTTTGGCACTCCAGTGGTTAATTAAGAATCTGGGTGCCAGTGCAGGAGACATGGGTTTGATCCGCGGTCCAGGAAGATTCTGCATGCCATGGAACAACTTAAACCCATGTGCCACAACTACTGAGCCCGTGCTCCACTAGAGGAGCCACTACAGTGAGCCCACGCACTGCAGTGAAAGCCCAGTGCAGCCAAAAATAAATATTTTTTAAAAATTCCAGAAAGTTCCAAAAAGCACAACTCGAATTTGCCACACTTCAGCAACTAGAATTATAAGTAATCTAAATATGGTAAAGTATAGGAGGATGTATACAGGTCATATCCAAATACCACACCATTGCATATAAGGGAGTTGAACATCCACAGAGTTTGGTGTCCACAGGGGTTCCTGGAATCAATCCACTGTGGATACTAAAGGGTGACTGCACTGTAATGATGAATACATACCTTTATGCATTTGTCTAAACCCACAGAATGTGCCGTAATTTAAATAATGGAATGACAGAATGGGAATAATGGAGTGGGAGGAATACAAATCAGCTAGGATCTTTTGTCAGTGTGACCAAAGCCATTCAATAATACCTTTGAACCCTTTGCTGCTGCTGCTGCTAAGTCGCTTCAGTCATGTCCGACTCTGTGCGATCCCATGGACGGCAGCCAACCAGGCTCCCCTGTCCTCAGGATTCTCCAGGCATGAACACTGGAGTGGGTCCCCATTTCCTTTACTTCTAGCCAAAGATGCAGAATTATTTGTTTATTTCTGTGTTATCTTTTATATGGTTCTTCAGCTTTTGTTACATTATGTGTTAATTGTATTTATGTTTGTCTGCTCACACTTCCATCAGTGGTGCTACTTGAGGACAGGGCAAGACAGGAACCAAATATATTCTTCTTCCCACTCAATGCTGTGCTTAGTAAATATCTGTTGAGTGAAATTATAGGGGTTTTGTGGAAGTAAATAAGTTAGAAGAAATGTTAAATTCCTGAAGCTGAGATAGGCAGGTTTTTGAGTCATTGTTAACGTGTGTAGACCACCCTGTTTCTTCTGAAGAGTGGTAACAGTAAGCTTCTGAACTACTAATGCCACTTTGGCTGTAGGAGTTTGGCACTGATTTTGAAGTCTTGGCATTTGGCTTCTATTTTGTTATTGTTCTCTGGGGCTTGGTTTAGGAGAAAATGTCTTCTGTAAAAGATTTTAATTGCAAACTCCTTCAGGGCATATTAATTGAAGGTAAACGTTTTTTCTTTTCATTTTTCAAAATATGAAAGTGTAATAAAAGAACTTAAAGGCCTTTCATTTGAGGATTTTGCTGATGGTGTCCTCAGGAGGCCGTGCTTAGCTTCAGCTACATCCTAATGTGTTATTTTTATTTATAGATGTTGGAGAGACAGTGTATTTCTGTAGAGAATAATATACCTAATTTTAGAATATCAAGGTTTGAGTCTCACTTTTACTTTTTATTTTTAAGTGTGAGCCTCTCAGAACCTGTTTTCTTATTTGGAAAAGATTTCATGTTCATGAACTGTAGCACTCCCTGCCAAATAATAAAATGCCAATTTCTCTGGTTTCAGTAAATGGCGCCATCAGTTGCTCAAGTCAGAATAGATTGTACTCTTGATTTGTCTTTCGCCCTCATTATCTACATCTGCTTCATCAGAAAGTCATTTTGTTTCCACCTCCACAGTATTATTTTGGAGGTAAATCTTACATCTATTTTCTTAGTCTGTGCTGCCCTGTAATGGCTTAAATCTTGTTTCTTACCCAGATTTCTCTAACAGTTTCCCACCTAGTCTCCCTACTTCTTCTCTTACTCCCCTATAATCTGTTTATAAAGGAGGGTACTTTTTTTTTTTTATAAAATAGAAAAGACCATATTATTCTTCTACACATGGTTAAAATCTTAAATGACTTTCATATTCCAAATAGTTTCCCTTCTTACAAGATCCTTCCTGACTGAGCCCTGGTTGACTTTTCTAGTTTCATCTTTTTGCATGTCCCCTTAAACTACTGTGAATTAGCCGTAATGCTCTCCTCTTAGTTCTAACCTCTGCTGTTCAGTATGGAGGCCACTAGTCACGTATAACTGTTGAGCACTTGAACTGTGACTAGTCTGAACTGAAATGTGCTCCAATATAAAATGAGCTTCCTGGATGGCTCAGTAATAATCTGCCTGCCGATGCAGAGGATGCAGGAGACATGGGTTTGATCCCTGGGTCAGGAAGGTCCTCTGGAGTGGGAAATGGCGACCTGCTGCAGTGTTCTTGCCTGGAAAATTCCATGGACAGAGGAACCTGATGGACTATATAGTTCATGGGGTCCGAAAGAGTCAGACAGACTGAGCACACACTCACATACGTAAGTACAAAATACACACTGAATTTCAGACTTAGTATTAAGGACAGAGTGTAAAATATTTCATTAAATATTTATTTTCTGTTGAAATAATGTTTTTGGTATATTTGGGTTAGATAAAAGAATTTTATTTGCTTTTACTTTTTAAAGTTTAGCTACTAAAAAATTTAAAATAACTATTGTGGCTTGCACTGGGGCTCATCTTATATTTCTTTGGGGCAGCTCTTTTCTAACACGTTAAGTTTCTTTGCCTAGCTCTTTGTACAGCTGGCTTCTTCTTGCTCACTTGGCAGATCCTAACTTGAATAATGCCTCCTCAGAAAGGCAGTCCTTAACTGCCCTAACAAATTGAGTTCTTATTTGTTGTCCTCATGCCATATAACCTTCCATGCCTTTGTTCACAGTTTGTCTGGTTTAACTAGTTCCTTGAAGGTAAAGAACATGTCTCTTTTCGTTATGACTACATATTCATGTATATTTATCACCCAGTAGAGTGGTTTTCAGATTAGGTTCTAAATAACTGTGACTTGTCAAATAATACTTGTCAACGTAATGATACTGGACTTCTTCTCAGATCTGTTGTAAGAATTAAATATATGAAAATATTTTGTAAAGGCCAGTAGCAATGTTATTTGCTGGAGAAATTGGTTATGTGCCTCCTGAGAAATTAAAAATCAGTTAGATGAAGCAGTCTGAATTTAGCCTGCAGTTTGGTGTGTCCTTCAACCTTTGCCTCTGATAGTTTGATACAACAGTACATGTATTATGTGACCTAGAACTTTGGAGGATTGTCACGTTTTAAAAATGGTTTTTTGGAAGGTTTTTTTTACCTCTGTTTCTTTTCTCCAGTAGTTATTTTTATAGCTTTTATTTTCTTTGTAAGGGTAGTTAGGGTATTCATTTAAAATAGTACCAGATCTCAGAATAGGTGATGGAATACTTGTAGGTGTATTGTTACCTTCAGTTTTGACTGTGTCTTTTTCTTGGCCATTCCTTAAATATGCTGAGATTATCAGAAGAAAACTTAGTATTCTAGTCAATATTCAGGTATCACTCATGCTAAGTTAAGATGACATTCTTTAAGAAATTATCTCCATAGGAAGAATTCTTGTCAAAAAGAAAATTTAATTTGATTTTTTATTCAGTGATTTCACAGATATATATTTGTATTTTAGAAAATAAAGGTTAACTCACATAGTTTGTGACATACTGATTATAAACCCATCAATAGCAGCAGAGATCTGGAGAACAATAATTCTTTTTTTTAAAAATTTATTATTATTATTTTTTTTTTACTTTACAATACTGTATTGGTTTTGCCATACATTGACATGAATCCACCACGGGTGTACATGAGTTCCCAATCCTGAACCCCCCTCCCACCACCCTCCCCATACCATCTCTCTGGGTATCCCAGTGCACCAGCCCCAAGCATCCTGTATCCTGTATCGAACCTAGACTGGTGATTCGTTTCTTACATGATAGTATACATGTTTCAATGCCATTCTCCCGAATCATCCCACCCTCTCCCTCTGCTACAGTTTCCAAAAGACTGTTCTATACATCTGTGTCTCTTTTGCTGTCTTGCATACAGGGTTATCATTACCCTCTTTCTAAATTCCATATATATGTGTTAGTATACTATATTGGTGTTTTTCTTTCTGGCTTACTTCACTCTGTATAATCAGCTCCAGTTTTATCCACTTCATTAGAACTGATTCAAATGTATTCTTTTTAATGGCTGAGTAATACTCCATTGTGTATATGTACCACAGCTTTCTTATCCATTCGTCTGCTGATGGACATCTAGGTTGCTTCCATGTCCTGGCTATTGTAAATAGTGCTGTGATGAACATTGGTGTACATGTGTCTCTTTCAATTCTGGTTTCCTCAGTGTGTATGCCCAGCAGTGGGATTGCTGGGTCATAAGGGAGTTCTATTTCCAGTTTTTTAAGGAATCTCCACACTGTGGAGAACAATAATTCTTACTTTGTGAACTATTAAAGATTGGGAGAGGAGACAAGCAAGGGTCCAGATATAATTAGTTTAAGCCTCTTGTAAAAGCTTAGGGGCTTCCCAGGTAGCTCAGTTGTAAAGCATCTGCCTGTCAATGCAAGAGTCGTGGGTTCAATCCCTGGGTCGGGAAGATCCCCTGGGGCAGGACATGGCAGCGCCCTCCAGTGTTCTTGCCTGGAGAACCCCATGGACGGAGGCGCCTGGTGGGCTGCAGCCTATGGGGTAGCAGAGTCCAGCACAAATGAGTGACAGCACACATGCACAAACACAAAAGCTTAGGGGATACTGGGGAGAACATTATGAGTCTGTTATTAATAAATATGCAGCAGCATAGGCAGTGGAGGTAGCACTGATATAGTAGTAGTGGCAGAAGTTTGAATGCCTACAATGCCACGTGGCCTTCTAAGTGTCAGAAAAACATAATTTTCATGACAATCATAGGATATATGTTATCAACTCACTTTTATTTTTTTTTTCCATTTGGGGGTTAGAGGCATCAAGTGATGAAACAAATTGCCCAGAGTCACACGGCAACATCTGGGTACAGAGTTTGTGTTTGATTCAGCACAGAGTAAAAAGAGAAGTGGCCAAAGGTGGACATCTGATAAAGCATAGAAAGGATCTAGCAAGAAAGAAACCTAAGTAGTAGAAGGAAAAACCTAAGAGCATGTCGTCATAAAGGCTCCAGGAAGAGAAAGAAGAAGAAAGATTGTTAGTATGAAAATAGCTGCATTTATTGAGTGCTCTACATATGCCAAATGCTTTGATTACATTTTATCTTTTATTTTTGACCCTGTTTTATAGATAAGAAACTGAGGCTTATTATTATCAGTAGTAAAGAGAGGAGCTGGTGTTGCACCCAGGTCTTTTTTCTTTTTTACTGGGGTGTAGCCAATTAACAATGTTGTGATAGTTTCACATGAACAGTGAAGGAGACTCAGACATACATATACATGTATTCATTTTCCCCAAACTTTCCTCCTCTTCAGGCTGCCATATAACATTGAGCCAAGTTCCCCATGCCATACAGTATTTCCTTGTTGATTATCCATTTTAAATATAGCTGTGTTTACATGTCCACCCCAAACTTCCAAACTGTCCCATCCCTCCAGCAACAGAAAGTTCGTTCTCTAAGTCTGTGAGTCTGATTCTATTTTGTAAGTAATGAACCTCAGTCTCTAATTTCAAAGACCAAGTGCTCAATCTCTAAGCTGTCCTGCTTCCTAACAATATGAGGGTTTGTGGCAAATAGTGATCAACTTGGGAGGAACAGTAAATGTAGGAATCCAGCCCAAGAAGTACAGTAACTGAATAATAAGACTTTGGAAAAAAATATCGTCGAAGAAACAAATCAGGAAAACTTCCTAGGACTGAAGGACATGAATTTCTAAGTTAAAAGAGCCCATCAGAGTGCTGAGCACAATGGAGGAGAAAAAGATTTGTATCAAAGCATTTCATTGCAAACTTTTACAACTTAAGAAACCAAAGAGTTGGAGAACTTCCCACAGATGAAGGGAAAATGGGTTAATTAATAAAATTAGAGTGTTTTCAGATTTTTCAGTAAGAACAGTGAAAGGTAAAAGACAATTGAGTGCCATATCTATAAAATCTCAGGGAAAATTATTTCTAATCTAGTTTGTAATGCAGCCAAATTTTGAAGTGTGAGAATAGAATAAAGATATTTTCATGTATGCAGTGTCTCAAATTTACCTCTCATTCAGCCCTTCTCAGAGGCTTTTGAAGGTGTTAACCCACCAGAATGAGAGAATGTACCAACAAATAGAAAGACACAGGGTTTAGGAAATAAATTACCCAAGCCAAGTGAGGAATGGATAACAGTGAAGGGAAGTCCCTGGAGGACAGTTGTATACCAGGTGTAGAGAGCTGTCAGTCCAGAATGGAGCAGGTCAGTTTTCAGAATGGACATGGTCAAAAATTGGTTGCTCATGTGATAAATATGTTGTGGAGATTTATAAAATTGGATGAACTGGGAAATAATTGAGCATGAGTTAATAATGCATACATATTAGATAAAATGGGGATGTTTATTAAGGGTGTGTAAGCAGTTCCTCTTCATGCACCACACCCTTGTCATGGCACAGGGGCTCACATTACTCAGTGAAGCTGAGCCATGTTGTTCAGGGCCACCCAGGATGGATGGGTCACAGGGCAGAGTTCTGAAGGGTCTTAGTGAAGAGTTTTCTGGGTCCACTGAAGGAGGAAGTGGCAACCCACTCCAGTATTCTTGCCATGAGAACCCCATGGACAGTATGAAAAGGCAAAAAGATATGACACTGGAAATGGGCCCCTAGGTTGGAAGGTATCCAGTGTGCTACTGGGTAAGAGCAGAGGACTATTACTAACAGCTCCAGAAAGAATGAAGCTGCTGAGCCAAAGCGGAAACTATGCTTAGTTGTGGATGTGTCTGGTGGTGAAAGTAAAGTCCAGTGCTGTAAAGAACAATATTGCATAGGAACCTGAGATGTTAGGTCCGTGTATCAAAGTAAATTAGACATGGTCAAACAGGAGATGGCAAGATTGAACATTAACATCTTATGAATCAGTGAACTAAAATAGATGGGAATAGGTGAATTTAATTCAGATGACCATTATATCTACTACTGTGGGCAAGAATCCTTTAGAAGAAATGGAGTAGCCCTCATAGCCAAGAGAAGAGTATGAATGCAGTACTTGGGTGCAACCTCAAAAACGACAGGATGATCTCAGTTCATTTCCAAGGCAAACCATTCAACATTACAGTAATCTAAGTTTATCTCCCAACCACTGATGCCAGAGAAGCTGAAGTTGACTGGTTCTGTGAAGACTTAGAACACCTTTTAAAACTAATTCCAAAAAAGATAACCTTTTCATCAGAGGGGATTGGAGTGCAAAAGTAAGAAGTCAGGAGATACCTGGAATAACTGGCAAGTTTGGCCTTGAAGTTCAATATGAAGCGGGCAAAGACTAACAGAGAACATGCTGGTGATAACAAACACCCTTTTCCAACAACCCATGAGATGACTCTACACATGGACATCACCAGATGGTCAGTACCAAAATCAGATTGATTTTGTTTGCAGCCAGAGGTAGAGAAGCTCTATACAGTCAGCAAAAACAAGACCTGGAGCTGACTGGCTCAGATTATGAGCTCCCTATTGCAAAATTCAGGCTTAAATTGAAGAAAGTAGAGAAAACCACTAGGCCATTCAGATATGACCTAAATCAAATCTCTTATGATTATACAGTGGAAGTGACAAATAGATTTAAAGGATTAGATTTGGTAGACAGAATGCCTGAAGAACTATGGATGGAGGTTCATAACATTGTACAGCAAGCACTACCCAAAACCATCTCAAAGGAAAAAAAAAATGAAAGAAGGCAAAGTAGTTGTCTGAGGAAGCCTTACCAATAGCTGAGAAAAGGAGAGAAGTGAAAGGCAAAGGAGAAAGGGAAAGATAGACACAACTGAATGCAGAGTTCCAGAGAATAGCAAGGAGAGATAAGAAAGCCTTCTTCAATTAGCAACGCGAAGAACTAGAGCAAGACAATAGAATGGGAAAGACTGGAGATCTCTTCAAGAAAATCAGAGATACCAAGGGAACTTTTCGTGCAAAGTTGGGCACAATAAAGGAGAGAAATGGTATGGACCTAACAGAAGCAGGAGATATTAAGAAGTGGAAGAATACACTGAAGAACTATGCAAAAAAGATCTTCATGACCCAGATAACCATGATGGTATCATCCTCACCTAGAGTCAGACATTCTCGAATGCAGGGTCAAGTGGGCCTTGGGAAGCATCACTACGAACAAAGCTTGTGGAGGTGATGAAATTCCAGTTGAGCTATTTCAAATCCTAAAAGATGATGCTATGAAAGTGCTGCACTCAATATGCCAGCAAATTTGTAAAACTCAGCAGTGGCCACAGGACTGGAAAAAGTCAGTTTTCATTCCAATCCCAAAGAAAGGCAACGCCAAAGAATGCTTAAACTACTGCACAATTGCACTCATCTCACATGCTAGTAAAGTGAAGTGAAGTCGCTCAGTTGTGTCCGACTCTTTGCGACCCCATGGACTGTAGCTTACCAGGCTCCTCTGTCCATGGGATTTTCCAGGCAATGGTACTGGAGTGGATTGCCATTTCCTTAAGTAATGCTCAAAATTCTCCAAGCCAGGCTTCAATACTACGTGAACCTATGAACTTCTAGATGTTCAAGCTAGATTTAGAAAAGGCAGAGGAACCAGAGATCAAATTGCCAACGTGTGTTGGATCATTGAAAAAGCAAGAGAGTTCCAGAAAAACATCTATTTCTGCCTCATTGAGTATGCCAAAACCTTTGACTGTGTGGTACACAACAGACTGTGGAAAATTCAAGAGATTGGAATACCAGACCACCTGACCTGCCTCCTGAGAAATACGTATGCAGGTCAAGAAGCAACAGTTAGAACTGAACGTGGAAAAACAGACTGGTTCCAAATAGGAAAAGGAGTACGTCAAAGCTGTATGTTGTCACCCTGCTTATTTAACTTATATCCAGAGTACATCATGGCTGGGCTGGAGGAAGCACAAGTTGGAGTCAAGATAGCCGGGAGAAATATCAATAACCTCAGATATGCGGATGACACCACCCTATGGCAGAAAGTGAAGAAGAACTAAAGAGCCTCTTGATGAAAGTGAAAGAGGAGAGTGAAAAAGTTGGCTTAAAGCTCAACATTCAGAAAACTAAGCTCCTGGCATCTGGTCCCATAACTTCATGGCAAATAGATGGGGAAACAATGGAAACATGAGAGACTATTTTTTGAGGCTCCAGAATCACTGCAGATGGTGATTGCAGTCAGGAAATGAAAAGACACATGCTCCTTGGAAGAAAAGTTATGACCAACCTAGACAGCATATTAAAAAGCAGAGACATTACTTTGCCAGCAAAGGTCTGTCTAGTCAAAGCTATGGTTTTTCGAGTAGTCATGCATGGATGTGAGAGTTGTAGTATAAAGAAAGCTGAGCGCCAAAGAATTGATGCTTTTGAACTGAGGTGTTAGAGAAGACTCTTAAGAGTCCTTTGGACTGCAAGGAGATCCAACCAGTCCATCCTAAAGGGAATCAGTCCTGAATATTCATTGGAAGGACTGATGCTGAACCTGCAACTCTAGTACTGTGGCAACCTGATGTGAAGAACTGACTCCTTTCAAAAGACCCTGATGCTGGGAAAGATTGAAGGTGGGAGGAGAAGGGGATGACAGAGGATGAGATGGTTGGATGTCATCACCGACTCAATGGACATGAGTTTGAGTAAGCTCTGGGAATTGGAGATGGACAGGGAGTCCTGGTGTGCTGCAGTCCATGGGGTTGCAAGGAATTGTACACAACTGAACTAAATTGAACTGAATGTAAAAGTAAAATGTAAAAAAGTAAAACAGATTTTCCTTTTTTGGGCTCCAAAATCACTGGACAGTGACTGCAGCCATGAAATTAAAAGACTCGTGCTTCTTGGAAGGAAAGCTGTGACAGACAAACCTAGACAGTGTATTAAAAACCAGAGATAGCTTTTCATGAAGATGGCGCCGAAGGCGAGGAGGGAAGCCCCTGCCCCTCCTAAAGCTGAAGCCAAAGCAAAAGCTTTGAAGGCCAAGAAGGCAGTGTTGAAAGGTGTCCATAGCCACAAGAAAAAGAAGATCCGGACGTCACCCACCTTCCGGCGGCCCAAAACACTGCGGCTCAGGAGGCAGCCCAAATATCCTCGGAAGAGCGCCCCTAGGAGAAACAAACTTGACCACTATGCCATCATCAAATTCCCCCTCACCACCGAGTCAGCCATGAAGAAAATAGAAGACAACAACACACTGGTGTTCATTGTGGATGTCAAGGCCAACAAACACCAAATCAAACAGGCTGTAAAGAAGCTCTATGACATTGACGTGGCTAAGGTCAATACCCTGATCAGGCCTGATGGAGAGAAGAAGGCATATGTTCGACTGGCTCCTGACTATGATGCTTTGGATGTTGCCAACAAAATTGGGATCATCTAAACTGAGTCCAGCTGGCTAATTCCAAATATAAAAGTTTTCACTATAAAAAAAAAAAATAATAAAAAAAAAAAAAAAACCAGAGATATCACTTTGCTGACAAAGATCCATATACTCAAATCTGTGGCTTTTCAGTAGTCATGTACTGATGTGAGAGTTGGATCGTGGATCATAAACAGAACTGTTTGTTGAAGAATTGATGCTTTTGAATTCTGGTATTGAAGACTCTTGAGAGTACCTTGGGCAGCAAGGAAGGAGTTTAAACCAGTCAATCCTTAACGAGATCAACCCTGAATATTCATTGGAAGAACTGATGCTGAAGTGAAGCTCCAATACTTTGGCCATCTGATGTGAAGAGCTGTTTCATTGGAAAAGACTCTGTTGCTGGGCCAGATGGAAGGCCAGTGCAGAGGGCTTTAGTTAAATGGTTTGACAGCATCACTGACTCAATGGGCATGAATTGGAGCACACTTCGGGCAATAGTGGAAGACAGAGGACCTGAATAACAACAGCAACAATGTAAAATGTTGGGCTAAGGGACTGTGAAGAAAGCTGAGCACCAAAGAATTGATGCTTTTGAACTGTGGTGTTGGAAGAGACTCTTGAGAGTCCCTTGGACTGCAAGGAGATCCAACCAGTCCATTCTAAAGGAGATTGGTCCTGGGTGTTCTTTGGAAGGAATGATGCTAAAACTCTTGGCCACCTTGTGCAAAGAGTTGACTCATTGGAAAAGACTCTGATGCTGGGAGGGATTGGGGGCAGGAGGAGAAGGGGGTGACAGAGGATGAGGTGGCTGGATGGCATCACTGACTGGATGGACATGAGTTTGAGTGAACTCCGGGAGTTGGTGATGGACAGGGAGGCCTGGTGTGCTGCAATTCATGGGGTCGCAAAGAGTCGGACACGACTGAGTGACTGAACTGAACTGAAGGGAGTAAAAGTAAACACAGCCAGTTTATAGAACCGCTGTGACTTAAGTTACATAGTCATGTTAATGTATATACTGAATCTTGATGTGACCAAAAGTATGTTTTAATTAGGTAGGAGTGGTGAAATGTAAGAGATGTGGGCATGTTACGGTAGGCAAGGCATGGATGGTGTGGGTGATGGGGAAGAGAACTAAATTGTCCTGTTTCATAGAGGTCAGTAGATAAATTATTTAAAACTTTCTTTTTTGTCATAGGCCTCATATAGCTGATAAACATAGTGGGAGTAAGGGGAAGTAACAGTGATGAATCAGACATTAGCTGAAGGAAAGCCTGGTTTTCTTATTCCTGTGTCTGTGTGTTATGTGTACCTTTGAAAGCTATTTGCAAAGTTCTGTTTATATGTTCCTGAAGTTTTCAGAGTGACCTTAAAAAATGTCCAGACTTCTGTCTTATAGGAGAGGTGTAAGGGGTGGTATGATTATAGTGATGGTGGTTTTCAGCATGCTTGACAGCTGAGGTGGTTTTGGTGTTGATTCTTTTTTTTTTTAATTTATTTTTTAAAAGTTTTTTGGCTTTATGGCATGTAGGATTTTAGATTCCTGACCAGGGATTGAACCCTGCCCCCTGCATTGAAAGTACAAAGTCTTAACCATGGGACTGCCAGGCAAGTCCCCTGGTGGTCAGCCATCCATGGGGTCGCACAGAGTCCAACACGACTGAAGCGACTTAGCAGCAGCAGCATATGAAAAATGACATTGGGAAACTAACTACCATTTTGTTTCTGGTCCTTTATCAAGATAAATCTCCAGAGTATTGCTTTGTATCTTTGTGCTGCTTTGTAAGTTCTATATTCAGTTCTTCTAGTTCACCGATTTTCCTCTTTATGGGTGGTTGTAACCTGTTTAACTCTCTATCTCCCCCCTCCTTCTCATTCCTGGTTTTTTCCTTGCTCATTCCTGTTTTTTTCCTTGCTCATTTAAGATACTTTCTTTTATTGCTTTCAGCATTTTAGACGTACTTAATTTATATTCTGTATTTGGTAAGTCTAGTAGTCGAAGTACTTCTTGATCTAATTCTGTGTTTATTTAATTTGTCATTATTATTAGTATTATGATTATTTTTGACCACTGCAAGATCTTAGTTCCCTGATCAGGGGTCCTTTCCCCAGTTGAAGTGTGAAGTCTTAACCACTGGACTGGTAGAGAAGTCTTCAGTTGTTGTTCTTTGAGCTTTGTTTCCTGTGTGCATTGTATTTTTAAATTGTGACCTTTTTTCCATCTGTGTCTACTTTGGTGGTTTGATTGAGCATTTTTAATTACAGAGATTTTAAGAGCAGTTATGTGAACAGGAGTTAGTGTGGACATTTGGAAATTTGAGGTTGTGGGCCCAGTTTTAGCAGGATGTATATTGCATATGATAAGATAGGATCTGCATTTTAAAGATCATTTGAGTACTTAGCAAACTGCTTTATTTTTTAATGCCTTCATGTGCTCTAAATAGGGAGGGAGTTTTCCCCTAGATGTCTTGATGTCAGCATGATTTGGCTAATTGAATATGTATTGTATTTACTGGTTATTACTTGCTCATTTATTTTATATGTAACTTACTCTTCATTGCACAGACATCTGTTGAGTATCTGCTTTATGGTAGACACAGTCTTTGGTACTAGGGATATATACATAGTCTTTGGTACTTGTATCTTGTACTAAGATACAATACACAGTATCTTCTTTTGGGGAAGTCAAGTAGCAGTTGAAACTGAGAAAAACCTTCTTGAGAACTTACAAATTTCTCCATAAAATAACAAAGACCAGTTTATGATGCAGACAATGCTTGACAGCTCTCCTTAGTTGTGGCATATGAGATCTAGTTCCCTGAGCAGGCATAGAACCTGGGCCCCCTGCATTGGGAGCACAGTCTTAGCCCCTGGACCACACGGAAAGTCTTTTTTTTTTTTTTTTAAAGTTAGGAGATTTGATTAGAGGTGAGGAGAGTTGTCAAGCATTGTCTGCATCATAAACTGGTCTTTGTTATTTTATGGAGAAATTTGTTCTAACCTAAATTTTATGTTGTTTTATATACAATATAACGCTAATTTTATTTAAAACACATAAAGTATGGAAGAAAATATATCCAATATTAATGGTACTGATCTGGAATTTTTTTTTTTTTGTGGCTGTGCTGCGAGGCTTGTGAAATCTTAATTCCAGGGATTGAATCTGGGCCCTTGGCAGTGAGGCACTGAGTTCTAATTGCTGGACCACCTGGAATTCCCTGACCTGAACCTGAAAATTTTTAAATTTTATTCTGTTTGTTTGACTCTACTGGATCTTCATTGCTACACACTGGCTTTCTTTAGTTGTCGTGAGGGGAGGATACTCTTTAGTTGTGATGCATGGGCTTCTCATTGTAGTGGCTTCTCTTGTTGAGGATCACAGGGTCCAGAGGGTGAGAGCTTAGTAGTTGTGGCACACGGACTTAGTTGCTCTATGAAATGTGGAATCTCTTGGACCAGGGATCGAACCTGTGTCCCTGCATTGGTCAGTGGATTCTTAACCACTGGATCATCAAGGAAGTCCTAACCTGAATTTTTAAAATAACTTTTTTTCAGACATAATTTACCTCCTATACAATTCACCCATTTAAAATATATAATTGAATGGTTTTTAGTATATTCACAGGCATGTGCAACCATCATCATAGACAATTTTAGAACATTTTCATCACTGCAGAAAGAAACCTAGTGCCCTTTAGCTGCCATCACATCCTATTCCTACATCCTCCCCAGTCCTACGTAATCATTAATCAGCTTTTTGTCTCTAAGTAATGCCTATTCTAGACATCTCTTGTAAATAGGATCATTATATGTGGTATTTTGTGGCGGGTTTCCTTTACTTGGTATAGACTATAGCTAGTTCATTCTGTTTTTAGCTGTGACCTATTTTTTAAAATGCAAATTTAATTAAAACTGCTTATACTATTGAACTAAGCTTTTTTTGGATATTGGACTAAAATAGGTTTCTATTTTAGTCACTTGTCTTAGTTAAAATATAAATATTTACAACTATATCTTCAACTTAATTATATCCTGTATTACTCAAAAAACAAGATTTATATTTTAAGAGAATAGCCTACTTGTTAAACAAAAGGCTTCTTTGAATATCTTACTTCTTGGCATTGCTTTAACATACGATCAAAATGCTATTTTAATAGCAGTGAAAAAATAATAACATGATTTAAAAGCATTTGACTCTGAGCTGCAAGTCAAGTGATACATTTTCTAATTTAATTAAATGCTGTTCTTTTAGGCCTTTGGAGCATTAATTTTATTTTCTGGTTCTGCTATTTACTTATATTTTCCTAATATACTAACTTTGTTTTTTCTCAATTACATGTGTCCTCCATCCTCTCAAAAGCAAAAACAAGTGCAGTATGATGTCTCTACTAATGCAACTTCCTGGCTTTAAGTTTTATTAAATATTTTACTTTTATTTTGTGATTTATAGCTGTGTATCAAGCCACCATAAAACTTAATGACTTAAAATAATTATCTTAGTACATCTGTAGATTCTTTGAATCAGAAATTTGGACAGAGCTTTATGAGGAGAGCTTGTCTCTGCTTCATATTCATAATGCTTTTGAAGCTGAGAAATGGAGACCTTTCATCTAAGGCCTTGAGTTATTTGAGAGTGTATCTACACTCATGTCTGGTGGTTGATGATGGGACCTTAGAGAAGCTGTTAGCCAGAATACATACCTACACTTGGCCTTTCCATGTGGTCTCTGTGTGGACTAGTTTAGGCTTCTTAAGAGCATGGTGCCTGGGTTCCAAGAGGGAGCCTCAGTAACGACGTTCAATGTACACTATTGGTTGAGGTAGTCAGACAGGTCTGCTCAGGTTCAAGAGCACAAGACAGAGACTCTCCCACTCAATGGGAAGATACGGGATAAGCAGTGTGGCTTTAATTGTGCCTCTCCCTCCTCCGCCTCCACCCCGATGGATATGTTGAAGCCCTAAGCCCCATTAACTCAGAATGCAGTCTTGTTTGGAAATAGGTTTGTTGCATATATAATTAGGGGAGAATGCCATAGAATGTTGGAGGCTAAATTGAAGTGCTTGAAGTGCTGCAGCTACAAGCCAGGAAATGACAAGGGTTGTTGCCAAAGCACCAGAAGCTAGGAAGGGACATAGAAGGGTTCTCCCTGTAGATTTTAGAGGGAGAATAATCTTCCTGTTGCCTCGATTTTGGATTTTTAGCCTTCAGAACAGTGAGACAACAAATATCTGTTGCTCTAAGCCACCCAGGTTGTGGTACTTTGTTAAGGAAGCCCTAGAAATTAATATAGGACATCTTTAAAAAATACAGTTTGCTGCAATGTTGTAAGATAGCTTTTTTCTCTCCATTTGTATTTGGCAGTGGTTTTGCCCATCTACACTTTTATGTTAATATATCCAATGAAAACTTAACAGGAGGGGCTATTTTAATAGTCATCAGCCTAGTTTATCTGCTAACATTTTTTGTTGAATGAGTACAAAACATAAAAGATTGTCAGTGTATATAGCTGCAAAAAGAAGTTGGAATGGGACTTAGATTCATTGAAATGTAATGTTAATAAAAATTTATTAAGGGAATATTAATTTTGAGTGCCTACTATTCACATAATCTTGTTCTTTTTTTGTTTTTGAAGTATAGTTGACTTACTGTATATATATTGTTTTACATGTACAGCATAGTGATTCAATATTTTTGTAGCTTATACTCCATTATAGTTTATTACAAGATAATAGGTATAATTACCTGTGCTATACAGTATATCCTTGTTGCTTATCTATTTTATATGTAGTATTGATAGTTTGTATATTGGATGTTAGTCTGGTACCCTTAATTTGTCCTCCCCTTCTTCCTCCCTTTTAGTGACTACAAGTTTGTTTTCTATATCTGTGAGTCTGTTTCAGTTTTGCAAATATATTCATTTGTATTATTTTTTAGATTGCACATATAAAGGATAAATATAGTATTTGTTTTTCTCTGACTGATTTCATTAAGCATAATATTCTGTATGTCCATCCGCTGCAAATGGCAGTATTTCATTTGTTTTTAATCCTTAGTCCATTTCCTTCACCCCTTCCTCACCCACACCCCCACACATCTTCTTAATCCAGTTATGTGTTGATGGGCACTTGGGTTGCTTCCACCTGTTTGCTGTTGTAAATAGTGCTGCTGTGAATCCTGGGTTGATGCATCTTTTCGAATTATGTGTTTTTGTTTTTTTAAGATACTGAGTTGGCAAAAAAATTGAGTCAGGTTTTTCCATAACATCTTAGAAAAACCCAGAAGAACTTTTTGACCAATTCAGTATATACCCAGGAGTGGAATTGCTCAATCATATGGTAGTTCAACATTCAACAACTCAAACGTTCAAAAAAGTAAGACCTTGGTATCTGGTCCCATCACTTCATGGCAAACAGATGGGGAAACAGTGACAAATTATTTCCTTGGGCTCCAAAATCACTGCACATGTTGACTGCAGCCATGAAATTAAAAGACACTTGCTCCTTGGAAGAAAAGCTATGACTAACCTAGACAGGGTATTAAAAAGCAGAGACATTACTTAGCCGACAAAGTAATGCAGAGACATTACTATGCCAGCATAGTCAAAGCTATGGTTTTTCCAGTAGTCATGTATGGATGTGAGAGTTGGACCATAAAGAAAGCTGAGTGCTGAAGAATTGATGCTTTTGAACTGTGGTGTTGGGGAAGACTCTTGAGTCCCTTGGTCTTGAAGGAAATCAAACCACTCAATCCTAAAAGAAATTAGTCCTGAATATTCATTGGAAGGACTGATGCTGAAGCTGAAGCTCCAATACTTTGGCCGCCTGATGTGACTCATTAGAGTTAACTCACAAGAGCTGAGTCATTAGAAAAGACGCTGATGCTGGGAAAGGTTGAGGGCAGGAGGAGAAGGGGATGACAGAGGATGAGATGGTTGGATAGCATCACTGACTCAATGGACATGAGTTTGAGCAAGCTCCGGGAGTTGGTGATGGACAGGGAATCCTGGCATGCTGCAGTCCCTGGGGTTGCAAAGAGTCAGACATGACTGAGCGACTGAACTGAACTGACCTGAACTGACTTGTATCACTGATTCTGTTCATCATGCCTATTGTCTTGCTGTTCACACTGTTTGCACTGTTTGCTGAACCCAGGATAGGCAAGGCTCGAGCTAAGAGACTGAAAGGAGACTTGAGGAGCTGTAGGAACTGCAGACACATTTATTCTCTCCTGGCCAGCATAGCAGCCATAATACAGCCTCTCTCCTGGCTGACGCAGTAGCTGTAGCAGCAGTCACAGTATAACCATAGCGTAGCCATGACATAGCCATAAGATAATCTCATGTAACATAACCATGATGCCGCTTGAATGTAACCTCGGTGCAGTAGCAGCAGCCACGGCTCTCAGGGTGAGCTCATACAGGTGTACTGCATCAAGTAGCTCATGGCTAAGTAAGTACCTTGTGATGCACATGCGCAGTCTGCAAATGGTCTCAGCTGTTACATGGTCTATTCACAAAACATGGGGTGAGAAAGCCTGGGCATGCCCTTGTGGCCAATTTGCTCTCTGCCCACTTTCCACCTCTATAGGATCTGTCACCTCACGTTCTATGCGCAGTGCATCTTTAGCGATATTTCCTTGGTGAGTATCACTGACACTTGGATTTACATCTTGCAACAGCAGTGGCTACCACAGCAGTTACATACCCAGTACATAGCAAAACCCAATGCCAGATATCACCTGGAACTCATGTTCCAGCCCTTGCCCTCAGGGGGCTAGAAGAGCCACCCTCCATGGTGGAGTGCCTTTATCTTCCATGGCCAAGTCCAGTCCACCATCTGACCTTGTGAGATTGCAGGAGAGCTTCCACAGGGGAAGCTCCACCCCTGCCAGGTTTATTATTAAGGACCCTGAAAACCTCCTACAGGTGCCGGGGCCCACCCCTTCAAGGTTGAGGCATTCCCAGGCCACCCTACATGATTCCAAATGCTCTCACACTCTTCTAAATCTGCAAGAGAATCAGTGGGTAGTAGCACATCATATGACACAGCCTTTTACAGTGCAGTGTCCTAAATCTAGAACACAGCCCAAGTCTCTACAGACTGCATCTGTATTATTTGGCCGTATCACCATCAGTGTATGCACTAGGACCGGGAAACTCCTCTGGCTTGCCATAAACAAGGCTGCATTCAGCACCAGTGTCAGCCAGGGCCATTACTCTCTGCACATTGGCTAGCGACCAGTGACTTGCAAGCTCTACATGGGGCCGCCTGTCCTTGCTTGGGTTCTTCAGGAGGGCACCCTGGTCTGAGCCATATTCAGAGCCGGAAAAGGGCATTGTCCTCTTGAGAAATCTGTATGCAGGTCAGGAAGCAACAGTTAGAACTGGACATGAAACAACAGACTGGTTCCAAATAGGAAAAGGAGTACGTCAAGGCTGTATATTGTCACCCTGCTTATTTAACTTCTATGCAGAGTACCTCATGAGAAACGCTGAGATGGAAGAAGCACAAGCTGGAATCAAGATTGCCGGCAGAAATATCAATAACCTCAGATATGCAGATGACACCACCCTTATGGCAGAAAGTGAAGAGCTAAAAAGCCTCTTGATGAAAGTGAAAGAGGAGAGTGAAAAAGTTGGCTTAAAGCTCAACATTCAGAAAACGAAGATCATGGCATCCGGTCCCATCACTTCATGGGAAATAGATGGGGAAACAGTGTCAGACTTTATTTTTTTGGTCTCCAAAATCACTGCAGGTGGTGACTGCAGCCATGAAATTAAAAGATGCTTACTCCTTGAAAGAAAAGTTATGACCAACCTAGATAGTATATTCAAAAGCAGAGACATTACTTTGCCAACTAAGGTCCGTCTAGTCAAGGCTATGGTTTTTGCAGTGGTCATGTATGATGTGAGAGTTGGACTGTGAAGAAGGCTGAGTGCCCAAGAATTGATGCTTTTGAACTGTGGTGTTGGAGAAGACTCTTGAGAGTCCCTTGGACTCCAAGGAGATCCAACCAGTCTATTCTGAAGGAGATCAACCCTGGGTGTTCATTGGAAGGACTGATGCTGAAGGTGAAACTCCAATACTTTGGCCACCTCATGCGAAGAGTTGACTCACTGGAAAAGACTCTGATGCTGGGAGGGATTGGGGGCAGGAGGAGAAGGGGCCGACAGAGGATGAGGTGGCTGGATGGCATCACGGACTCGATGGACGTGAGTCTGAGTGAACTCCAGGAGATGGTGATGGACAGAGAGAGGCCTGGCGTGCTGCGATTCATGGGGTCACAAAGAGTCAGACACGACTGAGCGACTGAACTAAATTGAACTGAACTAAAGGAATGTCCTAGGGCACCATATAATCTTTTAGCTGAGCTGCCAATTTCTTGCCCTGGGTTCTTCCCAAATGTGGTAAACTGCTGCTCTGGTTTCAGTTACCTCCATAGCTCTAGGAGCAGAGCTTTGGGCTGTTTATCAGTTTTATTTCTGTCAACTCCTGCTGCCAGCAGATCAACCCACACTTGCATTCTCTTTGCCAGGATGGGCCCTTTACCAGCTTGGATCCCCTTCGGGGTCATCACATGTCTAATCCCCTTTGGCCTGCTGCCGCCCCTCAATTTTCTCCCAAACTAGCCACCATCAAGGTCACGTCATAGATGGGGTGCCTCACATAGGGTGCTAGGATAGCAGTCAGGGGTCCAAAATAGGTAGATGGGGCATTGTTCAAAATGGCTTCTCGAATGCCGCCAGTAAAATGCTTGTCATTTGGCCTCGGGTATTTGGGTTGAATATTGACTGCTTCATGCCCAGTTCCCTCACTACTTAGGTCAACGTGGCATAGATATGCCATTTACTCCCAGTATCTGGGAGCTCTCCTGCGTTTGACCACACAGTGTAGACGACGGTGTTAGTCCAGTCCATGAGGGTGTGCATTTGTTTAGGCGTCCCTTGCATTATTGCCTAGCATTCTGCTATGCAGAATGAAGCCTTTGTTTCAGTGAGGGGGTGAGTGGTTATAGATGCCAGCCATTCTATTTTGTCCCCAGAACACCGGATACCATCCACCCCTGTGTCTCAGAGTTGGCAGGAGCCAAGTTGCCATGGTTTCCCTTGCTTTTGCTGAAACTGCATATCCAAGTCGACCAACTCCGCCTGAGTATATGGTTGGTAACGTTGTGAACTAGTCACACTGGGGGCCGCTGAAGATGTCCCCCTGAGCCACAGGCTGCTCATGCTTCAGTTTCTGCTGCACAGCAGGCCTCGCTGCCAAGTGAGGACCTGCAGTCTCACAGTGTTCATCATCACCATCCTCAGTCTCACGTTCATCATCACCGTCACTCACCGCCTCGTTGTCAGAGGTGCTGGGCTCTTCAGGGCCACGGGGTCCTTGCTCTAGTGCCAATCTGTGTTGCTCTAGTTCTTCTAAGCATCTCTGCACATTACACAGCAGCATAGCAACAATGAGGGCGTTATCCATATTTGCCTTTAGGGCAGTCAGGAAAATCTACCCCATGGTGCCAGTGGCGGTCCATGCCACCTTCTTTGGCAGACGGGAGCTCACTGCCTGTAATGCCTTCTCAGTGCTATTGGTGAACCATACATTGCCTCCCAGTCTTCCACCAGACCCCATGCTGAGAGAGTCGCCGCCACATGGTACCACATGCTATATGGTGGCCACTGGCTTCCTCCATCCAGTGGCGCCTTAGGCTCCCTTACCTGCTGGTATCCTGCTGACCTTCTGGGAGCCTCAGGGTCTTCTGCCTGCTGGATATCCTGCCAACTGTGCCAATTGTATCACTGATCCTGTTCGTGACGCCAGTTGTCTTGCTGTTCCTACTGTTCGCTGAACCCAGGGTAGGCATGGCACAAACTAAGAGGCTGGAAGGAGACTCAAGGAGCTGTAGGAACTGCAGACACGTTTATTCTCCCCTGACTGCCACGGCAGCTGTAACACAATCTCTCTCCTGGCCGACACAGCAGCCATGGCAGCAGTTACAATATAACCATAACGTAGCCATGACATAGCCATAACATAATCTCATATAACATAACCATGAGGCTGCGCTGATGTAGCCCCAATGCAGCAGCAGCCATGGCTCTCCGGGGAAGCTCATACAGGTGTACTGCACAAAGAGTCCTGTGACCAGGTGAGGACCTCATGATGTGCATGTGCAGTGCTGCAAATGATCTCAGCTGTTCCATAGTCTGTTCACAAAACGTGGGGCCAGAGAGCCTGAGCATGGCATCTTGGCCAATTTGCTGTCTCCCCACAGTACTTTCTAAGTGGTTGCACCAGTTTACATTCTGACCAACAGCGTACTAGGGTTTCTTTTCCTTCACAACCTCTCCAGCATTTATTATTTGTGGACTTAAAAAAAAATTAACTCAATTATCTAAATAATATTTTTTAAAAATTTTGGCCATGCTGCATGGCATGTGGGCTCTTTGTTCTCCATTCAGGGATTGAACCTGCACCCGTGCAGTGGGCATGGGGAATCTTAACTGTTGGACTGCCAGGGAAGTCCCTGCTTGTAGACTTTTTGATGATATGTCTCATTGAGGTTTTGATTTGCATTTCCCTAGTAATTAATGATGCTGATCATCTTATGTGCTTGTTAGCCATCTGTGGCTGACTTCTTTGGAGAAATGTCTAATCAGATTTTGGGCCCATTTTTTGACTGGGTTGGATTTGTTTTTGATGGGCAGGCATAGGGTTGTATGAGTTATTTGAGTATTTTGGATATTAACCTGTTGTTGGTTGCATCAGTTGCAAATATTTTCTCCCATTCCATAGGTTGGCTTTTTTTTTTTTTCCTCAGTGACTTTGTTTATTTTTGCTTTTATTTCTTTTGCCTTAGGAGACTGCCCCAAGAAAATATTGCTACAATTTATGTCAAAAAGTGTTCTGCCTTTGTTTCTTGTAGAAGTTTTATGGTTTCAAGTCTTCTATTTAAGTCTCTAAAGCATTTTGTGTTTATTTTTGTGTATGGTGTGAAGGAATGTTCTAAACTCACTGTTTGGCATATAGCTGTCCAGTTTTCCCAGGACCACTGTTGAAGAGACTGTCTTTTCTCCATTGTGTATACTTGTGTATACTTTGTCCTGACTTAATTGGCCATAGGTGTATGGGTTTATTTCTGGGCTCTCTCTTCTGTCCCAGTGATCTTTGTGTCTGTGTTTGTGTCAGTACCACTCTGTTTTGATTACCGTACATACAGCTTTGTTCTTGCTCATCAAGACAGTTCATGAAAAGAGTAGTCTCGTTGACTTGTTACATTCTTTTTGGTGACAATATGAATATATATGAAATACTACTTTTATTTCTTAAGGAACCTTTAACATCTAAATGGTTAATAATCCAACAATATAAAGATAATATGACACAGGTACCACAGGGTTGGAGGTTAAATTATATGATATCAAATATCTGAGTATAATTTACTAAGTGCTTAGTAAATATTAACTGTTACTACTTTACTAATGAATGCTAAAGTATTCAATTAAGTTGTCTCTCAGTATCTGCAGGGGATTGATTCCAGGACCTCGTGGATACCAAAATTTGGGTTTCAGTGACACAGTATTTGCATATAACCTGCACATATCTCTGAATACTTTAAATCATATCTAGGTAACTTATAATACCTAATAACATGTAAATGGTGTGTACATATAGTTATCAATGAATGCAAATTCAGTTTTTTGCTTTTTGTAACTTTTTTGGAATTTTTTTTTCCCGTCTGTATTTTCTATCCTTGGTTGGTTGAATTGGTGGAATTGGGACCAGCATTTATAGAGGACTGACCCTAAGGATGAAAAGTACCATAGAAATGGAGAGAAAAGTAAGAACACAGTTACAAACATCTTAAAGAATGAATACTGTTTGGAAATAGCATTTCTCAAAATATGTTTGCCTATAATGGTGAAAAAAAGGATTTATGGGCAGTTAAGATTGGAAAGTACATTCCTTTACCTTCTATCTTGACAGTAATATAGTAATATAATTCCTACCTGTACAGTAATACAGTTCAGTCTCTGAGAAGTTGAATAATAAAAAAAAAAAGTCACCTAATCTATAGCACTGCTTTAAGCAACATGGTTCACCACATACCTTGGAAAATCTCTTCCTAAATAAAGCATCTAGAAATGCAAAAATCTTTTAAAATGCAAAATTGTATTTCAAAGAAGGTAAGGGAAATACCCCAGACGAAAAACAGTCAGAAACTGGAAACCAGATGGCCTTCTAACCCACCTATGTATTGTATAAATTATTTAGTTTTTTGAATAATCAATAAAAAGCTGGAGTAGCTATGTTAATTTCAGACAAAGCAGACTTGAGAAGGAAAGTTTTCAGACATTATGTATTGATAAAGGGTCAAGTCTCCAAAAAGGCATAGTTCATGAGGCAAAAGCTGGTAGAATGTCAAGGAGAAATAGACACATTCACCATTATGGTTGGAGTCTGCAGCACCTGTTTTTCAGTAATTTAGATACAGCAGGTAGAAAGTCAGTAAGGATACAGGTGAACAATACCATCAGTCAACTGTATTTTATGATGTTTATCTGATAACCACTGAGTATACGTTCTTTTCTAGTGTCCATGTATCAGTCATCAGGATGCACTATATTCTGGGTCATATGGTTTAGCACACCTGAACATGTGCTCTCAGACCACACTGAAATTAAGTTAGAAATAATAGAAAGATAGCTGGAAAATGAAAATATTTAGAGATTAAAAACACTTCTAAATAACACATGGACTCAAAAAAATGTCCAAAGAAAAATTTTGAATATTTTGAACTAAAGCAAAATGAAAAGTAGCAGAAGCAGTATTAGAGGTTAGTTTAGAGCATTTGAATGTATTTTAAAACAGAAGAGACACAAAATGAGTATTCTAATCTTCCAGCTTAGAGAACCAGAGAAAAAGAGGGATATAAACCTTAAGCAAGTAGAAGAAAAGAAATTAAAATTAGAGTTAAAATGAGTAAGTAAAACTGAAAACAAGAAGAGAAAAATCAACAAAACTATTAATAAAAGTTGGTTCTTTGAAAAGGTTGATAAACTTCTAACCAGGCTAACAAAGACCAAAAGAGAGAAAGACACAAATTACTAATAAAAGGAATGAAAAATGTAAATTTCTTTTAAAAATTTAATTGTGATAAACTGCTGACCCTTGAACAACATGGTAGTTAAGGGCACTGACCCACGTACAGTTGAAAATCCATGTATTACTACCAATCAACCTCTGTATTCATGGTTCTGCATCCTTCGATTTAGACCACAACAGATCTTGCGGTACTGGGTAGTACATACTTGCTGCAAAAAACCTGCATAAGTGGACCCACTCCCTGGTGGCTCAGATGGTAAAGAATCTGCCTGCAGTGCAGGAGACTGGAATCTTCCCTGAGTCGGGAAGATTCCCTAGAGAAGGAAATGGCAACCCACTCCAGTATTCTTGCCTGGAGAATTTCATGGACAGAAGAACCTGGTGGGCCAGAGTCCATGGGATTGCAGAGTCAGACACAGCTGAGCAACCAACACATAGACACACACAGTGCAAACTCGCATTGTTCAGGGGCCAGCTGTACATAATGAAAGTTTGCCATTTTAAGCATTTTTAAGTGTACAGTTCAGTGGCTTTAAGTACATTCACTTTGTTATACAACCATCATCACTATCCACTTCTAGAGAACCCATTAAACTTCCCATTTCCCACTGCCCTGGCAGCCACCATTCTGCGTTTTGCCTCTATGAATCTGACTGCTCTTTCGTACCTCTATAAGTGGAATCATAAAATTTTTGTGATTTTGTGACTTGCTTATTTCACTTGGTGGCTCAGATGGTAAAGCATCTGCCTACAGTGCGGGAAACCCGGGTTCGATTCCTGGGTCGGGAGGATCCCCTGGAGAAGGAAATGGCAACCCACTCTAGTACTCTTGCCTGGAAAATCCCATAGATGAAGGATCCTGGTAGGCTACGGTCCATGGGGTTGCAAAGAGTTGGACATGACTGAGTGATAGAACTATTTCACTTGAAATAATATCTTCAGGGTTCATTCATATGTCAGAATTTTTTTTTAAGGCTGAATAATATTTCATTGCCATTTTAAAAATCCATTCCTCCATTAATGAACATTTGAGTTGCTTCTGCCATTTGAATATTGTGAATAATGCTGCTATGAACTTGGGTGTATAAATACCTCAGTTAGTCCCTGCTTTTATCCTTTTGGGTATATTCCCAGAAGTGAAATTGCTGTATTATATAATAATTCTGTGTTCACTTTTTTGAGGAATCATCATACTCGTTTCTGAGCATCCCAGGTGACTGTGGTAAAGAACCCGCCTGCCGATGCAGGAGACACAGGAGATGTAAGTTTGATCTCTGGGTTGGGAAGATACCAGGGAGGAGGACATGGCAACCCACTCTAGTATTCTTGCCTGGAGAATTCCGTGGACAAAAGAGCCAAGTGGGTTACAGTCCATAGGGGCGCAGAGAGTCAGACATGACTTAGCAACTGAGCAAACAAAGTATTTTCACTGCCATGAAAGTCCTCTGTTCTCTGCCTGTTTGTCCCTTCTCTTGCCCAACTCCTGATCTTTTTATTGTCTCCACAGTTTGTCTTTTCCAGAATGTTACATAGTTGGAATTATACATTATGTAAAACTTTTTGGATCGACTAAGCCCTTTTAAAATTGAGATATAATTCACATACCATAGAATTCTCTCCTTTAAAGTGTTCAGTGGCATTTAGTGTATTCCCAAGTTGTATAACTCACTGCAGTCCAATCCCAGAGCATATTCATCACTCTGGGAAGAACTGTACCCATTAGAAGTCATTTTCCATACCCCCTCCTCCAATCTCTCCAGGTCACTAAACTATTCTCTCTCTAGGTTTGCTTTGTTTATGTAAGTGGAATCATATGCTATGTGGCCTTTTGTGCTTGATTACTAAGCCTTTTTAATGATGGCTTTAATCTTTTCAAAGTATGTTCATGTTTAAAAATAAATGCATAACACCTCTGTGAGGTAGACAGGAACTTTGTGACAAACTTTGTGACATAATTGCATTGTCAGATTTATTGTGTCTTCATGACACAGTTTCACATAAGATGAAGGAAAGAGGTTTGGAGGTGGCAGGGTAGAGATTTGAAGAAGTAGAGTTAAAGAAAAAATAGGACATGATGATATATGAAAAATAACTCAGTCCTGTGGGATTTCTACAACCATGAGTATTAAACATTATTAAAGGGGAACTGCAATTAATACTACAGTTAGATTTAAGAATTTAAAATGCTAAATATGGGTTGTTGAACCTTCAGTAGTTATAGACTGAATTTCATTTCATCAGGGTTGAAAGGATATCAGGATTGTGTTCTTGGTTATTCCAAACTCTTTAAATGGAAGCCTGTTGCTACAGTATGTAGAAGGAGTATGATAAATTTATTTTTTAAAATAAAGCAAATAATACATGTCTTTTGCCTTTGCTACAGTTAGCTGGAGTAGAGAACTTTTATATAAGGGAAGTGTAAAGCTTTCTTTCTTTAAAATTATTTCCATATGTATTTTAAAATTGAAGTATAGTTGATTTACAGTATTTCAGGTGCATATAAAAGTGATCCAGTTATATATATATTCTTTTTCAGATTCTTTTCCATAATACGTTATTATAAGATATTGAATATAGTTCACTGTGCTGCTATACAGTAGGCCCGTGTTGTAAGTATTAATTCTTGAAAGTTGTTAATTATATTTGAAATTAATAGTAAAGGATAACATTTTTCTGTAAATTTTACATGTTAGGTTTTCTGTTTTACAATATAGTGTGCTTTGAGGATGCAAATTAGTGCTATCCTCACAATTGAATTTGTATTTGTAACTATGTAGAAAAGATCAATAGGATAACAAACCACAAGAGGCTGTTTTGTTGGATTGCCACGGCTCTTACCATTTCCTGGTACAGAGGAAGTTCTGGCTAAATTATTTGGTTCCTATATGATCTTTTACCCTAATAAACTGTGTTGCAAGTCTGTTCGTTGGTGAGGACTGTTTGTTTGCCTGGAAGCCCTAAGATCTGCTCCATACTTCTTTTCCTTGATTCCCCTACTTTATCATGCTTGTCTTTCTTGGGGGTTCTTCCCTCAACAATAAGAACTCCCTCATCCCATTCCAGGGGAAGTAAGTTCTAAAATAGAAACGTTATTGGAAATGAAAATTAGAGGTAGGTCATGTATCTGTTGATGAGGTGAGAAGGCAAGACTGGGGCATGAGGAGAGAGTAGTATCTGCTGAGATAGTCTGGGTGGCCTTTTAATTTGTGTATATATATGTTGATGTTTTAATTTGTGTGTGTATAAATTGCTATATGAAACCAAGGTTGGCTGAGAACATCTACATAGAATATAGTTTGTAGTGTTTTGGTCATTTACCTTTTGTGTAAGATTTCAGATTTGTATGCACATCTGCTTAAGACACTGGCATGATTTATGAAGCATATATCAGTTACATAGTTGTATAGTTCATTGAATCTTGCAGATGGAAAGGATTTAGGGTTTGAAAGGATTTTCTGGTCCTGGTTGCCCACCTAAAGCAGAAATTCATCTTCAGTCAACTGTTAACTTTTGACTCTTATAATTGATTCTTAATTGTAGCCATTGGCAGACAATGTCTACTCTTTCTAGGCATCCTATTCTATTTTTGACTAGTTCTGTTTGAAAATTGTACCCTGAAACTCTCTTACTCTGTTAACTCAAAACATTTATCATAATTTTGTTCTTCTGGAATAAATCCTCTTCTACGAAAACACTCGGTAGTTTGAAGGTTTATTACGAATCTCATTTAATCTTATTTATGCTAAGCCTAGTTTTTATTGAATTGTTGGTCATGTTATAGGATTTCCCTATCCTGATCACCTAATGGACATGTTTTGACTCCTTGGCTTTCAACTGTTTTTGACTACAACCCAAATGAAGAATATATTTCATATTCCAACTCAACATATCCACATATACATACATGAAGTATGTAGTTTTAATACATATATGTAACTGAGGCAGAAATTTTGTGACAACGTATCTTTACACTGATACTTTCTGCTCCTTTTCATTTTTTAAAAACGCTGGTGTTACCTATTAAATTTATTTTATCACTCCCTGATGGATTTCAGCCTGTAGTTCGGGAATCACTGTTTTAATTTATGCATGCTACAGAACTGAAATATGGAGTTTCCAAAAGCTGTATGTTAGAACAGTCACTGCTAAAGCAGGTGTTACCTTTATTAACTCAAAGAGAATATTCTGATCACTGGTTTTCAAATAAAACTAATGAGGATTATCAAGTTCTTGGTAATGCATAAAATAAAACTGAAATATATGTAACTTTTATTTTCATACTTAGGTGGCGACAGACAAGGTTGCAGAAAAGTTGAGTTCTACTCTCTCATGGGTGAAGAACACAGTGTCACATACAGTCAGCCAGATGGCCAGTCAGGTGGCAAGTCCATCTGCTTCCTTACACACTACATCCTCGTCTACCACACTGTCAACACCAGCCCTTTCACCATCTTCACCATCACAGTTGAGTCCAGACGACTTAGAACTCCTGGCTAAACTGGAGGAACAAAATAGGTAAGTGAGGTTGCTTGGGTTGTCATTCTTTAATTGTCATATGCACTTAACCATTCATATATGTATGCATGTCATAATCAAAATTTTAAATATTTGTCCATATTAAGAATGTTTAGGGGAGTTCCCTGATAGCCTAGGGTTAGGATTCTGGGGTTTTACTGCCATGGCGTTGGTTCATTCCCTGCTCAGGAAACTGAAATCGTGCAAGCCACATTGAGGGGCCAAAAGAAGTTGAGTTTTTTTAAAATCAGAGTAAATTAACAGAAGTTTTCAAGTATTTTTTTGGAGGAGTTGGTCTTAAAACTAAAATTGGACTAAAATTTTCTTCAGACTTGGATAGCTGTAGACTTGTTTACTTAATGCAGCAAATTATCTAAATTCTTCCTGAATGGTTCTTTAGGGCATCAGCTACAAAAAGAGTTACTGAAAGAGCACCCTTTTATGTTCAGTCAAAATAAGGATAATTACAGAGGTAATTTCTAACAGCTCTTTTGATATGTGATTGACATAATAAAGTACACATACTTAAGGTATACAATTTGATAAGTTTAGACATAAGTATATACCTGTGGAATTATCACCAAAATCAGGAAAATGAACATATCTGTTATCTCCCTTTGTATCTCCAGATAGCCACTGATCTGCTTTTGGTCATTGTAGATTGGTTTGCATTTTCTACAGTTTTATAGAAATCGAATCATATAGTATATGCTCTTTTTTAATGGGTTATTTCATTATTCTCAAAATGAATTGTTTTGAGATTCATGTGTGTTTAATACATATGAATGGTTCATTTCTTTTTATTGCTTAGTAGTATTTACTCTTGCCTGGAAAATCCCATGAACAGAGGAGCCTGGTAGGCTGCGGTCCATGGGGTTGCTAAGAGTCGGACACAACTAAGCGTCTGCACTTTCACTTTTCACTTTGATGCATTGAAGGAAATGGCATCCTACTCCAGTGTTCTTGCCTGGAGAATCCCAGGGAGGGGAGAGCCTGGTGGGCTGCCATCTATGGGGTCGCACAGAGTCAGACATGACTGAAGCGACTTAGCAGCAGCAGCAGCAGTAGCAGTATTCCATTGTATGGATATATCACAGCTTACCTACTCACCTGTTGTGAAATGCTGTAAACTTTTGTGTACAAACCTTTGTATCAATTTATGCTTTCATTTCTCCTGAGTAAATACCTAGGAATGGAATGGCTGGTTTATATGGTAGAACTATATTTAATTGTCAAACTGTTTTCCAAAGGGCCTATAGTTTTTCACATTCTCATCATCAGTGTATGAACATTGCTGCTCTTCTGCAGCCTTACCAACATTTGGAATAGTCAGTCTTTTTAATTTTAGCTGTTCTTATGGTATTTATATCTTATGGTTTTAATTGCATTTCCCTGTTAGTGTTGAGCACTTTGCCACTGATAAATGGTCTTTGATTAAATGTCTGTTCCAAATTTTGCCCATTAAAAAAAATTAGGTTGTTTGCTTTCTTACTGTGTTTTAAGAGTTTTTTATGTAGTTTGGGTACAAGTCCTTTTTCAGTGTATATGCTTTTCAAATATTTTTTCACAATCTGTGGCTTATTCTCTTAGCAGTATCTTTTGAAGAGCAAAAGTTTTAGATTGTGATTAAGTCCAATTTGAAATTGTTCTTTTATGGACTGTGCTTTTGATAACCCAGAGTCACACAGATAGAATTCTGTGTTAAGTTTTAAGTTTTACATTTACCATAGTCCACTTTGAGTTAATTTTTTTTTGTATGAAACAAAGGATAAAGTTGTTTTTGAGTATGCATGTTTGTTTTTGTATCTGTTGAAAAGACTGTCCTTTTTCCTCTTAATTACTTTTGCACTTCTGTCAAAAATCAGTTGTCTGTCTATGTATGTTTCTTGGCTCTTTTTCTGTTCCATTAATTAATTTTTCTACTTTAATGCTAATATGACACTATTGAATATTATAGCTTTATAATAAGTCTTGAAATCAGATAGTGTTAATCGTCTTTGTTCTTTTGACTGTTTTTGCTCCTTATCATACCTTTGTGAATTTTACGTCAAGTAATTTGTACAAAAACGCTTGCTGAGATTTTGATCAGAATAGTGTTGAATTCCTAACAATGGTGCTTTCCACCCATGAATACATTATATTTTTCTTTTACTTGTTATTTGTGCATGGTATTGTTTTTGTAAATTTAATTTCTGAATGTTCATTGTCAGCATATAGAAATACAATCTTTTTTCTTTTATCATTCATGTATTCTGTTGCCTTGATAAATTCACTTGTTCTGGTAGGTTTTTTTTTTTTTTTTTAGATTCCATTAGATTTTCTATATAGATGAGCATGTGGTCCATGAATAAAAGCACATTTGCATCTTTATAATATGGATGCCTTTATAGCTTTTTCTTGCCTTATTGCAACTGGTTAGTACTTCCAGTACAAATGTGAATACACATAATGAACAGATAGCCTTGTCATTTTCTCAGTCTTGATGGGAAAGTTTAAAATTAAAATTATTTTAATTAAAAATTTAAAAACGCTTGCTCCTTGGCAGAAAAGCTATGACCAACCTAGACAGCATGTTAAAAAGCAGAGACATTACTTTGCCGACAAAGATCCATCTAGTCAAAGGTATGGTTTTTCCATTAGTCATGTATGGATGTGAGAGTTGGACTATAAAGAAAGCTGAGCACCAAAGAATTGATGCTTTTGAACTGTGGTGTTAGAAGACTCTTGAGAGTCCTTTGGACAGCAAGGAGATCCAATCTGTCTATCCTAAAGGAAATCAGTCTTGAATATTCATTGGAAGGGCTGATGCTCCAGTAGTTTGGCCACCTATATGAAGAACTGACACATTGGAAAAGACCCTGATGCTGGGAAAGATTGAGGGCAGGAGGAGAAGGGGACAACAGAGGGTGAGATGTTTGGATGGCATCACTGACTCAATGGATGTGAGTTTGAGCAAGCTCCGGGAGTTGGTGATGGACAGGGAGGCCTGGTGTGCTGCAGTCCCTGGGGTTGCAGAGTCGGACACGACTGAGAGACTGAACTGAACTGAAGGGGAAAGCATTAAAAATGAGTAAATTGTAGGTTTCTATAGATGACTTTTCATCAGGTTGAAGAAGTTCCTGTTTCTCATTTGTTAAGAATTTATAAGAAATAGATGTTGCACTATGTCAAATGCTTTTCCTGAATCTATCTAAATGATCAATTGTTTTCCTCTTTTAATTTGACAGATTACTTTTTTTTTTAAAGTTAAACCCCACTTAGTCATATTGTCTTTATAGGATATTGTTGGATTTGATGAGCTAAAATATTGTTTGGAAGTTTTGCATGTGTGTTCAGGAGGAAGCTCAGTCTGTAGTTGTTATCTAATGTCTTTGGGTTTTGTTTGTAATGTCTTATGCCCTTGTAATATTTTTGTGATCTTTCCTCTTTTCTCATTTAAGTGATTAATGCTATACATTTCTCCTGAAGCTCTGCTTTTGCAGGATCCCTTTGTTTTATAGTTCTGAGTATAGTCTGTTTTGATACATGTTTTATGTGCACTTGGGAAGATTGTATACTCATCTGTTATTTGGTAGCATATTCTATAAATGTTAATTGGTTCAAATTGATTGATGGTGTTGTTCAAGTCTACCATATCTTTTCTGGTTTTCTGTTTACTTGTTGTATCAGATATTGAGAGAAGGGTATTGAAACCTCCAACTATAATTGTGATTTATTTCTCTTTAAATTTTATCAGTCTTTGTTTCATATAATATGAAGTTAAATTGTTGTATATATAAACATTTAGAATTGTTACATCCTGTTGTCAAAATGCCTTCATTATTCCTAGTAATATTGTTTGCTTTAGAAATCTACTTTATCTCATATAGTCATTGTAACTTTTGAATAGTGTTAGTAGTTTATATACTTTTCTGTTTCTTACTTTTATTCTGTTTTTATCTTTACAGTTTGTCAGTTAGACAATATATAGTGGCTCTTGCTTTTTAAAATAGTCTGACAGTCTTTACCTTTTAATTATGGTAGTTAGATCACTTTTAAAACAACTGTGATATAATTTTATTTCTTGCTTACATTTATATTCATCTCAAACTTTAGGCTGAGTACATTTTTATTGCACACTTCTTAATTTCTGGACCAGTGACCAGACTCTCTGCAGGATAAACCAGACTCATGTTAAATGGGAAATGGATATAGAGGAAATATATCTTAAAACATCTACTGGGGAGTGATATACATTAACTTCAACTTACATTTTATTGGCCGAAGCAAATCATATACTTACTCCTTATGGAGTGAAATTGGGATTAGAATCTTCTTGCAGGGCTGGGTCTAGGAAAATTTATGCTTATTATTATTTTAGAACCCTTTGCCAATATTCTTATTGTATTGCTCTTGTGCTTTTAATTATTCACTTACCATAAAAATCCACCCTTTTAAAGTGTACAGTTTAGTAGTTTTTAGTATACTCACAGAGTTGTGTAAATATTACCATTATCCAATTTCAGAATGTTTTTATGATTCCCCAAAGAAACCTTGTATCCATTAGTCCCCCCTTTTCACCCTTCTTCCTGGTAACCACTGTCTCCATGGATTTGCTTATTCTGGCCATTTCATTGGTAGTCTTTTGTGACTAGCTTCTTTTACTGAACACAGTGTTTTCCAGATTTTGAGTAAAATAGACCGTTTACATTTAATGTAATTATTGATATGGTTATATTTCTGTTCTTTATCTTAGTATTTCTGCCTTTTGACTGAATGAAATATTATGATTCTATTTTATCTTTTGTTAATTTATTATTTATAACTGTTATTTTGCTGGAGTCATAGTGTGTATCCTTAACTAACTTACATATTCTATCTTCAAGAGAACTCATACCACTTCATATGCAGTATAAAAACTGAGAATAGTACATTTCCATTTCTCCTCTCTGGTCCTTTGTGCTAGTTTTGTCATGCATCTTGCTTTTGTATATGTTTTTTTTTTTGTTAACTTTTAAGCTTTGACTGCACTGGGTCTTCATTGTTGCATGCAAGCTTTCTCTAGTTGTGGAAGCAGAGGGTACTCTCTTTTGGTGTGTGGGCTTCTCATTGCAGTGGCTTCTCTTGTTTTGGTGAAGGAAGTGATAACCCACTCCAGTATTCTTGCCTGGAGAATTCCATGGACAGAGGAGCCTGGCAGGCTATATATAGTCCATGGGGTTGGAAAGAGTTGGACATGACTGAGCAACTATCACTCACACTCACTCACTCTTGTTTTGGAGCACAGGCTCTAGGGCATGTGTGTTTAATGACTGGAGTGTGCAGGCTATAGAGTGCAGGCTCAGTAGTTGTGAGGCACAGGCTTAGTTGCCCTGAGGCATGTGGTATCTTCCTAGACCAGGGTTTGAATTGGTGTCCCTTCTGTTGCAGGGCAGATTCTTAACCACTGGACCACCAGGGAAAGCCACTTTGTGTATGTTTTAAACCCCATGCTACATTGTTATTTTTGCTTCCACAGTCACTTACCTTTTAATGAGATTGATAAGGAAAAAATAAGGAAATAAGGAAAAAATTTATATTTTTCTATATAAATTTATGTTTGCCTATATAGCTTCCATTTCTGGTGTTTTTTTGGTTCTTTCTTTTTAGCTCCAGATTTCAAACTGATAGAATTTTCCTTCTGCACAGAGGACTTCCTTGAATGTTTCCTGTAGTGTGGGCTGCTCCTATATGTCTGAGTCTTCATTTTGCCTTTGATTTTTAAAAATGTTTTCTCTGAGTAAAAGACTGTAGGTTGACAGGGTTTTTTTTTGTTTGTTTGTTTCCTTTAGTACTATAATAATGTGTCATTGACTTCACTTTTGCAGTGTTTACATCAGGAAATCGGATGAAGTCCTTATCTTTGTTTCTGTGTGGATAATGTGTCTTTTTTCCTTTCTGTCTCCTTTTAAGATTTTTTCTTTATTCCTGGTTTTAAGTAATTTGATTCTAAAGTGCCTAATTGTAGTTTTCTTCCTGTTTCTTACTTGTGAGTTTTGTTGAATTTCTTGTAGACTTACAATTTTCCTCAAATTTTAAAACTTTTCGATCATTTCTTCAGATTTTTATTTTTTTTATTTTATTTTTTTTTTTTTTTCTTCTTCAGATTTTTAAAATTCTTTTCTTTCCTCCTCCTCAGTGACTAATTACACAGATATTAGGCCGCTTGAAATTGTTCCATAGCTCATTAATATTGTGTTCATTTTTTGGAAAATTTTTATTGCTTTGTATCCAGGTTCTCCACATTGTGGTTTGTGCCTGAGTTGCCATTCATCCTATCCAGTGTGTTTTTCATCTTTCCCATTTTTCATCTCTAGAAGGTGGAGCTGAGTGGTGTTTGTATGTCTCTACTTAAGTTTTGAACATACAGAAATACAGATTTAATACCTTTTAATGGCCTTATCTGGTAGTTCTAACATTTCTATCAAAATAATTTTCAGTTCAGTTCAGTTTAGTCACTCAGTTGTGTCCGACTCTTTGCAACCCCATGGACTGCAGCACGCCAGGGCTGTCCATCACCAACTCCCGGAGTCTACCCAAATTCATGTCCATTGAGTCGGTGATGCCATCCAACCATCTCATCCTCAGTTTGCTTTTGATTACTTGTTTTTTCTTCTCATTAGTTACATTTTTCTGCTTCTTTGTGTGCCTGATAATATTTGATTGGATGTCTCACATTGTGAATTTTACCTTGTTTGGTTTGGCTGTTTTCCTATAAAGATTCTTGAGCTTTGCCCAAGAATGCAGTTAAGTTCCTTGGAAAGAATTTGTTCTTGAGTGAGTTGGTAGGTGGTTCAGTGGTAAGAGAATCCACCTGCCATTGAAGGAGATGCTGGTTCAATCCTTGGGTTGGGAAGATCCACTGGAGAAGGAAATAACAACCCACTCCAGTATTCTTGCCTGGTAAATCCCTTGGACAGAAGAGCCTGGTGAGCTACAGCCCATAGAGTTGCGAAGAATTGGACACACCTGAGTGACTGAGCACGATGAACATGCAGAAGTACACAGCTTAGGGCTGTTATTCCCTCCTCCCAAGGCATGACCTTTTTGTGTACTCTACACAGTATGCCTTGAAACAGATTCTTCAGTCTCATCCATGGGGACAGTTACTATTCCTGGCCCTGTGTGAATGGTGGCTTTTATCGCTAGCCTTGGGTACTTTACTTACATACATATCTGATCAGTACACAGCTGAATACTTAATGGGTGCCCTCTGTCAATCTCTGAAGATCTGTTTGTATACTTACCTTTCTGGTATTCTGTTCCTTGGACTCTAGCTTTCTTGGTCTCCTCATGCCCTCAACTCTATCCATTCAGTTGAGAAAGTTCACTAGATTCTGTTGATCTTCCCTGCCCAAGCCAGGATCTGGAAACTCTCTCAAGACAGGTAAGATGGCAATCATAGGACTTCACTTATCTCCTGAGTGTCAGTAATAGCTGTCCATTGTTGCCTGTTGTCCAGAGTCTTTCAAAAAAAGAAACATTGTTCTCATATAGTTGATATATCTTGTCCAGTATTTTTTGGTTGTTTCTTGGGAGGGAGTAAATCTCTTAACTGTTACTCTATCATGGCCATAATGAAGTAATTTTTTTTTCTTTAAGAGAGTTTTGCATTTTCCTTTGGCTGGAAGAAGCTTGAATAAGATTAAAAAAATGACATATTATTTGATAGTTAGATTTAGAAGTTAATACTATATGTAAATGTATTCTGAATATTAACTCTGCTCAGCTTTAAAATTATTTTATTGCTGAGATAGTTATTGATATTTTTGTTTTAAAATGACTTTTCCTTAGGTTTGGTCTCTTCCTGTTGGTATGGAGATAGAAAATAGAGGCATGAGAGCAATTTCCTGGAAAGAGAATTTATGAGCTAGAGATTTTGAACCTGGTCCATGTGAACCACAAAAAGAAGACCTAATGTTAGCTCATACAAACCTGGCAATAGAAATTGCCCTCTTCTGGTGATCATTTCCTAGAAAGTGCTTTTAAAAGGGATTTCTTTCGCTGTCAGCATTTGATGGGTAAGATGGAAAGCTTGGTGTGCCACATGATGATAACTTCATGTCGGTTTTATGTGTGTGTTGATTTTAACTTTGTGCCCCTTTGCTTATTATATTTGAAAGATTTAAAACAGAGAGTTTTGGTTGAGGTTTCAGGAAGAGAGAGTTTTAATATGTGGTTTGGCAGGGTTTCTTGGATAAGATGAATTTGGAAGAGGGTCATAAATGAGCAGGGCTTTTCTGGTGGCTCAGCGGTAAAGAATTCTTCTGCAGTGCTCCAGATGAGGGTTTGATCTTGGGTCGGGAAGATCCCCTGGAGGAAATGGCAAACCACTCCAATATTCTTGCTTGGAAAATCCTATGGACAGAGGAGCATGGCAGGTTACATAGAGTCCACAGGATTGCAAGAGTCAGACACAGCTGAGTGACTGCACCACCACCACCAGTGTAGAAAATACTATATTAAAAATTGTTGATCCCTGGTCTGGCAGATTCCACATGGGGCAACTAAGCCCATGTGCCACAGCTACTGAAGCCTGAGCACTGTAGAGCCTGTGCTCCTCAACAGTTCAGTTCAGTTCAGTTGCTCAGTCATATCCCACTCTGTGACCCCATGGACTGCAGCATGCCAGGCCTCCCTGTCCATCACCAACTCCCGGAGTTTACTCAGACTCATGTCCATCAAGTCAGCGGTGCCGTCCAACCATCTCATCCTCTGTTATACCCTTCTCTTCCTGCCTTCAATCTTTCCTAGCATCAGGGTCTTTTCCAATAAGTCAGTTCTTTGCATCAGTTGGCCAAAGTATTGGAGTTTCAGCTTCAGCATCAGTCCTTCCAATGAATATTCAGGACTGATCTCCTTTAGGATGGACTGGTTGGATCTCCTTGCTGTCCAAGGGACTCTCAAGAGTCTTCTCCAACACCACAGTTCAAAAACATCAATTCTTCGGCGCTCAGCTTTCTTTATAGTCCAACTCTCACATCCATACATCACTACTGGAAAAACCATACCTTTGACTAGACGGACCTTTGTCAACAAAATAATGCCTTTGCTTTTTAATAGGTTGGTCTAGGTTGGTCATAGATTTGCTGTCTAGGTTGGTCATTGATTTTCTTCCGAGGAGCAAGCAACTTTTAATTTCATGGCTGCAGTCACCATCTGCAGTGATTTGGGAGCCCCCCAAAATAAAGTCTGACACTGTTTCCATTGCTTCCCCATCTATTTGCCATGATGTGATGGGACCAGATGCCATGATCTTAGTTTTCTGAATGTTGAGCTTTATGCCAACTTTTCCACTCTACTCTTTCACTTTCATCAAGAGGCTCTTTAGTTCCTCTTCACTTTCTGCCATAAGGGTAGTGTCATCTGCACATCTGAGATTATTGATATTTCTCTTGGCAATCTTGATTCCAGCTTGTGCTTCATCCAGTCCAGCATTTCTCATGATATATTCTGCATATAAGTTAAATCCATTACAGTGAGAAACCCGTGCACTGCAACTAGAGAGCAACACCCGCTCCCAGCAACCAGAGAAAGCCCAGGTGCAGTAACGAAGACCTAACACAGTTATAAATAAATAAAATTTTAAAAATTATTGCAAGTGAAGTATGTGTATAGATGAACTTTTCCCCAAGTAATTAATAATTTATTCCAGAGTTCTAGATGCACTTGGCATATGTGTTAACAAATGATAATTGTGAGTTGTTTAAAGATGTCTAGAAAAGAGATTTTTGACAAATAAGACTTTGAAGAAATAAAGATTTTCACCATTTGTTCTTGTGTAGAATTGTTCAAATCTTTTACTTTTTTGAGTTCACATTTTGAATCTCGTAAAGAAAAAATTGGTAAAACTCAGAATCCACGAGAAGGATTTACATGTAGAGACTGGGTGAATGCAGCACTCTCTTGTTTGTTTTCCCTTAGGAAAACAATCCTGGTGGAAAAACACATCTTTCTGGCTTTAATAAAAAATAAAATGACAAACATTAAAATCTAACTCTCCTTCCTCTCTTCTGCTCTTCTTTCCACCAATGTATTATGTCTAAGGAGAAATTGCAAGAATAATAGCTTAAATTCTCTATGACCACTTCTGTGGTTTGTAACATAGATATGTAAGTTATGTGTTTAAAGTAAAAATTAGGAGATGCAGCTAGTACTTGTAACGGAAGATGCTTTTATTTAGGATTTTTTCTTCTCTTCCCAACATGTAGATGAAACTCTTAGGTTGTTTAACTACTTTTGATTTAGAAAGTATAAAAAAGTATTTTAGAAAGTTAAAATTGAAGAAACATAAATATATCAAGTCCTCTAACGAAGCTATTTTTCCCTCCCATGGTTTTACTACAGTAGTCACTTTTTAAAATCAGTGCATGTGGCAATCCCAGTAAGATGTGAAGAAATGGTTCAATACAATATCAAAGATCTGTTTGATGAAAGTTAATTATTGATAGCCTTGAGGTTGAAATGGGATAGCTATTTTTTTTCTATGTTAAATGTGTTTTTCATTTTAAAATTACAAAGACTTTTTGGCAGAGATGGATTCAAGAAGGTAAGGTTCAAGTATAATAGCAGTGCATTTTAATTAAGGAGGGGAATAATGCTAATTTAAATTTTGAACGGGCCATTATTTGTCTGGTTTAAAAGTTTGGCATTGCAACCATGTTTTGCTTCCTTTTACATCCTGTTACTTAGAATCAGATTTTACTTTTTAGCAGATTTGGGGGGTGAAATATGAGGACAAGAAAATGGAAAGAGTTCTTCTAAATTAAAGTAAATATATTTTGTGTAACATCTAAGTCTACACTGTCAAATATGGAAGCCATTAGCCGTGTGTGACAGGTGAGCACCTGAAATGTGGCTGGTCTGAATTGTGATGAGCTCTAAAAGTAAAACACTCCAGATTTTGAAGAGCTGATTTGAAAAAAAAAAAAGGAGATCATCAATTAAAAAATTTTTGATTGTGTAGTAAAAATATGTAATGTTTTGATTGTGTTTGATAAAGTAAATTATTAGCATTAAATTGCAACTATTGTTTTATACTTTAAACTTGGCTATTAGAACATTTGAACTTATGTAAGGGGCTGGCATTATATTTCTGTTGGACAGTGCTGATCTCGGTGATCTAACTTTTACATTTATAATTTTACCACCACAGCATTACCTCAGTTATCTAAGGGTACTCTCTGTAACACAGCCATGTGCATTTAAGGAAGTGGTAAAAACCTTCTGAACAAAACAAGTATTTTCAAGTCTTTGTGTTAAAAACATATTTTTTTAATCATAGAGTTCTTCAGATTGTCACTCTAACCTCTTATTCTTTTTCGTTTCATAGGAGAATTGTTTTAAATTTTTAATCAGTTGTCTGGTTTCCTGAGGAATTTGATGATGGGATTAATTAAAAGAATTTATTGTACTACTTTTTCTGTTGCAACTTAGCTTCAGCCTGTAATATCTGTATAAATCAGTCACTAAACCGTCAGTTTCTGATCAGAATATTTGAGATTGGCCTGCAAGACTCATTCATTCACCTTCTCTGAGACCTTATCGTAAAGAAACAAAAGCCAAAGAAAAACCCCCTGTGCTTTCAGAACTGGAGAGATTCTTGTCATTTAGGCTCCTCCCTTCTGAGTTGTCTCTGAGTTGTTGCTTCCTGTGCTAATTCCTTGTCTTTTTTCTTAATTCTCCCTTCTTGCTTCTGAGACATGTATATGCTTGATGATGTAGATGGGAATGGGTGTGACTCCTCTGTGAGTCAGATATGTATTCTGTTGCTATTGATTTGCAACAGCCTCGTTTTAGACAGCAGGCTGCTGTCTTTCTCCCTGTACTTTCATATCCTGTTTGTTTGGTGTAAGGTTACAAGAGTATTTGAACTCTGTTTGAAAAGTTGCTCCCTCTGCAATGAAGTGCCAGTATATTTAGCTTTTCAAGTGTTTTTCTCACATAGCAGTATTTTCCTTAGCTTTCTTAGCTCCTTCCTTAGCTCTTTATAAATTATCTTAACAGTTTACACATTCGCAGCATGTTGACCTGTTATTTTTGTATCCTTCTGTCTTATTTCTGGTATCCATGGGAAAGCATTATACTGCGTACAACAGGATATTAAAAAAGTTTGTCAAATAATTGCCAAATTTCCATTTGTAGACTTTTCAACTGCTGTATTATTTATCTACATGGATATGTCTCCCAAGTATTTCAAACTCCAAAAACCCAAAAGAAAACCCTTTTTTTCCTCTTTCTTTGTATTTTTCGTAGTATTGTATAGAATTATTTTCTTTCATGTTTATCAAATATATGCTTTGTACATAAATTACTTTTGTTTCTCATATGCCCGTCATGAAGTGCACAATATACCATTTTCCTCAGATAGGTGGCCCCTTGATGAGATAAAGGTTCAGTTCTCAGTAGCAAGAATATGGTGAAGATAATGTCTAAAATAAGACCTAAAGACCTAGTTACTCTGTTGGCATATACCAACAAAGTGTTGTTCTCACTTTAGAGAACTGGAATTGGAAGTGCTTTCTCTCTGCCAAGTATCCTAAGCTTTTGCAGTCAAAGAATCTTAGACATTTTCCATCCCTAATACTATTGGAAGTCCAACTGACAATGGGCTTTAGCAACCCCACCTCAGATAATGTGGAACTGTAGCTGCTTTGAACGCTACCCTTAGAGCTGGAGGTACAGAAAGTTGGAGTTGTTTAGGTGGAAGACTGCAGATTATATATTTATTCCCTAGTCAGTAGAGATCCAAACTCTGATGCCTTAGTCTTGTAGCATTCCAGGAGGATGAATAAGTTTAGGTCTCTCAGTTATTGTATAGCAGCAGGCCACACCTACCTATGGAAAATGCCTTTGATTATCACCTACAATGTTCCTATCAGGCCAGTATACTTTTCCTTTAATTCAGTTCTTCTTGTTTTAATCATAAGAAAATTATGATGGGATGGGAAGGTAGCTTCCTTTTTTTTTTTTTTTTTTTTGCGGTAAATCCTTGCAAGGCAGTGAACCCATGTGCTCTGGGGAAAGGAAGGTAAATGAGTAACTTTTGAATAGACTTCTCACTAGCCCACAGACCTCTGAGTAATGCTGTATTGCCACTTTCTCAGGTGCCCGGCTACATAGTCTTTGAAAACTGCTCACATTTTCAGGGAGTATGCCTTTACTACCATGTCAAGAGTATTTTAATTGAAACTAGGTTGCAACCTGTCTAGGAGTCTTCTTGAGGTGATTAAAAAAAAAAAAAAGAATCACTGCTTTTCACAAAAATAAATAGAAATGTATGATTCTAACTACACATACTGTAAAGTCTGCATATTCTTAATGAGTATGTAAATTCTTTTCCTACATACCATGATTAAGTAGCTAGTAGAGAGAGACTTGATAGTATCAGCTAAAGTATTACTTCAGGAAAATGTTCTCATTCTCTCAGACAGAAGGACTTCATTATATCCATAGCATTGAAAAAAAATTCTAAAGTTTTTAATAGAAAATTCTAAATTTTGATAGAATGACCAACAATTTGAAAAAAGAGAAAGTAGTGTTTATACCTTCCTTTGTTTATAAAATAGATACACTTAATATATCAAAAATAGTCACTGTTTTTGTGATCATATTATAATCATGGTTTTAAAAAAAGTTTTGAAGGACTTTCAGTAATATAAAGCAGTAGTTTCTCACCTAATTCTTACTATTCCTAATGTCATTAACCAGAGATAGTATTTTTAATAATTTTTATGTAAGTGAAAAGTGAAAGTGTTAGTCGCTCAGTACTGTCTGATTCTTTGCATCCCCAAGGACTGTAGCCTGCCAGGCTCCTCTGTCCATGAAATTTTCTGGAAAAGAATACTGGAGTGAGTAGCCATTCCCTTCTCCAGGGGATCTTCCCAACTCAGGGATCTAACCCAGGTCTCCTGCACTGCAGGTGGATTCTTTACCTTCTGAGAAACCATTCAGTTCCATTCAGTCGCTCAGTTGTGTCTGACTCTTTGGGACCCCATGGACTGCAGCACGCCAGGCCTCCCTGTCCATCACCAACTTCCAGAGTTTACTCAAACTCATGTCCATCAAATTGGTGATGCCATCCAACCATCTCATCCTCTGTCATCCCCTTCTCCTCCTACCTTCAGTCTTTCCCAGCATCAGGGTCTTTTCTAATGAGTCAGTTCTTCACATCAGGTGGCCAAAGTATTGATGTTTCAGTGCCAGCATCTGTCCTTTCAATGAATATTCAGGACTGCTTTCTTTTAGGACAGACTGGTTGGATATTCTTGCTGTCCAAGGGACTCTCAAGAGTCTTCAACACCACAGTTCAGAAGCATCAAGTCTTCAGTGCTCAGCTTTCTTTTTAGTCCAACTCTCACATCCATACATCACTACTGGAAAAACCATAGCTTCGACTAGATGGACCTTTGTTGGCAAAGTAATGTCTCTGCTTTTTAATATGCTGTCTAGGTTGGTCATAGATTTTCTTCCAAGGAGCAAGCATCTTTTAATTTCATGGCTGCAGTCACCATCTGCAGTGATTTTGGAGCCCAAGAAAATAAAGTCTGCCACTCTTCCCAGTTTCCCCATCTATTTGCCATGAAGTGATGGGACTGCATGCCATGATCTTAGTTTTCTGAATGTTGAATTATAAGCCAACTTTTCCACTCTCCTTTCTCACTTTCATCAAGAGGCTCTTTAGTTCTTCACTTTCTTCCGTAAGGGTGGTGTCATTTGCATATCTGAGGTTATTGATATTTCTCCCGGCTATCTTGATTCCAGCTTGTGCTTCATCCAGCCCAGCATTTCTCATGATGTATTCTGCATATAAGTTAAATAAGCAGGGTGACAACATACAGCCTTGACGTACTCCTTTTCCCATTTGGAACCAGTCTGTTGTTCCATGTCCAGTTCTAACTGTTGCTTCCTGACCTGCATACAGATTTCTCAAGAGGCAGGTCAGATGGTCTGGTATTCCCATCTCTTGAAGAATTTTCCACAGTCTGTTGTGGTCACACAGTCAAAGGCTTTGTCATAGTCAATAAAGCAGAAGTAGACATTTTTCTGGAACTCCCTTGCTTTTTTGATGATCCAACAGATGTTGGCAATTTGATCTCTGGTTCCTCTGCCTTTTCTAAATCCAGCTTGAACATCTGGAAGTTCATGGTTCACATACTGTTGAAGACCACCTTGGATAATTTTGAGCATTACTTTGCTAGCATGTGAGATGAGTGCAATTGTGTGGTAGTTTGAGCATTCTTTGGCATTGCCTTTCTTTGGGATTGGAATGAAAACTGACCTTTTCCAGTCCTGTCGCCATTGCTTAGTTTTCCAAATTTCCAAAGTGCAGCACTTTGACAGCATCATCTTTTAGGATTTGAAATAGCTCAACTGGAATTCCATCACGTCCACTAGCTTTGTTTGTAGTGATGCTTCCTAAGACCCACTTGACTTCACATTCCAGAATGTCTGGCTTTAGGTTGGTTGATGTATAATTTGCAAGAGAGAAATGCACAGTTCTTAAGTGTACAGTTTGAGCTTTAACAGATATAAACACCTAACAGATATATACACCTGTGTATAACCCCCACGCCCATTAATATGTAGACAGTTTTTTTCATTTGAGAAATTCATTTGTGCCCTTTTTAGCAACTCCTCCACCAGAAACTTTTCTTCTGATTTTTATTGCCATGGATATATTTTGCTTATTCTTTTTGGTGAGGCTATAATTCATATACTATGTAGTTCACCCATATGAAGTGTGTAATTCAGTGTTTTTTTTTATGTATTTACAGAGTTTTGCAGTCATCACCACAATCATTTTTAGAACATTTTCATCACCCCCCAAAGAAACTGTACCCATTAGCAGCAACTGTCCATCCCTCCTTGTTCCCCTTACTCCCACTCCAGTCCTCAGCAACAACTAATCTACTTTCTGAATTCTAGGTATTGAATATAAATTGAGTCATATCATGTTTCCTTTTGTGACTGGCTTCTTTCACTTAGCATGTTTTCAAGGTTCCATGTTCCAGCATCCATGTTGTAACCTGTATCTCTGCTTCATTTTTTTTCAAGACTGAATGATACTACACCTTATGGATATACCAGTGTTTTTATCTATCCAGTACTTGATGGATATTTGGATTGTTTCCACTCTGGCTATTATGAATAATATTGCCATGAACACTTGTTATGTAGGTTTTGTGTGGACATAGATTTTCATTTCTCTTGAATATATACCTGGAGTGGAATGGCTGGTTTGTATGATAATTCTATGTTTAACCATTTAAAAAATTGCCAGACTTTTTTTCCGAAGTGATTTTACCATTTTATATTCCCATCAGTGTGTCTGAGGGTTCTTATGTCTCCATATCTTCACCAACACTTGTTGTTATTTGTCTTCTTCATTATAGCTGTATTTTAATGCCATACTGTGAAGTAGTGTGTTGTTATGTTTTGACTGGCATTTCCCTAATCATTAGTGATGTAGATCATCTTTGTGTGTGTTTATTGGCCAATTATATATATTTTTGGATAATTATCTATTCTTATTCTGTGCCCATTTTTTAATTGGTTTATCTTTTTAGTATTGAGTTGTAAAGGTTATTTATATATTCTAGATAGAAATCTTATGGATTGTGCATATTTTTTCCCATTCTGTGGGTTTTCTTTTCACTTTCTTAACGGCATCCATTGAGGTACAGAACATCTAAAATTTTGATGAGTCCAGTTTAAATATATTCTTTACTTGTGCTTTTGGTGTCATATTTAGAAAGGCTTTTCTTCTGTAGTGTACGTGTTCTTGAACTTCTTGTAAGTGGAATCAAGCAGTATGTACTCTTTTGCATCAGGGTTCTTTCACCTGGTGGGCTCCATACAGTCCATGGGGTTGCAAAGAGCTGGAAAGGACTGAGCAAGTAACACTGTACTTCACTTCTCTCACCTAATGTTTATAAGATTATGTTATGTATCAGCAGCAGTTTGTATCTGAGCGATGTTCAGTGAATGAATGTATCACAATTTGATCATTTATCTTTCTGCATATAGGGGTTGTTTTTGGACTTTGACTATTATGAATAACACTTTTCTGAACTTTAAATTGTAAGTCTTTTTGTGGATGTAGGTTTTCATTTTTCTTGCTGTCATATAAAAATGTATTCAACTTTATAAAGAATTGCCAAATAGTCTTCATAGTGGTTGAACTCTTACATACTACTGACATGGATGTATTAAAGTCACAACTGGTCTCATCTTTGGCAGCACTTAGTATGGCCAGTCTTTAAAATTGTAACCATGCTGATTGTGTACATAGTGTGGTTTTAACTTGGGTTTCTTTGGTGACTAAGGATGTTGAATGTTTTTCAGTTGCTTATCAGCCACTTGACTGTTTTGTTTTGGAAGGTGTCAGTTTAAATCTCTTACTCATTTTAAAAAACGTGTTGTTTGCCTTCTTAATTATCAATTGTAAGTGTTCTTCCTGTATTCTGGATACCGGTCTTTTGTTAGATGCATATGTTGAGGATATTCTTTTTTTTTTTTTTTTCGGTTTGTGGCTTACCTTTTCGTTTTCTTAAAAGAGCTTTTAAAATTTGAAATGCAATTTAGTATTTTTTAGTCAATTTTTTCTTTTATGGTTAATGTTTGTTTGTGTCCCATTAACAAATTTTGCCTTTTCCAAGGTTGTGAAGACTTTTTCCTTTTTTTTTCAAGATGTTTTATAGTTTTTATATTCAAGTCTATTGTCCATTTTGAGTCCTTTTTTTCTTTTTTTTGGTATTATGTGAATTAAGGCAGGGACAGTATCTTTAAATAATGTAAAGTCTGTACTTGGAATATTTCATTTGTAATGTTTTTCAAAGTTTTGTATATTTGTAGTACTTATTGCATTGTCCTCTGAAGATGAACTGCTTAACTGTCTTCTCTAATCTACCCATGAATTCATTTGGTTTTCCTGCTTATCCTAAAAGTTATAACATGGAGATCTCTGAGACCTTTCTGACTGTTAAAAAACAAACAAAACACCCTTCTTTTTAGGTACTTTTTCATTTATGCTTTCATTATATCTCAGATTTCTGTTTAGCTTAGGAAACACCAGTATTTCCTTTTTAACTGCATGTCTTTATTAATGGTAGTGGTGCAATTTAATTATTTGTCATATAGTGAAGTTGCTCAGTCATGTCTGACTCTCTGTGACCCCATGGAATGTAGCCCACCAGGCTTCTCCATCCATGGATCTATGCAAGAGTGCTGGAGTGGGTTGCCATTTCCTTCTCCATGGGATCTTCCCGACCCAGGGATCAAAGCCGGGTCTCCTGCATTATAGGCAGACACTTTACTGTCTGAGCCATCAGGGAATCCTCAAAAACTGAAAGTCACTCAGTTGTGTCAGACTCGTTGTGACCCCATGGACTATACAGTCCATGGAATTCTCCAGGTCAGAATACTGGAGTGGGTTGCCTTTCCCTTTTTCAGGGGATCTTCCCAACCCAGGGATCAAACCCAGGTCTCCCACACTGCAGGAGGATTCTTTACCAGCTGAGCCACAGAAGTTAGCAAGCATTCAGTGAATAATTAAGTGAGATAAACTTGGATTCAGGTTATTTCTGTAAAGTTTCTTTCTGTATTCCATTTATAAATCTTGAGGTTTAGAATCATACATAAAATTACTTGTATACATATACTTATTTTTTTATAAGTTATATTGTGGACTTATTAAAATAATATCTATGGAAAAAATAGTATTTAAAGCAAAACTTTATCATTAATTAGTTTTTTTCTGATAAAGACTATTTATAGCAAACAATTGACCCTGAATTTAGCTGTTTTATAAATTTTTCTATTTCTGGCAATATTTGGGACATTTTATTTCATTTACTGTTGCCATGGAAAAAATGCATTAAATTATGCCATGAATAAGGAAAGTTTTTTAGTTTATATTATTGTATTATTGAATTTGATCATCTCGTATTTGAAGTTTTTTTTTCTTTAATATGGGGATTTGAGTTTTATTTCCGTTCTGTCAGTTTTCAGTGTATTTTGTTTTGAGCTAAATACAAAGACAATATAAAGGGATATAAAGATGAGTAAGATATAAATGTGGCTTGCAAGGGATTTTTTATAATCTGCTAAATATAATTTGACTCATGTTTCTTTATTAGTTTTTATACATCATAAATTAATATTGGGAGCATTTTTTGTCTAAGCAGATGATTTTCTGAAGGAGTTACTGGAAGTAAATAGTATCCATGTTAAATAGATGTTTTAGGACCCCATGGCATGTAATTTACATCTTAATAATGATAGAGCCACATTTTCCAGCCTTTTTTTTTTTTTTGATAGCCTGTTTACATGTGAAAGAAGTAATGGATTTGATGTTGTATTGAGTTATGGAATGGATCTCTGAAATTATCTTAACCTGTCTTTCTACAGATAAGGAAGAGGCCTTAAACGGGGCCTTAACAGTGAAGAGGTCTCAATTAAAAAGTGCAAGTCCAGTGATAAATGACAGTTGTTAGCTGGCCTGAGTTTCTGGGAGATAGTAGGGTTTATGGAGAGTTAGTGGATTAAAGTCCTTTCTCATTTAAAGGGAGAAGCTTCTATACTGCTATACCCTGTTTTTCTGGAATATAGGCTAGTTTTGCCCTTTTTGTTTTTTAAGAGATCCAGAATTGTAAATACAAATATATGTTGGAGAAGGAAATGGCAGCCCACTCTGATATTTTTGCCTGGAAAATCCCATGCCTAGAGAAGCCTGGTGAGTTGCAGTCCATCAGGTTGCAAAGAGTTGGACATGACTGAGCAACTAACACACACACACACACACACACACACACACACACACAAACACACACACACACGCAAATGTATGTGTATACAAACAAATGAAATCTTCTAATTTTAGTTCTAGTAATTGTTCTTTTTTTTTTTTTTACACAAACATTGCATGAGCCAGACAAAACACTCTTTGTTTGGGCAGATCAGTTATACCTGGGTGAAGCAAAATTGAAAGAGACAAAAGATTTGATTAATTTGTGTGTCTGCCTTACTTTTTTAGTCCTAGACACATTTTAAACATGTTAGGATTAGTTCTTCCATAAAATTAGTTAATACCTCTTCCAAGTATAGTTTCTTTTTCCTTGAAGCCTTCCCAATGAATTTCTCCCCAGAATATTTCTTCTAATTTGAATTTTTAGTGGAGATAAAGGGAAATTATGATGAGACTAATAGCACTAAAATATTTAACATAATTTACTTTATCAAATTTTTAAATTGCTATTCTTAGTAGAAAAAAATATATAGCAATCAGTTTTGTAGATGTCAACCAAATGTTTTTAAAATTACATATATTTTAAAACTATGGCTAAATTGCTCTAGTGAAGCCCTTAAGTATCATCATGTTATTGCAGGAAGGGGGACCTCTTCCAGGGCCTGAGAGTGGGCTCGCTCTTGTCTAACACTCGGAAATAGATTGTCCAAGGAGGTACATATGGTGACAAAGCAAGATACTTTATTGGGAAGGGGCACCTGGGCAGAGAACAGGAGGGTAAGGGAACCCAGGAGGACTGCTCTGCTATGTGGCTTGCTGTCTCAGGTTTTGCGTTGATGAGATTAGTTTCTGGGTTGTTTCTGGCCAATCAGTCTCAAAAAAGAGTCCTTCCTGGTGGCATGCCTATTGCTCAGGCAAGATGGATGTCAGGATCCTGGGAGGTGATAGGACAGGTGGTGTCTCCTTTTGGCCTTTCCTGAACTCTTCCATTTGGTGGTGGCTTATTAGTTCCATGTTCCTTACTGAGACCTCCTGTGGTAAAATACTCATGCAAATAGTTACTATGGTGCCTGGCCTGGGTGGGTGGTTTTAGTCAATGTTTCCTCTAATATTGTCATCTAGTGTCACTGTGAGATCTTGAACAATTTTTAATTATATTTTAGATTGTTAGAGACAGATAGTAAGTCTTTAAGATCTGTAAATGGATCAAGAAGGAACAGTGGCTCCTCCCTGGTATCAAGTTCATCAGCCTCTAGCAACCTCAGTCACCTTGAAGAAGACTCTTGGATTCTTTGGGGAAGAGTTGTTAATGAATGGGAAGATGTGCGCAAAAAGAAGGAGAAACAAGTTAAGGTATTCATATTCTTTGCTGAAGTTCTTCCTCTTATCCCATCAGGCAGAGATTGATAGAGGATTAAAAAAAAAAATTGGATTCTAGTACTTTCCAGGTGCTATGATGAAGAGGTCTGCTTTATATGTTTTCTTCAATTGTGCCAATAGAAGTTTTGATTTGCAGCTATTATAAAAGTCTCCTAGCTATAGAAATATAGATTCAGAAATGAAGTGGTGACATCCAAAATCCTTCAGTTATCATTATTTTACCTTTTTTTTTTTTTTAAAGCATAAAACAGCCCTTTGAAAGATCATGGTTACCATGCTATCTGTCATTCACAGCTCTGCAGATTATCAGTTCCTTAATACCTTGAGAGGCCATACTCTGAGTGAAATGACAGGAATTTATCCACAGCATTGTTGTTCCTTTGATCAGACCATAATACATCAGTATCTTAGCCAAATCTTAGCTTTGGTTAAAAAGTTCCCTAGTCTAATTATAAAAGTAGCTTTGTGAATTAAAATTTGAGAAAGTAAAAAGAAAAAATTTTTTTTGAAAACGTCATCTACTCCACTCCAGCTTCCAATCCCTGTGGCTTTCAAGGTAGGAAGCCTAAATAAGTCATTTAAACATTTTTATTTTTATTTTTTAGGAACTTGTTCGTAAAGGGATACCCCATCATTTTAGAGCAATAGTTTGGCAACTTTTGTGCAGTGCACAAAGTATGCCAATTAAGGATCAGTATTCAGAACTCCTGAAAATGACCTCACCTTGTGAAAAATTGATCCGAAGGGACATTGCTAGAACTTACCCTGAACACGATTTTTTTAAGGAAAAAGATAGCCTTGGACAGGAAGTTTTGTTTAATGTAATGAAGGTAAGTTCTATTTATTCATTTTTTGGGGGGGGTGAAATAAATTCTTAGGTTGAAATTAAACATTTCTCATAATGAAGTATGAACTCATCCTAGTAATCAGTTGCTTTGGCAATCAATTTGATTTTAGCATAATTTTGACTTTAATTCTGATGTTTAAGTTGCTGTCTAATTTGGAGAACTGTTGGAAAATTCCTTACATTGCTTGGTATTAGTTGAAGTCAAATAACCTATACATACCATAGAGAAGACCCTTCATGAAAATGAGTAATTCACCTTCTATGAGTTTCACATTCTGGGAGCAAATTTTCTGTTTGCCATGGCCAGCATCACTAAGAGCTCCTCACCCTTGAAAGTCTGTGGCATTGTAATTTTTTCTTCAATATTGTCTTTTCTCTTTACATAATTACTTTCCCTTTTAGCTACCCTTGTGAAATTATGATTTCTTGTTAAACCATATCAATTTTGTCAGTGCTTTACCATCATCCTACTCAAATTTTACTCTATCAGCTACATATTTTTAATGATTTTTAAGCTTTGCCACTTCCCTGAGTACAAATTCCTTTATTTTCTTGTACTTAAGAGCAGACAGTTCCTAATTCGTAAATCATCAAAAGAAAATTTTATGTAGTAAATCATATAGGGTAGGATAGCATCTACAGCAAAGCAAGCAAGAGCTTCTCGAAAAAATAAATGGTCTTTAACCCACATTCTCACTATTTTTAGGCTTGTAGAGAAGGAAGGTATGCTATATCACGATGAAGTATTTTGAACAACATTTTTTACTTTTTAGGCGTATTCTTTAGTGGATCGTGAGGTTGGTTACTGTCAAGGAAGTGCTTTTATAGTTGGATTGCTGCTTATGCAGGTAAGTTATATAAGTATTAAAGTTGGAGAATTTAAAAATCATCTTTCTTTTTAGTAGGGGATTTTGGGTGTTTTTCTCCTAAGCATAATCTAAATAAGAACATTTAGTTTGCACTTTAAAATATTAAACATGTTGAAATAACAGATAGTAAATATCCTGCAACTAAATCAAATTTCGTCTTATCTACATTTGGAATCTTATATGTCTGTATTTAAAGAGGAATAATCTTTTCCCAGCTAAGGAGGACTGATGAAAGTGTTTCTATAGAAATCTTACTTTATGGGACTTCTCTGGTGGGTTTGATCCCTTATTGAACTAAGATCCCCCATACTGTGTGGCAAGGCTACATGCACACACAAGTCATAGTTATGATATACAATGTCTTTGGAAGTTTATACAACACTTTTATTTGTCACAGAACTGAGGGCTTGTTACACCTCTCTTATAGGCTCAAAAATGGAGGTACTCAGTCACTTCTGCTGCCTTAGGGATAAACATGTTTCCATTGGCAGTGGCTTGTATTGGGTGGGGTGTTTTTGGAAGTCAAGGACAGGGCAGTAAGTCATAGCTGTGACAGGAAATAGCATGTGGTGTTATCTGTTTAGCATTATTGAAAAAATTTTAAAAGTCTGTCTCACTCTTGTATTAAGTCTCAGACTGAAATATAACTTGAAAAGAAATCTTGGAGAAAACTTTTGAGTCATATAGGCTTGTTTTTACAACTCAGTTCTACACTGAGTTCTGTAACCTTGGGTTAGATTATTTTAACATCCTTTTCTTAGCCTTAATTAGGTACGACTTCTACTTTTAGATTCATTATGAGGGTTATATAATATATGTAATAGGCTAGCATGGTGTTTGGCACATGGTAGACATGCAGTAAAAGTTCAGTGACTTGCCCAAGATCACATGTCTTGGTAGATAAGAGCAGCGTAGGAATCAGAAACTGTGTTTCTCCACTGGTACTGTTGTTCAGTTGCTCAGTAGTGTCACACTCTTTGTGACTACATGGACTGCAGCATGTCAGGCTTCCCTGTCCTTCACCAACTTCCGGAGCCTGCTCAAACTCATGTCCATTGAGTTGGTGATGCCATCCACCCATATCATGCTCTGTTGTCCCCTTCTCCTCCTGCCTTCAATCTTTCCCAGCATCAGGGTCTTTTCTAATGAGTCAGTTCTTCACATCAGGTGCCCAAAGTATTGGAGTTTCAGCTTCATCATCAGTCCTTCCAATGAATATTCAGGACTGATTTCCTTTAGGATGGACTGGCTGTCCAAGGGACTCTAAAGAGTCTTCTCCAACACCATAGTTCAAAAGTATCAATTCCTCGGCACTCAGCTGTCTTTATAGTCCAACTTTCACATCCATACATAACTACTGGAAAAACCATAGCTTCGACTAGATGGACCTTCGTTGCCAAAGTAAGGTCACTGCTTTTTAATATGCTGTCTAAGTTTCTCATAACTTTTCTTCCAAGGAGCAAGCAGCTTTAATTTCATGGCTGCAGTCACCATCTGCAGTGATTTTGGAGCCCAAGAAAATAAAGTCTGCCACTATTTCCACTGTTTCCCCATCTATTTGCCATGATGTGATGGGACCAGATGCCACTATCTTCATTTTTGGAATGTTGAGTTTTAAGTCCGCTTTTTCACTCTCCTCTTTCACCTTCATCAAGAGGCTCTTTAGTTCCTCTTCACTTTCTGCATAAGGGTGGTGGCATCTGCATATCTGAGGTTGTTGATATTTTTCCTGGTGATCTTGATTTCAGCTTGTGCTTCATCCACCTTGGCATTTCGCGTGATGTACTCTGCATATAAGTTAAATAAGCAGGGTGACAGTATATATCCTTTCACATTTTTAAACCAGTCCATTGTGCCATGTCCGGTTCTAACTGTTGCTGCTTAACTGCATACAGGTTTCTCAGGAGGCAGATAAGGTGGTCCGGTATTCTCATCCCTTGAAGAATTTTCCACAGTTTGTTGTGATCCACAGGGTCAAAGGCTTTAGCATAGTCAATGAAGCAGAAGTTGATGTTTTTCTGAAATTCTCTTGCTTTTTCTATAATCCAACGGATGTTGGCAATTTGATCTCTGGTTCCTCTGCCTTTTCTAAATTCAGCTTGAACATCTGGAAGTTCTCGGTTCTCATACTGTTGAAGTCGAGAATTTTCAGCATTACGTTATTAGCATGTGAGATGAGTGTAATTGTGCAGTAGTTTGAGCATTCTTTGGCATTGCCTTTCTTTGGGATTGGAATGAAAACTGACCCTTTTCAGTCCTGTGGCCACTGCTGAGTTTTCCAAATTTGCTGGCATATTGAATGCAGCACTTTCACAGCATCCTCTTTTAGGATTTGAAATAGCTCAACTGAAATTCCATCACCTCCACTAGTTCATAATGATGCTTCCTAAGGCTGACTTGACTTTGCATTCCAGGGTGTCTGACTCTAGGTGAGTCAGACATGGTGTTAAAATAGTTAAGAGTACTGGGTATATGTTTTGTGTAATCTTAGTACTACTTTAAAATTGGGTAAATAGTGTCCCCACTAGACCTTTGCAAAAGACATGATTCTTATTAACTCGGTGTCATAGAGAAAATGTGTATCAGAGAGAAGTGGCAGTTAGTGGCAATGAGGCATTGAGGTCCAAGGAGGGACATGTGCGTCTCTACCCCTGCCCTCTTCCAGTGCTGAGGGAGAGAAAACAGCTTCCTCAGGAGACAGCCAGATTTCGGTTTTGAAGTATCCTTAGGGGGAGTCAGGTTTCACTTAGAGACAGTGAAAGAACATTTGATGAAGAGATTGAGGGTATAGATAGGATATTTTATTGATGGCAGGCTATTAGTTCCAGAAAGTGCTGTGTAAAAGGTTTAGGTCACATTAGAAATGGGGTAGATTATGGGAGCACTGGAAGCACATGGGATGAGCATTCTAGGATGTTGGGTTTCTTGTAGTGACTGACATAAAGATCAGTGAGGCTATAAAGCTTGATAGGATTAATGAAGATGTGTGTTGGGAGGAAGGAAGGAAGTATGAGTTTTGCTAAGAATAGTTCTTGGCTCCTGTTCATTCCCTGTGTTGAGGCCAGGGAAAATGTATTGTTAATAAATGTAGTCTTCAATAAGAAAAGTGCTTAGAGACCTTTGGAAGTTTCCTCTTTTGAAACACACTGGTATAGTGTGAGTGAATGAACATTAGAAAATTTTATCTTAATACACAAGAAATTCCCTGGCAGTCCAGTGGTTAGGACTGTATGCTCCCAGGGCATGGGTTTGGAGAACTCAGATCTCTGCATGACAAAAAAAAAAAATGATCACACAGTAATTTGTATGTTATGTATCTAAATTTAATATCTGTGTAACTCTACAGAGCTTTTATATTTAGTATCTTAGTTGATGTAATTATCTAGTGAGTTACACACAAAATGTGAAATTGAAACCTTTAAAACCCTAATTACATTTCTGCTCAGAACCCTTGAAAAGCCTCCCATCTTACTTAAGATAAAGGTTCAAGTCCTTACAGTGGCTTCTAAAATCCTAAGATTTGGTTTGTTGTATTTCTCCTCTATAACCATACCTTCATTTGTAACATCACTCCTAATTTAGTAGTCCCCCGTTTATTGTTCCTTGAGCATGCCACTCATGATTCCATTTCAAGACATTTGTATTATTCTCTCAGTACTGTTCTTCCTTCAGTTGTTCCCTTACTTTCAGTATTCTGCTCAAATGTTACCTTACCAAGAGACGTTCTCTGACCTACCTATGAATAAATAGAACGTATCTCCCCAGGATTCCCTGTTGCTTTACTTTGTCTTATTTCCATAGCACTTTGCACCATCTGACATATATTAATTGATTTATCCCACATATTGCCTGGAGAATCCCATAGACAGAGGAGCCTGTCAGGCTACAGGGTGGGTCACGAGAGTCGGGCACTATTAGGGACTAAACCACTGTCTTATCTCCCCCTACTGGAAGGTTCAAACTCCCTGAAAGTAGACTAGTTTGTTCACTGGTGTATGAGAGAGAGAGAAGTATCTGGCTTTAAATGAATATTTGTTGATTGAATTCATGAGTTAGGCAAGTGAGGCAGCTGGTCTCAGTTGTAAGATTTGCCTAATTTCTCATTGATGGTGATAGAATGGGAAGTTAGAATCTTCTGATTCCTAGTCCATTGCTCTTAATATTATATCACTTGGCACTGAAAACAGTGGTTATAGTTGGATAAGTACTTAGTTTAAATGTATTTAGCTTATTTGTTTATCACAGAATATTAATAGATGTTGCTTTTTTTCCTCCTAATGCAGATGCCAGAAGAAGAAGCTTTCTGTGTATTTGTTAAATTAATGCAAGATTATAGACTTCGTGAACTTTTTAAACCAAGTATGGCAGAATTGGGCCTTTGTATGTACCAGTTTGAATGCATGATACAGGTAAAAGTGTGGTGTTAACCAAAAACATACTGCCTTTATATTTTTTGTCATCTTGGTTTGAGTGACAACTAAGCAAATTTAATGTCAAAAGCATTAAAGCAATTGAAAAAAAAAATCACTGTTTTGATTACATGATTATTTGTTGGTCCGTTAACCCACAGTTTAGACTTTACTTCCCAGTTAGGTGCTGTGCCAGGTAGGTCATCTGTAACTTTACTACAATTTTTATGTTCAAATCTTAAACATTTGTGCCAAATATATCATAACCTAGGTGCATGAGTTTCTTTATTATGCTGTGTTGATCACATTATTTTATGTAGATTATGCTCTCCTACAGAAGCCCATGACATTTGGACGCTGATACAATTCATTTCCTTTGAGATGGTCTCTCATCTCTTTCAGTCCTCTCCCCTGCCTTTCCCCTACCTTTCTTTACTGCCTTTCATCTCACTTTTTCTGCTAGCCTGTAATCTTAAAAAAAAATTACTGTTTCTGTCCTTTTATATTGATAATTTAAGATTCATAGTCTTATTGACTGTCTGAGGGTGAAGAGAAGAGAAAGAGAGGAATCAAAACCAAGTAAAAAATACCTTTAAAGTATTTCACCGTTCTAGATTAATTTTTGTATTTATGTAAGTAGATTTGCTATTTTTCCCTGTGATGTAATGGTATAAATATTCTCCATTTACTTACATTTCAATTAGGTAAGCAGAATTTTAGAATATAAGTTAAGGATTCAGCTGGCATAAGAGCCAGTTTCCTGAGAAAAGTCTCCATTTCCCTGGCAGCCTTACCCACAGGAATTTTTAAATCCTTTACCTTTTCTATGTGTGATGAGAAGAAAGGGATATACCAAATGTTTTTGCATTTTAAAGAGAAAGACAAAGTAGGTCTTGATGATTCTTATTTGTCTTTTAAATAATAAGCTTATTTTTATCAACCTTAAACTCCCTTGGTTTATTTTCAGTTAATGTGTCATTTTATGTTTTGAATTACTAGAGTTGCTGAAGTGTCTGTATTTCGGATGAGAAGGGAGCTTAGAATAGGCAATCGGGTATATAGCACCTGAAAGTATTTCAACATAGCATCTTTCCTTTAAAAAATTTTTTTTGGAAATATTATAGTTTATAGAAAAGTAAAGAAAATTATAAAAATTTTACTTATTTATTGTAATTTTTCTTATTAAGAAATCATTAGAAAGTTCCAATTTTTTAAGTTCCAACTCCACATCTTTTTTCCCTTCTTCCTTTTCCAAATAGTAACCACTATCTAAAGTGTCCATTTCTGCCTCTTATTTCTTCCATGTGATTCCTGAATTTTTATGTTTATGTTTGGTAAGGGCTAATTTAGTATGTGTACAATAGTTTGGCTTAAAATACTCAGTTTTATGGTGTTTTAGCTAATTAATTCCTTTCTTCTGTTTAGGAACACCTTCCAGAGCTCTTTGTACATTTTCAGTCTCAGAGTTTTCATACCTCAATGTATGCATCATCATGGTTTCTGACTATCTTCCTTACAACTTTTCCACTACCAATCGCAACAAGGATATTTGATATCTTTATGTCTGAGGTAAGTTAGTAGGCAACTTACCAGACTGAGCAAAGGAATCATTCGGTTAATGAGAGCTAGGCAATGAGGAGAGCAATAAAGGAGACTCATGTGTTCCATGCTAAACTGCTTGCATGGATAATCTCATTTAATCCTATAACATCCGTATGAGTACTGTTCATCTCCTCATTTGATGGATGACAGGTGAAGAAGCTGATACTTAGAGAAGGATTAAGTAGCTTGTGTATGGACACATAACACAAAAGTGCTATAGTAACCAAGATTCAAACATAGGCAGTCAAAATCAGGAGCCCATATTCTTAATCAGACCTGAATTACCTCCTTTTTGATTTAGTGAGAATTAGTGAGGGTTAAAATTTCCTTTACAGTTAATATTGTTGCAATGCATCTGTTACCCAAAGAAGAAGAAGTAATGAGTATAATTTTCTTCTCTCCCATGAACACCTTGCAGATAGTCCTTTTAATTGTCACTGACATGTGGTGGTGATCCTTTGTCTTCTATATTTTGACTGAGAAGGTAGGAAGGTAAGGATAGGTGATCAGTGATAGAGAGCACCTAAGAATGTTATTAATTGTTATTAATTACATCTTGGGAAGATCAATTTATATAACATAGCTAAATTCGGTTAGTCTGGAGCCAGGAAACTATGAATCGTGTACTGATCTATCCTGGTTTGCCTGCCAAGTCTGTCCTTTCCGTAAGTAAAGTTTCTTGGAACACAGCCATCACTGTTTGTTGATGTGATGTCTGTGTCTGCTTTTCAGCTGCAATTCCAGGGTTGATTATTTGTGACACTTATAGGTAGGGCTCCTAAAGCCTAAAACGTTTGTTTTTCAACTCTTTACAGAAAATGTGTGCTCTCCTCTAGTTTAGGTACCTAAGTGTTTACCTTAATATTCTTTTGAGTGATTAGTTGTTGTGGAAGAGTAAGGTAAATTTGACTTTATAATTTGATTCTTCAGGGATTAGAAATAGTGTTTCGGGTAGGATTAGCGCTTCTTCAGATGAATCAGGCTGAACTGATGCAACTCGACATGGAAGGGATGTTACAGGTAAGCCAGGTCATGTTTCTTAAATGTCTTTAGATTTTACTATTTATTAATGAATAATAAATGGCACTAAGTAATTCTTATGTTTTCCTTCTATTGTATCTTAGCACTTTCAGAAGGTCATTCCACATCAGTTTGATGGTGGTCCAGACAAATTAATCCAGGCAGCTTACCAAGTCAAGTATAACTCTAAAAAAATGAAAAAGTAAGTTAAGTATTTTATATTTTGTTTTTTTAGTTAATACTGGTTTGTCAGTGCATTTTAGGAGATTAAATAGAAGCAGCAAAACATTCTATGGTGAGTACAATTTTCCTCCTCATTTTATAGAACTGTAATGTTTTATTTGGTGGTATTAGTTTTAATATGACATAAATTTAATATTGGAATTTCATAGTGCTCTGATGGTGCAGAGGACTATTGTGTATTACTGTTTTTTTGATTGCACTTTTAAAACTCCTTTCCCATTCCACAGTGACTAGAATTAGGAACCTGGTAAGTGTATATAAGAGAGTTTGCTCTTGTTTTAGGAACCGCTTTTATGGTGTGGTCTCTAACATTCTTTTCCTCTCAGTTGACCCCAGTCTGTCACTTAAGTTCAAGATTAGCATAACGAGCAAGATAGTCACGAGGTGTGCATTAAGTTAAAATTTTGTTTATTATGTATTCAGTTCAGTTCAGTCTCTCAGTCGTGTCTAACTCTTTGTGACCCCATGAACCGCAGCATGCCAGGCCTCCCTGTCCATCCCTGTCCACCCAGACCCATGGCCATCGAATTGGTGATGCCATCCATCTCATCCTCTGTCATCCCCTTCTCCTGCCCTCAATCTTCCTCAGCATCAGGATCTTTTCCAGTGAGTCAGTTCTTCGCATCAGGTGGCCAAAGTATTGAAGTTTCAGCTTCAACATCAGTCCTACCAGTGAACACCCAGGGCTGATCTCCTTTAGAATGGACTGGTTGGATCTCCTTGCAGTCCAAAGGACTCTCAAGAGTCTTCTCCAAAACCACAGTTGAAAAGCATCAATTCTTTGGCGCTAAGCTTTCTTTATAGTCCAACTCTCACATCCATACATGACCACTGGAAAAACCAAAGCCTGGACTAGACGGACCTTTGTTGGCAAAGTAATGTCTCTGCTTGTGAATATGCTGTCTAGGTTGGTCGTAACTTTCCTTCCAAGGAGAAAGCGTCTTTTAATTTCATGACAGCAATCACCATCTGCAGTGATTTTGGAGCCCCCCAGAATAAAGTCAGCCACTGTTTCCCCATCTATTTGCCATGAAGTGACGAGACTGGATGCCATGATCTTCGTTTTCTGAATGTTGAGCTTTAAGCCAACTTTTTCACTGTCCTCTTTCACTTTCATCAAGAGGCTCTTTAGTTCTTCTTCACTTTCTGCCATAAGAGTGGTGTCATCTGCATATCTGAGGTTATTGATATTTCTCCCAGCATTCTTGATTCCAACTTGTGCTTCATCCAGCCCAGCGTTTCTCATGATGTACTTACTCTGCATATAAGTTAAATAAGTAGGGTGACAGTATACAGCCTTGACGTACTCCTTTTCCTATTTGGAACCAGTCTGTTGTTCCATGTCCAGTTCTAACTGTTTCTTCCTGACCTGCATATAGGTTTCTCAAGAGGCAGGTCAGGTGGTCTGGTATGCCCATCTCTTTCAGAATTTTCCACAGTTTATTTTGATCCACACAGTCAAAGGCTTTGGCACAGTCAATAAAGCAGAAATAATGTTTTTCTGGAACTCTCTTGGCTTTTTTGATGATCCATCGGATGTTGGCAATTTGATCTCTGGTTCCTCTGCCTTTTCTAAAAACAGCTTGAACATCTGGAAGTTCACGGTCCACATATTGCTGAAGTCTGGCTTGGAGAATTTTAAGCATTACTTTACTAGTGTGTAAGATGAGTGCAATTGTGTGGTAGTTTGAGCATTCTTTGGTATTGCCTTTCTTTGGGATTGGAATGAAAACTGACCTTTTCCAGTCCTGTGCCCACTGCTGCGTTTTCCAAATGTGCTGGCATATTGAGTGCAGCACTTTCACAGCATCATCTTTCAGGATTTTAAATAGCTCAACTGGAATTACTTTCTAGAGAAACTTTGTTTTGTATATATTTCATTAAAGTTCGAGATAAGCAGTCTTGTCTTGTAAAGTTTGATTTCTGAAATAATAATAAAAGTGTTAAGAACAATAGCTCTTATTCTTCTAGCTTTCAGCAGTTAAATAAATCTTAACCTGAGGTCATAATTAGCATTCCTGACACTTGTTATTGTGGTACGAGATGCTTTAAAATGATAGCAGTACTAGCCTCACAGTTCTTAATATCTTTGCTGCTGCACAATGAAATTACATTAACATGTACAATGTACTCCCATAGAGATTCCTACTCCAAAAATATATTAGAATATGAGTAAATATTTTGTTATTAAAATTAGTTAACTCTAATTTGTGAAAACAGATAATCTATATGTTCAACTAGTATTGTTAATAAATTGCCTGTGAAATTACTAATAACCAATTACATCACAGCATCATTTTGAGACATTTTAGACTGAAAAGCTGTTCTGTTCTATAAAACCTTAGGAACCATCTCAGTTTCTGCCTCTTAACCTTAATTTAAAAGTACTTTATTGCTAAAAAATGCTAATCATTTGATCCTTTAGTAAGTTGTAATCTTTTACAGTAGTAACCAAAGATCCCTGATCACAGGTCACCATAACAAATATGCTTCTGTTTTTTTCCTTTTTTTTTTTTTCTTTTATTGGTACTTGCCTTCCTTTTCCATTGCAATATCTACTTCTTACTGCTTATTATGTGTATTCTGGAGAGTAATGTTTTATCACTATTTAAGGATGAGTTTCATCTGTTTCTAATAAGTACCACTCTCATAATATAATGAACTTAGACTTGGACCTGGCTCTGAAAAAGGTTCAAACTTCCTGTACATAGGATGATGGGAGAGCAGGGAAGTAAATAGCTTATTACAGTTAAAGTCTCAGTTCAGTTCAGTCTCTCAGTTCTGTCTGAGTCTTTGCGACCCTATGGACTGCAGTATACCAGGCTTCCCTGTCCATCACCAACTCCCAGAGCTTGCTCAAACTCATGTCCAAACTCATGACTCTCATCCTCTGTCGTCCCCGTCTCCTCCTGCCTTCAGTCTTTCCCAGCATCAGGGTCTTTGTCAATATAACAGGTTATTAATTTGTCATGTAAGAGATGCATAGTCTATGTGTCTTTAAACTGTATATGCAGTGTAGTCCACTGGGGCCCAGGAAAACATTCAGAGCATGGTCAACATTTATATTTATATCATTTATATTTATATAAATTAATTTATATTTATATAAATAAATAGATATTTCCATTTATATTCTTTCCTAACTTATCTGCATGATAATATTCCTGAGTTAGAGGTATTTTTACTGAGTTCAAGCATAGAATAGTCACCACATGACAGGCCAGTTAATCAAGAGTCAAGGAATAGTGCCTTTATTTGGAAAGCCAGTAGACTAAGAAGATGGAGGACTGGTGTCCCAATGAACAATCTTACCTGAGTTAGGATTTAGGCCTGTTTAATGCTAACAGGGGAGTGAGGGTAGCTGGTTGTTGCAGATGTCTTGGTGCTGGAATTCTTTGTTTTTGCAGCAGTCCACAGATCTGGTCACAATGTTCCTATAAACCCCCAACAAGACAAATTTTCTTCATTTTACATCTTTTTATCTCCATATGAATAGAAAAGTGCTGTCCTTTTAATGATCAAGCCTGGGAGGCGCGGAGCCTTGAGAATGGGCTCTCATTTGTATTTCAGGCTCATGTATCTAGGCAACATCTTTGTACAACAGTTCAGAGCCAGAATGATCAAGCACAGGTAACAAAGCACAAAGGTTAGAGCTAAAGGAGTAGATCCAATGTGGAGTCAGGTCTGTTCTTCATTACAGTATCTTTGTGTTCCTTTCTACCTTCCCTTTTACAGTCTGCCTTCTACTCCTTTATGAAAGTAAGGCAAACCTGTCATGCTCCAGTTCTTACTGTGGTACGTTACTCTGGGATATAAAAATATCTGGGGTTCCAAGTCAGAGGGGCAATTTCAGAAAATTTTGCTCCAGAAGGAGTGTGCCCTGAGAGAACAAAGCAAGAAAAGTCAGATGGAGCAGCTTCTTACTTCATCCAGCTAATAGATGCTTGGCAGTACTGCCTTATCTTGCTTACAGTTAGAATTGAAAATTAAAATGGGTGATGATGGAGTTAAGTATTCAGTTCAGTTCAGTTCAGTTGCTCAGTCGTGTCCGACTCTTAGCGACCCCATGAATCGCAGCACACCAGGCCTCCCTGTCCATCACCAACTCCCGGAGTTCACTCAGACTCACATCCATCGAGGCAGTGATGCCATCCAGCCATCTCATCCTCTGTTGTCCCTTCTCCTCCTGCCCCCAATCCTTTGCAGCATCAGAGTCTTTTCCAATGAGTCAACTCTTCGCATGAGGTGGCCAAAGTACTGGAGTTTCAGCTTCAGCATTATTCCCTCCAAAGAAATCCCAGGGCTGATCTCCTTCAGAATGGACTGGTTGGATCTCCTTGCAGTACAAGGGACTCTCAAGAGTCTTCTCCAACACCACAGTTCAAAAGCATCAATTCTTTGGCGCTCAGCTTTCTTCACAGTCCAACTCTCACATCCATACATGACCACTGGAAAAACCATAGCCTTGACTAGACAGACCTTTGTTGGCAAAGTAATGTCTACACTTTTGAATATGCTATCTAGGTTGGCAATAACTTTTCTTCCAAGGAGTAAGTGTCTTTTAATTTCATGGCTGCAGTCACCATCTGCAGTGATTTTGGAGCCCCCCAAAATAAAGTCTGACACTGTTTCCACTGTTTCCCCATCTATTTGCCATGAAGTGATGGGACCGGATGCCATGATCTTTGTTTTCTGAATGTTGAGCTTTAAGCCAACTTTTTCACTCTCCACTTTCACTTTCATCAAGAGGCTTTTTAGTTCCTCTTCACTTTCTGCCATAAGGGTGGTGTCATCCTCATATCTGAGGTTATTGATATTTCTCCTGGCAATCTTGATTCCAACTGTGCTTCTTCCAGCCCAGCGTTTCTCATGATGTACTCTGCATATAAGTTAAATAAGCAGGGTGACAGTATACAGCCTTGACGTACTCCTTTTCCTATTTGGAACCAGTCTGTTGTTCCATGTCCAGTTCTAACTGTTGCTTCCTGACCTGCATATGGGTTTCTCGAGAGGCAGGTCAGGTGGTCTTGTATTCCCATCTCTTTCAGAATTTTCCACAGTTCGTTGTGATCCACACAGTCAAAGGCTTTGGCATAGTCTATAAAGCAGAAATAGATATTTTTCTGGAACTCTCTTGCTTTTTCAATGATCCAGCAGATGTTGGCAATTTGATCTCTGGTTCCTCTGCCTTTTCTAAAACCAGCTTGAATATCTGGAAGTTCACGGTTCGCGTATTGCTAAAGTCTGGCTTGGAGAATTTTGAGCATTACTTTACTAGCATGTGAGATGAGTGCAATTGTGAGGTAGTTTGAGCATCCTTTGGCATTGCATTTCTTAGGGATTGGAATGAAAACTGACCTTTTCCAGTCCTGTGGCCACTGCTGAGTTTTCCAAATGTGCTGGCATATTGAGTGCAGCACTTTCACAGCATCATCTTTCAGGATTTGAAATAGCTTAACTGGAATTCCATCACCTCCACTAGCTTTGTTCATAGTGATGCTTTCTAAGGCCCACTTGACTTCACATTCCAGGATGTCTGGCTCTAGGTGAATGATCACACCATCATGATTATCTTGGTCATGAAGATCTTTTTTGTATAGTTCTTCTGTGTATTCTTGCCACCTCTTCTTAATATCTTCTGCTTCTGTTAGGTCTATCCATTAGAGACTCTTAAAATTTAAAAATAAAATACATTCAAAAATTTTTGTGTATTCTAAGAAAGATGCTTAACAGAAAAGACAATCCACAGAATGGGAGAAAACAATTACAAATCACATATCTGATCAAAGGTTAATATCTATATAGAGAACCGTTACCTATATATTATCTATTTACTCTTATCTATATATTAATATATAGATATATTAATATCTATATACAGAACTCTTAAAACTCCACAGCCAAAGCCAAACAGCTGAATTTAAAAATGGACAGTGGATTTGAATGGACATTTCTCCAAAGAGATATAAGTGGTCAGTAGGCACATAAAATGATGCTCAGTATACGGCATAATATGGGTAAACTATGGAGACATGATACTGAGTGAAATAAACCAGTCACGACAGGACAAATACTGTATATTTCCATTTCTGTGAGATCTTTAGTGTTGTCAGACTCACATACATAGAGCATAAAACGGTTGTTGTCAAGACCTGGTGAGAGGGGACAGTGGAATGTTATTCTTTCACAGGTATAGAGTTTCATTTTTTAAGATGAAAAAAGCTATGGACATGGTGGTGGCGACAGCTTCCCAACCTTCTCTGTGTGTGTGTGTGTGCGAATGCATGCACTCAGTAGTGTCTGACTTTGAGATCGCATGGACTGTAGCTCGCCAGGCTCCTCTGTACATGGGTTTCTCCAGGCAAGAATACTGAAATGGGTTGCTATTTCCTATTCCAGGGGATCTTCCTGACCTAGGGATTGACCCCCCCATCTCTTGTATCTCCTGCATTAGCAGGCGAATTACCACTAGCGCCACTGGGAGAGACCACTGAGTCGAACATTTAAAAATAGTGAAGATGGTAAAATTTGTTATATGTATTTTACCACAATACAAAAGTGTTCTGTGAGCTAAGTGAGATTGAAAGTAAAAGAAAGTGAAAGTGAGATTAAACATAGTAAATAATAGGTTCTTGTCTCTTGAGGGAGAACTTGATTTTTGAAAGCAGCTATAAGTTATGTGGAGCTTGGTTATTATTTGGAGGGTTAAACTTGTGATTAACATTTTTGATTGAGAACAAGATTTAAAAAAAGAAACTTGGTAGTACTAATTTTTGGATGGCCAGTAATTTTTTAAGATAATTTTATGCTTTAATAGTAAAGTTGCAAATATAGTACCTTACATTTGTTTCTCATTTCTTACTGTCTTACAGTCTGTGACAATTTCTTACTCTTTTCTTAGGTTTTCTAACCTTGACACTTCTGATCGAGCTGATCAAATGTAATTTATTTAGAATGTCCTTCAGTTGGGGTTTAATGATTTCTCTTGATTAGACTGAGGATATGTGTACTGGGTAGTATACCACAGAGGTGAGGTGCCTTTCTCAGTACATCTTAACACGGAGTGTGTGATGTTCATATGCATTACTAGTGATGTTAATCTTCATCATTTGGCTCAGATGTTGTCTGCTAAGATCCTATACTATAAATTTTCTGTTTTTTTCCTTTGTAATTACTAAGTATTTTGGGAGAGATACTCTGAGATTGCGTTTAAACTTCTACCCACTGATTTTAGCATCCATTTTTCTTGCCGATGGCAGTTATTTATTGTGGAGCTCTAATGGTGATTTTTATATTTGCCTCATTCTTTCCATGTTTATTAACTGGAATTTTTTTGGTAGGAGCAGTTGTTCCTTTTTTCCCCTTACAGATTTCTTAGTCAAGCTTAGTTAAGATCCAGTTGAATTTTATCAGTGTATTCCAATTTGAGGGGGAAGGATAGGTGGTTCTTTTGTAAGTAAAGGGCTGAATAGAATCTATAAGCTCAGTTCTATGTTTTGTGCTTTATATTTACAGCATTTTGCTTTTTAAAGTTTACTTTTCTGTGGTTCTTATTTTTATCATTATTTTTAAATATGTATCTTATTATTTATTTGGCTGTACCAGGTCTTAGTTGTAACATGTGGGATTGTTGATCTTTGTTGAGGCATGCAGGATCTTTAGTTGTGGTATGTGGGACTTTTTTAGTTGCAGCAATTGAACTTAGCTGTGGGACATGGGATCTAGTCCCCTGACCAGGGATTGCACCCCGGCCCCCTGCAATGGGAGCCTAGAATCGTAGGCACGGGACCACCAAGGAAGCCTCTTTTTTGTTTGTTTGTTTTTGAAGTAATTTTTTGTGTGTGAAAACGCATACAACTATTGAGATGATTTTTCTGATTTCAAATATTGCAAATCATAAGTTAAGGGGAACATAGCAAAATTGTATTTTGTGTTAATATATGGCTTTAAATTTTATAATTTCTGTAACTAAATTGGTATGAAAGCATACCTTTAACTTTCTTTTTCCCCCTCTTTCTTAGGCTTGAAAAGGAATATACTACAATAAAAACTAAAGAAATGGAAGAACAAGTTGAAATTAAAGTAAGTATCTTAGAACTTTTAAAAGTACTGAACATAACTTGATTGAAGTCAGTTATTTGGCAAAATATGTTAGGTAATGTGACATATGTTGATATATTGTAGATTTAATGATGGTGTTTGTATTTATTTATTGATAAATTTACCATCCCACTAGGTTATAGTTAAAAACAGACATTTCGAAAAATAATGTGACTGAAGTGGTTTTCATTCTAATATGGAAGAAAGCAACTTTTCCTTTTTCTGGATTTATTGGCAGGTCATCAGGAGAAAATACTTCTTTGGGGGAAGAATAATTATCATTCCATTTAAGCATGTTTTAAAAAGTTACAGAGAAGATAATCTATAACATGCTGAGACTAAAAGCAGTATAGTATAAGGGAGACCAAATAGAGGAGATTATTGCATTAGAAATAATTTTGGCTGCTTTAGAGAAGCAAAAAGCTTTGACTAATTCAATCTTCCAATCTCTAAGTAAAGGTTATATTTTAATTAGTGTTCAGAGAAACAGGTAGGTTTTCAATCTGAAGGGCATGTAAATTCATATGTGCATCTTATAAATTGTTTGTTTCCCTGTAGGCTAGAAATTGTTTTGGATCCTTTAGCATTGTGTAAGCTGTGTGTTAAGGAAAATTAAATTGGCTCTTATGCTGATATTTCAAGATGGGGATAATGAATAGAAATGTGAGTTAGTGAAGGAACTCAGTGACTGGCTGATCCAATTTCTTACCTTTTATTTTCTCCCTAACTCCTGCAAAAGAAAAAGAAAAAACAAATTTATTAAATGACTCCACTTTAAAAAACAAAAGAAGACACAACTGTATGTTTGAATGTGTCTGATTTTTAACTTGGACCTAACAAGACATTTGATGACCATCTTATTTACAGTTTCACTAGCCATGTATTAATTCAGCCTTGCTACAAAATAAGACTTCATTACTCACATCCTACAGGCAGGCCCTTTTTACTAGGGAATGAGCTCTGCTAAATTGCTACTCTTTCTTACCATAATCCTGCTCAAAAGCCTCCTGGAACACAATTTCTTCTCTCATCAACTCTGTCTCTCTTTCATTTCCATTTCTATCACCTACTTACTACCTGTTGGAAATAGATACTTCTAAATTTTTCAGAGAGAGAAAGAAAATACCCCTGTGGATTTTTTTTTTTTTTTAAAAAGGTCTGTCATCCAACTGCTGCTCTACTATTTGCTTTTCTTTTAGGTTCCATGAGTAAGAGTAATATTAAATCATACCCTCCACTTCAACCTACTGAAAGTAAAAAGTACGCCATCCTGATGACTGGGGCGAGACCATGGGTTATTTGGAACTGCAAATCAAGAATCTGAGGATGGGGAAACCATCCTGTTCATTTCATCATGCTTTGTTGTTGCAAAAAAAAAAAAAACAAACCTCAGTTCTATGAACAATCCTTGCTCTTGAAGTTTTTTTTCTAAGATTAAGTCACATATGTAGGAATATCAAAAGACCTTTTCAAAAAGATCTAGCAGACTTTAGCCTATATTTGCAGTTTTTTTCAAATTTTTATTTTTGGGTAAAAGTAAGAGTTGACATACCTCACAAAATACTTTCAGACATGTTTTAGGCAAAAACAGATGGCTTATAAAGTTGTTTATAGGGAAGAATCTGGCGAAAAAGCATTTAAAAAGTTAGTGGAATGCATTGGGTAAATAAAGTATGCTGATTTAAAAGATAGTTCCTTTTATAAAATCTTGTTTCTACTTAGTTCTTTTTTATTCTTGTACCATTTTCTTTCCGTTCCTCATTCCTCCTACCCCTTAAAGGGCAAAGCCAAAACAATTTTTGTGTAACTGTACTTTAAACTTTGTTTGCACATGTCTGATTTTTAAGTTGGATCTGGCAATTATTCTCAGTCATAATCAGAAGACCACGTTATTTACAGTTAATTAGCCATGTATTCTTGGAGCCATTCCTTATCCACATTCCCTTCCCCTCCCATAAGTCCCTTTTACAAGGGAATTAATTGTGTTAAACTAGTACTTTCTTGCTTTGGTTCTTAAAAGCCTTTGGGAGATAATTTTATATTGTTCTTTTCACAAATAGTATGATCATAATTATGTGATTTCCCCCCCCATTTTATTGCAGTTTGTAGATATTGTATTTTTTTGTTGTTTATTTTAAATTGGAGGATAATTGTTTTACAAGGTTGTATTGATTTCTGCTGTACAGCAACATGAATCAGCCATAAGCAACCATATGTTTCCTCCCTGGTGAGGCTCCGCCCACCCATCTATCCCTCTAAGTTGTTATAGAGCTCTTGGTTGAGCTCCCTCATGTTAATACAGCAGCTTCCCACTAGCTCTCTGTTTTACACAATGTAATGTATGTGTTTCAGTGCCACTCTTTGAACTTGCCCCACTCTCTCCTTCCCCCACTGTCCACAAGTCTGTTCTCTGTCTGTGTCACCATTGTTGCCCTGCAAATAGGTTCATCAGTACCATCTTTCTAGATGCCATATATATGTGTTAATATACGATATTTGTTTTTCTCTTTCTGACTTCACTCTGTATAAAAGGCTCTAGGTTCATCCACATCAGTTCAGCTGACTCAAATTTGTTCCTTTTTATGGCCGAGTAATATTCCATTGTGTATATGTACCACAACTTTTTTTATTCATTCATCTGCCAGTGGACCCATAGGTTGCTTCCATATCCTGGCTATTGTAAATGTTAATCTCCAAAATACACAAGCAACTCGTTGCAGCCCAATATTTGAAAAGGAAAAAAATCCAGTCAAAAAATAGGCTGCAGACCTAAACAGACATTTTTTCAAAGAAAACATATAAATGGCCCAACAAACACATGAAAAGATGCTCAACATGGCTCGTTATTAGAGAAATGCAAATAAAAACTACAATGAGGTATCATCCCACACTGGTCAGAAGTGCCATCATCAAAAAATTTGCGAACAGTAAATGCTGAAGAGGATGTGGAGTAAAGGAAACCCTCTTGCACCATTGATGGGAATGTAAATTGATATAGCCACTGTGGACAGCATAGAGGGTCCTTAAAAAACTAGGAATAAAACCACAGTATTACCCACATCTAGGCATATACTGAGAAAACCATAATTCATAAGCACCCGTGTACCCCAGTGTTCATCCAGCACTATTTACAATAGCCAGGACATGGAAGCAGCTTTGAGGTCTGTCAGCAGATGGATGGATAAAGAAGTTGTGATGATATTTTGATATAGAAGTAAAAGATCATTCTTTGATGTTGTGACATGTGTTTAAGGTTTGACCTTCAGGTCAATAACTTATGCTAAGAATTCCATCTGTCAGCTTCTTGATCAAGAAAGTGACTTTCAAGTATTTTCCATTCTTTCTCTGAAAGTGTTATAGGAAGATTTTGTTAATAACGATTTCATACGGTGAATGTTACATTTTACTGTGTGAAATTTTTTGTTAATAGAAACACCTTTGTCAGTATCTTCTTCCAATCTCTCGATGTTCTACCTGAGGGGGAGGAGGTAAGAAATACTAAAATTCTAGCTTATTTAGGGGTAAACCACATATCTTTAAAAAAGAAGAGCCTTTATCCCCTGCTCTATTTAAGATAGACATATAAATTTATGTTTAAATTTGTGCTTTGGGGCATAGAGATTTAAGTCCTGTGGAGAGGAGTTAGAAATTCTGACTGGTTATTAGTCAGATTTGGATATTTTTTACTTCAAAAATTATGAGATATTCCAGATATGCTGAAAACTAGAGCATATATATAAAATATATTTTTATACATATATAAAACATCTGTTTTCACTGCCTGACATAAATAATACAGACATGACAAGTGTTATTTAAGTCATTCAGGAGTTATATTAAACAATCAATATAAAGTACTAGTATTTGCACATTTATTCAACACTTATTATCTTTGGTAACCTTCTGAAGCGATTGTTCATCTTTCTGTGAAGAAATCAAGGTTCAGGAAGCTCAAATTAATATGCTAGTGGTTATATTGATAGAGGGCTTCCCTGGTGGCTTAGATGGTAAAGAAGCCACATGCAATGCAGGAAACCTGAGTTCAATCCCTGGGTTGGAACGATTGCCTGGAGAAGGAAATGGCAACCCTCTCCAGTGTTCTTGCCTGGAGAAACCCATGAACACAGGAGCCTGGAGGGCTACAGTCCATGGGGTCTCAAAGAGTGGGACATGACTGAGTGACTAAGCACACAAGGACATATTGATAGAAGATTGTCAAGGGTTAGAACTCTGATTTGGGTTAGTGTTAGATTCATACATGTTCTTAAGTGTATACATTGTGCTACTTGCCAAGAGAAACTTTAATGTATTGTTATCTAAAAAGGACTTGTATGCCAGTTTTTCTGTGGCTTTACAAGCTTTTCATTAAAAAATGAATAGCTACTGAATAAAATCCAGTGGGGAAATAAGAGCATAATTTATTGAAGAAATCATTCATTTAACGGATATCTACAGTGCCTGCTGCATGCCCAAACACTGTTCTAGGCATTAGAGATGTGTTTATGAAACAGACCAATTCCTTCCCTCGTGATGCTTGTATTCTAGTGTGGAAAATATCCAATAGGTAAAATGTACAGTATTTTAGATGGTGCTAAGTGTAAAACAGAGGGGGAAAAATCTTAAGGAAGGGCAAATAAACTGATGGTGTTTGGATTAAAAATTTAGAGTAATTGACCACTTTCCTTTGAATAAAGACCTGAAGGAAGTGAGGGAGCTAGATATATAAGGAGAGCTGAGTCTGGTCAGGAGAGTGCTGATGAGGAGTAGTGATAGGATGGCATGAAAATGAAGGAAGGAATAAGACATAAGATGCTGCACGTTACAAATAATATAGAGAGTTGCTGAACATATATGAAGACTTTAGCTTTTCCTCTGGTGAGCCGTCAAGAGTTTTCAGTAGAGAATGACAAGGTATGACTTAAGTTTTCAGTAGGTCTTCTAGTTGCTGTGTTGAGAGTATATTGCAGAGGGTAGGCACAGAATCAAGAGAAATAAGTAGAAAGCTGTTAAAGTAATGCAGGCAAGAGGAGGTGGTGGCTTGGACTGAGGTGTTAATGATTGGATGGTATAACTGATGTGGAGGTGTCAGAGGGACAAGAAGCAAGGACTTTGTCCTGAGCAATTAGGAAAATGCAGTTCCCAGTGGCTGTATCCAGAAGGAATATCAAGAGCTCCAGTTTTGGCTCTATTAAGTATGAGATACCTAGGAGCTGTTCAGGTAGCTCCTTAAAATATTCAAAGTTGGAGTTACGAGAGCACAGGCTGGAAATACAAATCTGACAGCTATTGACACGATTATATTAGTATTAAAAGCCATGAGAGTAGATGAGATTAACTGGGGAATGGATGTAGATAGAAGACTTCAAGAATTAAGCCTGAGAGCATGTCAACATTTAAAAGCTGGGAAGACCAAGAACTAATCAGTAAAGCACAAGGAAATGTAACACCTAGAAGTGGAGAGACAAAAAAAAAAATTGTTTCACCGAGAGTCGTTTACTGTGTCAAATGCTAAAGAAAGATTTTGTGCGATGAGGATGACAAGATAATGATTGAGTTTATCAACATGGAAATAGATTAGTAAAAGTTTTGGAAACTAAAGCTTGACTAGAATGAACTAGAAAAAAATGGAGTTAGAGAGTATAGGTATTTTTCAGGAAATTTGCTATAAGGAAGAAAGAAATGGAACAGGATGCTTAGGGTAGTGATTTTGAAGAGATTTTAAATTTGTTTTTCCTTCCTTTTTTGTTAAGATGGAATAATTAAATAGGAAACATTCATGATGTATGATTGTCAGGATAATTGCTGGAATGAGCAGGATTATGAGGTTTAGGCCCGAGGTGGAAGACTCCTGGTCTGCTGTATAGACCAGTTCAGTTCAGTCGCTTAGTTGTGTCTAACTCTTTGCGACCCCATGGACTGTAGCACACCAGGCTTCCCTGTCCATCACCAACTCCTGGAGCCTGCTCAAACTCATGTCCATTGAGTTGGTGATGCCATCCAACCATCTCATCCTCTGTCTTACCCTTCTCCTCCTGCCTTCAATCTTTCCCAGCATCAGGGTCTTTTCCAATGAGTCAGTTCTTTGCATCAGGTGGCCAAAGTATTGGAGTTTCAGATTCAGCATCAGGCCTTCCAGTGAATACTCAAGATTGATCTCTTTTAGGATGGACTGGTTGGATTTCCTTGCAGTCCAAGGGACTCTCAAGAGTCTTCTCCAAAACCACAGTTCAAAAGCATCAATTCTTTGGCACTCAGCTTTCTTTATAGTCCAACTCTCACATCCATACATGCTGCTGCTGCTGTCGCTTCAGTTATGTCCGACTCTGTGCAACCCCATGGTCTGCAGCCTACCAGGCTCCTCCATCCATGGGATTTTCCAGGCAAGAGCACTGGAGTAGGGTGCCATTGCCTTCTCTGATCCATACATGACTACTGCAAAAACCATAGCTTTGACTAGATGGATCTTTGTTGGCAAAGTAATGTCTCTGCTTTCTAACATGCTATCTAGGTTGGTCATAGCTTTTCTTCCAAGGAGCAAGCATCTTTTAATTTCATGGCTGCAGTCACCATCTACAGTGATTTTGGAGCCCCCAAAATAAAGTCTGTCACCATTTACATTGCTTCCTCATCTGTTTGCCATGAAGTGATGGGACCAGATGCCATGATCTTAGTTTTCTGAATGTTGAGTTTTAAGCCAACTTTTTTCACTCTCCTCTTTCACTTTCATAAAGAGGCTCCTTAGTTCTTCACTTTCTGCCCTAAGGGTGGTGTCATATGCATATTGAGGTTATTGATATTTCTCCTGGAGGTCTTGATTCCAGCCTGTGCTTCATCCAGCCTGGCATTTTGCATGATGTACTCTACATGTAAGTTAAATAAACAGGGTGACAGTATACAGCCTTGACGCACTCCTTTCCCAATTTGGAACCAGTCTGTTGTTCCATGTATGGTTCTAACTGTTGCTTCTTGACCTGCATACAGATTTCTCAGGAGGCAGGTCAGGTGGTCTGATATTCCAATCTCTTGAAGAATCTCCCACAGTTTGTTGTGATCTACGCAGTCAAAGGCTTAGTGGCATGTTCAATAAAGCAAGTAGATGTTTTTCTGGAGTTCTCTTGCTTTTTCAGGGATCCAACAGATCTTGGCAATTTGTTCTGTGGTTCCTCTGCCTTTTCTAAATCCAGCTTGAACATCTGGAAGTTCACGGTTCACATACTGTTGAAGCCTGGCTTGGAGAATTTTGAGCATTATTTTGCTAGTACATGAGATGAGTGCAGTTGTGTGGTAGTTTGAGCATTCTTTGGCATTGCCTTTCTTTGAGATTGGAATGAAAGCTGACCTTTTCCAGTCCTGTGCCCACTGCTGAGTTTTCCAATTTTGCTGGCATATTGAGTGCAGCATTTTCACAGCATCATCTTTTAGGATTTGAAATAGCTCAACTAGAATTCCATCACCTCCACTAGCTTTGTTCGTAGTGATGCTTCCCATCACCCACTTGACTTCACATTCCAGGATGTCTGGCTCTCGGTGAGTGATCACACCATCGTGATTATCTGGGTTGTGAAGATATTTTTTGTACAGTTCTTCTGTGTATTTTTGCCACTTCTTCTTCATATTTTCTGCTTCTGTTAGGTCCATGCTGTTTCTGTCCTTTATTATGCCCATTTTGCATGAAATGTTCCCTTGGTATCTCTGATTTTCTTGAAGAGATCTCTAGTCTTTCCCATTCTATTGTTTTCCTCTATTTCTTTGCATTGATCGCTGAGGAAGGCTTTCTTATCTCTCCTTGCTATTCTTTGGAACTCTGCATTCAAGTATGTATATCTTTTCTTTTCTCCTTTACCTTTTACCTCTCTTCTTTTTACGGCTACTTGTAAGGCCTCCTCAGACAACCATTTTGCCTTTCTTTTTCTTGGGGATGGTCTTAATCCCTGTCCCTGTACAATGCCATGAACCTCTGTCCATAGTTCTTCAGGCACTCTGTCTATCAGATCTAATCCCTTGAATCTATTTAGTCACTTCCAGTGTATAATCGTAAGATACTATGTAGATAATTAGTCCACAAAAAGAAGAGAAAATGTAAAATATATGGGCAAAAAAAGTAGTAAGGTGTCAGATGTGGTTGTGGGATGTAGTGAAGTTCTATTTTGATTGTTTTACTTTTTTCAGGAACTCAGAAACAAGATTATCATCTGATAGTGACAGTAGGGTGAGAAGAGTTGCTTTTGAAGAGAGGAAAGTATGAAATAGTGATCTAAGAGGGTAGGAGAAAGAGTGGACTAAGGACACATTATTATTGCTAGGATGCATTGAGTCCAACTGAATTTAGTGATTATTAATTCAAATAAACTTCATGATCTTATTTTTCTTCGATTGTATTTACTGTGTGAGACTCAGAATTGTTAGTGTGTTTTCATCCAGAGTGGTGGTTTCCCAGGTAAGTATGCTGACTACTAAAGGAGAGAAGGGATAGGGGAAATAAAAGCAGGGGAGAGTCTGCAGTGATTGGAAATTGAACTTTGGGAAGAAAGGATATTAGGGAATGAGAGACAGTGAAAACTTGGTAGGATCAATGGCTTATCCCAACTAAACACATTATTATTGTATTTGGGTTATTTCATAAAATAAGTAAGCTGGAAAGAATAGAGTAAGTTGTTTGAAACTAATATTCCTTGATTTGGGGTATTTAGGTTGTTTTCATCATTAAAAAATAATGCATATACTTTCCATCTGTGTATATAAAGTTTTGTGGTACCTTGTATTTCCATTGTTGTTATTTAGTAGTTAAATCATGTTTGACTCTTTTGCGACCCCATGGATTGTAGCCCACCAGACCTCTGTCCATGGAGTTCTCCAGGCAAGAGTAGTGAAGTGGATTGCCATTTCCTTCTGCAAGGGGTCTTCCCGACCCAGGGATTGAACCCATGTCTCCTTCTTAGCAGTCAGATTCTTTACCACTGAGCCACTGGGGAAACCTTTAAAAGCTGTATTTACTAAAATACTGTCAAGGTAACCCTGAAACAGTCTTTAATAACTCAAAAAGACTATTATATATTTTCCATCTCCTCAGGAAGTGGATATCACACAAATGAGGAATTGATAATTTATTGATGATAAAAAGTGATATTTGTATAGCTGCTATAGGGGAACATATTTGTGTAGGGGAAAATGAATTTAGGATTTATAGCAAATTTTCAGAAAATTTAAATGGTGTGGGAAGGGAAATCAAAGTGAGTGTTTTTAGTTTTAAATTTTATTATTTTTTAATCATTTCAAGTGTAATATTAACTATTCTCTTGTCTGGTTGAGCTCTACTTCCTAAGTCTTTTAGAATAAACAAAATGCTACTTTTTTTTCAAGAAATATGTTGAGAAGATACTGAGACTGTTTATTTCTTTAGCTTTCCAGACTTTAGCAGCATTTAATAGTTGTTTATTTGTGTAGACCATTTTACTATGTGTACTATGAGTAGCCAAGAAGTATTTTATTCTCTTTCAACTATTTTGTAGTCTGAGATCACATATTAGGTAATATCGATTCATATCACCTGAATATATTCTAGTGAATAGAGCAAGAAAATTTAATTTTCAAAGTTCTTTGTAATAACTCTAAGATATATTCCACTTTATGGTCTACCTCATAAGAGAACAGTAATTCATAGTCTTTTGTTTTCTTGTGAGATTTTATATGTTCTGTGCTCAGTCGCTCAGTTGTGTCCTACTCTTTGTGGCCCCATGGACCATAGGCTGCCCGTGGGGTTTCCCAGGCAAGAATACTAGAGTGGGGTGCCATTTTAGTCCTTACTGACAAAATAACGGATTGAATCATAGAACAATTTTCTGAGGAAGACATTTTTAGCAGGAAGTTAGAGAAAAGTAGGGTTGAAAGAAAGTTAGATTGCACTCTAGAGCAAATTGGTACAGAAAGGTAAGAGGGAGTTTGAAATTACAGTGATGGTAGAATGAAGGGATGACTTATATTGGTAGACTATACAAAAAGGAGATGATTTTTTTTAATGTAGAGTGATTTTTTTTGTATATCTGACTTACAATGGTGTGTTAATTTTTGCTGTATGGCAAAGTGATTCAGTTACATGCATATATATATTCTTTATCATATTATTTTCTGTTGCATTGTCACGGGATATTAACTACCATCCTCTCTGCTATACAGAAGGACCTTGTTGTTTATCCATCCTGTATATAGTAGTTTGCATCTGCTAGTCCCAAACTCCCAGTCCATCCCTTCCCCATCCTCAGTCTCCCCCTTAGCAACCACAAGTCTGTTCTCTATGTCTGTGTGTCTGTTTTTGTTTCATGGATATGTTCATTAGTGTCGTATTTTAGATTCCACTTATAAGTGATACCATATGGTATTTGTGTTGCTCATTCTGCCTTACTTCGCATAGTATGACCATCCTTGTTGTTGCAAGTGGCATTTTGTCATTCTTTTTATGCCTACTGAGTAATATTCCATTGTGTATGTATATTATGTCTTCTTTATCCATTCATCTATTGGTGAAGATCTAGGTTGTTTCCATGTCTTGGCTATTGTAAATACTGCTGCTGTGAACATAGTGGTGCATATATCTTTTTGAATTACAGTTTTGTCTTGGTATATATGGGGATTCCCAGGTGGTGCAGTGATAGAGAATCCACCCGCCAGTGCAGGAGATGCAAGAGATGTGGGTTCGATTCCTGGGTTGGGAAGATCCTCTGGATAGCAAATGGTAAACCACTTCAGTATTCTTGCCTGGAAAATGCCATGGACAAAGAAATGTGGCGGGCTACAGACCATGGGGTCACAAAGAATTGGACATAGCTGAACAACTGAGCACACACGCTTGATATGTATGCCCAGGAGTGGGATTGCAGGATCAAATGGCAACTCAAGTTTTAATTTTTTGAGAACCTCCATATTGTTTTCCATAGTGACTGCACCAATTTATAGGATGTTAGATTTAATACTTAATAGCAGTAATTTGACAGAGTTCTGAGAGTTGGGCATTGAATAATTAGATGCAGAGTTTTTTTTTAAATCAGGTTTTACTTTTATCTGTAGGAAAATGCTAGTAATTAAGTTTGATGCAACTCATCATAAATAATTCATTTGATGAAAACAACTCATTATATTTTCAGAGTAGAAATTTGCAAGTTTGCATGTACAGCACTTCATAATTGGAAGCTGATCTAGTTTTAAACTGACAATTTGATATTATCCTATTAATATACATTTTTCAGGTTTCTTATTTATTTAATAGTAGACAGTTGACTATTATTTATGTTGTCTTTGTAGGAGATAAATGAGTTAGAATCTTTTCTATCTAATGGGGATGTTAAGACATACAAGAAAATACTGGGAATTACCTGGCAGGCCAGTGGTTAGGACTCTGTGCTTTCAGTGCTGAGGACCTGGGTTCAGTCCCTTGTCGAGGAACTAAGATCCTGAAGCTGCAAGGTGAGGCCAAAAAAAAAAAAAAGTAAATACTGATTATGAGTCTTTTTGCTGGGTACAGAAAAGAAAGATTATTTCTGTATGTACTCTAGCTTATATTTAAAATTCAAACATAGGCAGAACGATAAATATGGTCATTTCTTTTTCCATGCATTTCTTACTCTGAGCCTTTAAGAATTTCACAGATGATAATGCAGCCATTTCTTAGACTCTTTTCCAGTTTATTAAAGGTAGTACATTTTATGAACTATGATTTAGGTGTCATTTTTCCTTCTCAGGAATGTTTGCAAACAAACCTTTGTTTTTTTTCTGCAGAGGTTACGAACAGAAAATAGACTTTTAAAACAACGCATTGAAACATTAGAAAAAGTAAGTAAATTGCTACTTCTTTAAACATTTGTTGAATTCACAATAACTTTTCTATTTTAAATAAAGGCTCAAAAATCTAGCACATGTCTCCAAAATTGTGGTACTGACTGCTTAGCTTGCATAGCTTAACTAAATAACTTGTCAATAAAAATTGATCATTACTAGTCCTTGAACTCTCAAGTTAAAGTTTCAAACTAAGGTTATTAATAGAGTAACATATTAATATTATTTGTTCTCATTATATAATCTCTAAAAAGTGTGTTCTTCAGGGGTAACCTAATTGAGAATCTATTCTGTATAGTATTTTAAAGATGACTTTCAAATGTTCCCCGGACTGTCCAGACATATATTAAATGTGGCAGGAATTTCTTAAAGGCCTAGGCTTGCTTTAAATTTAGTGAAAATGACTGACTAATTTCTTACATAAAAACTCATCATGTAGTTTGTTGATTTTCAATTCAGGAATTGTGCCTAAACTTTTGGGTCTTAGAATTATTTTGATAACACTTGTTACCTCTTCCTCTCTATTTCATATAAAATAATAGGTAGATATTGCAATTTTGTGTTTTTTTTCTTATTATGCTTTTGATATAACTTCTTTTGTAGTCTTTTTCCTCGTGTTGGTAAGAATATATTGAGTAATAAAAGCATAGTCTAAGACACTTGTTTTATTAAAGATGTCCTAATTCACAAACCCTTGGTGTGTTTTTTGTTTTTTGTTTTTGTTTTTTACCAAAGATACGAATTAGTTGTTTAAAAAATACTCCTCATGATATTACCAAATAAAATCTTCCCTGAAAATTGATTGGTCAGTATTTAGAAACAAAATGAATGAAGATACAGATTATTTGCATTTTTTCTTTTGTTTGGAAGTATTGATGGTTTCATATTAAATAGCATAGCACAAAGACAGGACTTTATTACATATGTATTTTTGTTGTAAAATACTTGCAGGTACATTATATTAAGGATATAATGCCTTCATCTTATTAGAGTTGCTTTGAAGATAATTCTTCTTTTTTGGTAACTGCAGAAGGTTGTGCTCTTAATTGTCTTTAAGTCATTTTTATTTTATATGTATATATTTTAAACTAAATATTCAGTTTATATTAAACTATACCTCTTTCTAGGTGGTCTTTTATCTTTGGAGTAAGACATTTTCACAGAGAAAGTATTTTTATTTCCTCGAACCTTGAGAATAATAAAGGTGCTGTTTGAAAGTGTTAAGTTTGGATTTTGCTTCAGAAAATTAAATACTTTTTTGCTGGCTTATTTGGCCTAGGTGTGTTCTTTAGCACTTAGAATCCTATAAATACTTAGATACCAATTAAAGTCCATAACCACAATGTTTACTTACTCTGTTATTGCTAGAGTTTATTATGGTTGAGCTCATTAATATCATTTGTCATATTTTCCTTGCTTTGTTTCTTTGGAAGTTGCTGTTGCACAAATTGCTGTCACACTTTATAAGTGGAATTGCTTACTCAAATTCCTTCTCCCTTTCATATAAATGATTTGACAATATGGGTAATGCTAAAAATACTTAAGTATGCTTTAAAAAGATATTGGTTTGTCCCAAATTATGAAAAAAACCCTCTTGGAATTTGTGTTTGGTTTCTTCTAGAAGTACATGATGTTCTCCCATTTATCTTTATTTTGATATATTTTTCTTTAAGAATGGAAATACATACAATAAAAAACTTTTAAAATCCAAATGCCCATTTTAATTGCAATGAAAAGTAGGTGGAATTTGGGTATGTGTTGTTTCTTCTTATTCCTAATTTTAGCACCTTTGTTTTATTTCTGTCTCTTATATTCCTATCTGAATTTTTCCTTTTGTAGGAAAGTGCTTCCTTGGCAGATAGATTGATACAGGTATAGTTTTTTGGTTTTTTTTTTTAAAAGCATTTTCTCTAACATCTAAGGGAAGTCCTAAACCTAGAAATTCATATTTTAATGCATGCAATTTTACATGCATTTTTCTGGAAATAATTTTTGGGTGGTATCTATGGGTGTAAACTTAATTTTTGATAACAATGTGTTACTTTTATTAAAATAAGCCCATCTTTTGCACGTTATAGAGCTAACCTTATTTTAAAGTATTTATTTCAAAATGGCAATCAGTGGATTCTGCAAAATTAACCACTATTTATTGAAAACATTTGTCCTGCATGTACAGTAATATTGCATGAATTGAATTTTTATTGACTGAAAGAGGAATTGTTCTTAAGATTATCAGATGAATTTTTCATTGAGTCTCCCAAAATTTGCTGGAGCAATAATAAGCTGCTGGCTAATGATTACTTAGGTTATTCTGTTTTCTGAGGTGATTTTTTTTTTTTTTAACATGTCAAAGTAAGTAACTAAACCTCACAAAGGCAGTCTTTCTTGAATCTATCCTAAATTGCTTTACACACACAAAAATTATGTCCTAAGGGACAAGTGACAAGAGCCCAGGAGGCTGAGGAAAACTACCTCATAAAACGGGAGCTGGCCACCATCAAACAGCAGAGTGATGAGGCCAGTGCTAAACTGGAGCAAGCTGAAAGTACCATCAGGAAGCTCCAGCACCAGCAGCAATGGGTAAGGAGTCCAGTAGTGTTTTTTCTCACCTTCCTCATCCCCTTCCTTTAAACTTTTTTTTTAAGCACAACTTCTGTGCTGTAGTTTTTTTAACAATTTTGTTTTCTACTGTAATTGAATTCTTAATCAATTTTAAGTTTTATAATACTTAGGGGTCTTATTGTGGCCTAAGACTCCTCGTTCTAACTTTTTTTTTTCCTGTTTGCACAGTTTTGTTAGAAATGGGTATTATTTTGTTTCCTTACATTATGTTTTAAGTCACAGCAAATAAGTGGTGTTTGTCAGAACTGTTTTTTAGGTTTTAGATATCTGTTTTATAAAAACTAGTTTTTCATTTTACAAATTAAAAGATTAATTTGTAAATCTTTTGCCAGTTTTTGTTAATTGTGTACATAAGATACTACCTAGCATATAGAAAATATGTAAATATCTCATTTAGATCTTTGATAATATGGTGATTTATGTCTTAGAAATACTGTAGTCTTCATACATTGAGACATTAAATTATGGGTTCAGTTGTATGCTTAAGTTTTTTCCAGAAGAGAGAAATTGTCAAAATGAAAAAAAAGATGAATTTTAAAAATATTATGTTAACTATCTTTGTGACCCCATGGACTGTAGCCTATCAGGCTCCTCAGTCCATGAAATTTTCCAGGCAAGAGTACTGGAGTGGGTTGCCATTTCCTTCTTCATAACTTACAGTAGTAAACTGCTACTGATCATAGAACTATCCTCAAGTATCTTTTGTAACTTAGATACTACTTTCCATTGGCAAATTCAGACCAGTATGATCTTAAGCAAAAATTTGGAAGTTAAAAAAACCCCAACTATATGAGAGTTAAAAAGAAAAGCCAGCTGTTTATCTTTAAGAAAATATTATTTATTTCAGCTTTCTGGTTTCAAGTAAGAATTGGATTGTAACAAGAATAGGAAGAAAAAGTGTTAAACCTAGAACTCTATAAAGTGAGAGTTAAAGTGTTAAACTTAGAACTCTGTAAAGCAAAAAGAATGACTTCAAAGTTGGATGTTATTTTTATTCAGAAAAATTAAGAAATGGTATTCTCTTCTGAGCATGAAAACCAGAAAACTAAAAGCAAAAAGAAGAAATTGTTAATTGAAAAAAACATAGATTTTTTTTCTTATTATGTTAATTGAATATGATTACCAAAAGAGTGGTCAAAGAATATATTCACTGCTTATTATCTGTGGAAGACTGGTTCCAGGACACCTGAGGATACCAAATTGTTGTGTGCTCAAGTCCCTTCTGTAAAAGGCATCGTATTGGCATTTAATCTGCATGCATCCTCTCATATACTTTAAATCATCTCCAGGTGACTTATAATGCCTAGTACAATCTATTATGTTGGCCAAAAGTTCATTCAGGTTTGTCTGTACCATTTTACAAACCTGAATGAGCTCTTTGGCCAACCCAATAAATACTATGTAAATAGTTGCCTTTGTATGACAAATTTAAATTTTGCTTTTTGGCACTTTCAGGAATTTTTTTTCTTGAATATTTTCAACCCATGGTTGGTTGAATCTGCAAGTGCAGAACCTGTGGCTCTGAAAGGCTAGCTGTACTAAAAAGATGGGAACTCAGATGTTTTATTTTGCCTTTGAATAAAATATCAGTAATATCAAAGTATAAAAACAGGGAAAACAGAATTGAGAGGTCATGCAGAGAAGGCAGTGGCAACCCACTCCAGTACTCTTGCCTGGAAAATCCCATGGACAGAGGAGCCTGGTAGGCTGCAGTCCACAGGGTCCCGAAGAGTCAGACACAACTGAGTGACTTCACTTTCACTTTTCACTTTCATGCATTGGAGAAGGAAATGGCAACCCACTCCAGTGTTCCTGCCTGGAGAATCCCAAGGATGGCAGAGCCTGGTGGGCTGCCATCTATGGGGTCACACAGAGTTGGGCATGACTGAATTGAATTAGCAGCAGCAGCAGCTGAGAGTTAAGCTGAACTGAGTTATCAGTGTAATCTGATTTTGTCATGGGGAAAGATAAATATTATGTTTACATTTAGTATAAGCTACAGTCTTAATAAACTACATTAGAATTATGAATTATTAGTTTTTTACATAGTTTTTCAAATAATAAGACCTGTGGATAGACTTGTATCAAAGATAAAAGAAATACTGGTTTATAATGAAAGAGCTAAGTGAGCAGACAAAAACAGCCGGAATGAACTGAAGCTTTTGAAAATAGTCAAGTGTAACAAAAAGAATATTTGTACTCTAATTCAGGGACCGTTCAGAGAAGTTCAGTCACTCAGTTGTGTCCAACTCTTTGTGACCCCATGAACCTCAGCACGCCAGGCCTCCCTGTCCATCACCAACTCCCGGAGTCCACCCAAACCCATGTCCATTGAGTCAGTGATGGCATCCAACCATCTCATCCTCCGTCGTCCCCTTCTCCTCCTGCCCTCAATCTTTCCCAGCTTCAGGGTCTTTTCAAATGAGTCAGCTCTCCGCATCAGGTGACCAAAGTATTGGAGTTTCAGCTTCAACATCAGTCCCTCCAATGAACACCCAGGACTGATCTCCTTTAGGATGCACTGGTTGGATCTCCTTGCAGTCCAAGGGACTCTCAAGAGACTTCTCCAACACAGACCCATATTGAGGGCCTATGATACAGCAAGTAAAAAGCAAATTGCTACTGCAATTTTTTTTTACCATCTAAGCATACATTCTCTTAAACTGAAATAAACTGTAAAGCAGACGTATAAAACAGCAATGCACAAAAATAGGTGAAAATATCAGAGCCTTGGTTAAAATTTCAGTTTCAAAGTAAAGTGTATATCCTTGGGTAATCAGTAACTTCCAGGATGATCACAGGAATATTACTTTTTTAAAAGGATCTTACAAAATAAGAGATACTAAAGGCTTTGAGGCTGGCAACTGCAGCTAAGTAATAATGGCTGCATATCTCAAAAGAAGATCAGTGACCTTGATAATGCTTCATTAAAAATTCCTGAAGCATGTGGTTTGTGAATAAATAGAAAAATAACTTATATTAACAATGCTAATTTACTCTGTATGTCATAACAAACTAACTTTATTTCTGTAATAAACAAAAATTTTTAGAAGTTATTGGTAGTCTCTCTTATGATATCATTCTTGACAAAGTAGAAAAATATAGATGGAATTAGTAAACACGTGGTTTTACAAGTGACTGTGTCAAAACGGCTATTCGTGTTGAAGAGATATAAGAGGGCTTTGTCTCCTAAATCTGTGCTTCAAATATATATTATTTAAATCTTCATATATAAGGTATGTTTAAAGTTTATATATGAAATATTTTAGGGATGTAGGTAATATGCTAATGGTGAGTCAAGATTTCAAAATATTTAAACAGTCTGTTCAGAATAAGAAACTAAATAAAAGATTATCTCATAGAAATAAATCTGTAGTTTTGTCTTGAAGTTTAAATCTTAAAGATATATCTTAGTGATGCTTTATGTAACAAAAACCTTGAAATTGATTGAGAATCAGGAATTACCAGTAATAATATGATACTCCCCAAATCCCAAGTGTAGTCTTCTAGAAGTATAGTAATCCAATTCTAAGTATCTTGTAGAAACTTAGTGGTGGTGTATCTAGTTTGAATACCAAAACTCATATGCAGTGTTTATAGACTATATTATGGCTAGTTTAGGAAGATGTGGAATCCCTGGATATTTTTGGATTCTACTAAAGAAGGTTTTAAAGATCATCATAGATATAGTTATTTTTAAGTATTTGCGAGGTGAGTTTATGGAAAAGTAGTTAGTCTCTTTTGATATTGCTTCAGAGGCAGAATGTGTTTAAGATCCAAAGATACAAAATCTTATTGGAATTTTGACAAATGGAGTAATTTCTTTGCAAAGTACTGAGAATACCACTCCTTGAAACTGACCAACTGACATTGCTAAATGTCTTGATTACAGCCTTCCAATATAATGTCATGAAGTCTTCAAAATTCTCTAAGGTTTTCAAGTTTATTCCAGCAGGGGATATTGAATTACCAATATAATCAACCACCACCACCACCCTCTACTGCCAGTAGTGTCATTTTATATGATATACATAGCTTTGGATTTCATATAGGGAACTGAATTCTAATCCTGTTTTGCTAGCTTTGTGACTGGATACTCAAGGATTGGGTTTCTTTTCTTTTCTAAAATGATTGTATAAGGCTAAACCATGACAAGTCTTTCTCTTTAATTTTTTAAATGAACTTTGTTGAGGTATAAGTTACATGCAATCGAATTCATCAAATTAAAGTTAAAATATATGGTTTGATGTGTTTTGACATTAGTTGTATAACCTTCACAGTCAAAATGTAGAGCATTTCCATCACCCCCACGATTTCCTTCATGTCCCTTTGCATTTCACCTTTTCACTCCCAGGACTTCCCTGGTGACTCAGACAGTAAAGCGCCTGTCTACAATGCGGGAGACCTCGATTCGATCCCTGGGTCTGGAAGATCCCCTGGAGAAGGAAATGGCAGTCCACTCCAGTACTGTTGCCTGGAGAATCCCATGGACAGAGGAGCCTGGTAGGCTGTAGTCCATGGGGTCGCAAAGAGTCGGACATGACTGAGCGACTTCATTTCACTTCACTTTTTTACTCCCAGCAGCCTTTCTGCTTTCTGTCACTGTGGTTTTTCCTTTTTTAGAATTTCATATAAATGGAATTGTAAGGTATGAGGCTTGTGTGTCTGGCTTCTTTCACTTAACATATTCACTCACTTTTTTTCTTCTTGAAAATTTTTTTCATTGTGGTAAAATAGACACAACATAAAATGTACCATTTAAGTGCTCAGCTCAGTGGCACTAAATACACTTTTACTGTTGTACGACAATAACTACTGTATTTATAGAGCTTTGTCATCATCTCAGACAGAAACCTCATGCCCATTAAAAAATAACTCTCCTTTCCACCTCCACCTCTTCACCCTTGGTAAGCTCCAGTGTATCATATAAGTAGAATCATAATATTCATCCTTTTGTATCTGGCTTATTTCATTTAGCATAATGCTTTCAAGGCTCATCCTTGTTGTAGCATTGCATTAATATCAGAATTTCCTTAGTTTTTACTGTGGCTGCATAATATCCATTGTATGTGTATATATTTTTTCACCCACTCATCTGTTTATGGTCATTTTGGTTGTTTCTACTTTTTGGCTGTCATGAATAATACTGCTGTAATCATTGATCATTAACACAAAGATATCTGTTTGTGTCCCTGCTCTTAATTCTTTTGAGTATATACCTAGAAGCAGAGTTGCTGTGCCAAATGGTGATTCCATGTTTCCCTTTTTGTAGTTTCAGCAGACTATTTCCCCCAGCTGCTGCTTCATTTCACATTCCCTCCAGTAATGTGCAAGGGCTCCAGTTAATTCCTCTACATCCTCAACAACTCTTGTTCTTTGCTTTGCTTTTTTTCTTCACTGTTTTTTATTTAAAGAAAAAAATAGTCATCCTGCGGTAGATGTTAAGTGATAATTCATTATGGTACATAGGAGTAAATTTAACTAGGAAGATGAAAGACTGTGCACTGAAGACTATGAATCATTGTTTATCCAGTCATCTGTTGATGAAAGAAATTAAGGTATAAATAAATGGAAAGATCCCATGTTCATGTATTGGAAGATTCATATTATTAAGATGTCAGTGCTACCTAATATGACTTATAGATTTAATTATGTCAACCATTTCGGTCTTTTACAGAAATGGGAAAACTTATCCTGCAGTTCACATGGAATTGCAAAGAGCTCTAAATAGGGAAAACAATCTTGAAAAAGAACAGAATTGGCAGACTCACATTTCCCAATTTGAAAACCTACTACAAAGCTAGAATAATCAAAACAATGTGGTACTGGCAAGAAGATAGACATATAGATCACTGAAGTAGAAATTGAGAGTTCAGAAATAAGCCAATACATCTATGGCCAATTGATTTTCATAAGAGGGTACCAAGACCAATTGATAAGGAAGAATAGGTTCTTTAATAAATGGTTCTTGGAAAACAGGATACCCCCATGCAAAAAAATAAAGTTGGACTCCTATCATACACCACATTAAAAAATTACTCAAAATGGATATCAGCCATCTTTGTGCTTTCAAAACACATAAGGATTAAAAAAAAAAACAAACACATAAGGATAAAACCTTCATGAGCTCAGATATAGCAGTGGATTCTTAGATATGAATTCTTTGTCACCAAAAGGATGAGCAACAACTACAACCAAAAAACAGGTAAACTGAACTTCAAAAGGAAAATTTTACTCAGTTTTAAAATGAACAGAGAATTATACAGCATCAATCAAGACATGGAAACAACCTGCATGTCCACCAATGGATGAATGGATGAGGAAAATGGTACACATAAATACACATGATATACCCCTACATGCTAGCATATTATTCAGCCATGAAACAAGGAAACCTCGCTATTTGCAACAACATGGATGGACGTTGAAGGCATAATGCTAAGTGACATGTCCGTGAAGGCACGTATCACATGGCTCACTTATATGTGAACCCCAAAACAAAAAGTCCACCAAGCTCATAGATAGAGGCAACAGATTGGTGGTTTCAAGAGATGGGAGGATGAGTGAAATGTAGTTAAGGGAATCAAAAGGTAGAAATTTCCAGTTATAAATAAGTCATGGGAATGTAATATACAGCATGGTGATTATAGTTGACAGTACTATGTTACAGTACTATAAAGTTGACAGTACTATATTACAGTACTGTAAAGTTGCTGGGAATAAGTTTTGAAAGTGCAAAAAAATTGTAACTGCTTATGGTGATGAATTTTAGACATTGGGGTGATCCTTTCACAGTTTATACAAATACCGAATCATGATTTTGTATATCTGTAGTTAATATGATGTTATATGTCAATTGTATTTCAATAAGACATTTTTTTAAGCAGGCAGAAGACTTGAATAGACCTTTCTCCAAAGAAATATACAATAGGCAACAAACATTTGAAAAGATCCTCAACACCATTAAGCTTTAAAATCACCTGTCAATTACTTTAAAATGACTACCAATACAGTATTATAAAACAAAGTAAAATTTAAAAAAAAATGATCACCTAAAGCATTGGCTAGTGAAAAATTTATAGTATCGAATGCTATATTAGGAAAGGAAATAAGTCTCAAACCAACAATCTATTCTTCTACCTTAAGAAACTAGATTTGTCTGAGAAAAGTGAACCTAAAGCAAGTAGAAGGAACAAGTATAAAGAGAGTAGAAATTAATGAAGTTGAAAACAGTATAAAACAAAAATAGAGAAAATCTATGAAACCAAATCCTGGTTCTTTTAAATCATCAATGAAGTTGATAAAATTGTCTAGACTGACTAAAGACAGAAAAAATAATAGCCCATTTAGGGATAACATTGGCTTTTTACATATGTAACTAATTTGTCTTATAGCTTGGTTTTGTCTGATTCCTTCTTTGTGGTATCATATTTTCTGTAAACTAGGTTCAGTTAAATATTTTTAACATTTAGATTATAGATGATGTTGTGAACTTTGCTTTAAATTAGGAATCCCATAATGTAAGTTCCCACTATTTAGTGATGCTGAGTTCATTTGCCATGCTGAGTTTGATTACCACACACCCTCTCCCTTGTAAAGGTATGGTTTCTTCTTTGCAATAATTAATATATTGGGAAATACTTTTGTACCAAGTAAATATCTTATCCTCATTCACCTATTACCTAATGGTTTTAGCATCCTCTGATTGGGTTTCCAAGATGGTGATTTCCATATTTTCCCATTTTTTCCTACTCTGTTAGCTAATGTTTCTCTGCAAAAGAGAATTTTTTCTTTTTTTCCCCTTCAATCTCTCTCTTTTATGTACTTTGAATACTTTTGTATCATTCCAGACTCATATGCTTTTGTTTTGATGTTTCATATCATTTTTAATTATTTTAATGCAGTTGGTACAATGGTATATATTAAACTTTTGAGTCGCAGTTTTTTGTATAATTTTAATAGATTTTTGAATATTGATATTCCTTAAAAAGCATTTGTGCAGTACACAGTTATTGAGTAATTGTCTTTAACAGGTCACTGGTTCCATTTAATGCCAGCTCTTTGAACGTGATATTGCTGGTTTTCAAAAATGATGTTATTTTATTATAATTTTTAATTGAAATATGTAGTTGATTTACAATATTAGTTTCAGGTCTATAACATATTTACTCCATTTAAAGTTATCACGAAATAATGGCTATATTTTCTTGTGCTGCACAATGATCTGTGTTAATTTATTAGTATTTACTGTACTAAATAAAATTTATTTCCATTTAGTAATTTTATAAAACCAAGCATTTAGAGTAAACTATCCTAGTCAAGGCTGTGGTTTTTCCAGTAGTCATGTATGGATGTGAGAGTTGGACTATAAAGAAAGCTGAGCGCAGAAGAATTGATGCTTTTGAATTGTGGTGTTGGAGGAGACTCTTGAGAGTCCCTTGGACTGCAAGGAGATCCAACCAGTCCATCCTAAAGGAGATCAGTCCTGGGTGTTCATTGAAGGGACTGATGTTGAAGCTGAAACTCCAGTACTTTGGCGGTCTGATGCGGAGAGTGGACTCATCTGAAAAGACCCTGATGCTGGGAAAGATTGAGGGCAGGAGGAGAAGGGGATGACGGAGGATGAGGTGGTTGAATGGCATCCCCAACACAATGGACATGGGTTTGGGTGGACTCAGGGAGTTGATGATGAACAGGGAGGCCTGGCGTGCTGCGATTCATGGGGTCACAAAGAGTCGGACACGACTGAGTGACTGAACTGAACTGATCCCTTGAAGTGTTTGTTATACAATGTTACACATCAGTTTTCCTAGGAAGCCCATAGAGGTAGAAATGATCCTGTAATATTTTGTACAGTCGCATGTCTGACTCTGTCCCTTTTGAGTGTGATGAGGCACAGATGTGTTTATGTTGGATGATTTTTCCTGAGGAGATCTACTGTCTGAGTCTTGCTTGATCTATTAATATTTAAAAACTTTTTATCGTACACATGACTGCCTATCATTCAGGTGTCCTGAATAAGTAATCTTTGTCCATCAGTGTATTGGCTAGGAACAGCGTATACAAGAAGGATTATAACAGTTAACATTGTTGACTGCTGAAGTGACTGCCTTTCAGATGGTTGAGACCTTTGTACCAGGAGGTACTAAACAGGAGGCTAGGCAAGGTTTCTTTTGATCTTCCTTCCTCTTCCTATAATTCTAGAAGAAAATATGAAATAATTATGTGATAATTTTAAGAACCAAGGATTTGGTGTGAGGAATAAAAAATAATCGTACTTAGAGTATACATATGAATAAACATTAAAGACTAAAAACTGTTAGTGCAAGTTGTGAAATCTTTTAGATAATTTAGAAAATGTGTTTGTTGAGCAGCATTTAGAATTGCCCAACACCTGCTTTTACCTAGTGGGTTTGTTTTTCTTTATGAATATGGAAGTTAATATCTAACATCTCTTCCTGCACAATAAACACTTAATCTTTGGTGACATTTCAAGAAAAAGCCATTTAATTTCAAAAAAACATATAATTATTGGTAAACTTATTTAAATTTCCTAGAAATCCAAAATAGACTATATTCAGTTCAGTTCAGTCTCTCAGTCGTGTCCAACTCTTTGCGACCCCATGAACCGCAGCACGCCAGGCCTCCCTGTCCATCACCAACTCCCAGAGTCCACCGAAACCCATGTGCATCAAGTTGGTGATGCCATCCAACCAACTCATCCTCCGTTGTCCATGTCTCCTCTTGCCCTCAATCTTTCCCAGCATCAGGGTCTTTTCAAATGAGTCAGCTCTTCGCATCAGGTGACCAAAGTATTGGAGTTTCAGCTTCAAAATCAGGCCTACCAATGAACACCCAGGACTGATCTATGTCAGGATGGAAATCCAGGTTGGATCTCCTTGCAGTCCAAGGGACCCTCAAGAGTCTTCTGCAACACCACAGTTCAAAAGCATCAATTCTTCGGCACTCAGCCTTCTTCTTTATAGTCCAACACTCGCATCCATATGTGACCACTGGAAAAACCATAGCCTTGACTAGATGGACCTTTGTTAACAAAGTAATGTCTGCTTTTTAATATGCTGTCAGCTGCTGCTGCTGCTGCTGCTGCTAAGTCGCTTCAGTCGTGTCCAACTCTGTGCGACCCCAGAGACGGCAGCCCACCGGGCTCCCCCATCCCTGGGATTCTCCAGGCAAGAATACTGGAGTGGGTTGCCATTTCCTTCTCCAGTGCATGAAAGTGAAAAGTGAAAGTGAAGTCGCCCAGTCGTGTCCGACTCTTAGCGACCCCATGGACTGCAGCCCACCAGGCTCCTCCATTCATTGGATTTTCCAGGCAAGAGTACTGGAGTGGGGTGCCATCTAGGTTGGTCAAAACTTTTCTTCCAAGGAGTAAGTGTCTTTTAATTTCATGGCTGCAGTCACCATCTGCAGTGATTTTAGAGCCCAGAAAAATAAAGTCAGCCACTGTGTCCACTGTTTCCCCATCTATTTACTATGAAGTGATGGGACCAGATGCCATGATCTTAGTTTTCTGTATGTTGAACTTTATGCCAACTTTTTAAGCTTGGTAAATTCTTACACTGTTGGTCAGTATGCCTCGAAATCTGAACAGAAGTTTTCTTCCAAAATAATTTTGGCCTTAGTCTAAGATTAAATGTTTTACATTCATATGTAATCATTTCTTTTCAGCCTAAATAATAAATGAATGCTCACTTTAATGGAAATAATTGTTTTCTTAGCATTTTTTTCATCAGAATATCTTGCAGTTGAGTATAAAAATAATCAGAGATGATCTTCCACCTTAAAGGATGTATGTAAGTTTTCAGATGTTGGAAATCATTTAAAAAATGATATGCCATTTTTTCAAAAAAGTTTAGTGTGGCAGATCTTTAAATAGGGCATCCATATTGTTTGGATTTCTTTTAAACAAAGACTACATGGAGCATGTGGTAGGGAGGATTACAAACATCTTTTGGGATCATATGCTGGGTGGGAGAGCAACATACAACTTTTTAATTTAAATTTTTTTACCTTCTGATATTCCTTTGCATAGAATCATATTCTGGACTATTTACCTATGTAAATAGTATAGATGCTTTAGCCATAACAGTAGAATGTACCATGTGCTGTGCTGTGCTTAGTCACTCAGTTGTGTCCAACTCTGCAACCCCATGGACTGTAACCCGCCAGGCACCTGTCTGTGGGTATTCTCCAGATAAGAATACTTCAGTGGATTGATATGCCCTTCTCCTGGGGATCTTCTTTACTCAGGAATTGAACCTGACTCTCTGGCATCTCCTGCATTGGCAGGCAGATTCTTTATCACCGAGCCACCTGGGAAGCTCTAATTCTTAGAACAGTACATATTAAAATTCTTCCCTGGTGGCTCAGACAGTAAAAAATCTCACTGCAATACAGGAGACCAGTGTTCAGTCCTTGGATCAGGAAGATATGCTGGAGAAGGACATGGCTACTCACTCCAGCATTCTTGTCTGGAGAATTCCATGGACAGAGGAGCTAAAATCCATGGGGTTGCAAAGAGTTAGACATGACTGAGGGACTAATACTTTCACATATTAAAACAATATATTAAGCTCTAAAAAGTATTATTTCATCCTTTATATGGCTTGCAAGTTAAGACCTGGGCTCTGTACTCCATAATCCCAATTGACAGAATTGCCTATTTTTTTTTACTTGCTGGGTCTTTTAAGGTTACTTAGGTAAAGTGATAATACAAAGTGCTTAGCATAGCCTGACGTATAATGAGCACTCAGTAGATGTTAGCTGCTGTCATCATTGTTGTTATCATAAACTTTAAAATCTGTTTTATAGTGAGTGTAACAGGAACATCTTAAAACGAAACAGCTGCACTGGAAATGATCAGGGCTTGGGCTCAATATGATAGTTTAATTGTTATTAAACCTCACTTTGAGCTTCTCTTGGCGTTGATGATTTTTAAAAATAATTATATTTATTTATTTTGGCTGTGCCGGGTCTTTGTTGCTGCATGGTGTTTTCTCTAGCTGAGGTGAGTAGGGGCTACTCTCTAGTTGCAGTGTGTGGACTTCTCATTGCTGCAACTTCTCTTGTTGTGGAGGGGCTTAGTTGCTCTGTGACATGTGAGATCTTCCTGGATCAGGGATAGAACGCATGTCTCCTGCATTGGCAGGCAGATTCTTTACCAGTGAGCCACTGTGGAAGCCCCTTGATGATTCCTTTCTTCTCTCAAAAGTTTGTCATTCTTTTCCTGACCTCAAGTCAACCTCATATATAAAAGACCAATTTTTGTTGATTTGTTTTAAAATTTTCAATGCAGTGTTCTTGGTTTCCAGATTTTTATTGTTTCTTAATTATTTTTTTCTGTTTGGTTTGCGAAAACTATAAAGTGAAGTGGACTATCCATGTTAAAAAGTTTTCTACTCAGAAATTTTCTTCCCCAGTGTTCACTTGTTTCAGAGCCACTGTCTTCATGGGGCACATCCTCCTAATAAGCAGCTGGAAATGTCCACATGTGCTGCAGTTTTTTTTCAGACTGTGTGGCACCCATAGCCTTTCTTGACATCTCTTATTCCACTGGAGGTAGTTAAGTTAAAAAGCTTAATGAAAACAAGAGAAACAAAACTCCTTGTTTTATAAATGACACTCCCCCCTTCCCACCCCATGGAAAAAAATTTCAAAATTGAAACAGGTGTTTTACAGTGCACAGTAATGTCTTTTAACAGTGGCTTTTTAAAATAAATTTATTTATTTTAATTGGAGGTTAATTACTTTACAGTATCCCAATTCTGCCACTCACTATTTGTCTGTCCTTTTACAAAGTACTTAACTTCTGTATATAATATAAATTTTTTTATCCTATATATAATAAAGGATTATTGAGATTTAAGTGAGTTGGTCCTCTGGAATAATGCTTGGCATAGAATGAGTGCTTAATAAGTGGTAGTTACTGTTAAGATTAATGTTAACATTATTTCATTATTCTACCAGTTTGTTTGGTCAATGGCATAAATGGCTAATAATAACCAAAACTTAAAAGACTAAAACTGACAGGTGAAGTTTTAATATCAGAAGTATATCATTTTCTTGATCAAATTTAGATCTGCAAAATTTTGAACAGCAAAATTGGAAATGTAGAAATAAATGCCAAATAAGAGAATTCCATTGCAGAAGCTCTGAGCCAATTGAAACGGACCAAAACCAAGCAAGAATAATAAAACCTCTATAATCAGTAAATTTAATCTTATAAAATTTACCCTGTATTAGAGTTCTGCAGAGTAATGAAAGTAATTCCAGTCCAAGGGTAGGAGAAGACTAATGTCTTAGCTCAAGCAGCAGGCAGGAACAGAATGAATCCTCCCTTTTTCTGCTACATGTTCTGTTAAGGCCTTGAACAGATTGGCTGGTCCCCACTTATGTTGGGAGGGCAGTCTACTAAGTCATCTGAAAACACCTTCACAGAAACACCCAGAAGTAATGTCTAATCTGGGCATCCCATGTCCTAGTCAAGTTGATGAAAATTAACCATCACAAGTCCAGCCTTTGTCAACTGGGCACCCATGTGCATCTTATTAATCTATACTTAATCTCCAGGTAAAGAAAACAGTAAGGTCATAATTCTGCATAACTTCATACAGTTATATCCTGAGCATAACTAAAAATGTACTAATGTCTTCCCCAGAAGAGGTGGTGAAGTTCTTGAGTGATGTTTTCCCTTCTTGATATCTTGTAATTTAATTACAGGATATACTGTAAAATTAACAATACTTAAATGCTATAATATAAAGTCAGTGCATCTTATATTGCATAATAAGAGAACAAGAGAGAAAAGAAAACACACATATTCAAAGAAAACAGAAAACATTCATAGCAAAATAGGGAGGAAATACTCATGGCAATTACAGTCCTCATTTATGTAACTGATCATGTGGTAGTATTTGTAACTACCTTCTTCCACTACCCACTCTGTATTCCTTTACCTTCAACAAGCACCTCAGCTGGTCATGGTTCTTTGCTTGGTGGGGTAACCCAAACCTTGAATCCTACAGGATCTGGGCCATAGGCAATCCTTCCTGAATTGAATTATTGTAATTTTTTTTACCTTAACTACAAGGCATGATAATATTAAGAGACACATGAAAGGATCTCCTATGTTTCACATATATTCTTCCAAATCTCCATTGTAGTGTAGTGGACTACTCAGTAGTGATCAGTCAGCCAAACCAACACCGTAATTCTCTTTTTTTACTCACTAATTCAGATGTGTGAGGCCTCTAAGTGGTTTGCCTTAACTTCCAGTTTACTGTCTCTTCATGGACCCATTTCTCCCTCAGGAACTAAGAAATCTAGACCAGCAGAACATAATGTTGCAAAGCAAACATTTTGTTGGTGAGTCTGTAGCAGTAATAGTGTCACTCCTATTTATACCCCGTGATTCCTATATCTGTGAATTATGGGAGAAAAATGACACTGTATATTGCACAGAGATGCACAGCATATTCATTCTTCTGGAGAACCTTGTCCCAGTCTTGTAAGATATTGCCACCTAGCTGGCACTGGAAGTGAGTTTTCAAATGGTCATTCCACCCTTCTGTCAGATCAGCTGCTTGATATTAGGGAATTTGATAAGACTGATGAGTTCCATGAGCATGGGCCGATTGCTGTTCTTATTTTGCTATGATGTGCACTCCTTGATCAGAAGCAATGCTGTGTAGAATACCATCACAGTGGAGAAGGCATTCTGTAATTCCATGGATGATAGTTTTGACAGAAGCATTGCATGCTGGGAAGGCAAGTTCATATCCAGAGTAAGTGTGTATTCCAGTAAGAGCAAAACATCCCTTCCATTTTGGAACTGGGCTAGTATGATTAACCTGCTGTCAGGTAGTAGGTTGATTACCCCCAGGAATGGTGTCGTATCAGGGATGTAGTGTTGATCTCTGTTGCTGGCAGATTGGATACTTAGCAGTGGCAGTAGCCAGATCACCTTGGCGAGTAGAAATGTGTTGCTGAGCCCATGTATAACCTCTGTTCCAGCTACTGTAGCTACTTTGTTCATAAGTTTATTGGGCTTTCTGAGGATAGAGGCTGACTGGTATCCACGGAATGGGTCATCCCATTCAATTGAGGTTTTTTTTTTTTTTATGACTTAAAATCTTTTGTTCCTCTAACTTGAGAGCACCATTTTCCCCTTTCTCTATCAAGCAATGAAAAATATTTGACTCCAAAAGTAAAAAGCAAGAAACAAAAAATAAAACAGAACTTTTTAGTTAGTGCTCAATAGCAAATAGTATTACATTTTTCAGAGTTGAGCTGGAACTGACCTCATAGTGCAGAGAGCATAGTGGAAGAAGCAGATATTATTATATTCCTTTCATCTAAGTAGGGCAACACTGCAGCTTTTGTGATTTGTCCAGCCCAGAAAGGAAGAATGAGAATGCTCTTGCCACAAGAAATTTTGGATCACACTTTCCTTAGAGCCTAAATCAGAATCTTATACATTGAACTGATTTTTTAAAATCCTCTGCTGAGGTCACCCTTTGGCGAACATTCACGTGGGAAGCAGCATCTTCACAGTTTTAGCATATTCAGAAAAGTATGTCTCCATATATCTTCCCCAGTTTCTTTGTCACCAGTTTTCTCTTTCTTTACATTGAACCAAGGCATGTCCAGCATTTCCAGTTCATTCACCATGGGCCACCCTTTAGTCCATATTTCAACCAAACAAATGTTAGTTTTTTTCCTAAACCTCCAGGTCATAGCACTAAATGCAGAATCTCCAGTGAGTCCATATCAGTACTAAGAACTGATCCCAATAAAAGCTTTTTGTTCAATAATGTATATGTATGTAATTGAATAGAGCTAGTTGCTATATACAAAAATTGATAATGAGATGAAATTGGCTTAGTGAAGTTAGATTTATTCTGAATACTTTGTTAAAGTGTATCACTGCTTGTATAATTTTCATTAACATGTTTGTACTAATAAACATGGAATTAAAACTTCTTTAGTCTCAGTACAAAAGGGAAAGAAAACACCTACCTGGGCCGGGTGGCAAAATGGTAAAAATGCTTCTACTACAATTTAGTATGAGCTGTAACATAAAATACAGGTATACCTCAGATTGTGGGTGCAATTCCAGGCCACTGCAATAAAGCAAATATCACAAAAAGTGAGTCACACAAAATATTTGGTTTTCCAGTGCATATAAAAGTTACGTTTACACTGTATTGTAGCCTGTGAAGTATGCAGTAGCACTATGTCTAAGAAACACAATGTACACACATTAATTAAAAGATATTTATTGCCAAAAATACTAGCCATCATCTAAGCCTTCAGTGAGTTGTAATCTTTTTGTTGGTGAAAGGTCTTGCCTCGATGTTGATGGCTGCTGACTTATCAGGGTGGTGGTTGCTGAAGATTGACAATTTATATTTTTAAAAAGGCAAAGTGAAGTTTGTTACAACGATTTTGATTCCTTTCATGAAAAATTTCTCTGTATCATGCAGTGCTGTTTGATAACATTTTGCCCACAGTAGAACTTATTTCACGGTTGGGGTCAATACTCTTAAACCCTGCCAGTGCTTTATTAAGTAAGCATGTGTAATATTCTCAGTCCTTTGCTGTCATTTCAGTAATCCACATGCATTGTCACCAGAAGTAGATTCCATCTCAAGAAAGCATTTTCTTTGCAAGTTTTACTATGAGTTTGCAGCAAGTCAGTCACATCTTCAGGCTCCACTTCTAACTCTAGTTCTCTTGCTCTTTTTGTTACATCTGTGCTTACTTCTTCCACTGGTCTTGAACACCTCCAAATCATCCATGAAGGTTAGAATCAGCTTCTTCAGTTAATGTTGATATTTTGACTTTTCCCCACGAATCATGAATTTTCTTAATAGCACCTAGAATGGTGAATCTTTTCCAGAAGGTTTTCAGTTTTTTTTTCACAGATCTATCTGAGGAATGGCTCATTTTTGACAACTATAGCCTTACAAAATGTATTTTTTAAATAATAAGACTTGAAAGTCAGGATTATTCCTTGATCCCTGGGCTGCAGAATGGATGTTGTGTTAGGAGGCATGAAAACAACATTAATCTCATTTTACATCTCCATCAGAGTTTTTGGGTAATCAGGTGCACTGTCAGTGAACAGTAATATGTTGAAAGGAATCTTTTTCTGAGCATTAGGTTTCAACAGTGGGGCTTACAATAGTAAGCCATGTCATAAACAAATGTGCTATCATCAAGGCTATGTCATTAATTTTTAGAGCATAGACAGTAGATTTAGCTTAATTCTGAAGGGTCCTAAGATTTTCAGAATGGTAAATGAGCACTGACTTCGACTTCAAGCCTCTAGCTTCATTAGCCCCTAACAAGAAAATCAGCCTGTTCTTTGAAACTTTGAGCCAAGCATTGACTTCTCTTCTACCTATGAAAGCTTTAGGTGGCACGTACTTCTAATAGGAGGTGGTTTCATCTACATAAACAATCTGTTGTTTAATGTAGTCACCTTCATTAATGATCTTACCAAAATCTTCTGGATAAGTTGCTACAGTTTCTACATTAGAACTTGCTGCTTCAGATTGCACATTCATTTTATGGAGATGGCTTCTTTCTTTAAACCTCATAAATCAATTTCTTTTTAACTTCAAACTTTTCTTCTGAAGCTTCTTCACCTCTTTCTGCCTTCATAGAATTGAAGAAAGTTAGGTCCTTGTTCTGGATAAGACTTTGGGTTCAAGGAGTGTTAGGGCTGGTTTGATCTTCTATCCAGGCCACTAAAACTATTTCCATTATCAGCAGTAAGGCTGTTGTGCATTTTTACCATTTATGTGTTCAGTGGAGTAGCACTTTTAATTTCCTTCAAGAACTTTTTCTTTGCATTCACAACTTGGCTGTTTGGGACAAGAGCCCTAGTTTTTGGCTTATCTTGGCTTTCCACATGCCTTCCTCACTAAGCTTGATCATTCCTAGCTTTCAGTTTAAAATGAGAGATATGCAATGCTTCCTTTCTCTTGAACACTTAGAGGCCATTGTAGGTTATCAAATGGCCTGATTTCAACAGTGTTGTATCTCAGGGAATAAGGAGGCACAAGGAAAAGGAGAGAAATGCGGGGAATGGCTGGCTGGTCAGTGGAGCTGTCAGAATGCACACAACATTTATCAGTTAAGTTCACCATCTTAAATGGGTGTGTGGTTCATGCCCCCTGAAAACAATTGCAGTAGAAACAGCAGAGCTCACTGATCACAAGCCAAAAATAATAATAATGAAAAAGTTTGAAATATTGTGAGAACTACCAAAATATGACACAGTGAACCTCAATGAGAACTACAAAATATGACTTGAAGTGAGCAAATGTTGTTGTAAAAACAGTGCCAATAAACTTGGTTTGAAGTAGGGTTGCCACAGACCTTCAATTTGTTAAAAAACAAAAACAAAAAGTATCTTCAAAGTGCACTGAAGTGAGGAGCAATAAAATGAGGTATGCTTATATTAAATAATACCCACTAAGCACTGTAATTAATAGTTAGATGGTCATATATGTAAGACTATTGCAGTAGTTCAAAGAAAGATGAGAGCATAAATAAAAACAATGACTGTTAAAGATAGAAAGGAGCAGACAAATTCAAGAGGTAGCTGGAAGGAAAACTAAGATGTGGTGATTGATTTGATATGGGTTGAGTATAATAATAGGGAAAGTTTTTACTTGGCTGGTTGTTAGATGATGGGATCCTTAGCATATAAGGAGGAAAAGATAAGGAGTCCAGTTTTGAAAGGCTGAATGTGAGGTGAGTGTGAGGCTAAACAGACGAAGAAAACCATAGGAAGTTGTTAATATGAATCTGTAGTTTATTAGAAAGATCAGGGTGAGAATACAGACTTGAGAGTCATCACTCTTTATATATCTGTATATCTGTCGATTTCTATCTATATTTATTGTCCTTAGAGTTCCACTATTATGTTCCTCTCCCTCTCCCCCACACCGCCTTTGCTTTTTTTAAAACTATTTTGCAGGTTCTTCCTTGGTGATCTCATTCATTGTCTATATAGAATTAAATAGAGTAAAAATCTGATATACGTTGTATCCGATAATGTCTTTGTATGGACTGTATTAGACAATGGATGAAATCACATAGGAGGAATCTACAAAATAAGAAAATTAACAGAAAGGTTGAGAGAAATCACAGAATATAGAAACCCTGAGGCCTGCTGATTGATATACACATATGTACACACATAAACACATAGGCATATCTATAGTAAAGTAGTAGAATTGACAGAGCAGACAGAAGATACGAGGTAAAACCATGAAAGAGTAACACCTCAGAATCTGGGGGAGGAGAAATTTTTAATGAGTGGTCGGTTGTTTTAAATTCCATAGACTATCTGGTGAAGCTAAGAGCTGAATGAAAGGGCTTTCCATTGAGTTTTTATATTGTTATTGGATATTAATACTGTTAGTGATTAGAGCAGTTTCATCAAGGGATGAAGGCTAAAATTAGTTTGTAGTGGATTGAGGAACAAACTGGAGAGAAGAGAAATAACATGTACACTGTAGAAAGAATCCCTTGAACAACAGAGAGAGGAGGATTAGAAGTTCTGTAAATTTTATTGCTAAAAATTTGTTCCCAATATTACTAGTCTTTTTTTTTTTTTTTTTAACACTTGATTGGATGGGTTGGTTTACACCAGATCAATGACTCCATTCTCATATTGGCCATTTCGGTTTGATGTATTCCTTGAGCCCTCCTAATAAAGTCTTAACAAGTAAGCCTGAATTACTCTTGTCAGAGCTTTAAAGGCAAAAGATTCTAGTATTACTCATAAAATAACTGTGATCTAATTAAACAAAATCATGACACCTGCATTTTGGATGCAGCCGTTCTAAAACTGTCATTTTTCTGTTTGGTAAGGTAAGTATTTGCTAAGGTGATGTACCTATTGCAAATCTATTTCTTATATTGAAATATTGTTTTAATAGTATCAGAAAGTGACTGGGAGAAATAAGACTGAGTTTAAAAGTTCTCATTTGCCTAGTAGCTGAACTGTGCATTTTTAAAACATAACTTTTTGAGTAATGGGCAAGGGAGTACTGTATATTTTAATTAAGTATTTAATAGTTTTTAAATAGTTTTAATTTGCTATCTGTTTTGTTCCTAATATATTAAAGAGTAAAAATACCCATTCTTTGCTTATGTTAGTTCAGTAGGAGATTATTCTCTGTGACTCTTATTTTGGAATTTTGAGTTGTCACTATTTTTTAATCACGTAGTAATTACTACATGAATTAAATGTGAAGTGATAGTTTATTTTAGGAAGTCTCTTATAGTGGTAAATTAGATGTCTTTTTCCTTTTTTGAACATCTTTGGGTACAAACTAGTTTGAAAGGGGATTTCTTAAATAGCTACATTGGTGTAAAGTAGGAAAGGAAATGGAAGAGTTTCATCCTTTCATGGTTAATTTCTTTATGCAGCATTGTTGCTTCTAGCAATCATTTTCATGAGCATATTTAAAGAGATCAGTACATTTCTAACAGCAAATACATTTTTGTTCTTTTGGGATTTAGGATGGTTTACTTTATTATAGATGCCTTATTTTTATTCCTATTAGGTTAAACTAGAATTTACAGTAGATTTGTACTTGTCTTCTGTAGTCTATATCAGTGCTGTCTATTATCAATATAGTGTGAGCCACATATGCCTTTTAAAGTGCCATAATAAAAGGAGTAACTAACAATGAAATTAATAATAAAGTTTTATTTGATTAAATCAGTATTTTAACTCAGTACATTTGAAATATTATTTCAACATACAATCTGTGTTAAAATTAATGAGATATTTTGACTTTTTATTTGACATTAAGCCTTCAAAATCCAGTTTGTATTTTACACTTACAACCTTTCTTAATTTGACTAGCCACATTTCAAGTGCTCAGTAACCATATGTGACTGGTGGTTACAGTGTTGTTCAGTTCAGGTCTATAGAGCTGGAACAAATTGTTAGCATTTGGATGAATGGACAGATAAAAGAAGATATTTATCTTCTATGGATTGGGTTTGATTATAAACACCTGATAATGTGATCATCATTATAGATATCAAACCTGGAATTTTTTGTTTTCTGGAAAAGAGATAAGCTGGAAATACTAGGTGGATGGAACTTTTACAGTCTGGTTACCCTCAATAGCTGTATTGTGTAATTGCACTTATTTTTATTATATATACATGTTCAAACTTCTGAAAAATTTCAGTGTATGTCTATAACTTGTAGCATAAATGCAGTTCCAACTACAATGAAGATTTTGTGCTACAGCTAGAGAAGGAATTGGTCCAAGCCCGACTGAGTGAAGCTGAGTCTCAGTGTGCGCTGAAGGAAATGCAGGATAAAGTGCTGGATATAGAAAAGGTAAGAACAACATGAAGGCTGTCATTCCCAAACTAAATGGGACATATGATAGATATTTAAGTGCTTATTGAGCAGTGAAATTTGGCATGGTTTTTAGCACATTAAAAATCTTACATGTTATAAGAGAGAAAAGGAAAAAATACATGTTTGCTATTTAATTTTTATTGTTACCATACTAGTCAAAGCCCCATATTTTGGATAAAAACAGAGATTAACGTCCTTTTCGAGGGAATAAACCAGGATAATTTTGATATAAATGATATTTAATGATTGGAGAAAAGAAAGGAATACAGATTAACTGTTGTCAAGATAAGTAGTACTTAACGGCCTTTAGAGTCACCCAACTATAGCTGACGCAGTATCTTTCAGACTGCTGCTGCTGCTGCTAAGTCACTTCAGTCATGTCCGACTCTGTGTGACCCCATAGATGGCAGCCCACCAGGCTCCTCTGTCCACAGGATTCTCCAGGCAAGAATACTGGAGTGGGTTGCCATTTCCTTCTCTAACTCATGCATGCATGCTAAGTCGCTTCAGTTGTGCCCGACTCTATGCGATCCCATGGACAGCAGCCCACCAGGCTCCTCTGTCCACAGGATTCTCTAGGCAAGAATACTGGAGTGGGTTCCATTCCCTTAAAATCCTGGGGCAAATGGGATGATATGAACTATAACAGTCTACAACGTAGTAATATTACATCTTGGCCATTGATCGAATACTAACCCTTTTTGTTTTTAGTATATAAAATATGCTGAAAATATTCCTCTTAAGCACATTTCAGTTAATGTAATTAAACAGAAGACAGCAGTTTCCTTCTAGAAGAAATAGATTTAGCTTTGAAAAATTGGCCATATATTTGTTAAATTCATTTATGGAATACTTTTGGGTCAGTGTAGACCACAGTGTATTTTTTAATTTAAAGCCTGTGCCAAACATGAGTAAAAAGAACTAAAACCATAACCACATTTGTAGTTCTTTTAAAAATGAATATTACCATTTTTATCCCAACAGTATATAAATATATCACTTGCTTTTCTCCCAGTTCAAGGTAAATTTTTAAAAATCCACTGTGAAATTTTCATCCTAAGCACAAAATACACAAATATTCATTTTAATCAAATTTCAGCTGAGAAGTGAACATTTTTACTTTGAAATATGTAGATCTGATATATATGAAGTGAATTTTTTGATTGAAACACATTGCAAATGTGTCTTGTTTTTCTTGTAAAAGTAAATTTGTTTAAAGAAAGAAATTAACCATTGTTTTCAAATATTGTAATAGTTTTATCTGCAACAGTGTAGAAATAGACTAGTTAAATACGTAAACATTTCAGGGAAATTTTCATCTGAGTATAACTGTTACAGCTTTCCAACCTACAGAAAACCATCAAGTTTATATAGGAAGATTTTAGCTGGAGACGTACTTATAGAAGTTAACTTACCTCTTTTGAAGGTTATTAAAGAACAGATGAGTAGTGGAAATAGAAACACTTTTAGGTTTCTTATAACCTCAGACTTGAGAGTCTGTGTTCCAAATCACAAATTCTGAATCTCTGTTTTCTCATCTATAAAATCGTAGATGATTTGGGTTCTGTGTTGCGTTTTTTTTCTTTTACCCTTAGGTAGTATCTAGCCATTGATTCAGAATCTCATAAACAATGGATGTGAAAGAGCCTCAAATTCTTAACTGTTTCTAAATGAAAATAACTATAGTTAATAGTGGAATAATTGTGCTAGAAATCTACTTGCTATTTTTATATTATCTTTGGAAAACTTTTTTTCCTATTTGTTGAGAAAAAAGCCAGAAAAAAATAAAAAGTGCCTAATGGGGAGTATTCTGGGCTCCATGATTTAGTTAAGAGTCTGGATCTTTCTGTTTTGAATATTTGGAAGAAGGAAATGTTCTTGGGTTCAATTTTTTTTAAGTAGCTTTGTTAGTATTCATGCATCCTATGGTTAATTTCTTCATGCAAGATAGGTTTTTCTTAAAATACATATACAGTAAATTTCTGGTTTCCAGTTGAGAAAATATTTAAAATCCATCACAAAAAATGTGTAGTTGGCAAGAATAACTTTATTCAGCCATCTCTGTGGGCTAAAATGTTAATGAAAAATTTCAGAGATAGAAAATTTTATAGACTTGGAACTTAGTTTACTTAAGGAACTTTTATTAGAGCCTAATTTAGAATTCTTTGGTCATTCCTGAGAGCAGTTTAATATGGCAACCCTATATCTGAAGATGGGTCTATCAGAGGTTAATATGTTTATTGCCATGTTGAAAAACATTTTTAATCTTGTTGCTCCATAATTCTGATTAGTATTTTATTAAAACAGAATTAGACTCTCTGTGTCCTTAAAATTAAAGACAGTTCCTTCCTGGTGGGGATGTAAAACATGCAACTGCTTTTGAAAAGTTTGCCAGTTTCTTAAAAATTAAATGTAGAATTACCATCTGATCTAGCATTTCTGCTGTTTCACATATACTCAAGAGAGTTAAAAACATACATCTACACAAAATCACGTAAATGTCCATAGCAGTGTTACTCATAGTAACCTCAAAGTGGAAACAACTCACATTTCCATTAACTGATGAATGTATAAATAAAATGTGGTATATCTGGACATTGAAACTATTATTTGGCAATTTTAAAAAAAGATGAAATTTGAAACCATACTGAGTGAAAGAAGCTAGTCATAAAAGGCCATAAATTGTATGATTGCATTGTATGAAACATTCAAAATAGGCAAGTTCATAGAGACATAGATTAGTGATTGTCAGGGCCCGGGGGTGTCGAAAACATAAAGTAACTGCTAATGGGTATAGTGTTTCTTGGGGGTGATTAAAATGTACTGAAATTGGTTTGTGATGATGGTTGCATAACCCTGTGAATACTCTTAAAAACTGCTGACTAGTGTTCATGAAAAGGATAAGTTTTATAGTTTGTGGATTATATCTCAATAAGATTGTATCAAATTAAGCACAATTACATGTGAGATAAAATAGCTCTTGTTATTTTGCTGTATTGTTGTATATGCTATATTTTATTCTTTAAATTAAAAAAAAAATCCCCAATTAAATTCTCTCTTTCTTTAGAGAAACAACTCCTTTCCTGATGAGAATAACATTGCAAGACTTCAGGAAGAACTCATTGCTGTGAAACTGAGAGAAGCAGAAGCTATTATGGGTTTGAAAGAGCTTAGACAACAAGTCAAGGATTTGGAGGAACACTGGCAGGTATATGAGTATATTTTGTGTGCTTTTTTAAAAAAATATAAAACCTAAAAATCCATTTTGTGTAAATTTGAAGTAGTTAACAACCAACACTAGGGTTTGAGTTTAAAGTGAGAAAGACTCTGTTAGGTACAAAACTGAGAGCATTTAGAAATTGAAAGCACTTTTAAGCTTTTTTTCTCTTTGATTTTTAGAATTAAATAAAATGTAAAATAGAGACCAAGTCATATTTTTGTTGTCTTATTATACCATTGTGATTTGTGTTAACTTTTTCTAAAGAACTAAGAGAAAATGTTTTTTATATTGTACTTATTTCTTCTAGTGTTAAATTCATTGGTCATTATGAAGCATCAGAAGGGTGCGTGGCATCAACATAAATTTATGAATTTGTAACTTCTTTTCAAAATGGTTTTATCACAAAATAAAATAGTCATTTAGTTATATGCCACAAATTTATTCACATATGAGGGAAACTACTGATAAGTAGCAAAAAAAAGAAAAATAGAATCTATAAGACGGAGAACAGACAGGAAAAAAAACTACATATTATTTCAGAAAGTGATCTTGGTATGAATTGGGGTGGGGAATATATCTAACAAAGTTCTTTACATTGCCATGGCTTTTCTTTTTTTTTAAGAAATATCAGACAGCAATAAACTGGAAATTAATTAAAAACAAATGAAAGAATTTTTTGAGAACACTGCTGTTAATTTCTGCTATTGTTTCCCTAATTCATGAATGGTTCTGTTTTCCCCTTTTCCTGGGATTTCATTAAAAAATAATGTAAAAATCTCTCAGGGAAAAATGAGGATAAAAATTATATTTTTTACAGTAATTAATCTACAGAATATGCAGATAATTAATAATTAATCTCAGATATGCAGATGACACCACCCTTATGGCAGAAAGTGAAGAAGAACTAAAAAGCCTCTTGATGAAAGTGAAAGTGGAGAGTGAAAAAGTTGGCTTAAAGCTCAACATTCAGAAAACGAAGATCATGGCATCCGGTCCCATCACTTCATGGGAAATAGATGGGGAAACAGTGTCAGACTTTATTTTCTGGGCTCCCAAATCACTGCAGATGGTGATTGCAGCCGTGAAATTAAAAGACGCTTACTTCTTGGAAGAAAAGTTATGACCAACCTAGATAGCACATTCAAAAGCAGAGACATTACTTTGCCCGACTAAGGTCCGTCTAGTCAAGGCTATGGTTTTTCCTGTGGTCATGTATGGATGTGAGAGTTGGACTGTGAAAAAGGCTGAGCGCCGAAGAATTGATGCTTTTGAACTGTGGTGCTGGAGAAGACTCTTGAGAGTCCCTTGGACTGCAAGGAGATCCAACCAGTCCATCCTAAAAGAGATCAGCCCTGGGATTTCTTTGGAAGGACTGATGCTAAAGCTGAAACTCCGGTACTTCGGCCACCTCATGCGAAGAGTTGACTCATTGGAAAAGACTCTGATGCTGGGAGGGATTGGGGGCAGGAGGAGAAGGGGCCGACAGAGGATGAGATGGCTGGATGGCATCACTGACTCGATGGACATGAGTTGGAGTGAACTCCGGGAGTTGGTGATGGACAGGGAGGCCTGGTGTGCTGTGATTCATGGGGTCGCAAAGAGTCAGACATGACTGAGCGACTGAACTGAACTGAATCTACAGAATAAAAACATTTGAACTGTATCTGAATTTATATCCCAAATCTGCCACTTCCTGGCTGTGGGACCTTTCTGGAGTTACTTAATCACGATTTCCATTTTCTTTTCTGTACAGTGAAAATAATAGCGTTTAACTTTTGAGATTTTCTGGGAATTAAATAAAATGACACATATAAAGTGGGTTATACAGTACTGGACCTGAAATAAGTGCTCAGTTAATTTGGCTTTTATTTTAGTACTGGGAATATTTGTTGCAATATGATTTTTTGTTTTTTAATTTTAGCGCCACTTAGCTCGTACTACTGGGAGATGGAAAGACCCACCTAAGAAAAATGCCATGATTGAGTTACAAGATGAACTGATGACCATCCGACTTAGAGAAGCTGAAACACAAGCAGAAATAAAAGAAATAAAACAGAGGATGATGGAAATGGAAACACAGGTAGCCTAATAACTTTAAAAACTATTGTTAACCCATCAAAAGTTTATGCTCGAATTGTATCATCCTTACAATAGAGCTAAAAGGTGGACATATGAAACTGTCTTGTCTACAATTTTCTATCCCAAATGAAAAGGACTAAAATGTAATACTATATATATGTATATTTTTGGCCATGCCATGTGGCATGCAGGATCTTAGTTCCCCAACCAGGGTTTGAACCTGTGCCCCTTGCACTGGAAGTGCAGGGGCAGTTTTGACCACCGAACCACTAGGAAAGTCCCAAAACCCATATTCCTTGATGGCAGAGATTGAGTGTCTTCTTTCAGTCTTTCAGCAAAGTTGAAGCAAGTCGTAAAACTCCATTTGACTTTGTTTCCTTATTGCACAACCTGAAAGGGAATATTCAGGTTGAGCAAAATTTCTTAACACAATTTAACATTTGGAGCCAGATAATTGTTTATTGTGAGACTGGGCTGTGCATTGTAGTACGTTTAGCAGCATCTCTGGCCTCTAACTACCACCACACCCCTCTACCCTCTATTCACAAGCACCACACCCCCACCTCCCTATGATGGCTGAAAGCATCTCCACACAGATGTCAGATGTCCCCGGGGAGGCAAAATTGCCCCTGCTTGAGAACCACTGATACAGAATGTAATGTGAAGGATGCTTCCTAAAATTGTGTAATGTGGTGACTGCACAGTCAGTTCCAAAGTTTCTTCTCATGTCCCCTGTTTCTCTAATAAATATTATCTCATATATTCTTGACTTAAAACCTACAAAGTCCTTTTTATGACTCCCATTTGCATTATAAAAGTACATTTGGGATATTTGGTTTTTATGTGGTACATCTATTCTCTGTAATGTTACTTGGTTTTCAAAATACTTTTTCAGTCAGTAGGGGGCATAGTTAACTCATGTATCATTCTATACACTTAAATGTAAAATCATCATCCCAACTTGGATTTACATAACATAGATATGTAAATCCTTTAGAATAAATATATCTTATTTTACATTGTTCCCAGAGTTATTTTCATGTGTTTTTCATTGTAGTTAAAAATAACAGTAAGATTATAAAAAGTAGAAATCCAGCTTTATGATGGGAGGTTTTACTCTTATGATCAGATTTTACCTCAATATCTCAATATAGATAATAAATATGTAACCACAACTTTTTAGCCATTGTTCAGGATTTCTTTCAGAGTGACTATAGGTAAATGAATCAAACTCAACAAATGTAGTTTTGCGAACTTATAAATACAAAGCAGTGTGTAGCCATCAAAGATCTTATACTTGAGATGTCAGTCATGCACAAACTATATTTAAATTCACTATATAAGACAAATGTTAACTAAATTTACTGTGGTAATCATTTCACATTATATGTAAATCAAGCTATGCTGTACACCTTAGACTTATACAATGCTGTATGTTTACTTCGGTCGCTCAGTCATGTCTGACTCTTTGCACCATGAATCGCAGCACGCCAGGCCTCCTGTTCCATCACCAACTGCCAGAGTCCACCCAAACCCATGTCCATTGAGTTGGTAATGCCATCCAACCTTCTCATCCTCTGTCGTCGCCTTCTCCTCCTGCCTTTAATCTTTCCCAGCATCAGGGTCTTTTCATATGAGTCAGCTCTTCGCATCAGGTGACCAAAGTATTGGAGTTTCAGCTTCAACATCAGTCCTTCCAATGAACACCCAGGACTGATCTCCTTTAGGATGGACTGGTTGGATCTCCTTGCAGTCCAAGGGACTCTCAAGAGTCTTCTCCAACACCACAGTTCAAAAGCATCAATTCTTCGGCGCTCAGCTTTCTTTCTGGTCCAACTCTCACATCCATACATGACCACAGGAAAAGCCATAGCCTTGACTACACGGACCTCTGTTGACAAAGTAATGTCTCTGCTTTTCAATATGTTATCTAGGTTGGTCGTAACTTTCCTTACAAGGAGTAAGTGTCTTTTAATTTCATCTGCAGTGATTTTGGAGCCCAGAAAAATAAAGTCTGGCACTGTTTCCACTGTTTCCCCATCTATCTGCCATGAAGTGATGGGACCGGATGCCATGATCTTCGTTTTCTGAATGTTGAGCTTTAAGCCAACTTTTTCACTCTCCACTTTCACTTTCATCGAGGCTTTTTAGTTCCTCTTCACTTTCTGCCATAAGGGTGATGTCATCTGCATATCTGAGGTTATTGATATTTCTCCTGGCAATCTTGATTCCAGCTGTGCTTCTTCCAGCCCAGCATTTCTCATGAGGTACTCTGCATATAAGTTAAATAAGCAGGGTGACAATATACAGCCTTGACGTACTCCTTTTCCTATTTGGAACCAGTCTGTTGTTCCATGTCCAGTTCTAACTGTTGCTTCCTGACCTGCATACAGGTTTCTCAAGAGGCAGGTCAGGTGGTCTGGTATTCCCATCTCTTGAAGAATTTTCCACAGTTTGTTGTGATCCACACAGTCAAAGGCTTTGGCATAGTCAATAAAGCAGAAATAGATGTTTTTCTGGAACTCTCTTGCTTTTTCCATGATCCAGTGGATGTTGGCAATTTGATCTCTGGTTCCTCTGCCTTTTGGAAAACCAGCTTGAACATCTGGAAGTTCATGGTTCACATATTGCTGAAGCCTGACTTGGAGAATTTTGAGCATTACTTTACTAGCATGTGAGATGAGTGCAATTGTGCGGTAGTTTGAACATTCTTTGGCAGTGCCTTTCTTAGGGATTGGAATGAAAACTGACCTTTTCCAGTCCTGTGGCCACTGCTGAGTTTTCCAAATGTGCTGGCATATTGAGTGCAGCACTGTGACAGCATCATCTTTCAGGATTTGAAATAGCTTAACTGGAATTCCATCACCTCCACTAGCTTTGTTAGTAGTGATGCTTTCTAAGGCCCACTTGACTTCACATTCCAGGATGTCTGGCTCTAGGTGAGTGTGAGTGATCACACCATCGTGGTTATCTGGTTGTGAAGTTCTTTTTTGTACAGTTCTTCTGTGTATTCTTGCCACCTCTTCTTAATATCTTCTGCTTCTGTTAGGTCCATACCATTTCTGTCCTTTATTGAGCTCATCTTTGCATGAAATGTTCCCTTGGTATCTCTAATTTATCAATAAAACTGGAAGCACTATATAATTCATAAATTTGTAATTAGAGAATTAAATACAAATTGCTATGAAGAATAGGACAGGACAGTTAATTCCAACGAGGTGGTTTGGAAAACCTAGAAGAAATTTGGAAAGGAGAAAACCTTCCTAAGGAATTTGTATTTTGCACGGTACCTGACTAATGGATATGGTTCCTAAATGTCAGTGCATGTACTGGTGATGATCCATGATGCTTTCTCATTGAAAGTGAGAAAAATAAAATAGTGTGGTGTGTTGGTTATCTAAAGAATATTGCATTAAACACCCATGTATCCAGCATCCAGATTAAGAAATAGGTCCTTGCTGATACATGTAGCTCCAGTACCTTCATTTTAATGACTTTTAGAACAGTGCGCCTGGTGAGTATACCTTAGTTTATGGAGCCCTTTCCTCCTTGTACTGACATGTGCTATTACAGACATTGCTGCCCTGAACATTCTTGCATGTTGCCTTGTGTATATCTCCAATAGGAGTTTCTTTAGTACAGGGGTTCCTATCTCTTTTGTGTGCCATGTACCCCTTTGGGAGCCTGAAACCTATGAACCTCTTTTCAAAATAACATTTTTTAATGCATAAAATAAAATATATAGGGTTGCGAAGAAAACCAGTTATATTGAGGTACAATTATCAAAATACAGGTTTGTGATATGAGGGCAGACACAGAAACATACACAACATATTCCCATTGCAGGAATCAGGTTTTTCATAATTTAGATTTTTTTGTACCTGAATTAGATTGTATGATAATTTTCTTTTGCGGGGAGACTTACCTGGTTTTGGCACCAAGGTTATAGTAAGTTTGATAAATGAGTTGGCTTGTATTTAACTTTTTCTATTCTCAGAAGTTTTTTGTAAGATTGAAATTACCTGTTACTTAAATATTTGCTGGAATTCATTCCTTTTCTTTTAACTCTTTTTTTTTGGTCATGGGGTAGTTGGGATCTCAGTTCCCCTACCAGTGAATGGAACCCCTGCCCCCTGCAGTGGAAGTAAAGACCACTGAACCACCAGGGAAGTCCCTGGAATTCATTCCTTTAAACAGTCTTGTCTTTTTGTTTTGTGGGCATGTTTAAGCGATACATTTGAAATTCGAATCTTTAGATGAAGTGGACAATTTCCTAGGGAAATACAATTTGACTTGATGTGACTTTTGCTTGTTTTTTCCTTGAGCTTCTGGGACCTGTGAATTTGTGACTGCCATGAAACTTGGAAATTTCTTAGTCATCATTTCATCACATACTTATTGTCCCACACTCTCTTCTTCAGGAATTCCAGTCATACTTACATTAAATTGTTGATGTTGTCCAGCAATTCTTGGTTAGTCTTTGCCTTTCCATTATTTTTCCTCATTGTATTTCAGTTTCTGTTGACTGACCTATTTCTCTTGATTTATCACTAAGTTCATTGATTCTTTCTTCCACGTTGTGAGTTGTCTGATGAGCCATTGAAGACATTCTTTACATCTGTTACTATGCTTTTTACTTCTGGTATTTCCTTTTAATTCTTACAGTCTTCATTTATTTGCTGATATTACCTATCTGATGTTGCATATCTTCCACCTTTCCCATAGAGCCCTTAATTTAAATTCCCTGTCAGAAAACTTCAGTATCTGTGTCATATATGAGGCTGGTTCTGTTGATTGCTTTATCTCTTGGAAGTGTTTGGTGTTTTTACCTTTTCCTATGCTTTGTAATTTTTTTTTAAACTAGATGTGCATCTTGTGTAGGAAAGTAGACTAAATGGTTTGTATGCCTGGAAATGGGTACATCTTTCCTTCTACTAGGCCTTTAATGTGGGGGGTTTGAGTTAATACAGTCAGGAGTTGGGCAGGCTTGAGGTTTGTTGTTTCTGTGGTTACCCTCATTGCACCACAGGCTTCAAATTCCTCTAGCAATGTCTTATTTTTAGGTTAGGGGCTGGTTTGCCAGAGGGTTTTCTCACTATCTTTAGGTCTTCTCTTTGCACAGCACTTGAGGAGTTGTCAGTCCCCAGTAGTGTCCCACTGTTACTTTTGTTCCACAGGAAACTGGAAGAACAGAGAACATGTCTGCCCTGTTGTTCTGAGAAAGCCACAGTCTTTCGCTGCATTAGTGTGTTCCTGTATCTGGGGCATTTGGCCTCATTAGTGCTCCTGTCCTGTGTGTTAGTCACTCAGTCATGTCTGACTCTTTGCGACCCCATGAACTGTAGCCTACCAGGCTCCTCTGTCCATGGAATTCTTTAGGCAAGAATACTGGAGTGGGTTGTTATGCCCTTCTCCAGGGGATTGTCCCAACCCAGGGATCAAACCCAGGTCTCCTACACTGCAGGCAGATTCTTTACCATCTGAACCATCGGGGACCCTATTCCCAAGCTATAGTGCAGCCCCTTCCCCAGACGCACCTGTTTTCCCAGTGCCCAGGGGACAGCAGTGTTTGTTGTCCTGCTCCAAGCAAATTAACCTTTGGTTCCCTAGAGGAGATAAGCAAGGATTAGTGCCCTTTCCCCCTCCCTGAGGCCTGTACTATGGAGATCTGTTTCTCAAGACTCTCATCCGTCTTTTTGGTCTGTTCTGTTGAAGAAAAATGTACAACAGTTTGTGAACTCTTTGGTCCCTGTGGCTCCATGCATTCTAACCAGCCCATACTTATGCTCCACCAGTTTGATGTTTATTCTAGGTGAATTATTCTTAACAGCTTCTAGCAGCATCTGCCACGTCCCTTCTTAGATTTGGGGCTGGTTAGTTGTCCTGTGACCTCTCGGTGTGTTCAACAGTAGTCATGAACTTAGAGTTTGGCTGCCCTTTTTTTTAAAAATTGAAAACCAGTGTTCTTTCTGACTCTACATCCTCAATCAGAAATCAAAAGTCTTTATTATGATGTATTTGAAATTATTTTATTTTATACTCTATCTCTTCCTTTTTTCTATGTTTTTTCCTCCTTTCTCACTTTTTATTGGATTTGTTTTTCTTTTTCCTTCTATTCAGTTCAGTCGCTCAATCATGTCCGACTCTTTGCGGCCCTATAGACTGCAGCACGCCCAGGCTTCCCTGTCCATCACCAACTCCCAAAGCTTGCTCAGACTGATGTCCATCGAATTGATGATGCAGTCCAACCACCTCATCCTGTGTCGTCCCCTTCTCCTCCTGCCTTCAATCTTTCCCAGCATCAGGGTCTTTCCAGTGAGACAGTTCTTTGCATCAAGTGGCCAAAGTATTGGAGTTTCAGCTTTAGCATCAGTCCTTCCAATGAATATTCAGGACTGATTTCCTTTAGGATTGACTGGTTGTATCTCCTTGCAGTCCAAGGGACTTTCAAGAGTCTTCTCCAACACCACAGTTCAAAAGCATCAGTTCTTCGGCGCTTAGCTTTCTTAATGGTTCCAACTCTCACATCCATACATGACTACTGGAAAACCATAGATGGACCTTTGTTAGCAAAGTGTCTCTGCTTTTTAATATGCTGTCTAGGTTTGTCATAGCTTTTCTTCCAAGGAGCAAGCGTCTTTTAATTTCATAGCTGCAGTCACCATCTGCAGTGATTTGGGAGCCCCCCAAAATGAAGTCTCTTACTGTTTCCATTGTTTCCCCATCTATTTCCCATGAGTGATGGGACTGGATGCCATGATCTTCGTTTTCTGAATGTTGAGTTTTAAGCCAACGTTTTCACTCTCCACTTTCACTTTCATCAAGAGGCTTTTTAGTTCCTCTTCACTTTCTGCCATAAGGGTGGTGTCATCTTCATATCTGAGGTTATTGATATTTCTCCTGGCAATCTTGATTCCAGCTTGTGCTTCTTCCAGCCCAGCATTTCACATGAGATACTCTGCATATAAGTTAAACAAGCAGGGTGACAGTATACAGCCTTGACGTACTCCTTTCCCATTTGGGAACCAGTCTGTTGTTCAGTGTCCAGTTCTGTCTGTTGCTTCTTGACCTGCATACAGATTTCCCAGAAGGCAGGTAAGGTGGTCTGGTATTCCCATATTAATTTGACTTTTATAATTCCTTTTCTTTTCTACTAGTGTTTATTACCTGGAAAAAAAAATGCTTCCCTGATAGAACAAAGTCTAAAGTTACTAATTATCTCTGTTTTTTTCCAAATTGTATTAGGTCCTTAGAAGAACTCCCATGTGCTCTTTCATCTTCTAGTCTTATATCTTACTATTATTGTACCTCCAAATTCCTATAATTTTTTTACCTCCAAATTCCTAGACATTATTGTCTTATGGAGTCAATATTCCGGTGGTTTTGTCTGAAAAGTGAAAGTGAAAGTCGCTCAGTCGTGTCCAACTCTTTGTGACTCTATACAGTCCATGGATTCTCCAGGCCAGAATACTTGAGTAGCCTTTCCCTTCTCCAGGGGTTCTTCCCAACCCAGGGATCGAACTCAGGTCTCCTGCACTGCAGGCAGATTCTTTACCAGCTGAGCCACAAGGGAAGCTTGTGGTTTTGTCTACCTGCATGCTATTTTTTTTGCTCTATTCTTATTTTTATTTAACAGTTTCCTCCCAGTTTCAATCACGAGTTGTAAACTCTCTCACTTTCTTAAAATAAATGTACTTTTCTCTCCTCTGTGATAGTTGGCTGAGTATACTTTTATAGGATGAATTTTTTTTTTTAAACACTACCAATTTTTCCTGTTGAGGTGTCTGCTGGATATTTCACTTTCCACCTTCACAGATACTGTTTTTCCCTTGATTTGCCTCTGCTTTACTTTAGCATTCTATAAATTTTGATATAATGTATTTTGATAAGGATTTATTTATATTTATCCCAAATAGTATTTGGAACTAATTGTGCTTCCTAGGGTGTAGATGCATATGTGATTTTTGTTGTAAAAATTCTCAATTATTATCATCTTCTTAAGCCATCACAGCTCACTTTTTTTGGTGGGGGAAACACCTGTAAAGTATATTTTATACCTTTTTATTCTCTTTTCTGTCTCTTGACATCTTCTGGGGCACTAATTTTTTCTTCATTGTGTCTAGTTCTTAGTTGCTTAGTTTTATCTGACTTTTTCTGACCCCATGGACTGTAGCCTGCCAGGCTCCTCTGCTCATGGGGATTCTCCAGGCAAGAATACTGGAGAGGGTTGCCATGCCCTCCTCCAGGGGATCTTCCCAATCTAGGGATCGAACCCAGGTCTCCCACATTGCAGGCAGATTCTTTACTGTCTGAAACACCAGGGAAGCCAAAGAATACTGGAGTGGGTACCCTTCCCTTCCTCAGGGGATCTTCATGACTCAGGAGTCAAACCAGGGTCTCCTGCATTGCAAGTGGATTCTTTACAAGCTGAGCTACCAGGGAAGTCTGACTCTTTGCGACCCCAGGGGCTGTAGCCTGCCAGGCTTCTCAGTCCATGGAATTTTCCAGGCAGGAATACGGATTGGGTTCCCATGGTCTTCTCCAGGGGATCTTCCTGACCCAGGGATTGAACCTGAGTCTTCTGCATTGCAGACAGATTCTTTACTGACTGAGCCATCAGGGAAGCCCTCATCGTGTTTAATCTCCCATTTAACCCTTTAATTGAATTTATTATCAGTGTCTGTTAATTTTGGAAATTATATTTGGTTATCTTTCAAATTTGCTGATATTTTGACAGTGACTAGTTCTTTGTTTATGCTTCTTTTTATGTTTAATATGTAAATATGTAAACTATTTTGTATAAAATCCTCATGTGATTATTATCTAAAGTTGTTAAGAATCTAGCATATTTTTTGTCTGCCATTTCTCACTCATAGTCAATTCTGGGTTTTAATTATTTGTGTGAGTATTTTGTAATTTTGGAGCATGGAATGGTGTTTAGGGGTACAGGGAGGAGTTTTGGAGTGTATGTTGAAGGTGTGTCCCTCTGAAGTATAGTTACTTGTTCTAATGGTAACTGGAGGCAAGATCATTTTCATAGAATGAGATAGAATAGGTTTAGTAATAATCGAGTATTTGTTAAATGTCTTCTATTTCAAGCATTAGGAGAGAACTACTCTCGTAAACTTTTCTCATGTAATTCCCACAACACAGCCTTAAAAGTCAAGCAGTAATATCTACACTCCTATCAGTGTACTAAAACTTGATAGAATTAGATAACTTCACCAAGGTTGAGAAATTGTTAAATGAGGAACCAAATTTTGCCTGTGTTCGGTTATGAAAATGTTTACTGTTTCTTTCAGGCCCCTAATAGAGTAATTTAGAATTGAGAAACTCAAGCTGAGTCAAACCTGAATATGAAAACTACCTCATGTCAGTGAATTCATGATCTATAATGTTAAGGTCCTATTGTATGGCAAAGGGAACTATATTCAATATCCTATAATAAACCATAATGGAAAAGTATTTAAAACGGGAAAAAAAAAAAAAAATATATATATATATATATATATATATAATTGAATCACTTTGCTGTATCCCAGAAACTAAAAGGGCTTCTCTGGTGGCTCAGAAAAGTAAAGAATCTGCCTGTAATGCAGGAGACCTGGGTTCAATCCCTGTGTCAGGAAGATCTCCTTGAGAAGGGAACAGCAACCCACTCCAGTATTCTTGCCTGGAGAATCCCAGGGGCAGAGCAGCCTAGGGGGCTGCAGTTCATGAACTAATTGTAAAGAGAATTAAATGAAAAATAGATAGTATTTTACATATGGTTTTCTTTTAAAAAAGTATTATTGTTGTGTGGTCAATACGTCTTGTCCAGCTGTTTTGCAACCCCATGGACTGTAGCCTGCCTGGCTTCTCTGCCTATAGGATTTCCCAGACAAGAATACTGGAGAGAGTTGCCATTTTCTTCTCCAGAGAATCTTCCCAACTTAAGGATCCATCCCAAGTCTCCTACATTGCAGGAGATTCTTTACCACTGAGTCACCTGGGAAGCCCTGTGTACATTTTTCAAATGAGGAAATAGAAATTGGATATTAGTTTGTTTGTTTAATCACCAAATGGCAAGCCAGAATTCAAAGCTAGTCCATAAGCCATAAACAGACTGTGCTATACATTGTAGGAATGTAGTTAACATGACACAGTGTGACATCAAAAAGTTTGCAGTTCAGTAAGTGGTGGTGATATCTTTCCAGCGGTCTGTGCTTGCTTTTGTGAACTGGAAAGGGGAGTTAAATACATCATATTTCTGTATCTATCTGTTTATACCATATTGCCTGTTTCAGAAATTAATACCTACAACTTCTGTATAAGCATCCTTATAGTTAAAAGATATTTATTGTATGAAAGGTAAATGGATCTTTAATGAAAGTTTCTAATGTGAACCTTATGCATTCTTTTGATTTTTAAAGCAGTTTTATAATTTAAGTAGTTAACTATTTGTTGAATAAAATAGACCTATCGCTAACAATAACATTGAAAATATTGCTGAGACATAGTATACACACGTAGAAATTTATAAGTTTTGTGATAGTCACTCAGTCATGTCCAACCCTTTGCCACCCTGTGGACTATAGCCCGCCAGGTTCCTCAGTCCGTGGAATTCTTCAGGCAAGAATACTCAAGTGGGTTCCCATTCCCATCTCCAGGGGATCTTCCCAACCCAGGGATTGAACCCTGGTCTCCTGCATTGCAGGCAGATTCTTCACCTTCTGAGCCACCAGTTTTTTCAGGCCTTTTATCTGTATTCTGATATTTATATTTTTATCTGTATTCTGTATTTATATTTTTAATTGTTAGAACCAGATCAATAGTAATCATCTTCGAAGAGCAGAGCAAGAGGTGACCGATCTACAGGAGAAGGTGCAGTATCTTTCTGCACAGAACAAGGGGCTGCTTACCCAACTGAGTGAAGCAAAGCGCAAACAAGCAGAGATTGAGTGCAAGGTAAACATATCAACCAGCAAGTTTACGTTTTAGTCAGTATAATAATGTTTTTTTGTTTTTGTTTTTATCTCATCACTGAGTTACATTATCATAAAACTAAAAGAAGCTAGTCATATTTCCTACTTTTCCTGAACTTAGTTTGGCAGTTGCTTTTGGGCCAGATTACCTCATCATGCTCTGGGTAAATTTCAGGCTGGAAACTTCATTTTCAACCACTTGGTTAGGAAATTAAGTCAACCAAGTGATTGAAGGTTGGTATCTCTGTTGACCTGTAGCCCTTTAAAACGGAAACTTTTAATGTCTCAACCAGAAAGATAGGTAATTTAGAGAAGCTGGGCCTACTCTGCTTTGATTGGCACCTTATTAGTGAGCTGTCAATATTGATATATGTTTTCTGGCTAGAGAATAAAAGAGCTGTGTGTGTACCCAAGGGTTGGCAAAATTGTGTGCATTTCAAGTTATTATTTTAATCAATCTTTTAAATTTTTATGGAGTGTTTGGATTCATAAAGCATGGAAAAGTTTTTGAATGCAAGTATTTTTTTTCCTTAAATAAATTTATCATACAACAATGATGAGAGAGAAGGCGAAGTTGGAAAATGGGGTGGAAGGAGAGGGGTTGTATGTATGTGTGTTTGTGAAATAACTAAAGAGATGACTGTGGTGAACATTAGAATGAATTACGAGGGCAAGTTTGTTTTTTGGTAAGTTTGGTTTTGTTTATGAGATTTTTTTAAAAAACTAGACATTCATCTTTCCATGGTGAGAGAGTAGGAATAATGCCCTTTAAAGATTCCAGCCTTATTATTCTATGATAAGAAATAAGACTTTCAATGGCAGATATAAAGCTGTAATTCCATCAACTTGTTCTAGTGTCATTAAAAACCAAAAGTGAAGCTTGAGTGGTTTATCAGTGTCACTGAAATCCAGAGATGAAATTACATCCTAATAAATATGCATGACTGTTACAGTTTACTCTGACAGAAATCTGTAGGCAGTACTGAAATTTGTGCTAATGTAAGAGTAGTCCCTCCTGAAGTATGTGACTAAGTGTGCTTTTTTTTTTTCTGTTTTGTGGGATCTTAATTCTTGGACCTGGGATTGAACCCAAGCCATGGCAGGGAAAGTGCTGAGTCCTAACCATTGGACTGCCAGGAAATTCCCTAGGCTAATTTAAAAATAAGATGATGTAACATGAGATTACATCAGTTTGATTTATTATACTAATATCTTTTTCAGTTTTTTATTTTGCAGTATCTGTCCTGACTTATTTTTAATAAAGAACTAAATTTAGTATTTTATTATTGATATGATTTCCTTTAAACATGTTAATAACATTGTTACTGGATTTAATATTGTACCCCAAATACCTTAGCACCTTTTAATCAAAGTAAAGTGCTATTTGGAAATAAATATTTGGGGAGTTTGCCAGTGAAAATAATTGTTTGCTTTGAATTTGTGTAAGTAATGGGCCCACATTCAGAATTCTGAGAACTGATATGATATCTTATTTAACTTTAACTTTTCATTAATACCTCTGTAAAGTATATGCAGATGCTGATTCTGAGATCTCCCCTGTGTTTAAGGGGTATATTGGTTTATTCAAATTTTTTAAATGCCTTTGCAGATTTCCAGCATGACCAATGTTAATTGTCACCCTAGCATCTGGCACATTCTGATTAAGTGTTAAATATTTTACTTTGTCATATTGAAACAGTTCAACAATAAACCGAATTTTTTCAGAGAGCTAGCCTTTCAGTTATATAAATCTTATAGTTTTCATTTCATTTTATGTGATTATAGCTTGTGGTTTGTTGATAAGTAATTATTAAAGCTCATGTTGTTTTTCATTGATGTAAAGCAGGATACTGTTTTTGCTTGTTTTTAATTTCTTTTTTTTTTTCGGCTGCGCTGGGTCTTTGTTGCTGCTTGCGGACTTTTTCTAGTTGCAGCAAGCGGGGGCTACTCTTGATTGCAGCGTGCGGACTTCTCATTGTGGTGGCTTCTGTTACTGCAGAGCACAGGCTCTTGGCACTCACGCTTCAGTAGGTGTGGTACACAGTCTTAGTTGCTATGGCATGTGGAATCTTTCAGAACCAGGGACTGAACCCGTGTTCCCTGCATTGGCAGACAGATTCTCATCCACCATACCACTGGGGAAGTCCGGGATACTGTTTTTAATATTAGCATTATTTTCCCTCTATAATTGAATTTGAGTGTTCCCACTTCAAACAGTATAAGTCTAAGATCCCCAATATGAAAATCCAAAACACTTTGAAACCTAAATCTTTTCATAAATTTCACACAAATTCATTTGGAAGCAGAACCTGATTTGAACTAATACATAACCATTTATCATTGTTATTTATCCCACTTGGTTTGAGTACTTATACATCACTGCTTCATTTTTGTTGAGCATTGAGCGTACTGTTTCATTTTGGACACTGCCTCAGAACCCATTGGATAGTATAGTGTTCCGTTTATGCACCTTATTACTCTTCTAAAGTCTGAAAAATCTGAAATTCCATAACATACCTGGCCCCCAGAATTTCAGTGATAAGATTGTTGGATTTCTTGTGTAAATCTAAATTTGAAAATTATAAAAAGATTTTATACTCTAATAACAGATATTTTATGATTATAATATTGTACATATATGGATAATGATAGGAAGAAAACAAGAAATTAAACCTGTTGCTTATATTTCATGTAATTTTTAGTAGCTTAATACTTGTGCATTTTTCATAGTGCTTTGATGTTTTTAAAGCTAAATACAAATGAAAATATTTAAATCCTTTTTATCTTATTCTCTTCTTGACCCTACCATGTACACCCCTTTATTTTTTCCCCAGATAATGGCTTTTATTATTTTCTGATAACTTCCTTTAGAGTTTCTTTTAGGCAGATACTAGTAATTAAAAGTATATACTTTCTCTTCTCACAGTCTTATGTGAAAGTTAGCAAACAATAATATATTCTGCTTTTTGCTTTTTATGTTAATATGTTTTGTGCAGCTTTCAGTTATCAGTGCTTAGAGTCTCCTCGTTAGTCTCTAAGATACATTATTTTCCATTGCATGTATATACCACAGTATCCTTAACTAGGTTGATATTGATGGATACATGGTTTGTTCCCAGTGTTTTACTACTACAAGCAGTGTATAGTGAATAACTTTGTACATACATAATCTCAAATGTATAGAGGTATATCTACACATTTCTATAGAATAAATTACTATAAATTTGATTGCTTGGTCAGAGAAAATACCTTGGTACTTTTCATAGTTTTTGTCACTCTCCTTAGGTTTGTACCATTTTGTGCTTCGATGTGCAGGGCATGATGGTACCTGTTTCTTTATCATGTTTCTTATAAATTGTATAACAAAATCTTTTCATTTTAATTAGATGTAATTTATATGTTCTAGGACAGTGATTTTCAAATAAGGATTGGAGGAGGTGAAATTATGAGACTAAAAAGAATGATAACATCAGCATACATATTTGTCAGATATTTGGGTGTCTTCTTGTAGGTTATTCTTGTAAGCATTGGGGATACGGAAATGGAGAAGGTAGACCTAATGTTTATTGAAACAATAAATAAGAAATAGAAAATATCATTATTAATAATGATAATTAATGATATTAATTATAGAGTGAAAAGTTAGAGGAAGTGGTAATTAAGATCAAGTGCCAGGAGATGGTATTGGAGCTGAAGAATAAGAAAGAACCAGCCATATGAAGAGTAGGGGGGAGATCCTTACATGAAAAAGGTCAGAGATCAAGACCCAGAAAGCAGGAAAGAACTTGGTTGCTGAGTCTCATATATAATGCAGAGCTGAATGAGATAAAGCCAGGGAGGTAAGCTAGTTCTTACCATGTAGATATTTATAGGTCATGGTAACAAGTTTGAGTTTTACTCTTAAATGCTGTGGGGAGGCCACTGAGAGGTAAGATAAAAAACATGATACATTTTTTTGATTTGCTATATTTGCTTCAGTTTTTTATTTAAATTTTATTCATTATTTTATTTTTGTTTGTGCTGGGTCTTTGCTTTACAAGAGCTTTTTCTCTAGTTGTGAGTGGGGGGCTTCTCTCTAGTTGTGGCGCGGGGGCTTCTCTTTGCAGTAGCTTCTCTTGTTGTGGAGCACAGGCTTTTGAGCTTGCAGGCTTCAGAAGCACTTGGGCTCAGTAGTTGTGACACACAGCTTAGTTGCCCTGCAGCATGTGGAATCTTCCTGGACTAGGGATTAAACCCCTGTCCCCTGCATTGGCAGGCAGATTCTTAACCATTGGACCACCAGGGAAGTCCTTTGCTTCAGTTTTTTACTTTTACTTTTGAAATAATTTTATGTTTACAGTAAAGTGGCAAAGATGGTACAGAGAGTTCCCATATACCCTTTAATCAGCCCCTCCTAATTTTAACCTGTTACATAAACATGACACATTTATTAGTACTAAGAAATGTACACTAGTAATAATTTTATTACTGAATTACAGACTTCATTCAGATTTCCCCATCGTGTCTCATTCTTCTTTGATCTGTGAGGAATGTTGTAGAAATCCTTCAATTTAGGATTGTCTGATGTTTTCTTACGCTTAGACCAAGGTTATATGTCTTAGGCCCTTTCTCAGTATATTATATCAGGGTCATGTATATGTTCAGTTGCTAAGTCGTGTCCAGCTCTTTTGCAGCCCCGTGGACTGTAGCCCCGCCTGGCTTCTCTGTCCATGGGATTTCCCAGGCAAGAATACTGGAGTGGGTGGCCACATCTTCCTCCAGTGGACTTTGACCCAGGGATCAAACCTGCATCTCCGGCAATGGCAGCATGTTCTTTACCACTGAGCCATCTGGGAAGCCCATCAGGGGGCATTCTGTATTAATATGCCTTACATCTGGTCCTATTAACTTTGGTCATTTGCTTAAGTTGGTATCTGCTGGCTTTCTCCACTACAGAAGTCGCCCCACCCTCCTACTCTGTTCCTTACAGGCAAGTTACTGAGCCTAGAGAATGGTCCAAGTGGAGGAAAGGGCATTAAGTTACAACTCCTAAAGGAAAGAGTATCAAAGAATTTGTTACAACCACCACAATAGGACAATCATTAATAAGTATTTGGAGGAACTATTATGACCAACTTAGACTGCAAGGAGATCATTCCCTGGTGGCTTAGATGGTAGAGTGTCTGCCTACAATGCGGGAGACCCGGGTTCAATCCCTGGGTTGGGAAGATCTCCTGGAGAAGGAAATGGCAACCCACTCCAGTATTCTGCCTGGAAGATCCCATGGATGGAGGACCCCGGTAGGCTACAGTCCATGAGGTTGCAAAGAGTCAGACACGACTGAGCGACTTCACTCATGACCAACCTAGATTGCATATTAAAAAGCAGAGACATTACTTTGCCAACAAAGGTCCATCTAGTCAAGGCTGTGGTTTTTCCTGTGGTCATGTATGGATGTGAGAGTTGGACTGTGAAGAAAGCTGAGTGCTGAAGAATTGATGCTTTTGAACTGTGGTGTTGGAGAAGACTCTTGAGAGTCCCTTGGACTGCAAGGAGATCCAACCAGTCCATTCTAAAGGAGATCAGCCCTGGGTGTTCACTGGAAGGACTGATGCTGAAGCTGAAACTCCAGTGCTTTGGCCACCTCATGCGAAGAGTTGACTAATTTGAAAAGACCCTGATGCTGGGAGAGATTGGGGGCAGGAGGAGAAGGGGACGACAGAGGATGAAATGGCTGGATGGTATCACCAATTCGATGGACATGAGTTTGTGTGAACTCTGGGAGTTGGTGATGGACAGGGAGGCCTGGCGTGCTGCAGTTCATGGGGTTGCAGAGTTGTACACAGCTGAGCGACTGAACTGAACTGGAGGAACTATTTTGCGTTTATGCAAATATGCTTAAGGTTTCAGCAGTTAATTTTAACTTTATTAGGAGATAATGCATGTAACGATTAATAATTATTTTTTTAAAAGAACACACATGCCACTGTGTGTGGACATGGATTTGAGGTGGCTTTGGAGAGAGGCGATATGAGATTATCAGGTAATAGAACAAGACAGAGGTGCTAGCTTTGGCTCAGGTGTTGGCAATGAAACTAAAGTAGAGTAGATCAATCCAGTATTTTTATAGAGACTCAGTGATTGGGTTGGAGAGGGAGGAAAAGTAGGAGAAAGTTGGTGCACAAATATTTCGTGTTTTACCTGATGGATATAATATTTTTATACAATGTTAAAATTAGTAGAGTAAATATGTATTAGTTATCTATTGCTGTTTAACAGATAACCTCTAAAATTTAGCAGCTTAAAATAAGAGTAACCACTAATACCCCAGAGTTTCTGTGGATCTGAAATTCAGAAGCAGCTTAATCTAGTGATTCTGATTTAGAGTCTCATGAGGTTACAGTCATCTCAGGCTCAGCTAAAGCTAAAGGATGAGGCTTTTTAAGTGGCGCACTCAGTGGTTACAGGGTGGTGCTGGCTGTTGGAAAGAGATCTTTGTCCTCAAGGGGCTCTGTCTTAGCAAAGGATACAGACAAACACACCATTACAATGCAGTATGAGTGGTGCTATTATTGAGGTGGTACATTGGATCCTGTTATGTGAGTTTAGTGTTAGATTTATGGTTCAAGGAAAGCTCACTAAGGAATGATTCAGCTGAGACCTTAAGGATATGTAGGAGTTAGTTGAGGAAAGGCAGCAGAGAGTTCAGTAGGCGAAGCGAATAACACATGTGAAGAGCAAAACAGAGAAGGTTGTTTGCTTGAACTAAAAGTTCATTCGAGTTGGAGGGGAGTGTGTGATAAGGAATACTGATAATATATGAAGCTAGAGCAGTAGATAGGGAAGAAATCTTGGAGAATCCTGGACACCAGTAAAAGAACCTGTTATCTCATGATCTGTGGAGTACTATTAAAGGGTTTAAAATAAGGGAGTGACAGAGATTTGAGTTTTGTTAAACATAGACACAATGATGTGCTGGAACTAGCTGGTAAAGACTTGTAAGAACCAATTGTTAAATTTTCAGGAATTTTGTGACACAATTGTTAAACAGCCATATTAAAAATTATTTAACATAATCAACAAATTATGATAAAATGATAGTAAATACTCAAAGTTCATGATTTCCTAATTTTTATATTTGTGCATTTCAGATTATTTATTCTTAATTATATCTGTATTGTAGAAATACCATGGTGTGCCACTAATGTTATCTTCACTCATGTTCCCTAATGTTATGTCAAGGTGAAAGGAGCCATGGTGAGAGCAGGTTCACCACATGAATTGGCAAACTACAAATCAGAGCTTGACTTACTGTTCTGTTGATTATCTAGACCAGAAGTTGGCAAACTATAGCCCATGTTCCAAATCTGTCTGTTTGCCTGTTTCTGTAAATAAAGTTTTATTGGAATACATTCATTTGTATATTGAAATATATTCATTTATTTCGTATTCATTTGTATATTGTCTGTGACCACTGTCACACTCCGGTGGTGGATAGAGTAGTTGTAATAGCCTGTATGACCCATAAGTCTGAAATTATTTACTATCTGGCCCTTTAGAGTTTTTGTCTCCTTCTCTAGACTGTTAAAGCTTAAAAATGTGTTGTGTCTTCATTCTTTACATTATGAATAGCACAATAATATTGAGGAAATTTTCCTCCAGTATTTGATCACTATCAGAATGATAACAACTCTATTATCAGAATAAATAACATGAACAAAAATTAACCAGAGTTCACATCAACACTTTACTTTTTCCTCATTTTCAGTGGTAGGTGACCTGTGGACATAAGATTTGGCAAAAATTAGGGAAAGCATTCTGTGAGAATATATTGACTAAATAGAATTTATAATAATGAGTGCTATATATCTTAACTGTTATATACTGTACATCTTCTATTTCAATCTAGATTTAAAATATATTGTAAATGTACATACATATTTGTACACATACACACTTGCTTGAGAGCTGGTCATTAATTTGGTGCAGAAACTATACTTAGTGGCCATGTACAACTTGGCAAAAATATTTAAAGCAATATTTGCTTGAAATGAAGTACCAGGATCATATCTAAAAAGATAGAAGAATGAATATATTTTCATTTAAAAGTTTAATTATATTTTTACTAGGTTTGAAATTTTTAAAAATTTTGATATTACTGTCAGGTGCTAAATTTCTCCTATGGTCATCATGCTGCACATTTTTGATACTGATTGCTAAATTTCAACTGAAGTTAACATTTCCTCAATATTATATATTTTTGTATATTCTGTCTTTCTCTTCTATTATCTCCTTTGTAGTATAAAGTAAATATTCATTAACATTCATTGCCTCAAAAAATATAATTTTAAAAATATTGTATGGCTAATATACAGTATTTATATTCCCTATCAATCTATTGCCCTAGTTACATATTTGAAAGTTCTCAATAATTGTTCTTGGATAAAAAATTAATTTTTCACAGTCAAAAGTAATTTTAATAGTTTTAATTAAGTTAACTTTTAATTTAAAAGTTTAGCAATATTTATATACAAGTGCTCTTAAAGATGGAATGCTGTTCTGTATATTTATTCTTCATTTTATACCAAGTTCAAGATATAATGGCATTTAAAAAGATTTTTTAATTGGAGTATAGTTGATTTACAATGTTGTGTTAGTTATAATGGCTTTTTTTCCCCCTCTGATTTAATCAGGGGTCTATTCGTTACTTTCTAAATTTGAGGCAAGTTACAGTGTTTATGTTTTATTAATGGTTTGGCTTATTGTGTGGTTTATTTTTGGTTTGTTTTATTTACCACCCTAGAACAAGGAAGAAGTGATGGCTGTAAGACTCCGGGAAGCAGATAGCATAGCAGCTGTTGTTGAACTACAGCAGCACATTGCTGAGCTTGAAATCCAGGTACCATATGAAAATAGTAAAGTAAATGTAATAATAATGTAATATTTCCCCTTTCCTTTGCACCTGGATAGTGAGTTATGTCTTCATCCTAATGACTGTGTTCCTGTTTTCAACACTCCTTTCCAAGTCCAGTTTTTTAAACTGCAATAAAAATATACTTATTGTGGTAAAATTTACAATTTTAATGTATACAGCCTGTCTCATTAAGTACATTCTCATTGTGCAACCAATTTCCAAAACTCTTCACCTTGTAAAACTGAAACTTTCTGCCTGTTCAACAACTCCGCATTCCCTTCTTCCCTCAACTCCTGGAAACCACCCTTACTTTCTGTCTCTGAATTTGACTCCTCTAATTAATCTCACGTAAGTAAAATCATAGAGTATTTGTTTTTCTGTGACTGGCTTATTTTACTAAGGGTAATGTCCTCAAGGTTCATTCATGTTGTAATGTTGTATTAGAATTTCCTTCCTTTCTTATGGCTGAATAATACTCCATTGTGTGCATACTGCTTTTTGTTTATCTGTTTATTCATTGATGAACATTTAGATTGCTTCTGCCTTTTGGCTGTTGTGAGTAATACTGCTATGATTATGAGTGTACAAATGACTATTTGAGCCCATGTTTTCATTTGTGGGGGGTATATACCCAGAAGTGAAATTGCTGAACCATGTGATAATTCTGTGTTTAATTTTTTGAGGAATTGCTATATTGTTTTCCGCAGCAGCTGCACCATTTTACATTCTTAGCAACAATTCACAGGGGACTAGTTTTTCCACATCCTCATCAATACTTGTTAATTCTATGTTGTCCTTTTTTTTTTAAAGTCATCATCCTAATGAGTGTGAAGTGGTATCTCATTGTGCTTTTGATTTGCATTTCCCTAGTGATTAATAAAGGTCTTCCCTCATAGCTCAGTTGGTAAAGAATCTGCCTGCAATGCAGGAGACCCAGGTTCAATTCCTGGGTCCGGAAGATCCCCTGGAGAAGGAGATGGCAACCCAGTCCAGTATTCTTGCCTGGAAAATCCCATGGACAGAATAGCCTGGTGGGCTACAGTCTGTGGGGTCGCAAGACTGGGACATGACCTAGCAACTAAACCACCACCAGTGATTGATAATGTTGACCATCTTTTCATGTGCTTATTTGCCATTATGTCTTCTTCAGGGAAATGGTAGGTTCAGTACTTTGCCTGATTTTAAATGGATTGTTGTTAAGTTATGGAAGTTTCTTATATATTCTCAAGGTCAATCCATATCAGATATATGCACATATTTTTGAAGGTATTTCATCTCATTCTGTGGGCTGTCTTTTTGTTTTGTTGTTAATGTCCTCTGAAACACAAAAGTTTTTATTTTTGAAGTCCAACTTACCTATTTTTCCTTTTGTTACCTGTATCATATTTTCTTATTGTCAAAGCTATTTTTGAAAGAAAATTCAAAACTTTGAAAATAAGTGTTTTGTCATTTATTATGAACTACTTATTTTATAATATAAATACATTTGTTTTATATTATTTTATAAGTATATTTGCAATATGGGCAAAGTATTATGTTTTAAAATCTTATTTTTAAAAATGTTTTATTATATTCTATTCCAACCCATAACACAGTTTTGGCTGCAACATCTAGAATTTTCTTCCCACCTGAAATGCTTTTTTGTCTGTAAATTTCAGTTTAAGATCTGGGTCAAAAGTAATCACAACACATTATGATTTGCAGAAGTTTATAAAACAGTATCCTTTATGTTCTATTGATAGTATTCCCCAGAAATTATTGCATATCCACAAAAACTTCAGGGCTTCCCTGATAGCTCAGTTGGTAAAGAACTCGCCTGCCATGTAGGAGACCCCGGTTCAATTCCTGGGTCAGGAAGATCCTCTGGAGAAAGGATAGGCTACCCACTCTAGTATTCTTGGGCTTCCCCTGTGGCTCAGCTGGTAAAGAATCCACCTGCAGTGCACGAGACCTGGGTTCAATCCCTGGGTTGGGAAGATCCCCCAGAGAAGGGAAAGTCTACCCACCCCAGTATTCTCTGGAGAATTTGATGGGGTCGCAAAGAGTCGGACATGGCTGAGTGACTTTCACTTTCAAAGAAAAACTTCAAACAAGAACCAGGAACGCATGTACACCCGTGGTGGATTCATGTCAATGTATGGCAAAACCAATACAGAATTGTAAAGTAAAATAAAAAATAAATAAATTTAAAAAATAAATAAATAAAATAAAAAAAGAACCAACTGCATAAGATATCTGTAATCAGCTATTTAAGTCATGCTATCATATGCAATTCTAGTTTTAGTCATTACTTTTATATCATGAAAATTATAAAATTTTGCCACGTTTCTGTACATCTTAAGTCACAAAATAGCAAGATTTGAATGACTCTTTTTGTTGATTCTTAAATGCTAATTAAAGTGAAGAACCTGGTATGCTGCATGCTTTGTTTAAAATGAAATATAACACGTATTTCACCAGTTCTTTAAAAAACGAAAGGAGTGCACAAAATTTTACTATAAATTTTTTTTTTTTTTAAACTCTTAATAGGAGTACTTTTCACTTTCATGCATTGGAGAAGGAAATGGCAACCCACTCCAGTGTTCTTGCCTGGAGAATCCAAGGGATGGGGGTGCCTAGTGGGCTGCCATCTATGGGGTCGCACAGAGTCGGACATGACTGAAGCAACTTAGCAGCAGCAGCAGCCTCAAATGGCTCATAAGTGAATCTTAAATGCTGGTTCATTGGTATTTTTTCAATACTTAACTGGCTGGAGCTTATCTCATTTGTCATTGACCCCTTTGTCCTCTTAGCTTTTTTCCTCTCTTGGCTTTCCTAGCACCATCCATTTTTGACTCTTTGATTGTTGAAGTTGTTTTCAATTCTCTGTGTTTGTATTCCTCTGAGAATCCAAGATTTTTAGGTTTTTAAAACCTATTCAGTGTACAATGAAGGACCTCACTTATATAGCTTCAAGAGCCATCTTTACAACAATAAATTCTAATCTATCTCCATCCTAGCATATTTTCTCCTGACTAACAATCTTATACCCTGTTAAAAAATTATTTATTTATTTGACTGTGCCAGGTCTTAGCTGGGGCAAGTAGGATCTTTAGTTGGGGCATGCGAACTCTTCGTTGCAGCACTTTGAACCTCTTCCCTGACCAGAGATTGATCCCAGGCCCCCTGCATTGGGAGCATAGAGTCTTACCAGGGAAGTCCCATAATCCTATATCTTTTTAAAAAATTATGAACATAGTGTACAGAAAAGTTCATAAAACAAAGCTACATTATATGTAAAAATAGTATAGATATAACTACTACTTGGGTCAAGATAGAATATTGTCTGTGTTCCAGAAGTCTGCGGGATCACACTGTGCTCCTTTATCCTGAACTTTATAGCAGTGACTCCTCTGCTTTACCTTACAGTAGTGTCATCTTTATATTCGTCGCTCATCCATACAGTTTAGTTTTCTGATCCTGAATTTCGTGTAGAGTCATGTTGAATATTTGTGTCTCTTCTTTGTTCACTGTTGCTTTAGTGAGTCATCATTTTTCTCCTTGCAACAGTTCCATTTTATAAATATATTGCAATGTGTATGTCCATTTTAATTTTAGTGGTCATTTTTAAATTTCCAGATTGGGACTGTTACAAACAATGTTGTGATTATAAGCAATTTTATACACTATACTGACCACAAGTGCACAAGAGTTTCTTTAGCATGTATGGCAGGGTGTGGAATGACTGGGTCATAAGCACGGAGATCTTCAGTTTTATTTTCCAAAGTGTTTGTGCCAGTTTTAACTTCCAACCACAGCATATGAAAGTTCTGTTGTTCCACAACACTTGGTGGTGTCAGATGTTTTAATTTATGCCATTCTGGTGGGTTTGCATTTATATTTCATCATGATTTTAAATTTCTATTTGCTGTATTACTAATGAGGTTGGCAACTTGGATTTCATCTTTTATAGAGTGCCTATTACAATCTTCTGTATTTTTTCATGTGGGTTGTTTATCTTTTTCTTATGTATATTTAGTTCTTTTAAGTTTTATTTTATTTTTAATTGGAAGATAATTACTATACAAGATTGTGATGGTTTCTGTCATATGTTATGTTTTATAGATATCTACTTCCATTTTGTAACTTGTCTTTTGTTGTTGTTTTTAACATATTATGCCTTTTGATCAGTAGACCAATGTTTTTAATGGACAGTAGAGAGTTCCTCCTGGAAGCTGTACAGGAACTCCACATTCAACATGTTTAAAATCAAATGTGTTTCTATTCTATCCAAACTGTTTTTTTACTTTTGTATCTCAAGTCTTGTTTGATGGTATCATCTCTTACCAAATTACTCAAACTTAGTAGGAACTTCACTTATGCCTTTCTTAATGTTCTACCATATTTATCAAGGCTGAGTATGTACATTTTCAACTTTATTTGAGAATATGAAGTTATTTTCACAAAGTGCTTGTGCTAGTTAACATTCCTACTAGCATTTCAACTGCTCACCTACTCATGTAGGTTTGCCTTCAGTGCAGTCAGTTCAGTTCAGATCAGTCACTCAGTCGTGTCTGACTCTTTGCGTCTGCATGCCAGGCTTCCCTGTTTGTCACCAGCTCCCAGAGCTTACTGAGACTCATGTCCATCGAGTCAGTGATGCCATCCAACCATCTCATCCTCTGTTGCCCTTTCTCCTCCTGCCTTCAATCTTTCCCAGCATCAGGGTCTTTTCCAGTGACTCTGTTCTTCGCATCACGTGGCCAAAGAATTAGAGCTTCAGCTTCAGCATCAGTCTTTCGAATGAATAGTCAGGACTGATTTCGTTTAGGATTGACTGGTTTCAGATATTTCTTAATAATTCATATAGATTAAACATGTCCAGCTCTTCAGTTTCTTCAAAAGATAAAAGTCATGGGGTAAACATAAAACTAGATCAAAGGTAATTTTACTCATTTCAGAAACTTAAAAATCTTTCAGGGCCTTTCTGTGCCTCCCTGCTACTCCCTAATGTTTCTGCATTCGTCCCTACCTGAAACATCACAACTTCCTGTTCAACTTCTTTTTCTCTGGCCTGAGCTCGCCCACGGAGCCACCAAAATTATCTTTCTAAGATAATTTATTGACTGCCTTTTACCTACCAAATCACATCAAAACTCCTCAGCACAAATGCTAGCCTTTTCATTATTGTTGAAACTTTCACCTCTAGCCTCTTCTTTGACCATTACCACCCTATCCTCTCTCCCTAGTACCTACACACAAACACACACACTTTCACTCTTTAAAAGTTTTTATATTCTTTTAAAATTTTGTACCATTTACAAGCTGTCATGTCTTCAGAAATTTGCTGTTTTCCTGTATCCCCTAGTCCTCTGCTTTTTACGTCTTTCTGCTTACTGAGTTTTCCTTGACCAGTTTGCTATTCATACATGTGATAGATATGTTTTCAGTAAACATCTTAATGATTCAACCTTCACTCATTTATTATATACAAGTTAAGATCCATAAATAGATCTTTTGTTAAAATCCTAAACTCCTTTTTTAATTACAAAAACAATACATTTTAGGTTATGTTTAATCATGGAAATATTTTAGATCATTTTCAAGTTCCACTAGGGGGAGAACTCAACTTAGTCAAATATTTTTATACTTCAAATCTCTTAAGACCAACTTTTCCAGTTACTATTGCTCTCTTGTAAATAAAAATTTTACCCACAAACCAAATTCTTTCAAACCCTTCATATCATAAATTACATGACTATGTAATTAGTTATTGATAAAAATAAAGGCTACCTTTTTAAAAAGTAGTTAAGAAAATTGTACTTTTGTGAATGTCTCATTTAGATGAGGAAATACTCATTTATGTACATGCTGTAGCATCCTATAGAAGGTATATTTATGAGGTTGAAGTTTATTGTATTTATTTTCAAAGAGTCTATAGTCAACTTGAAACTTTCAGGTCTGGTTCATAATCACTACCCTGCCATGTTATTCTGAGTGAACTACATTTGTAATATGCTTAATGTTCTTTATAATAATGCCTTTTCCACAGTCTTTGGAGGAGCTATTTTACATTAGTGTCTCATAGTGAATTTAATTTTTTTTTAATGTGGCATCTTTCAAACTTTAACCATTTTCCTGAGCTATTTATAAAAGTTATTGCTGAGGTTTCTTCCTCCTCAAGCAGAATGGCACTTATTAATGGATTTTAGTCACTATGTAATGCTTGTTTGGAGCAGATCATACCCTTATAGAATTAAGGGGTGAACTCTAAAGTGACATTAAATATAAAAAATATGATATCATGTATATCATTTTAATATTTTTCAGAGTAATCATTATGAACTTTACATACTGTATCATCTCACTTCATTCAGGTCTCTATAGTTTTCTTAGATAAAGCTCCAGGTCTCTATAGTTCTCTTAGATAAAGCTCCTGTTGCCAAATTTCTGTCTAAAATAATATTCATATCCTAATCACTGTACTCTTACGCTGTTTTATATTTCTGCAAAACAATTGTTCTTGCCATAAATTATACATGTTTAATGTTGTCCACATTCTCCACTAGAATGGAAGCTCCATAAGAGAGCAATGTTTGCCTGTTTTATTCAGTCACTGTCTTTCTCAGTGTTGGTATATAATGCTTAGTATATAACCATCATTCAAAAATTTGTATTTGAAGAAGTTAAATTAACATAATAATTTGTTCACCTGTTGTTTCTACAGTAAGTGGTATTTATTGTTTGTAATTTGAGTATTCAGATTTTTTTTTAATTCAGTAGTTACCACTGTATTCACACATGTATGAATTTGTATTTTTTGATCATTAGGTCACTATTGGCTAGGAAAGATAAAATGAAATAGACAGGAGTGATTGAGTCTGGGTCCCTTTTTTGCAATATCACTGAGTAGAATTTAAAGCTCTGAAAATGTATGTACATTATTGGTGTTAGTAATAACTAACATTTATTAGTTAATAATAAGTTTTTATTAATAATAAATGTTTTAATAAATAATAAATGTTTATTATTCATTAATAATATTAGTAATAACTAATGTTATTAGTAACAATGTAATAATAAAAGAGTTGGACATGACTGAGAGACAGAACAGCAATTGTTAATGGCTTTAATTACATGTGAGATGATGCCGTTGTTATCTTTTAAAGGAGAAATTTATTTTTTTCTTGCTATCTGCACATATACTTTACAAGCTAATTGAATGGCTCAGGTTAATGGAATTTCTATAAGTAGCCTGAAAAAATAAATATGATATACCTTGATCAGAATTAAAAGGGTCAGTAAACTTAGTTTTTATTGGAAATGAGAATTTTAGAATACTAAGTAACTCTGTGGTCACAATTTTTGTCTTTCTGTTTTCTTGTAATTGCTAGAGATTTTTTTGATTGGTTGACAGTATAGATTTTGAAGACAAACAACTTCTTAGCTGTCTTGTCTGACAAGTTATTTAACTTGATTTTGAATTTACTCACTCAAACCTAAAGTTATCTGCTTTAGAGTTGGTATTAAATGAGAAAGCATGTATCAAGTTATCAAGTGTTCTTTCTTCCCTAACTAGTTTCCAGAAAATCAGCTTATCAATGACCTTATGTAAAAGATCACACTCAGCATTGTAAGGGCTTCCAAAAATTACAACCAAATTTCAGAAAGTCTTCTGAGTTCCCTTTAAGATAATTTTTATCCACTCCAGATAATGAATTTATCCCTTTCCAAGAACTAGATGTAGCTTCAAATTAAGAATTGCTTTGACTTTTTTGGGGGGAGGGGGTGAACTTATTTCTGTCCACTGTAAGTTAGTCTTCATTTTTGTGTATTTAAAGTATTAAATAGCTAGCATCATTGAATACTTAAAACTTGCCAGGCATTATTATTAGCAATATATTTGTATTTACTTATTTAATCCTTGTAACAGTCATATGATGTTAGTTATTGTTAATATTCCCATCTAATAGTGGAGGAAACTGAAGCATAAAGATTTTTAAATGAGATTTTTATTGTAAGTTTAAGAACCCACTCTAACTTAAATTCCTTCCAGAACTAAAATGAAATTTTTTTTTCTTTAGTTTTACAAGTACTGTCATGTTAATTATATGGAGGTTCTTGATAGACTCCGTCCTACAGCTTTGTTACTACTAGTTCCCTGCTCTTCACCTGCGTCTTTCCATAGCTCCCATGGCTTTCAGGATGAAATTCAAATTCTGGCTGTTCTCACAAGACCATTCCTGCTCTGATTCTTACCACCCTTTCTGACTTCATTTCCTGCTTTTCCCAGTGTATACCTGTGCTTGAGCCACCATAAACTAGTTATGAACTCTTTGAATCTGTCATTGAGATTCACTCTGTTATTCTTCTCTCCTCCTTTGATCTTGCTTAGCATTTCAATGCCAGTCCAGCCAATTTTGTTGTGTCTCTGCTCTCATAACCCCCTCTGTTATAGAGCTCTGTTATTTCATCTCATATCATATTAATCATTCTCATTTAAAAGCCCAGATTGTGGAGAACAGATTAAATTATTTAAGTGGAGTATTAGTTTCCATTCAGCAAATATTTATGGAATACCTGCTATGTACTAGTCACTAAACACTTTATAAGAATTAGTGAATAAAATACATAAGAAAGATTCCTTTCCTCATTAATCAAGCTTACTGGGAGAGGAAGAAATAGGATGACCAAAACAAGTGAATCTTATAGTGTGTAATTCAGAAGATGATGAGTACAATAGAGAGAAAAATTTAAGAAAAGGAGAGTATTCAGGTGTTTAGGTAGGCTACCATTGCTATTTTAAGTAATGTGATCAGGAAAGGCTCATAAGAAGGGGTTTTTTAAACAAAGATTTGCAATGCAGATTTGTGATAGGAATGCCCTGCTAAGGGAATCAGAAGAACAAAGGGCCTAATGCCAGGGGCACATCTCAGTCCCCGAGTGGAGTAAGAGGGGACCTTAGAAGGAATTCTGAGAGGTAAATAGGGCCCAATATGTACGGCCAAGAAACTTCGGCCCTTCTCTGAGTAAGGTAGAAAATCATGGGAGGGTTCTGAGCAGAGGAGTCATCAGTTAGATGACATTTAACCTTTTAAAAAGATTAATTTGAACTTCATTCAGAAAAAAATATGCTTGTAGGAATTCATAGTATTTAGATGGGAGGAAATGGTGGTTAAAAATTGTTTCCTTCTCTTCATGGAATTTTCCACCTTTATTTTATTGATCCAAATGTTACTTACTGGTTGAGGACTATATTTTTGTATTAATACTCTCTGCACTTTCCAAGTGGTAGAACAAAACACAGAAAAGTTAAGTTTTTGCTCAGTTTGTTTAGGAAAACATATGAGAATTGAACCCAAGCCTTCTGATATTTAACTGGAATTGAGTTTGTGTTTTGATTTTTATAAAGATAAACATATTAATTTGTCATAACCATATTAAAAGCTTCTGTGAGCTAAGCACATCTATAAAATTAATGCTGCTTTGTTATAAATAATGAAAAGTTTAAAATTTAAAACAGTTCTATTCAAATCCAAATTTTTGTTCCTTTCCTGGTACCCAGTAACATTTACCCACTTTCGTTAGTTTGCCCAACAGATCACCTCTAGGGATGCCTCATATGGGCAATACCCCAACCACTCTTGGCTTAAAAACACCCACTCAGAATTCTGTTCTGACATAAAATGAGGGAGTTAGATTTAAATCAGTGTGCCCAGATCAGTAGGCAGTTTTGACAGAGATAGAGAGGAAGTGATAAAAATCTTTACCATTTAACTTAAGAAAATATATCTTAATAATGTAAAATTACAATGACATTACTAAATGATGGAGTTTATCATGAGGCTTTGTGATTAGTTTGTTTTTCCTAGTTTTCTGAGCTAATTTAACTTGTTAATAGTTTCACAGCAGGTGGTAGTTTATATGCCAACTCTTGACTAACAGACTTCTTTTTGGAGGATTTTTTTCCCCTTTAAGTACAGTGGTTTCTGTTTTGAGCAACTTATTTAAATATTAAAATGTTTTTCATTTTTCTTTCATGATCTTTCTTGAATTTTTAAGCATTTTTAAGTTAGGAAAATAGCTATTTTGTCATTTTATCTGGTCTTAATACTAGGTCTCAACAAAGGGAGTTAATGTATACAGAGTGTTTTATTCAGCTTGCTATCTTATCTGGTCATTAGGTATTGTAAATTACGTTAATTTTTTTTAACGAAAGTGCTCAGAACTGGTTCTCTGGTCTCCAGCTTTATGCAATTAAATATATAAAGTATGCAATTAAATATAAAGGGATTAAGTATCTAGAGGTTTTTAAGATATTGCTGTATCTAGGAATGAAGGATGTCATTCACTTACCTGAGACCGGCTCTTAATAGCATCTGAAGAATTAATGAAAGAATTAAGAATTAGACCCTCACTATCAGTGATCATCTTGTGTTATTAAAAGTTAGTTTAGGGAATTCCATGGTGGTCCAGTGATTAGGACTTGGTGCTTTCATGCCATGACCAGGGTTCAGTCCCTGTGTATGTGTACTCTCTTGTGTCCGACTGTTTGCCATCCCATGAACTGTAGCCTGCCAGGTTCCTCTGGCTGTGGGATTTCCCAAGCAAGAATACTGGAGTGGGTTGCTGTTTCCTTTTCCAGGGGATCTTCCTGACCCAGGGATCAAATCCGCATTTCTTGCCATCTAGTCTGCTGGGATGGAGAAGGCAGTGGCATCCCACTCCAGTACTCTTCCCTGGCAAATCCCATGGACAGAGGAGCCTGGTAGGCTGCAGTCCATGGGGTCGCTACTAGTCGGACAGGACTTCACTTTCACTTTTCACTTTCATGCATTGGAGAAGGAAATGGCAACCCACTCCAGTGTTCTTGCCTGGAGAATCCCAGGGACGGGGGAGCCTGGTGGGCTGCCATCTCTGGGGTCGCACAGAGTCGGACACAACTGAAGCGACTTAGCAGCAGCAGTGCATTGGGAAGAGGATTCTTTACCATTGTGCCACCTGGGAAGCCCTACTAAGGGAACTAAGAGGCCATAAGTAGTTTAGTGTGGCCAAAAAAAATTTTTTTTAATTAGTTTATGTACACTTAGCACATAGATCTTGATTTCTAATACCATTCTCCAATAAAAGAAACCAAGGCTCCTCAGAGAAATAGCTGATTCCAGGCCTGGAACGTGAAATATACAAGATGAGCCTGGATATCTTACAATGTCAGAAAATAAGGAAGTGCTCCAAAACAAAATAAAATAAAACCCTACATTAATGGAACAGAGAGAGGCCAACGGAAAGAGCACCCAGTGGCCAAAGGTGGAACAATATTTAAAATAGGAAAATATTATTAACATAGTAGTAGATTATAGATCAAGGTGCAGTGAGTTAATAAATTAATAAATGAGGAAGAAGAGATAAATCTCTATGCAGAAGAATTCCAAATAATTTTTGTAGATACTCTGCCTTTAAAAGGGAATCATAAATTTCTACTCTTTAAATGTAGGCTGTGCACAGTGACTTCCTTCCATGGAGTCCGGAATGGAAAGGGTAAGGAAAAAAGACTTTTTTTTGTTTTAAATATTTATTTATTTGGTTGAATTGGATCTTAGTTGTGGTGCTGTGGCTCAATAGCTCTGCAGCACCTGGGATCTTAGTTCCCTGACCAGGAACTGAACCTGCATCCTCTGTATTGGAAGGCAGATTCTTAACCACTGGACCACCGGGGAAGTCCCCAACACTCACTTTTTAAAAGAAACCTGACAAAACACTGCCTAACCTAGATAATCAAATCAGCATCAACAGTTGTAAATCACACTGATAGTGTATAGTCTTAATAGGATGTGATGAAATGGCACTTTACCTCTGTGGTCTTCCAGTAACCCATAATCACATTCTTACTATGAGAAAAATATCAGACAAATTTCAGTAGTGGGGCATCTGACAAAACACCTGACCAGCATGCCTCAAACTGTCAAGGTTATCAAAAACGTGGAAAATCTGAGAGACTATCACAGCTAAGAGGAACCTAAGGAGACTCACAACAACCAAATGTAATGTGGTATCCTGCATAGATCCTAGAACAGAGAAAGGACTTTAGGTTTAAAACAAAAAACAAAAACATCTAAGAAAATCTGAATAAACGTTAAATGTTAGTTACTAACAGTGTATCAGTGTTGGTTCATTAGAAGATAATAGGGGAAACGGTGCAGAGGAGTATACGATGCTTGTCTCAGTTTTTTGTAAACTGAAAACTGTTTGAGAATCAAAGTCTGTTATAAAAAATAATTTATGGGAATTCCCCGGAGCTCCAGTGTTCAGGACTCAGTGCTCTTACTGCAAGGGGCCTGGGTTTAATCCCTGATCAGGGAACTAAGATCCCACAAGCCATGCAATGCAGGTGGGAAAAAAAAAAATTTTTTTTTTTCAATTTTTTAAAAATTAAAAGTACTTTATAAAAATTCCATGGTTTTTAGGAACCCCTGAAATTTGATAGAATTTTAAGTATAGGTCACAAAATTGATCTGTTTCTAATTAAATTGATTTATAAGAAATATTTTCTAGCTTTTGGACCTTGTGCAAATGCTTATTTTTTTCATGTGTATATTTAACTGATCTAGTAAGAAACATCACTTTAAAAATGTGTTTGTGTCAGTAGGAGAAGGAGACAGTGGAACAAATTGAGGGAATAGCATAGAAATATATATATTACCATATGTAAAATAGATAGCAAGTGAGAATTTGCTTTGTGACATAGGGCACACAACCCAGTGTTCTGTGACAACCTAGAAGGATGGGATGGGGTGGGAGAAGGGAAGGGGGTCCAGGAGGGAGGGGACATATGTATACCTGTGGCTGATTCATGTTGATGTATGGCAGAAACCAACACCATATTGTAAAGCAATTATCCTCCAATTAAAAAAAGAAAATGCAATTAAATCAATCTTAAAAGTGAGAAAAAACTTATTTTCCTTTCCATACTTTTCAACTTATTTTATTATTTCTTAAAAAATTTGTATGTACTTTTTTTTCTAGTTACTAAAACATAAAGAGTATTCAAACCTTTTTGTCTGTGACTTGAAATTACAGGAAATTGTTTTAGAAACTTAGCAATAGTGCATGATATGAGTATGGTTTGTTTTTAGATGTTTCAAATGAGTCACCTTGAAGTCATGGAGAGGCTACCATTTACCACATTTACTATTCTGAATAATTGTTCCTAAGGCAAAGTACAAATCAGTAAAAACCTACTAAAGCTTAGTGGTTGCTATTGATGTTTCAGTAAGGTTATGTTGATTAATCACAGTGATTGCTTATCAACTGTCACGGATTTATTCAAATCATTGTGTTTTCTGCTACTATCATAATTTCATATGTAGTTATAATTTACTTAATATATTTTGCTTTAACTGAAAAATATCACATTAGGACTTAGAAATTGTGCTGCTTGTTGCAAGTTAATATGGTTGCCTCTGTGACCGTTGAACATAGTTTCATAATATAGCCTTTAAAAAAAGTATTATTTAACCTTTAAAACAGTCAAGATAGTGCCTTTTAATGGTCTCTAAAGTGGTTTAATTTTTACTGGGTAGAAAAAGAGCTCTTATATATCTTTATGTAGCATAATCTCTTTTTGTTACATTTGTTATCTGTGGGTATAATTTAAAATATTTTTTTAATGTAAGCTTTACACTTGCATTTGAAACTAAGCAACCTGCATTGTGTCATGACCCTTCTAATACCACAAACCTTCTGTAATACTACTCCGAGCGAAAAACCCACATCCTATGTATAACCTTAGATTTATTTTGAAATCTCGATGAAGAGAGCATAGAGAGATTACTAATTGTTTCTGTTATTTCCTTTAAGGGTGTGATGTCTATTTGTAAACCATGTTTTAAGTTTTACTTTGTCAGGCTTAAAATGTTAAAGTATACCAAGTACTGATTTCCTATTCAAGAGTTCCTATATAAAAGTTTAAAAACTAATATGTTTCAGTTTAGAATTGGGTAGTATATTAGATATCTGTAGGGCATTCAAGAAAGGAGAAAGCAGTGGAACTGACAGTAGCCAGTATTTCTAATACCACTGGCCAGCACAATACTAGCAAACAGTTGCAATTTAAACAATAAGCTACCCCCACCCCGTTTTATTCCCACTCTTTTATTACTTCCTATTTTAGGTTTGGTTTGTATTCTCTATGTAACTTCTTAAGATGGATGCATAAATCTAACATTTTTAGTATTTAAAAGCATGGTTAACTACTCATCATAAGGAGAATGGTTAAACCATAGTAGATGCATATTTATGAAAGTCTGTATCTTTAAGAAAGAATAAGGAAAGCTTTGCAAGACATAATGAGAAAAATTATAGACAATGTGTGTGATAATTCCATTTGTATATGTTAAAAAGTATCCGTGTGTGTGTGTAAGTACATTAGGATGTCTTCTCTGGTTTTAAAGTCTTTGAGTGGTCTGGCTCCTGCCTACTTCTGTGACCGAATCATAAACCACATTCCCCTTCACATCATGCTCTAGCAGCACCAACTTTCTTTTTGTTTCTTGAATCAAGCTCATTCACTCCTACAGGTTTTTGCTCTTGCTCTTCCCTATATTTGGAATGCTGTGCTCCCTGATCTTCCCATGGCTGATCCCTTCTCGTCATTTATATCTAAATTTAAAAGTCACCAACTCATAGAGATTTTTCCTGACCACCTTTGTCAAGTAAATCCCTAATGCTGTTACTCTCTATTTCATCATCGTGTTTTATATTATTTGTAGCTCTTATAAGTGTCTGAAATTAACTTCACTTTAAAAATTAATTCACAGACACATGTAATATTAGAACCTTGCTTGTCTTATTTACTGGTGTATACTGTGTGCCTGGCATATAATGGGTGATCAAAAAATAATTGTTGAATGAATCTTAGGGAGCAGGAAGCAGCCATATGTATGAAAACTTAATATTCTTATGCCACAGGAGCAGGTAGGTTCAAAGTACTGTTTTTCTTGAAATATAATTGATGTTCTACAGTATTATATGAGTTTCAGGTGTGTAAATACTGAACAAAATTCATTTGTTTAAATACTGCCCCAGCGGTGGACTGAAACTGCTCTTATAATTTCCTACCCCAACCATCTAACAAAATAGTATTTTTTTTTTTAAGGCACATGCTTTCCCACTAAAAGGATCTTAGCCTTTCAAATAAACTTTCAAAGGAAAAGCTAAGGAAAGAAAGAAAACTGTTTTAGAGCACAAAGGCCTACTAGAGCTCAGCTTCTAACCTCAACTATCTTCCCCTCTCCTTTGTCACCACGCTGTATAAGTAAGTCAACAAAACCCTCAGAGCATTCAGTCATATCCCAAATGTGGCCAGAAGGAAAATAAGTATGTCTGACTGAGATGTTGTAGAAACTTTTAGAAGGAACGCAGTGAAAGAGATTAGAAAGTGAACATCCGAGTCTTAATTAAAGTGAAGGCCTTGGAACAACACACTCGATTTCGGAAATTTTCTGAATCCTTAAGCCCAGATTTTGGCCTGTATCCCCCCAGTTAGGTAATACGAAATATCCAAGAAAACCTCAGAAGAATAAACAGAGCCCTTGTTTAGGTAGGTTCTTCCTTTCCCCATGCTATCCCTCAGACCATGGAGAAATGAAAATAAACTTGAGCTTGGAGGGCACAGAAAATAGATTTTAAATATAATAGAAAAAGACTTACTGAGTAACTCACACCATTAGAGCATTTAGAATATGCTGGGAGAGAGTGAGGGCAAGAGGAGAAGGGGATGACAGAGGATGAGATTGTTGGATGTCATCACCCATTCAACGGACATGGGTTTGGGTGGACTCTGGGAGTTGGTGATGGACAGGGAGGCCTGGCGTGCTGCGATTCATGGGTTCCCAAAAAGTCAGACACAACTGAGCGACTGAACTGAACTGAACACCATTGCAGAAATCACAAAAGAATCACCTATTCAATGGACCGTGCTGAAAATTGGACTATTGGCGTAGAAGAAAAGCTTGAGAACATATTCACAGTGAATGTAGAGGTTAAGAAGGTAAAGCATATTAGTTAATCTGACAGATACTCTAACACTGAGGATAATTGGTATCCCACCACAAATGGAAAGAAGATATATGCAAAAATAAGCAAAAAGAGGTCCTTGAAATTAATGAAGATTCAAATATGCAAATTAAAAGAATACCCCGTGTTCTAGGAAAATTTGACGCTATGCTCCATCAACACTTAAAGCAAATTATGTACAAAGTTATATGGGAAGATTAAAGACTTGTCCTCCAGATTGCTCACAGCATATTCAGTGCCAGAAATCGACAGAGCAATGGCTATGCTGCAGTCTTCAGTACGAGAGCCACTAGCCAGTCTCTTGTGGTTGTAGCCTCATGTTGCACAGTAGCTACTAGCTACCATATTAGATAGTGCAGATAGAGAACATTTCCATCACTGCAGAAAGTTACCTTAGTGCTAGTCTACAACATTCTGAGTTTGGCTGACCCAGAAATATTATAGTCAAACATTGTGTAAACCAGACAAACAGGTTGACATTTTCCAGTGTGAAAAGGTTGGCAGATTACTACTTTCATAATCTTGAAAAAAGTTACTAGATAGTGAAATCCAACTTTAAACAAGTTAAAATAAAGAATGATGAAATACAGGCACTATTTGGGAAAATGGAAAAATACTGAATCTGTTTAAATATAGAACCAACACTTTAAAAATATGGGAATAATGGTTCCAAGTGAGAGAGGTTTAATTTTTTTAATAAACTTTGACAATGTAAAAATAACATAACTAGTAAAAATCTAAAAGTGGAAGGGAAGGGGCCTTGAAAGCAGGTATAAATGCACTCATATCCAAGCAAGATAGTCGATCAATACCACACACATTTAAAATGTTAGTAAGATGTAGACTCTAACATCTTAATGATTTTTGTAATCTCTTCTATTTTGAGGTTTTCTAAAAAAGGAAATTATCTCTCATACTGAAGACATGCTTTGCATTCACTGTATTTTGTTTTCCTGTTAATTTCAGCTAATGTTTAATTTTCACTTTTGTATTTTTAGCTTTTCTTAACTTGCTTAAAGAGAACATGTAAATTTTACAGAAACAATTATTTTTCTTAAAGTCTAGGTGCACATATTACGTATTCCAAGATGTTAACATTGATCAGTTCTGAAGAGTATGAATAGAAACAATTGTTACTGTCTTTGTTTTTTTAATTAAAATTTTTTTCCTGCATTTTCCTCCTCAAGTATTTAAGTTCCAGTGTACAAAAGGTGAACTCCACATCCTAAGCTAAAGGTGATTAATGATTGATAGAGGAATATATGCAGAGGAAAAATGACTCTGGAAAAATGTAACTGTATTATTCATAGCCAAGCCAAACCACCTCACTGAAATTGTTGAGAAAGGAAATTAATTTTATAGTTCAGTTCACTCGCTCAGTCGTGTCCGATTCTTTGCAGCCCCATGGACTGCAGCACGCCAGGGTTCCCTGTCCATCACCAACTCCCAGAGCTTACTCAAACTTGTGTCCATTGAGTCAGTAATGCCATCCAACCATCTCATCCTCTGTCATCCCCTTCTCCACCCACCTTCAGTCTTTCCCAGCATCAGGGTCTTTTCAAATGAGTCAGTTCTTCACATCAGGAGGCCAAAGTATTGAAGTTTTAGCTTTAGCATTAGTCCTTCCAATGAATATTCAGGACTGATTTCCTTTAGGATGGACTGGTTGAATCTCCTTGCTGTCCAAAGGACTCTCAGGAGTACTAATTTGAAATTTATAAACTATTATTGACATTATGTGGCGGTCTTTGGTTTATCTTTGTTTTTTTGTACTTGGTCTCCCTTGACTTCACATGGGATGGGATTACTGAATTTGTAAGTAATATTTTAATTTTTTCACACTGACCCTCTATACTTAAAGTATCTGGCTCCCTGTCAAGTTCTTTCAGGGGTGAGGAGGAGGTGCTGTGCCACGTGGTTTGCAGGATCTTAGTTCCCCAACCAGGGATTGAACCCATGCTGCCTACAGTGGAAGTGCAGAGTCCTAGCCACCCGACTGCCAAGGAAGTGCCCCTATCAAGATCTAATGGGTTGATAAAGATGCTTTTTAGCAAAATTATCTGTACGTGTATCCTTTAAACAAGCCACAGAAAGGCATGTCTTATCCTTGAGATGAATATATAGGAATCATATATATGGTCATCTGATGCTAAGGAAGGTACATGAGAAAATTTGACAGCTAACAACTTTTGTCTTACTAATACTCTTTACAGAGGGTCCAGAAAAAGATAAACGAGTAACATAAGCAATGTCATTTTTGGAAAACAACAATTGTAGCACATTTCCTGTTGTGATTTGTCTTAGAATTAAGGTACTAGTAATGAAATGTGATTTCTATTCTTGGCTAGCCATGTGACCCTTGATGAGTTAGCCATGACTCTGTTTAATCTTCTAGTGCTGTTGTCACCAGGCTGTGCTTAGATCAATTCATCTATGAGGACAATATTCTAGGAAAGCACCTTACCAAAAGAGAACACATATTATGAGTCTATCAGTCTTGAGAAAATCTGGTTAAGAGAAAGAAGTGCTGATATAAGAATCCAGAGGATGAGAATAATATATCTAGATCACAATTGTCATCAAGCTGGGAAAGGGCAATCTAGGGAAATAAAAGTGATGGATAGTAAAATGACAGAGTGATGAAATGATGTTTGCATAGATCTGGAAAGGCTTTTTGTAACTAATTCTTCAGAAGTCTTGGTTTCTTAGTACTCCCCAAAGGGTTTGTCTGGTATTAACTCAGCCTAGCATAACAGTGTTTATCGTTAGTAAATGGATACATCATCATATATCCTTTCCTCATAGGGGAAAAGTGAGACAAAAGCTGCTCTACCATGCATAAAAGTACGTATTTGGAGTTAAGTTTGCGTTATCAAAAACAAAAAAACAAGAAACAAAACAGAGATAAATCTTTCGCTGAGATGATAACCCCCATGACATGAAATTTAAAGAAAATTAAAATCTGACAGCTTCAACTATCCAGAAGATGAATCACGTTTTCTTCAGTTAACAGTTTTCTAGCAATGAGCACTCTCTCAGTAAGCAAGATAAAGCTTAATGAGTGGTTGTTTTATGCTTTTTTTTTTAAAGGTTAGGTGGGACAGTTACTAACTCCTAGAGGGTGCATGCTGGAATATATAGTAGTAAAATGTCGTACTTGCAGTTAGCATTCAGATGGTTCAAACAATATATATAAATAGAACAAAAGCAAATGTGGCAAAACAGTAATTGGTGAATTTAAGGAGTATATGGATATTGTACTGTAATTTCAGCTCTTCTGTAGATTTAAAACTTTTAAAAACTAAAAAGCTAGAGAAAACTTTTTGCAAGAAGTTAATGATAGACTACATGCTTTTATATTTGATCTAGGGTGCTTTCTACTACCTCATCTACACATCTAGTATATTAAGTAGGTGTTAACTGGTTAAATTCTTTAAAAAAAAAAAAAAAAAAATCTTCTAAGCAAATTATCTGGTTGTAAAGAGTATGAAAAAACCTATGACTTGAAACATAGCTTTTAAAATCTGCTATCTTCCTGTCTAAGGAAGTGTCCTTCCTGTGGCAATATAGGGTAAGTTATAACCAGCATTAAAAACATAGATAAAGAAACAAACAAGAATGGACTCTTAGGCTTGGCTATTACAATTTCTCTTTAAAAATGAGACTAATTCATGAATTTAAACAAACCTGGACCCCTGCCACTTTTCTCACTGCCACAATACTTTTTAATGTAAAAACCACACTTTTCTTCCAGACACTTGTTCAAAGCAACTTAACAACATATTTATCTCAGTTTTATTGCAGCATAACATGCAAAATCATGCTCCTTAGAGCTATAGAGCATACACTTCACGTTTTCTCTTCCATCTTTTAGCTTGATAGGCATCACCATACTTAATTGTTCAACCTTTTAAATAGTATGTTGGAGTATAGTAGATATAGGTGAAGATATTTCTCATTAAAATGTCTACTTTCTGCTGTGGCTTGTACAAATACATAATTCATTTTTTCCCTGCTGACCACAGCATTTATGATTTTTCAATCAATAGGTTGAAAATATTCCAGTAACAGAATATTGTCACATCCTGACCACAGTCCATCTCTACCTCATTCTTTCTATGATTAAAGCTCCCTAAAATTGCAGGAACAAAACAGGTGAAAACATATGCCTAAGGTTGTTAATCAACAATATAGGTGGTTGAATACCAGCATCAGTACTCTAAGTAAAAGACTTCTCTATACACATTCATGGGTTGTATTAAAGAACATAACTCTGGGGCTATTAACAATCTGTTACCTGATTAAAAATTTACAGAATTGGATTCCATTTTCTCTTATTTATTGCCATATCTCCTCATAAATATTGCTGTTTTTTTTTCTTTTTAAGTTTTAAAATAATTGTTTTCTTGGTACCCAGATCCTTGGGTTTTTTTTTCATTCTTTAGAATAGTTAGTTTTCAGTCTTACAGGTCATATGTGTAGAATTTTCTCAGATCCTAAACATTTTATTTAGTTCCTCATCATACATTACCAAACTTTAAAATTATATTTTCTGTTTGAGAGCTAGGTTAACCAAGAAAGGGATTTGAGTTCAAAATTGAACCAACCTCTGTAGACAGGGAACTGACCAGCTGAAACTATCACGGAAATAACATGAAGTGAAACTGATAGCAGAATTGAAAGAAATTAAAGAACCCTTGACAGCTCTCTTCTATTTTTGTTTTTAAATGTATTTGTTCTGGAAACATAGAGACTGTTTGTAAATAAGTTTTTGAGTCTTGGTCATTTACATTTACACAACAACATTCACTGTTGTTGTAGTTTAAAAAATATCTCCTTTTTAAAAAAATATATAAAATTACACTATGTAAATTCTGTAATGAGTATCAACTCATAAAGTATTGAGATTTTTAAGAAATAAATAAACATTTTATACTTGGCATATGAATTTTAGATTTGTGTTTTTTAAGAAATAGTTAATTTTCAAAAATAGTTCAAACCAGTGCGTTTCAGTGTAGTTTTGTCACACTGGTTATGTCAGAATAACCCGTTGTTTAGAGATTTCAAGCTCTATTCCCAGACATTTAGAATTCAGTAGATCAGAAATAAATTCCCTTAATCTATAAGTTTACAAAACTCCCAAAGTAATGTTTTTTTTCATAATCATCTTTGGGAATCATTGTTTTAAGCATTTCATAGGTTATGTTTACATTATGGTGTTTGTTTCCTTGGGCTTCCCAGGTGACGCTAGTGGTAAAGAACCTGCCTGCCAATGAGACACAAGAGACATGTGTTCAATCCCTGGGTTGGGAAGATCCCTGGAGGAGGGTACACAACCCACTCCAGTGTTCTTGCCTGGAGAATCCCATGGACAGAGGAGCCTGGCGGGCTACAATCCATAGGGTCTCAAAGAGTCGGACTTGACTAAAGTAGCACATGTGCATTTACTTAGACATATTTTTTTAAATATTTATCAGGATGTTTTATTGCAGGTAACAGAAAATCCATTTCTGGTTTTGTTTATGGCATAAATAATATGGCTTAAATAAATACTAAATGGTATTTATTGGCTTATGTGCCTGAAAAGTCCAGAAGTTATGCTTTAGGAAAAGTTTAGTTTGAGCTCCATCTTGTATTTAACCATGAATCTTAAGGCTCTACCCTCCTGATCATTTTTATCTTCTGGAAGTTTTCCTTACTGTGTTAAAATGGCTAACAAGTGAGCTTTATACCCACGTGTCATAATATCCAGAATAAGAAACTATACCCCATACTTTGTGGCAAAAGTTTTGAGTGTCACACTTTGAGAAACTCCTGAACCAATCACTATGTAAAATAGATGTGTTTATCTTGTTTGGGTTAAATTCCACCAATCAGGGCCTACATATGGAGTTGAGGATCAGGATAATTCCAATCCTATTACCACTACATAATGAAGGAGAGAGAATGGATCTTGAGGTAACAACCAGAAAATCTACTGTATGTTATTATAGAGATGAACTATAACTTGTGATTTCCCTGGTGGCTCAGACGGTAAAGCGTCTGTCTACAATGCAGGAGACCCGGGTTCGATCCCTGGGTCGGGAATATCCCCTGGAGAAGGAAATGGCAATCCACTCCAGGACTATTGCCTGGAAAATCCCATGGACAGAGGAGCCTGTTACTATAGAGATGAACTGTAACTTAGCCTGCTCCAAAATTATATTCTGTTTAATGAAGTACTGATTGTATGGTTTAATCATATTCCTTTTTCATTTCTTAAGTTTTCAGTAAAATGTGAAGAAAGCAGTGTCCATTCTAGAGCAAAACATGGATTTCTGTTTTGCTTGTTTTACTTTTTGTCCCCACTACTTGGCATGTGGAATCTTAGTTTCCTGACCAGGAGTCGAACCCACATTTCCTGCAGTAGAAACATGGGGTCTTAACCACTGGACTGCCAGGAAAGTCCCAAAACATGGATTTTTAAGTGAAGAATCATTAAGTAACTTTGGGAGATAAGAACAGTTTGGACCAAGTGCTTACTTACTTTTTAGCAGACTGGGAAGGGAGAGGAAATTAGTTGTTTTTTATTGATGGCTTCTTCCAGTACTTTATTATGAAAAATTTGGAAAACACAGAAGTTGAAAGAATTGTATAGTGAACACCATAAATTCACCACCTCCATTCTAAAATTAATATTTTGATATATTTGTTTTATCTCGTTTTATCAGATACTCACCTATCCACCATTCTAGCGAATTTATTTTTTCAATGCATGTCAGAGTAAGTTAAAGTTGTCATCCTTAACCCCAGTCACTTAAGCTTGCATATTATTAACTAAAATTATTAATGACCTTTTGACTAAGAGGTTCATATATAAAGTTCAGTGACTTGAGGCCTTAATATGAATTAGATTATTTTAGACATCATAATGATAATTACTAAAATTATTTTTCAAAAGTAGATCCAAGTGTGAAATGTACATTAAAGCTTTTATAAATGTCACTTTATGCTATCTTGATGTAAAGTTTCTTTTGCTGTGTGACAAAAAATATTTAAGGTCTGTTCATTGAAATTGCCGAATGCCAAAATTGTTGACACGTTGGATCTCTCTTCCTTTAAGTTTGTTACTTACCTTATTGTTTTGCTTAGGAAACCAGTTAACTGGCAATCTGTTGTTATCAGCTGGACCAAAACAAAACCTCAAGAAAATTCAGGTTCCTGGTAAATTTACCACTGTAGCTGACATTTTCCCACTGTCTTATCAGAAAGAACCATGTGGACATTTCTTGAAAATAGAAAGGTGTAAAAATACTTTCAAAAAAACTCCTTCAATTCAGTTCAGTCGCTCAGTCGTGTCCGACTCTTTGCGACCCCATGAATCGCAGCACGCCAGGTCTCCCTGTCCATCACCAGCTCCCGGAGTTCACTCAGACTCACGTCCATCGAGTCAGTGATGCCATCCAGCCATCTCATCCTCTGTTGTCCCCTTCTCTTCCTGCCCCCAATCCCTCCCAACATCAGAGTCTTTTCCAATGAGTCAATTCTTCGCATGAGGTGGCCAAAGTACTGGAGTTTCAGCTTTAGCATAAACATTAGATAATTGAATGAACTGCCACAGAAATAAAATTAAATTGATACCTACTTATTAGACTATAGCAGTTATATATGTTCTTTGGTATTGTAAGCATACAGTTATTCAGTTTTTACATTTAAAAAGAATCTTTGAAAGACTTTATATTAACATATTTAAGTGAGACCCTATTTGTAGAATATAAAATCATAGACTTACAGATAAAACATCATTTTTATACATTTCAGTTCATTATATAGCATTCAGGACATCTCTTACTTTTTATCTCTGTTATTGAAATATCAGCTATATTCCCTTAAAGCCGGCTATTGAATCAAAATACCCCAAGCGGAGCTTTCCGCTTGTATCTGTCTCCCTGGTGTGCTCCTAATGTGTGATGGTGTGCCTGGATGGTAATTGTCTTCTGGGGTCACTGCTAAAGCCTGGAGCCGCTTATTCACTCTTGCTCTTTCTTCAGTTTAGCCAGTGCCTTACAGGTTGTTTACTGGGGTATCTGTCCACAGAAACAGTGATTTAATAGGCATCAGAATGTTTTTATTTTTAAAAGTTTTTTAAAAAACTAACAGTAATCTTTATATTTAAATTAAAAAGAACAACTATATGCAGTTAGAGTTCATCAAATATACAGTGTTTCTCTTTGAAATTCTGCCTTTTTCCCTACAGTTAATAGACATTGAAAGGACACCTATTTTTAACTATAAAATCTAAAAGGACTTCTTTGATTTTCACAAGTGTCTTTCACGAGTCTTTTTTTTAAGTTAAAAGCTTTCTATTTTTTATTGTAAAATTTCTTAACTGCTCTGTTTTTTCATTAAATTCTACCTTCCCTCCAAAGAAATCAAAGTGCTATAGCAAACTTTTTAGCCAAACCCTACAATGACCCACCTTCGGAAGAAACAAATCTTTGGAGTCATTTGATCATTTTTTGTAAAACAGACTTAATGATTTCTGTCTTGCCAAGCCTTTTTTCCAATGGTCTTTATTATTACTGGTCATTCTACAGCCATTCAGACCTAAAGCACTTCTACATTCTTACAGCTTTAGCACTTACCTTGGGCTTTGTCGTTTTTTGTTGTTGTTTAGTTGCTAAGACATGTCCAACTCTTAGTGACTCCATGGACTATAGCCTACCAGGCTCCTCTCTCCATGGGGTTTTCTAGGCAAGAACACTGGAGTGGTTTTGCCATTTTATTTACCCTGAAAATGTTACATTATCCCACATGATATCATTGCTCTATGATGACCAAAATCCTCAAGAGTTTTAACTTTATTGAGGACCTAATTAAAAATCACCTTTATCCAAGTATGATTCCAAACCATAAACATTTAGCTTATTTCATTCAGAAGGATATCTTCCAAGTAATAGATTGCGCTTACCATTTAATCACCTATTTCAAGAGAATGAATAAGACATAGTAATAAAATTAGACTAAAATAAAAAGCCAGCTGAACACATATATTAAAATGGATAATTCTTATCACATTTCCTGGCTTTGGAAATATAGTTACTTACTATATTTACTCCTTGGAAGAAAAGTTATGACCAACCTAGATAGTATATTCAAAAGCAGAGACATTACTTTGCCGACTAATGTCCGTCTAGTCAAGGCTATGGTTTTTCCTGTGGTCATGTATGGATGTGAGAGTTGGACTGTGAAGAAGGCTGAGTGCCAAAGAATTGATGCTTTTGAACTGTGGTGTTGGAGAAGACTCTTGAGGGTCCCTTGGATTGCAAGGAGATCCAACCAGTCCATTCTGAAGGAGATCAACCCGGGGATTTCTTTGGAAGGAATGATGCTAAAGCTGAAGCTCCAGTACTTTGGACACCTCATGCGAAGAGTTGACTCATTGGAAAAGACTCTGCTGGGAGGGATTGGGGGCAGGAGGAGAAGGGGACGACCGAGGATGAGATGGCTGGATGGCATCACGGACTCAATGGACGTGAGTCTGAGTGAACTCCGGGAGATGCTGATGAACAGGGAGGCCTGGCGTGCTGCGATTCATGGGGTCGCAAAGAGTCGGACGTGACTGAGCGACTGAACTGAACTGAACTAAAAATATGCTACCCTTTCTCATGTCACATAGGATTTAGAAAGTACATTCTGTAAGAATAATGGCTTTATTTTATTTATATTAATGAATATTCTCCTTCCAAATTTTTTTTTCTACATTCTTCCTTGTCTTCCTTCTTCTTTCAGTTATTCACTACTTAATCCTTTCTACCTGACATCATCTTTTCCATCTTTGAGATATACAGAACTAAAGGTGGAGTAAGTCTAGAGCCAAAGAAAATCTTAGAATGAGATATAGTCATGCAACAGACTGAATATAGGTAGTGGGTTCATTAGTCTTTATTTTATTACACTTTTGTTCTTATTCTTCCTTTGAAATATTTCATTTAAAAGGTGGATGATTAAAAATAAGATGTAGGCATAAGAACATGTGGGACTTCCCTGGTGGCTCAGACAGTTAAGCGTCTGTCTACAATGTGGGAGACCCGGGCTCAATCCCTGGGTCGGAAAGGTCCCTGGAGAAGGAAATGGCAATCCACTCCAGTACTATTGCCTGGAAGATGCCATGGACAGAGGAGCCTGGTAGGCTACAGTCCATGGGGTCGCAAAGAGTCAGACACAACTGGGCGATCTTCACTCTATAAGAACATGTAAGTCGTATTGGACAACTGTAAATTGATAATATGGATCATATTAGCTTAGGGCCATAGAAAAAAGTAGCTATAGCATTTTAAATTCTTTTGGTATTGCAATTCCTGTTTAAATCAGTGGGAAAAGTGCAAGTGTTAGTCATTTAGTCATGTTCTACTCTTTGCAACCCCATGGATTGTAGCCCACCAGGCTCCTCTGTCCATGGGATTTCCTAGGTAGGAGTACTAGAGTGGGTTGCCATTTCCTCCTTCCTAACCCAGGGATCGAACCTAGGTCTCCTGCATTATAGGCAGATTTTTTACCGTCTGAGCCACCAGGGAAGCCCTTAAATCAGCAGAGGCTAAAATAAGTATTTTTGTAACAAATCTAAGAAAGCTAATTTGTGAGTCCTTTGCATAGATCTCCATATATTCTGCTTCATTATTTCTCATGGTCAGAGTGCCATAATTTAAGGTAGAAAATGTGTCATCTATTGTTGTGACTCTTGAGCATCCAGTTCACTCAGTCTTTCATTTAAGTGTCCTTATCTAGGAAATAGGAATAAAAATGGCATCACTGACTCAATGGACATGAGTTTGAGCAAGCTCCAGGAGATGATGAAGGACAGGGAAGCCTGGAGTGCCACAGTGCTTAGGGTCGCAAAAAAATCCTACACGACTGAGGGACTGAACAACAACAGTTACACACGTTGTGATGATTACATGTAAAGGGCTTAGAACAATTCCTAGCTCGTTGTAAGCCTGTCTTTCTCTACCACCACTCCTCCAACAGAGAAGCTCTACAGAAAACTGAGTAGCTATTTTCTCAGTTGTTCTAAGGATGATACAAAGCTAGTACCATTTTAGATGTATAGGAGGTAAGTTGGATCATTACATACAAGGATACTTCAGGCATTAGGGCTTAATTCCTGTGATAAGTAATATGAGTTTATATGCTCAGTCACGTCCGACTCTTTGCAGCCCCGTGGACTATATGTAGGCCGACAGGCTCTTCTGTCTGTGGAATTTTCCAGGCAAGAATACTGGAGTGGGTTGCCATTTCCTTCTCGAGGGCATCTTCCTGACCAGGGGCTGATCCTGTGTCTCCTCCATTGCAGGCAGATTCTTTACCCACTGAGTCACTGGGGAAGCCTTTGGGGGAACCTCAACTGTGAAGGCCTGATAAGTGCTCAAGATATGTTAGCTTTTATTTTTTTGGTTGTAAGTGACAGATCCATATTCAAACTGGTTTAAATAATCGAGATTTTATTGGTTTATATAAATGAAAAAAATCGGTGAGGAAGGCTTCAGAGATGGTTTGATTAGGATTTTGTTTTGGTATCCTTGCTGTCCTATTGGTTCTGCTGTCATTTCTCTGGCCATCGTATTAATATTTCTAACTAAATTTTCAAAAGAATTTTTATCTTAAATATGGGAATATGGCTAAAAACCATCAGGTGTCTTATGTATTTTGAAGGTGCTGTATGTTTGAAATATAGTAATTGTTAAATTAATTCTTTTTTTAGATGATTATATGTGATATCCATGTGTTTAAATGTATAAGAAAAGTTTTAAAGCCTGTGGAGTAGGGAATGGCAATCCACTCCCATATTCTTGCCTGGAGAATTCCTTGAACAGAGGAGCCTGGAGGGCTACAGTCCATGGGGTCACAAAGCGCGGACACGACTGAGCATTAACACTGACTAGACAGAAACAGTAGTAGTTCTTTTGTTGTTGTTTAGTTGCTAAGTCTTTTCCAACTCTTTTGTGACCCCATAGACTGTAGCCTGCTAGGCTCCTCTTGCCAAGAAATTTCCATGGAATTTCCCAGGCAAGAATCCTGGAATGGGTTGCCATTTTCTTCTCCAGGGTATCTCCCTGACCCAGGGATCAAACCCACATCTCCTGCATTGCAGGCGGCTTCTTACCACTGAGCCACCAGGGAAACTCAATTGTTTTTTTACCTCTCTACAAATATTAGTTACATCAAACTGCTTCAGCAGGCCACATTCCAATAAAAGGTTTTTAAGTCAAATTGCCATAAGAAAAAAAGAGAGGGAAGGATCATATAGGAATAACTTGATGAAAGGATTGCAGAACAGACTAAAGGGTACATAAGAATGAAATGAAGGTGGCAGGAATAGAGTAACGCAGAAGAGCAGTCTTGTTGGGGTGGTTGCCAATACTCTGCAGAGGAGCTGCCCATCCTGTTGCCGAGGCAGTTCTGGCTAGTTCTTCTTTTTGCCAAGGATGTTAGCGGAGGGCGTGTGGAAGCAAAGTAGAGGCTGCATGTGATTGCAGTCAGAGTTCCAAACCAGATTATGTCCAAGGTCCCTTCTTACTGTGAGTGGAAAGATACATTTTACATGTTGGAAAATGCTCTTCACTACAACCGATTACACTCAAGGTAATTGTACAGAACCTAAGGCACCTTTTACAACTTACTTTTAAGTAACTGATAAATGTTTAGATACCACTAAGATAACTTTTACAGGAACTCCAGAATTCTCTCAGATCACAATGTATTATCCTTCTGCTGCATGCTGATATTGAATGATCTTCAAGTACTATTCTTGAAATAATAGCAAGTGTAAAACAGCTTGTATGGTGTCTATAGTATGAGTAAAAATATGTGTGTATACATGTGAGTTTACACATGTCTGTACAAAATACCATGGGAAGACTACATGAAAAAAACTGTTAGCAGTGGTTGTCTCCATGAAAAGAAACTGAGTGGTGACTATTGAAGGTAAATTGGTACTTTTCTGGCATCAGGAGTTGCTCAGTAGTTTTCAGTAGATGTCTCTGGATCAGAGCTTCTTAACATTTTAAACATCAGACATGGCCTCCTAAACAAATAATCTGAAGACACCAAAAACAATCCTGTTTTTTTCCCTTTACCTTAAAAGTTCCATTTGTTTTCAGGTGGTGTAAGAAAAAGGCAGTTCCTTCTCTTTCCAGTCTGTCTCCCTGGAAAATGATTGCAGCATGATTCTGTAACTAGTTTTGAGGATTGGAACACCTTTTAATCACATTCCTGAGCTAATTAAACAGAAGTTATTCAGAACCATCTTCCCCTTGTAAGAGGGTTTTGAAGAACCTTTTCTCTCTCTTTTTTTTTTTCCCCTTTCTGTTCCCTAGCAAAAGCAACTTCCTACTGTAATTGTAGGCTTACCACTTTCCCAATTAAGCATTGAATCTCTTATGGAATGGATAGAAAAGCATTTACCCTCAAAATGACTAAATAAATGGCTTTCAAATTCTAGGGTAATTTTTTTTCACTAGTAGACCCTTTCAATTACTGATTTCTAAGAGTCTCTCAAAAGATACAGTTTATAAGTTGTGTTAATTATATTAATACAGTTAATCAGCATTATTTAGAAATAGTATAGTTTTCTATTAATTTTACAGAAATAGCTTGAGAATATATTTGTTCAGAATTAAGCCAATTAAAGGATATGCCTTTATGCTGTCCTGTATCTTCAAATACTTGAGTACAGGCTGTGAAAATTATCTCTTGATTTTGCTTTATTATATTGTCACAAAACAGAAAGAAGAAGGAAAGCTTCAAGGACAGCTTAACAAGTCTGATTCTAACCAGTACATTAGGGAACTGAAAGATCAGATAGCAGAGCTGAATCATGAGGTAAGTGATAAATTTTGATCATCACGTATTTCTTTCTTCCTTCCTCTGTATTGTGACAACACTTTATTATTGCTTATGATTGAATCTTTCATGGTAGATATTTTTTGTAAATCTTTGATTATTATTAATAATAGTATTTTAGAAGAGTATCTTCTTCTTAACACACATTTTTCTGTTCTAGTATTAAGGATTTGTTGTCCTTAAACCTCTTTAATCATATCTGAAATGATCAATTAATGTTTGTATGGCAAATATTTTACTTTTTTATTGAGATCTGAAAACACTTGATAGTTTGCCTGGGTTTCAAAGTTACTTCAATTAAACTAAAATTTTCTTTTTATCTCTATAGTAGATTTGTGGTATTACCGTTGTGACTATAGGGAAGTCTTTTTTACTCTTGTCTTCTTTTTTCACTTCATAGCAGTATTACTGAGATTGCAAAAAAGGATACTTGCCTAATATCAGTTAACAGATTTCTTAGTATCTGACTACTTTTTAAACTGGCACTAACTTGAATCTGTGAGAGTCAACTCATGAAATTTTCAAGTAGTTTTTACTAGATAGTTTTATTATCCTAGGTAATTTAAATTATTTAAAATAATGTGTTTTGATAGAGACATTTTAATTAATGTGATTCTAGGTCAGTTTCCTTGGGTTTTTTCCTAATGATAACTATCTAACTAAACATAAATGGAAAAGTATGCTTCTTATATTGAACTATTTGTACAATAATGTTTATTCACAGTTATTTGAAGGGGTAACATAAACCTCACTTCTTAAGAAAGAAACTCATTTTCTTCACTAAATTAATTTAACCTCAAAGGAAAAAGTTTGGACATTACCCTTTCCTGCTATTACACTCTTCAGTTAAAGTCTGTATTTTGGGTAATACCTCCTGGAGGCAGTCAATCTAAGTAAATTCTGAATGAAAAGAAAAAAAAAGCTAACAAAAATGATAAATCTTAGATGTGGTTTAATTTAATTTGCCTCGAAGTTTTGTAGGTCTTTCCTATAAAGACTGATTTTTCAGCTGTGATAGCATTTGAGGGATCCAAGATCATGTATAATCTTATTCATGTGAATTTTTTAATAATCTGATCTGATAGTCATACATGAAAAAACAAGTTACAAATAAGCATATTCTAGAGATTCTTGTTGAAAACCCTAGGGATTATTCCTTACGTTGAAAAGATTTTCTCAAAGAAAATTATGGCTGAAATAAATCAATCTCCTATTTATAATTTTGACATCTAGTGATAAGGGAACGTATCTTAACTAAAAATAATGATACTCTCTCCTCATCAGGAATGGCAGAAAATAGTTAACATGAGGTTTAACTTTAATGTCAGATTTTTAGGTGTGGCTTGTGAAAACAATCTTTAATTTTAGAACAGTTTGTGATAAGATGCTAATTGGGTGATTCAGAATAGGCCAGAGTCGTGGGCTTAAACAGGTCCCAGTTAGAAAACAGTAGAGAGGAGAATGAGTATAGTTGGAGACCACACTCCCAACCCACTCTGGTATTCTTACCTGGGAAATCCCATGGACAAAGGAGGCTGGCAGGCTATGGTCCATGGGTTGCAAAGAGTGGGACACAGCTTAGCAACTAAACAGCAGCAGCAGCAGGAAACCACACAGGCACACAGAGGTGAGAGTGAGTATAGGGTTGGGAGTTTAGAGGAGGCCAGGTTTGATTCAGAAGTAATGTGACTGAGTTGTGGAAATAAAGTTAGATTGAATAGAATCAGTTTATGGTGAATCTTCAAAGCTAGAAGAGATTAAGTTTGCTAGATATTGTGAAACCACTATAGGTCTTTAGTTGGAGACTTATTTTCATTATGTTTTTGGAATAAATTTAAACAGTATTCATCTGTTCAAAGTTTTATAACTAAAGAAAGCATAAGGGAAAACAAGTGAAAGTTTAAACTGAGATACTGGCTGTAGTTGAGTTAGTACAAAAATTACTATTTATTGGCCAGCTTCTTGAGAGATTTAAACAAATTTCACCTTTTTATTCTATTGATTTTGTTTTTTTCTTCATTCTTGTGGGGAAAAAAAAACAGATAAACTGAAGTCAGTCTAATTGCTCCACCTTAACTTTTGCTTGTGTGCTAGAATTTGCTAGAATCTTTGACTTTCAACATAAGAATTGACTTTTAAGTATTAATGTTGTATTTGAGCATGTGACTGTTAATAGTTACTGTGTTAGCTGATTTTTGTACTTCTCTAAATGTTGAAGGAAATATTGAAACAGCTTTGCAGATTCATCTTCCTGAAGATATAGCAATGTTGTACATGTTCTAACAGCTATGACCACTTAGCATAGCTGTCTGTATGAAATGGTAAAAAGGATTAAAGAAGTTATTTTTCATGAATGGCTGAATATATTGTTAATCTATAAAGTAGCAATAATATATACTGTTTATTGGTCTGTCACTCAAGCATGGTGTCAGACACTTCATATTTATTATTACTAATGTTCATAATAATCCCATATGATGGTAGTATCCTCAGTTGAATAGATGTGGAAACAGACTCAGAATAATTAAGTAACTTTTCCCAAGATGATACAAATAGTAAACGATTGAGCCAGGATTTAATCCAGAGTGGCCTGTCTTTTCTGTGCTACTTACAGAGAGTTTAGATTAGAAAACAATATTTAAAATCTTAAAAATATCCATTAATGGCCATATTTTAACCGTGTTGTCCTCCTTGACACATGAATTTGCATATATCCTGTAAGTAAATTCTGCAGTTGACCTAGCCACAAGAGCTCCCTATCTCTCTGTTAGCATTATAATTAGAGATTTATATTCATGTTCTGCAGCTTACTATCATCCATCCACACACCTTCTCTGACTCCCAACCCCTGTGATTCTTACCCTTACCACCTAACTAATTTTGCTCCTAGTATTACCTACCTACCATAGAAATCTTTTAATTTGAAGCCTCTTATGTGAGTCTGAGTGAACTCTGGGTGATGGATAGGGAGGCCTGGCGTGCTGCGATTCCTGGGGTCGCAAAGAGTCGGACACAACTGAGCAACTGAACTGAACTGAACTGAACCCTGCCAAGAGCTTCACAGAAGCCACTGTGGAAGCTCTTGCTGCCCCAGACCTGGAAGGCACTGTGATTAAATCCTCTCCTAACCCTACGTTCTGTCCTCATGGCAGACATAGAAAAGACCCAAGGTCCCAATTTAAGTGCTTTCCTTTCCCTATCTTCCCACCTTCTGTCCTTTGATCCATCTATCATCACAGCACCCACTCTGTACTAGGCACTGGGTTTAGAACTGAATATAAAGGAGATTGAAATACAATTCATAGCCTCAAGGGATTCACAGTCTAACAAAGGAGATTGTTGTTGTTCAGTTGTTCAGTCCTGTCTGACTCTTTGCAACCCCATGCCAGGCTTCTCTGTCCTTTACTGTCTCCTTTCACTCTCTCCTTCATTGTTTGCTCAAACTCATATCCATTGAGTCAGTGATGCCATCTAACCATCTCATCCTCTTGTCACCCCCTTCTCCTCCTGCCCTCAATCTTTCCAGGCATCAGGGTCTTTTCCAGTGAGTCAGCTCTTTGCATCAGATGGCTAAGGTATTGGAGCTTCAGCATCAGTCCTTTCAATGAATATTCAGGACTGATTTTCTTTAGAATTGACTGGTTTGATCTCCTTGCAGTCCAAGAGACTCAGGAGTCTTCTTCAGCACCGCAGTTCGAAAGCATCAATTCTGCTGCGATCAGCCTTCTTTATGGTCCAGCTATGACATCGTACATGACTACTGGTAAAACCGTAGCTTTGACTTGACGGACTTTTGTCGGCAAAGTGATGTCTCTGCTTTTTAATATGCTCTCTGGGTTTGATAAAGCTTTTCTTCCAAGGAGCAAGCGTCTTTTAATTTCATGGCTGCAGTCACTGTCCACAGTGATTTTGGAGCCCAAGAAAATAAAGTCTGTGATTGTTTCCATTTTTTTCCCCATCTATTTTCCACGAAGTGATGAGACCAGATGCCACTATCTTAGTTTTTGGAATTCTTTAGCCTTCATCATGAGACTCTTTAGTTCCTCTTCACTTTCTGCCATTAGGGTGGTTTCATCTGCATATCTGAGGTTATTGATATTTTTCCCAGCAATCTTGATTCCAGCTTGTGCTTCATCCAGCCCAGCATTTCTCATGATGTACTCTGCATATAAGTTAAATAAGCAGGGTGACAATATACAGCCTTGACGTACTCCTTTCCCAATTTGGAACCAGTCCATTGTTCCATGTCGAGTTCTGACTGTTGCTTCTTGACCTACATAAGGTTTCTCAGGAGGCAGATAAGGTGGTCTGGTATTCCCATCTCTTGAAGAATTTTCCACAGTTTATTGTGATCCACACAGTCAAAGGCTTTAGCATAGTCAATGAAGCAGAAGTAGATGCTTTCCTGGAATTCTCTTGCTTTTTCTGTGATCCAACAGATGTTGGCAATTTGGTCTCTTGTTCCTCTGCTTTTTCTAAATCCAGTTTATACATCTGGAAGTTCTTGGTTCAAGTACTGGCGGAGCCTAACTTGTAGGGTTTTAAGCATTACCTTGTTAGCATGTGAATAGAACACAATTGTGCAGTACTTAGAACATTCTTTGGCATTGCCTTTCTTTGTGATTGTAATGAAAACTGACCTTTTCCAGTCCTGTGACCACTGCTGAGTTTTCCAAATTTGCCAACGTGTTGAGTGCAGCCCATTAACAGCACCATTTTTTAGGATTTTAAATAGCTCATCTAGAATTCGATCACCTCCACTAGCTTTGTTTGTTGTAATGCTTCCTAAGGCCCACTTGACTTTACACTCCAGAAGGTCTGACTCTAGTGATCACACCATCGTGGTTATGTGGGTCATTAAGACCTTTTTTTGTACAATTCTTCTGTGTATTCTAGCCACCTCTTCTTAACCTCTTTTGCTTCTGTTAGGTCCTTACCGTTTCTGTCCTTTATTGTGGCCATCTTTGCACGAAATGTTCCTTTGGTATTTCCAATTTTCTTGAGATCTAGTCTTTCCCATTCTGTTGTTTTCCTCTATTTCTTTGCATTGTTCTCCTAAGAAGGCTTTCTTATCTCTCCTTGCTATTCTTTGGAACTCTGCATTCAGATCAATAAATCTTTCCCATTCTCCTTTGCCTTTCACTTCTCTTCTTTTCTCAGCTATTGGTAAGGAAATAGGCATACAAATAAACAAATTGTAATACATAATGAAAAGTATACATTATAGTAGATACCATTTGTTCAATAGTCGTGTGTCAGACACTGTACTAAGTATTAAACTTCCTTTGTTTCGTTTAATCTTCACAGCAAACTTTTGCAGTAGGTGGCATGATGCTTATTCATGCTCTACATGTCATAAGGACTTCCCTGGTGGCTCAGACGGTAAACCATCTGCCTACAATGCGGGAGACCTGGGTTCGATTCCTGGGTTGGGGAAGATCCTCTGGAGAAGGAAATGGCAACCCACTCCAGTACTCTTGCCTGGAAAATCCCATGGATGGAGGAGTGTGGCAGGCTACAGTCCATGGGATCACAAAGAATCGGACATGACTGAGTGACTTCACTTTCTACATGTCATAAAACTGAATTTCTTGGGTATTAAATAACTCCCCATGGTCATACTAGTCAGTGATAGAGGTAGGAGATTAGACTACATAACTTTAAATCCACCAATGCACTTAATTCCCATATGCTAAATAGCCTCCTTTGAAACATAGTGGGATAAGATGGCAACAGCATCTGGGCTGGGTTTTGAAAAATTAAACTTTTTCAGGAGGTTTGGACGTCAGGAACATTTAAGTCAGAAGACATAAAGCTGTAAGTTCCAGAAATGAATGAGCCGTCTGCTTCAGCATTTGATCCATCTTCTTATAGCTGCTAACCATTAAAGACAAACAAAGAATATCTTCTAACTGCCTGGAAAGGAAGGTAGAAGGAAGTAGAAAGTTAATCTCATTTAGAAGCCAAAAGAAATGTACTCAGAAGTCATTTAGGTATTGACATATTGAGAAGTATAATCATACAGTTCAGCCACAGTATCAATTGATGAAGCTTCTCTGGGTTCCTTTAAGCCTTGCTGTCATTTACAGTATGTTTTCATGTGAAAATGCTCACCAAACAGCTGATCTGGAAATGTTTTTGAAATACAAATTTTATGCTTTAACTTGTTCTTGGTGTTGATGTGTTCTAGTAGATCTAGGATTAGGTAGATTTATTCCAGACTGAAGATAGTACGCTTATACTAAAAATTAAATATTTCCCCATTATACAGCTTTGCTGAATTTTATGATGTCTTAATAAAATAGTTTTAATGTACTTTATATCCTTAAAATCCCACAAAAGTAATTCTAGTCTAATCACTTAGTAGCTTTTCTTTTTTATTTTTTTAGTAGCTTTTCTATATAAAGAAGATATTCCCTGTTTTTATTAAACTATCTGCGTGGTAGTTGCTAAACCAGATATAGATCTTTTGGATAACTCTTTTAATCTTCATAGTTATCCTGTGAAAATTGTTAATATTTCCACTTTATAGGCTCAATGAGGCTAAATAATTCATCTAAAGTTACATAACCAGAAAGTGGCAGAAGCTGGAATTTAGGGTCAGGACTTCTAGTCAAATTACAGTGCATTAAACAAGAATGAAGTAAAACCAAACATATTGAAGTAAAACCAAACCATATGTATTTTAAAAGAAAGAAAAGAATTAGATCATTTTTTATTCACTAATACCATGCCTTGTTCCAGATAGGATAAAGGAAGTTTGCAAATGATTAAAAAAAAAAAAAAAGCAAAGTGTAATTTTGTGAGAAAAAGTCAAGAACACTAGGAATGAAACATGGAACCTTAAATAAGACCAATACAAACTAGCATACCACAAACGTATCTTACACATTTTTTTCACGGGCCTTAAGCTTGGCTCGAAAAATAAGGTTTTCAGCAATCAGCAGAAAGGGGAAATCTGGTCACTTTAAACTTTTCATAGCGTCTTTGTGATAAAACAGACCAGTTGGTTAGAAGAGCCACACCTGTTCCTGACACCAAGACCAAGCAACAGTTTCTTCATGGCTCTTCTATGATGGAGACCTTCTAGAATGAGTCCACCAGCTATTATCCTTAACATTCTGCAGTCGTATGGGTTCATAGTCATAAAAATTGAACAATCTAAAGAACACAAACTTCTAAAACTTTTCTATAGAAGTATTACTTACAGAAAAGTGCCCAGGTGACAAGTTTATAGCTCAGTAAGTTGTCACACGGAGAAGGCAATGGCACCCCACTCCAGTACTCTTTCCTGGAAAATCCCATGGGCGGAGGAGCCTGGTAGGCTGTAGTCCAAGGGTCGTGAAGAGTCGGACATGACTGAGTGACTTCACTTTCACTTTTCACGTTCATAAATTGGAGAAGGAAATGTCAGCCCACTCCAGTGTTCTTGCCTGAAGAATCCCAGGGACGCGGAGCCTGGTAGGCTGCCGTCCATGGGGTCGCACAGAGTCAGACACGACTGAAGCGACTTAGTAGTAGTAGTAGTAAGTTATCACAGAGATCACATCCATGTAAGCACCAGCCAGGTCCAAGAGATAGACTGCAAAGCTCCATTCATACTCTCTCCCAACCTCTCTTCAGTCATACCCTCCTCCTCAGAAATAACTATGATCTCAAATTCTAATACGGTGGTTTCAGTTTTTAAATGTTCTATAAATGACTTCTTACGGTACATCTTCTTTTGTACCGTGCTTCTTTTCTTCAGAGTTGCTAGTGAAATTTAACCGACTCTTTGCGACCCCATAAATCACAGCACGCCAGGCCTCCCTGTCCATCACCAACTCCCAGAGTTCACTCAAAGTCATGTCCATCCAGTCAGTGATTCCATCCAGCCATCTCATCCTCTGTCGTCCCCTTCTCCTCCTGCCCCCAATCCCTCTCAGCATCAGAGTCTTTTCCAGTGAGTCAACTCTTTGCATGAGGTAGCCAAAGTATTGGAGTTTCAGCTTCAACATCAGTCCTTCCAACGAACACCCAGGACTGATCTCCTTTAGAATGGACTGGTTGGATCTCCTTGCAGTCCAAGGGACTCTCAAGAGTCTTCAACACCACAGTGCAAAAGCATCAATTCTTTGGCACTCAGCTTTCTTCACAGTCCAACTCTCACATCCATACATGACCACTGGAAAAATCATAGCCTTGACTAGACGGACCTTTGTTGGCAAAGTAATGTCTCTGCTTTTGAATATGCTATCTAGGTTGGTCATAACTTTCCTTCCAAGGAGTAAGCGTCTTAATTTCATGGCTGCAGTCACCATCTGCAGTGATTTTGGAGCCCCCAAAAATAAAGTCTGACACTGTTTCCCCATCTATTTCCCACGAAGTGATGGGACTGGATGCCATGATCTTCGTTTTCTGAATGTTGAGCTTTAAGCCAACTTTTTCACTCTCCTCTTTTACTTTCATCAAGAGGCTTTTTAGTTCCTCTTCAGTTTCTGCCATAAGGGTGGTGTCATCTGCATATCTGAGGTTATTGATATTTCTCCTGGCAATCTTGATTCCAGCTTGTGCTTCTTCCAGCCCAGCGTTTCTCATGATGTACTCTGCGTATAAGTTAAATAAGCAGGGTGACAATATACAGCCTTGACGTACTCCTTTTCCTATTTGGAACCAGTCTGTTGTTCCCTGTCCAGTTCTAACTGTTGCTTCCTGACCTGCATATAAGTTCCTCAAGAGGAAGGTCAGGTGGTGTGGTATTCCCATCTCTTTCAGAATTTTCCACAGTTTATTGTGATCCACACAGTCAAAGGCTTTGGCATAGTCAATAAAGCAGAAATAGATGTTTTTCTGGAACTCTCTTGCTTTTTCCATGATCCAGTGGATGTTGGCAATTTGATCTCTGGTCCCTCTGCCTTTTCTAAAACCAGCTTGAATATCAGGAAGTTCACGGTCCACGTATTGCTGAAGCCTGGCTTGGAGAATTTTGAGCATTACTTTACTAGCATGTGAGATGAGTGCAATTGTGTGGTCGTTTGATCATTCTTTGGCATTGCCTTTCTTTGGGATTGTAATGAAAACTGACCTTTTCCAGTCCTGTGGCCACTGCTGAGTTTTCCAAATTTGTTTGCATATTGAGTGCAGCACTTTCACAGCATCATCTTTCAGGATTTGAAATAGTTCAACTGGAATTCCCACCTCCACTAGCTTTGTTTGTAGTGATGCTTTCTAAGGCCCACTTAACTTCACATTCAAGATGTCTGGCTCTAGGTGAGTGTGAGTGATCACACCATCGTGGTTATCTGGGTCATGAAGATCTTTTTTGTACAGTTCTGTGTATTTTTGCCACCTCTTCTTAATATCTTCTGCTTCTGTTAGGTCCATACCATTTCTGTCCTTTATTGAGCCCATCTTTGCATGAAATGTTTCCTTGGTATCTCTAATTTTCTTGAAGAGATCTCTAGTCTTTCCCATTCTGTTGTTTTCCTGTTTCTTTGCACTGATCGCTGAGGAAGGCTTTCTTATCTCTCCTTGATATTCTTTGGAACTCTGCATTCAGATGCTTATATCTCTCCTTTTCTCCTTTGCTTTTCACTTCTCTTCTTTTCACAGCTATTTGTAAGGCCTCCCCGACAGCCTTTTTGCTCTTTTACATTTCTTTTCCATGGGGATGGTCTTGATACCTGTCTCCTGTACAATGTCACAAACCTCCATCCATAACATAGTTCATTAGGCACTCTATGATAGAGCATAATTGTACTCTATGAAAATTGCTTTAAGGCTCTTGAATGAAATGTGTAGCACTGGTTTTTAATCTTACAATTTCCATTTATCGATAAAAAACCGATTCTTTAATGACTTCTTTAAATGACTTATTATTCTTAACATGTTCCATTTTCTCAGGTAAGCAGTTCATCTTATTAAAATTAAAAAAAATATTCATTGAACAGTGTCCAGTATTTTAATGTCTGGAATAATAGCAGTATGTAAAAGACCTAAAACTCAGATTTCAGATATACATATATATATTTTTTAACCAGACTTGTTCTCAAAGTTTATCTAGTTTTTCACTTAATAAATGAGGAACCTGAGTACCCAAGAGTTGAAGGGACTTACCCAAAGTTGCGCAGCTATTTAGTGGCAGAGACGGAACTACTGCCTGGGCACTGTAGCTTCTGATCTACTCCAATCCACTGCCTTACTGATCCTGTCGACCAGTTCAGGTGTCTCATGGTAGACAAAGTAAGAGTTTCATAGGAGTTTAATTGAATTAAAATTAATTCTCTCTCTCAGATGAGAATCAATTTTTAGGTAGGAGAAATCTATCCTCATTTTGTATTCTTTGCTTTTCTTTCTTCTTCAGGTTTTAGACTTCTGTATGATCTGAGACTGGGGAAGTGGTCTGACTTGACCCTTCAATTCTGCTTTAGTTTCCAGTGGTTGCCGCTAAAATCTTAGCTTTTAAATATTAGATGATTTTCTGCAAACAGAGGCAACTGAGATTTTTTAGCCAAATCTGACATTTCTAGAAACCTAGAATTAAGTAAAAATCATCAACCCACTTTCATATATACATATTAAGAAATACAAACTTATTCAACTATGTAAATTAGCTCAGCTATTCGATATATTCTGTTTCAAGAATCTGTTTATAGAAAGTCAAATATCATATGCTATTACTTGTATGTGGAATTTTAAAAATTATACAAATGAACTTATTTAAAAACCAAAATAGACTCATAGACATAGAAAACAAATTTATGGTTACCAAAGAAGGGAGAGGGGGAGAGAAATTAGCAGTTTGGAATTAACATATGCACACTATTGTATGTCTAATAGGTAGCAACAAGGACATACTGTATAGCACAGGGAACTATCTCAATATCTTATAATGATCTAAATGAAAAAGTAATCTAACCCATGGCCAAACTTCCAGCAATTGTTTCCAGATGTCTTTAAAATCTCCAGTGATATGTTTCCATTCATTCTTTGCCTCCTAAAAGAATAATATACCACATTCATATAAAGAAACACAATAATAATCCAACACAGGACTTTTCAGTTCAGTTCAGTCGCTCAGTCGTGTCCGACTCTTTGTGACCCCATCAATCGCAGCATGCTAGGCCTCCCTGTCCATCACCAACTCCCGGAGTTCACTCAGATTCATGTCCATCGAGTCTGTGATGCCATCCAGCCATCTCATCCTCGGTTGTCCCCTTCTCCTCCTGCCCCCAATCCCTCCCAGCATCAGAGTCTTTTCCAATGAGTCAACTCCTCGCATGAGGTGGCCAAAGTACTGGAGCTTCAGCTTTAGCATCATTCCTTCCAAAGAAATCCCAGGGCTGATCTCCTTCAGAATGAACTGGTTGGATCTCCTGGGAGTCCAAGGGACTCTCAAGAGTCTTCTCCAACACCACAGTTCAAAAGCATCAATTCTTCAGCGCTCAGCGTTCTTCACAGTCCAGCTCTCACATCCATACATGACTACTGGAAAAACCATAGCCTTGACTAGACAGACCTTAGTCAGCAAAGTAATGTCTCTGCTTTTGAATATGCTATCTAGGTTGGTCATAACTTTCCTTCCAAGGAGTAAGCGTCTTTTAATTTCATGGCTGCAGTCACCATCTGCAGTGATTTTGGAGCCCCCAAAAATAAAGTCTGACACTGTTTCCACTGTTTCCGCATCTATTTCCCATGAAGTGATAGGACCGGATGCCATGATCTTTGTTTTCTGAATGTTGAGCTTTAAGCCAACTTTTTCACTCTCCTCTTTTACTTTCATCAAGAGGCTTTTGAGTTCCTCTTCACTTTCTGCCATAAGGGTGGTGTCATCTGCATATCTGAGGTTATTGATATTTCTCCCGGCAATCTTGATTCCAGCTTGTGCTTCTTTCAGCCCAGCGTTTCTCATGAGGTACTCTGCATAAAAGTTAAATAAGCAGGGTGACAATATACAGCCTTGACATACTCCTTTTCCTATTTGGAACCAGTCTGTTGTTCCATGTGGAGTTCTAACTGTTGCTTCCTGACCTGCATACAGATTTCTCAAGAGGCAGGTCAGGTGGTCTGGTATTCCCATCTCTTGAAGAATTTTCCACAGTTTGTTGTGATCCACACAGTCAAAGGCTTTGGCATAGTCAATAAAGCAGAAATAGATGTTTTTCTGGAACTCTCTTGCTTTTTCGATGATCCAGCGGATGTTGGCAATTTGATCTCTGGTTCCTCTGCCTTTTCTAAAACCAGCTTGAACATCAGGAAGTTCACGGTCCACGTATTGCTAAAGCCTGGCTTGGAGAATTTTGAGCATTACTTTACTAGCATGTGAGATGAATACAGTTGTGCAGTAGTTTGATCATTCTTTGGCATTGCCTTTCTTTGGGATTGTAATGAAAATGGACCTTTTCCAGTCCTGTGGCCACTGCTGAGTTTTCCAAATTTGCTTGCATATTGAGTGCAGCACTTTCACAGCATCATCTTTCAGGATTTGAAATAGCTCAACTGGAATTCCATCACTTCCACTAGCTTTGTTCGTAGTGATGCTTTCTAAGGCCCACTTGACTTCACATTCCAGGATGTCTGGCTCTAGATGAGTGATCCATCGTGATTATCCGGGTCATGAAGATGTTTTTTGTACAGTTCTTCTGTGTATTCTTGCCACCTCTTCTTAATATCTTCTGCTTCTGTTAGGTCCATACCATTTCTGTCCTTTATCCAGCCCATCTTTGCATGAAATGTTCCCCTGGTATCTCTAATTTTCTTGAAGAGATCTCTAGTCTTTCCCATTCTGTTGTTTTCCTCTATTTCTTTGCATTGATCGCTGAAGAAGGCTTTCTTATCTCTTCTTGCTATTCTTTGGAACTCTGCATTCAGATGCTTATATCTTTCCTTTTCTCCTTTGCTTTTCACTTCTCTTCTTTTCACAGCTATTTGTAAGGCCTCCCCATACAGCCATTTTGCTTTTTTGCATTTCTTTTCCATGGGGATGGTCTTGATCCCTGTCTCCTGTACAATGTCACAAACCTCATTCCATAGTTCATCAGGCACTCTATCTATCAGATCTAGGCCCTTAAATCTATTTCTATTCAACCACATACATCTGTGTATCCCGGTTGCTGTAGGTAAAAAGAAAAATTTTGATTTGTTAGTGAATAATAATGTTTCTAATGATGGTAGTTTTCATTAAGAAATTGGAGTTGTGAGAATATGAAGAAAAAAGTTTCTGGTAGGAGAGGGTAAAGTGAAATAATTAAATCACTTAGAAAAGAAAAATGAAAAATATAAAACAATTAGCTGTATACCTGAAACTAACACAACATTGTAAATCAACTGTACTCCAATATCAGTTTCTGAAAAACTAGAAAAAAAGGCGAGAAGGAACTAGAATCCAGAAAAGATGAGATACCAAGGAAAGAAGCCTTTTACAAGTATTGACTGAAGTAGGACATGCCTCTAGAAGGGTTTCTTTACAATATTTCTAGGACAAAATCTGGATGAACTGACAGTTTACAGAATAATGAATCAGTTTGCGATGAACATTGGAGAATGGCATTGAAACATGTATAATATCATATAAGAAATGAATTGCCAGTCCAGGTTCGATGCAGGATACAGGATGCTTGGGGCTGGTGCACTGGGATGACCCAGAGGGATAGTACAGGGAGGGATGTGGGAGGGGGATTCAGGATGGGGAACACAGGTACACCCATGGTGGATTCATGTTGATGTATGGCAAAACCAATACGATAAAGTAATTAGCCTCCAATTAAATAAATTTAAATTAAAAAATGAATGAGTCTGGAACTAGGAATTTGGATCTGGTACTCTGAATTAAAGGACCAAGTAAATGTCCTCAAGAAATAATATGACATTGGCCAAGGAACAGAACCAGTTATAAGTGTAAAGTCAGGCTTGAATATTAAGCTGTATCAGATGGAATTTTTTCTGGTATTGTGCAAGACATTGTAGGAAGTATACTTTTCTAGCAAGAATACTGGAGCGGGTTGCCATTTCTTTCTCCAGGGGATCTTGTGAACCCAGGGATCAAACCTGCATCTCCTGCACTGGCAGGTGGATTCTTTACCACTGAGCCACCAGGGAATCCCTGTATTTAGAGATTACTTAAATTATGCAGAAGGATGTGCACAGGTTGTGTGCAAATACTACTCCATCTTATATGAGGACTTGATCATCTGTGGATTTTGGTATCCACAGGGTCCTGATCCAGTCTCCCTTGGATACTGAAGGACAACTATACTGATCTTTAAGTTGCTAAATAAGTGGTCCCAACAATTACTCTGTGGCTGTTAGATTGGAAACATACCTCACAAGAAACCACTTCAAAGGAAACTGCATATACCCAAGTGGTCAAATGCCACTTGGGTTATAAGAAATAAAGGCAGATAATACTAAGCATTTTTAAAGGCGATGGAACTGACTATAAAGCCTAGAGTGACAGTTTGTATAGTTACTTGTTAGTACTCCTTGGGAGAAAAGTTATGACCAACCTGCTGCTGCTGCTGCTAAGTCGCTTCAGTCGTGTCCGACTCTGTGCACCCCCAGAGATGGCAGCCCACTAGGCTCCCCTATCCCTGGTATTCTCCAGGCAAGACCACTGGAGTGGGTTGCCACTTCCTTCTCCAATGCATGAAAGTGAAAAGTGAAATTGAAGTTGCTCAGTCGTGTCTGAATCCTAGCGACCCCATGGACTGCAGCCTACCAGGCTCCTCTGTAGACAGCATATTAAAAAGCAGAGATGTTACTTTGCCAACAGAGGTCCATCTAGTCAAGGCTATGGTTTTTCCAGTAGTCATGTATGGATGTGAGAGTTGGACTATAAGGAAAGTTGAGTACTGAAGAATTAATGCTTTTGAACCATGGTTCAAAAGACTCTTGAGAGTCCCTTGGACTGCAAGGAGATCAAATTAGTCAATCCTAAAGGAAATCAGTCCTGAATATTCATTGGAAGGATTGATGTTGAAGCTGAAACTCCAATACTTTGGCCACCTGATGTGAAGAGCTGACTCATTTGAAAAGACCCTGATGCTGAGATTGAAGGTGGGAGGAGAAGGAATCGACAAAGGATGAGATGGTTGGATGGCATCACTGACTCAATGGACATGAGTTTGAGTAAACTCTGGGAGTTGGTGCTGGACAGGGCGGCCTGACGTGTTGCAGTCCATAGGGTAGCAAAGAGTCAGACACGACTGAGCAACTGAACTGAAATGGATTTATTTCAGTAAGGGTGGAAGAGGCTTCCTTTTAGCCTTTCATGAAGAGGCCATCTAATAGTATACTCTTAGATCTAAGACATGAGGAAAATAAGATATAAATGCCTAAAGACATTTCAGTCATATGTATGATACCAATAAGGTTTTAGCATGATTACAGTATTGTTTGTTGACATTTGGAATGACACTGATAAGATGTGCTTGAAGATTTTCATTCATCCTGACATGGGGCAACCAAAATGAGCTATAATTTTAAAATCCAGGGAATTTATTTGTGTGCTCAGGTTTCAAGACTTTAGTGTTCATTTTTTAAATTTATTTCATTTATTTGAAAGCTGATTATCCCGACTGTTCATCTAACTCTGACTTTCTCCTTCACTGTCGTGGCACTACTACTAAACACATTAATAAAATAAAGAAGAGGGGGAAAATAGATATCCATGCAACTTATCAGGTTCTTAATAGCCTTCTGGATTTTGTTTGTTGTTCTTTGGGTGTTTTCATTTGATAAGTTTAGGCTTGTTTCTGAATTTTTTGTCTTTGCTGTCCATCTTACTGCAGGTGGTTGAGAAATGGTCATCCTGGATTGTAGGGCTAGTTCTGCCACTGATTAACTGTGTGGCCTTAGGATGCCTATTCATACATTCATTCAGTCAGTGAATATTTGGACATCTTTTAACTCTCAGGCATATTTCAGGCCTTGCCTCAATTTCTGCATCCCAAAACAGTTATTTAAATGACCATTATAAAGTCCTTTCCATCCCAGTCCTATGCTAGGTGTATAAAAGTCATAGTCCCAATTGTGAAGGAATTCAGACTGGTAGGGAGAGCCAGTCAGTATGGGCAATGCTGTGGTAGAACCATATGGTGCCACAGCCTAGAAATATGAAAAGATTTCTGGGTGTGGGGGTGCCTAAGCTCTTTATTGAAAGACGAATAGAAGTTAGCCAGGAGAAGGAGAGTAGAAAGCTATTTCAGGCAGAGAAACCATCATATGCAAAGGTTCAGAGGTGTGTAAAGAGCTCAAGAAGAAATAACTAGAAATCAGTAAAGAGGGGCACCTCTAAAACCAGAGTGCCTTCTGATTAGTCTGTTTTTAGTGTGTGGTGGTAAAGAAAAGCATTTATAGAGATTTAGCTGATGGCTAAGGGTAAAGCTCTCTTGAACAGGAGGAAGTGCATTAAATAAAATCTTCTTCCTTAATTATGTTTTAAGTTATATTCCTATTAAGGCCTTGGTTTAAATGATGCATTTCAGAGCCAATTTGGATTTTTTTCAGTCTAATTTAGATATTCTTGTGCTATTTTTTACCAAGCTACCCAATACTTCATACTTGTTTGTTAATGCTATCTATTCTTAAATATTAATCCAATTTCTTCAACTACACTAAGATTTGGAAATATAATCAGTTATTTTAAAACTTCGGGGTATTTTTTTACATCTTGTAATTCAGTTTTAAAGAAACAATAGTATAGTATTGATAGTGTTTCAAACTAGGAACCTTAGAAAATGTGCTCTACAAATTTACTGTCGATTAAGGGAAAATTGATACAAGATGAATAGCTAGCTCTCTCAGATTTACAAAAACTAAAACTTTTACATTGTGGTTGGAAGTTTTAGTGCAGTAAGTCATGTGCTTTTCATGGGCCATATCTCGCAGATGCAGTTGGACATGAGATAATCAGATTTTCACTCCCCGCAAGCTGGACAGCTGAAAATGTCATACCAATAATACGTGTCAAAGACTCAGTGCTACTTTCCTGACTGTCTGATTTAAGTTGTTGTGGTCAGTGTGAGGAACCTGTGATATGATAAGATAGCATTCATGAGGTCATGTGGTTTGCAAGTACCCAATCTTAACTAAGCAGCCTGTGAGTACCTCCAAATGAGGAAGAGAGGATACTAACCTTGTCTGTTTGAAAGCTTATTTTGTGTTTAGTGATAAAATAGCATGGGTTTGTGGCTATGTATGTATATTGTATATTTTTAAAATTATTTTTCCATCAGAAGTTTTAGTTTCTGAAAAAAAGTAAATACTATAAATGAATTCATCTCCTTTAACTTCAGTCTAAAGAAATAAACATTTTATTGTGAATATTTTCTGCCTGTTTAAAATGAAGCTGTAGAAGGTAGCCATCATTTCTTTTTATGTTGAGGAAAAAGCTAAATGTGGAAGGTTAACGTTGTTGGTGAACTTTTTTTAATCAATTAAGTTTTCTTCATTTCCTAAATAGAAAATTATTTCTTTCTAGTCTGGCAATATCTCTGTTGAAAATATATCCACAGAATGGCTATCTAACGTATATGTAAATAGAAATTTTTTTGTGTGTGTATATGTATATATAAAACAGCTTTGAGCTTTAATTCATGTCTAATACACTTCACCCACCTAAAGTGTACAATTCAGTGGTTTTTAGTGTATTCTATGAGTTGTGCAACCATCATCACAATAAATTATAGAACATTTTTATAATTCAAAAGTTAGTCACATTCCCATTAGCAGTCACTCCTCATTTCCCCTCAAGGTTCCCGATAGTTCTAGGCAAACACTAATCTGTTGATACTTTCTGTCTCTGTTGATTTCTCCATGGATATTTCATTTAAATGGAATTATACACTATGTGGTCATCTGTGATTGGTTTCTTGTATTTAGTGTAATCTTGTCAGAGTTCATCCTTGTAGTAGCATGTATCAGTACTTCTTCATTCATAATGCCTAATAATATTCCTTCATATGGATATACCATAATTTATATATACGTGCATCAGTTGATAGATATTTGGGATGTTTTCACTTTGGGGCTACTTTAAATAATGCTGCTGCAAGCATCTATATACAGGTTTCTTTGTGAAGATTTTCATTTGTCGTGAATGTGTACTTATTAATGATATTGCTGAGTTATATGATAACTCTACTTTTAACCATTTGAGGAACTGCCGTACTGTTTTCCAAAGAAGCTGTACCGTTGTATATTCCCACCAGCTATTAATGAGGGTTCTAGTTTCTTCACATTCTTGGCAGTACTTGTCATTCTCTATTTTTGGGTGAGGGGGGATCAGTAGCTATCCTAGTAAGTGTAAATGTTATCTCATTTTGTTTTTTTGATTTGTATTCTGTCTATGGTTAATGACAATTGACCATCTTTCCCTATGCTTATTAGCCATTTGTATCTTTAGAGACATATCTACTCAGACCTTTTGCCCATTTCAAATTGGGTTAGCTTTTTATAATTTAGTTGTAAGAATTCTTTATATAGTCTAGACACAAATCCTTTATCAAATAAATGATTTAAAATTTGGTTGATTGGATGGGCTGATAAAACCTCTGATTCAGCTTTAGAGAAGAAAAATTCCTCCTAGAAATTCAATCCAGATAGAAAAAAAATACCTTGTTTTTATGAGGATGTTTTGCTGAAGGTTTGAATATTTTTTTCAGTGCTCCAGCTAAAGGTTAAATCATATGAAATGTACGTGGTACTTTGATGTAGCTTTAAAAGTTCAGAGTGAAACAAGTGTGAAGTGATTTATTTCCTGTAATTGGTCATAAATTTACATAGAACCTCATATATTCCTAACCTCATCACCATTGACATTAGAATACCTTCTAAATAATGTTAATGGTTTCAATTTTATCAAGATGTGTCAGCTGCCAGGAAGAGAGCAATGGCAGTTTCATTTTGTTTGCCTCAGTGTACTGGATAAATCTAAGTATGCACTAGAGAAAAACTAACAGTTCTTTGTAAATGGCTTTTATTTCTTCCCCCTCTGTCCTTCTCTCGTAACAAATGCACAGTATAGGTTTCTTCAGTTCCAAACTTTACTTTCCTTCTTTTTCACTTATTAATGTGTGTACAGATTTTCTCTTTGCTTCTAACAGTATGAGTTTTAACTGTTGTATTTTATACATTTAACATAGACTCTATATATTTTTTTAATTTTAAGAGTTTCATCTGGCTTTAAAGAGATTTATATAGATTTATGCCAAAAACATTGTCAGCATTGTCTATTTTATATTATTTCAGTAAAATTCTTGAATTTTCTCAGCTTAATCTGAATTTTAATTACTGTAAGTCTGAATTTTGGCTGTTGTCTATGTAATGCAATGATCAGCAGGTCATGACCTCTGATTGATCACTTTTATTGGTTTCCGGTTCTGATTCACTGGAAATCTTTTGGTTTGTGTGCTTGTCACCAGTTTTAATCTTTGTCATGTATGAATTCAGTTTTTAAAGCTGATAATTGAGAATAAATATACTGTATCATTTTTCATTTACATGTATTTAAAAATTTGAAAACTATTAAAATTATTTTGTAAGGAATCCAACAGAATCACTGATTAAACTTTGGGGGAAAAGAGTAAAGCCTTTATAAATTAGAAATACAAATCTGTGTTATTGGACTTTACATCTGCTCATATAAGATAATGTATAGTTATTTTTTTATATTATAGACCATTTATAGAATTGTTACATTTAGCTTTAAAAGCTATAGCCCTGTGTTTTACAAAGATTGATTATAGAGACCCAGATGTACAAATAGGAGCTTTTATAATCTGATATGACTCAGTCTTGGAAACTTACTGCAACTGTTTTGCAGTTCACTTGGTATCACATGACTCACTTCAATGGTTTAAACCCTGTCTAGTAGTGATCAAAGTTCATTTGGTTAGGGGTTTTTTTGGTGTGTGGATGACTTTTTTCCACTTTGTTGTGGATTGATTGTCTTTCAGAATACTCAGTGCAGTCCTTCTTATTCTTTTGAATCTCAGAAAGTAGTAGTTGCCTGTACAATTCAACCTTCAAGCAGACACATGGGGAAAAAATTTTAACTTGAAATAATATACGCAGAACTTTAACTTTAAAGCATCATATCAATATAAGTGTTCATTATTAATTGTTACCTCTACATGTTGAAAACCGCAGATTAACCTGTTGTGTCACTTTAAAATCAACTGTAAAGTTAACCCTAACTTTTTCAAGGTACCACTGTTCTGTAATGTGCAGAAAGAAAGCAAATATATAGAGAACATGTTGTGTCCTCTGTCTACATGGTCAGCAGCCCAGATGAACAAGGTTTCTTAGAACAAATTTCCGTGTTACTTATTAAGTTATATTAAAAGTTGTATATCTGTAAAACATATCACTTTTTCTGTTTTACGAAAGAAACTTCTGTCTTAACCTTTAGTTATTTAGTGAATGAAGTAGACCAAGGAAAAAATTATAAAAAATACTTCTATATCCTTCATGATTATGAAGTCCTTTGAGGCTTCAGAATATTCACCCCTGCAGATTCTCCCTGCTTTAAAACTTTAATGTAATTTTTATGTGAAATAATTGTAATAGTTTTTAATACTCTTTTTTCAGTGTCTGAATTTTTACTGTCTTGCAGTTAGAAACACTGCTGTTTCCTGTCAAAACCTATGTTCATCAGACTGAACATGACAGTTTCCTGTTTTCTTATTAACTATACTGCGTTTTGTTTTATTCTTTATAAGTTGTGTGTCTTCACTTATCACTTTCCTTTTCTAATTACTAAATGCCTTCTTTAGTAAGCATTGCTTAATATGTGCAGAGAAATCCTTAAATCCAATCTCTTTGTTGATAGTGAGAGTTTAAGATTTTGTTAAGTTGTAATGTGTATATCAGAATGTCTTAAGTATTATTTAAATAAATTGTATATATTTTTACTTTTTTTACTCTGTCTCTTAATGCATAACATGATGAAGCAGTCCACATCAGGTAAGAAATAGTTCATTATTTGGGTCTTGTATATTAGTAGCTCCATCTATATGCTTACTAGTTTTCTCTTTCAGCATTTAAAAGGACTGGATGGATAATCAATGCCCGAGAATTTTTTCAAGAATCCTGCTGTTTTAGTGTAGTTCATCAACATTCTTATGTGTCTACTCTGGTCAAGCCAGAAAGCTCAGTTCTAGGATACACAAATGATTAAGAAATAATCCTCATCATTGGGGGCTGACAGAAGAGGTAAAGTGTATGTACAGCAACCAATCATTCCATATTTTCCCAGATGGTACTGATTTTAAATATTTAATTCCAGTGTTAAAAGCATATAATTTGGGAAAAAAATCTATAAATGAAAACTCAGGGACTTCCCTGGCTGTCCAATGGTAAAGACTCTATCCTTCCTCTGCAAGGGACACATGTTCGATCCCTGGTCAGGAAGCTAAGATCCCTCATGTGGTGCAGCATGGCCAATAATAATAAAAGCGCAAATATGCATATATGTATGTGTGAATCACTACAGTATTAAAGTATTTATGCCTGTTGATTTATTTAAAATGTTATAAAAGTTATATAAATGGTTTATAAAATGCTAATATTTTAAACTTAATAGCGAAATACTGGAAAACAAAAGAAAATATTTTTTAAAATAAAGGAAGCAGTTTTTATTTTTTTGTCTTTATTATTATTGGATTATTTGGGAATTTTGTTCTGGTGAATGTAACTACTTTATTATCAAAATGGTCAAGTTACAGATAAATTTGGAAGCATATTTGAGAGGTTTTATTGATCACCTAGTCTTGGGATACAACTAAACAAATAATTGAAACTAAAAAACTTAATATGCATGATGGGAAATGTTTGTTTTTAGATTTGTATTCCTCCTTGTTCCCTAAAGATTTTGAGGCAGTTTGCATGAATGTATATAATACAAAAATAACCAAAAATTAGGTTAATTAAATATAATTATTTATAAATATGTAAATCAATACAGTCATGTCTGACTCTTTGTGACCCATGGACTGAATACTGAAGTGGATAGCCTTTCCCCTCTCCAGGGGATCTTTCCAACCCAGGGATCAAATCCATGTCTCCTGCATTGCAGGCAGATTCTTTACCAGCTGAGCTACAAGGGAAGCCCAAGAACACTGGAGTGGGTAGCCTATCCCTTCTCCAGAGGATCTTCCTGACCTAGGAATTGAACTGGGGTCTCCTGCATTGCAGGCAGTTTCTTCAACTGAGCTATCAGGGAAGCCCAGTTAAACCAAAGGAAATTGCTAATACTTAACTTTCACTTACAAATATGGTGGTATCATATGGGTCAATCTAATAATTAAAATAATTAGTTCTAATCTAGTAGAATCAGAGTTATTATTAGCATGCAGAAATGTCTACAGTATCAAAGTGGTCTGCATAAGTGGCCAGTGTAAAGCATGGAACATAATATATTAAAGATTCATGTTGTCTGGTAAGACAAAACCAAATCAGTTATTCCTTTTCCTGCTTCTTAACTTTGATTTCTTTTATGGATTCACATATGGTACTGGAAAATACACTGAACAGGAAAGTGTTAGGCTAAGTAAGAGCACTGTTATAATGGACTAAAATAGTGGAGTCCAGGTATATAACTAGTGATTGTCTGGTTAGAGCCAAAGGTAGAGTTTACAAATAGTAGCAAAAGAAAGAAAGAAAGAAAAAAAAAAGGAGAAGCAGAATGAATGGCAATTGCATGTCTTTCTAGCAACCTTCCATAGATATTATTTCTTGGATTTTTATTTAATAATAGATATTTTATTCTTAAAGTATCAGTTATATACAGAAAAACTCATGAATCCTAAGTGGTCCAGCTTGATGAATTATTGCAAAAAAAAAAAAAAAAAAGCTTATTTAATCTTCCATCAAAGTCAAGAACTAGAAGCTTGCCAGCATTTCAAAGGTTTCTTTGTCACTCTTCCACTTACTGCCTAGTTTTTAACCTTATACTAATGGAATCATACAGAATGAATTATTTTGTGCTTCACTTCTTTTGCTCATACTGTGAGATTTATCCATGTTGTTCCATGTAGCAGTAAGAGTTCATTTTCATTATCGTATCAATTATATGAATATACCATAACTTATTTACTCATTCTGTTGTTATTTCTGTTTAGGGTTATTATGAATAAAATTGCTATGAAATCCCATTATAAATGTTTTTTCAGTGTATTATACTTATTTCTGTTGTTTATATACTTAGGAATGGAATTGCTGAGTGGCTTACTATTTATGGTTCAAACCAGGGCACTTTTGAGAATGAAAATAGTTTATTCCAAGAAAACTGTAATCTATGGTTATTTTAGGTGTAAGGTGTATAGGTGTTCAACTTTAGAAAATACTACCAAACCATTTTCAAAAATCCTTTTACTGATTTACACTTATGCCATCAGTTTACAAGAATTACCACATTACCATTATAAGAATTATAAGAATCACATATCTCTGCTAATGTGATTGAACAACTGAAAATTCAGTGTCGTATTTTCTAGTAAGAGGCTAGATGAATTTAATCAGGATGATCAGTTAAAGGACCATTAATTTGCTTTGACAATCAATCTGGTAGAAGGTAAGGCAAAAGTATTCTTGCAAAATTTAAAGAGCTTATGTTATAATACTTTGGGAAATGATTTGGCAGTTTATTAGAGCTTAATAATACAGTGACCCAACTTAATAATACAATGACCAGCAGTTATAAAGAACATGAGCCTAAACATTGTCTTAAAACAGACATACTCTCAAAATTTGCTCAAGCAATTCTGACATTATAGACAAATATGGTCATAGACAAATATCACAGACCATCTCAACTTTTTTCAATTGATAGACTTTATTTTGGGAAACACTCTTAGGTTTACAGAAAAATTGAGCAGAAAGTGAAGAGAAAACCCCCTCAGCACCTTCCCACAGTTACCCCCGTGAACGTCTTGTGTTAGTGTCATACATAAGCTAAGCTAATACTGGCATATTAACCAAAGTCTGTTTTTACATTAGGATGCACTCTTTGTGTTGTACACCCTGTGGGTTTTTACAAATGTACTAGTTACGGTGACTTGTAACTGCCATTACTGTGTCATACAGAATAATTCACTGCCTCAGTCTGCTGTGCCCCACCTATCCATCCTTCTCTCTCTCCCTTTTAACCTCTGACAACCACTGGTCTACTTACTGTCGCTACAATTTTGCCTTTTCCAAAATGTTATATTTGGAATTATATAGTATTTAGCTTTTTCAGATTGACTGCTTTGACTTAGCAGTAGGCACTTAGGATACTTCCATGTATCTTCTTGCAACCCCAGCACCCCTAACAGCCTAATAGTAAACTGCTTAGTGGGGGTGTGGGTGTGTGTGTGGGGTGTGTGTGTGTGTGTGTGTGTTTCCTTGGAGGCCTCTCCTCCAGAGTGGAAACCAAAGGCCTTGAAAATCTTATTTTTAACAAGTTTCCAAGGTAGTCTTATCAGGGAAGTTTGGAAAATAATGCTTTGGGTAAGATTTGTTTATTTTTCTGGCTCTAGTTGTTAATATTTTAAGCAGATTTATTGAGGCAAAACTTACATATCATAAAGTTCTTCCATTTTAAGTGTAAAATTCAATAGCTTTTAGTGTATTTACAGAGTTGTGTGACAATAACCACAATCTAATTTTAGAATATTTCTGTCACCCCAAAAAGAAGCCTCATGTCCACTTTCAACCGTTGCCTTTCTCCTCCGCTCTTCCCTAGTCATAGGCAGCCACTAGTCTACTCTGTCTCTGTGGACTTGCCTATTCTGGACTCTTCGTATAAATGGAATCACGTAATATGTTGTCCTTTGTATTTGGCTTTGATTCAGCTTAATGTTTTTGAGGTTCATTCATGTATCAGTACTTCATTCCTTTCTACTGCCTTTCAATTGTACGGAACAGTGTCTTGTGATTATTTCACCTGCATACATTTATTCAAATGATTGTCTTAGTGTTTTTCATTTTATTGGTGTGTTCTCTTATGTTTAACTCTCCTCTTGTTGATCAGTCGCTAAGTCGTGTCTGACTCTTTGCTACCCCATGAACTGCAGCACGCCATACTTCCCTGTCCTCCACTATCTCCCAGAGTTTGCTCAAGTTCATGTCCATTGAGTCAGTGATGCTATCTATCTCATCCTCTCCTGCCCTCTTCTCCTTTTGCCTTCAATCTTTCCCAACATCGAGGTCTTTTCCAGTGAGTTGGCTCTTCGCATCAGGTGACCAAAGTATTGGAGCTTCAGCTTTAGCATCATTCCTTCCAGTGAATATTCAGGGTTGATTTCCTTTAGGATTGATTAGTTTGATCTCCTTGCTGTCCAGGGGACTCTCATACAGTACAAACTCTCCTCTAATACAGTGCAAACTCTCCTCTAATACAGTGCAAATCTCCTGTTATGTTTTAGTTCTCTTCTTTCAGTTTAGGTGTACTGTTAATTTTACCTTTCTTTTAAAGATTCATCTTTGTCTTTGCATGGTTTGACAGCTTATTCCTTTTATTTATTTACTTAGTTATTTATTTGGCTGCACTGGGTCTTAGTTGTGGCACATGGGATCTTTGTTGTGGGGGCGAGATCTTTAGTTGCAGCATGCAGACTTTTAGTTGTGGCAAAGGGGAGCTAGTTCCCTGACCAGGGATCGAACCCAGGCTCCCTGCATTGGGAGCGTGGAGTCTTAGCCACTAGACCACCCAGAAAGTCCCTGATTTCACCTTCTTGAAAAAAACCTTTCCTTTGGCCTGCTGGTCTACTTCAAAGAGCTGTCACCATGTACAGGTGGAGGCCTCCTGCATAGCTGTCATCATAGGAACTTTCTTTGTTATCCTAGGGATTCCTTTTGCCTCACTTCTGCATTAGACTTCCTTTTTCCTGGATCAAAAATAAAAGCATGTCTTTCTTGGTGTACTTCATTTTGGTGGACATACCACCTTTCTGGGGGGTGCGGAAAGATGGGAGATAAAGTATAGAAAAGATTTATCTGATTTATCATGATTGACCCCAGATTTTAAGTCCTTGACGCTTTTACCTCATACTTTAGCCTCACATTTACTTGATAGTTTGTAAGAGTATAAATTTTTTTAAGATAATTATAATTTTTTAAAATATCAGTTAGAAATTTTTTTCTCAGAATTTTGAAAGCACTAATCTATTGTCTAATACTGTTCTGATTCTTAATCTTCTATGTAAAATTTGTTGGTTTGGGCTGGATACTTTGTCTTTTCTTTGTTCCCAGTGTCCTGAAATTTCACTGTGATATATACCATGATATAGGTTTACTTTTAAACCATTGCCTTGGGCACTTGATAGGCTTTTTCAGTATCAAAGCTCATATCTTTCAGGTCATAGAAATTTAAGTCTAAGACCCCTTTTTAGAATATCACTTTTTCTTTTTACATGGATGCAGTGTCTTCAGAAGCAATGAGTAATGCTTTTTTTTTTTTTTAATTTTTTTTCTCCCCAAATAGTCTGTTAACTTCTTGTTGCCTTTTTTATGGTTTCTCTTAAATGCTTTCCTTAAATGTCTGATAATATTTGACTCTCTGCTCAGACTTAAGACTACAGAACTTTAAAACCTGATAGGAAGGTCTGAATGCCTGGGTAGAATGCATTGATTAAAACCATCATTGTATCATGATCCTGCTGAGATCCTTCTCTGAGGAATTCAAAGATTTCCCAGAAAGGATCCCTTTACATGCAATTCCAGAGTCCTGGTGCCTTTCTTTCCTTGTGAAATCTCAGAAGTACTTTGAGGCACATTCGTTGCCTTTAGAACCTATGTCTAATTTCACCTAGAAAAATAATACTTTCTCTTTTCCATGATGAGTGCATTATTGGCACTTCATAATTTAAAGTTTTTGTCTTTTCTTTTAGTATTATGAAGATATTCCTATAGTTTTTATAAAATTAGAAGACGGTGGGCCTCAAAAAGGTACACTCAAGAATATATGTGTACTTTTAAGACAAGAGTCAATAGCTTTTATCAGGTTCTTTATCCTGTGATTGACCCCCAAAAAAATGTAAACAAAACCAAACAAAAGAAAAAAGTGAAATATTGTGTAAAGGGTGGTCCTTACCCTTGAATGTACATCAAAATTATTCAGCTTTTTTGAGCATATACATTTCTAGACTCTACTCTTATACCAGGAAAAGGTTTCAGGAAAAGATATTTCAACAGACTGCTTGTTTCAACCACCAGAAGGTAGAATCGGCCCAAAACGGCTTGGTTGTACTACTGAAAGATGGTGTCCATTTGTATATATCAGACACACACACAGGCAGACAGATGTTCATAGTTCAGCAGCACTTTTGTCCTGAATAAATGATAGTTCCATTTTGGGTAAATCAACTCCTTTCTGAGTCAGCCTCATTTGGTTTGAACAGAGGATCTACCTCAGTGATCCTTTAACTGAGCATATCAACATCTCCTGAAGTTATTTTAAAATATATAAATTTTGGGTTTTCACGCTCTGGATTTGGGTTCATTAAATCTGGGGAGCGAGTCTACATTTTTCGTAGGCATCCTCGGTTATTCTGATGCTGATGATCAGTGGGCCATATTTTGAGATATGCTAATCTAAATTTGCGACCAGTGTTATCCTTGAAAGTTTTTGTAGTGGGGTTGGGTTGAGAAGGTTACTTGTCTGCATTTTTGTTGTTTTTTTAAAATATAATTAGTTCCTAGAAGTCTAGTAAAAAGGCTGAGCAGTACAGCTCTTAGACACAGACAGCAAAAATGGCACTTTAGAAGGCACAGCTCTGGACTTCTCCCAGGAAGACTCCTTTTCAGAGGATGTGGAGTCCCAGAGGACTTCCCTGGAAGTGAAAATGTTAGTTGCTCAGTCATGTCCAGCTCTCGGGGACCCCATGGACTATAGCCTGTCAGGCTCCTCTGTCCATGGATTCTCCAGGCAAGAATACTGGAGTAGGTTGCCATTCCCTTCTTCAGGGGATCTTCCTGACCCAGGGAGCAAACCCAGGTCTCCTGCATTGCAGGCAGATACTTTACCATCTGAGCCACCTTGAAGACTAACCCATTTGAGACCACACTCTGGGTACTCAGTACCCTGGAATTCCTTGCCCAGATGTTTATTTTCAGGGCCTGCATAGGCCTCTACCCTCTCAGAACCAATATGCACACTCCTAGGTCCAGGGGATAACTAGATAGCTTCAGTTTTATCAAATAGTCCCTTCCCTTCAGATTTTTCTTCTCTCCACCAAAAACTTTATCTGTGCCTTTGCTATTCTATATTAGCAATTATCAAATAAGGAAGCATTTTTTAAATTGCATCTCTGATGTTGAAGAAATGACCCTTCTATCTATAGTTTTATTTCCTATAATATTTGAGGTCAGTGATTACATTTGATATGAGGCTGTGGTGTTTTAATTGCAGTAAATTTTGTTAGAACAAAGAAAAGCTACAGCTTTCCCAACAATTGGGAAGTTGTAGTTCCTCTGCCACAATCCTCCTTCATAGCCAGGAAGAAGGAGGATACACACTCTGTATTATTTCTTCAAAAGGGTCTGGAGACAAGAGAAAGGAAGAGATTAACTGACTTAATTTTATATTTGGAGCTATAAATCATGTGTTGCAATTTGGTGATAGGATGTTGCATCAGAGCATGGCAGTTGTAGTAATGCAGTGAGTATCACAACCACGGGGAGGTCTCTGTGGTGCTCTATGTCCTTTCCCTGGAGATTCAACTCGAAGTTTATCTCCCTCGTGCTATGCCAAAGAGGAAGGTTTTACTTCGGTTACATAGTAACTCACAGTGATGTTGTCTTAGCCTAGGGCACAAGAATTTCTTAATGTCTGACGCTTTCCCTGAGGCAGACGTCGCTTTGTTGAGCCCCAGCATCCTTGTTTCCCACTGTCACATACCAACAGAGATTTACTAGGGTTTCTTCACTTCTTCCCGGATGTCTATCAGGAAAGCTAGGAGGTGTTATGGCAAAGCTGAAATGTCTTTACTCTCAGAACCGTTAGTTTTGAAAGTGTATGTAATATTTCCTGAATATTTCACATTGCCTTTATCTCAAGATTGGAAAGGTAGTTAGTGACCAGGAATTTGTCCCTAAAGGACAAAAATTGCAGGTTGATAATACTGATAAGGATAAGAGATATGAAGTGTATTTTTAGCAAATTCTTGATAGTCAAAGTAGATTTGAGTAGTTATTTGTTTTTATTGTTTTAGATTTTTTAAAAAAAAACTTAAAAAAAATAAATTAAAAATAAATTAAAAAAAAACCTTGTAGGAGAAAATTCATGATGAATGAGAGAAATTAAACAAGTGATAATATCAAGATTAAATTTTATATTTTTGAAACAAATTCTTGAAAAGAGGCTGATGTCTTAATTATATGGTAGTGGACATGATAGTATCTGTTGGTAGGGGGGTGGGAATTTGAAGGAACTGAGGCAAAGAAGGGACAGATGATGAAAAGAAAATCACTCAGTACTGGTAAAACTAGTTTGGGAGAATGTGGTTTTTGATGTGTGACAACAGTGGGTTTTTCAGTGTTGAACTTTAGAGTTTGTCTGACTTGCACACCCAATAATAGATAGCATTTGATCTCCATAGCCCTTCCCACACAAGGGTATGGCCCTGTAACACTCCAGGGATGGAGAAGCAGAACCTGGTTCCCAAAGATGGAAAGAGAAGAAAAAGAGCTGAGTAGTATGTGCCATTCCTCTCCACTACCCCTTAGTGAGAGAAGTCACTCTCTCCCTGGGAAGAATAGGGGAGAGAAGACAATAATATTATACGTTCCCTCTACACAGAAGAACATATCATAGTGGGAAGAAAGCATCTCTGCTCTTACTGAGTGATAGTGGTATGGTGGTCTTTAGGCTGTTTTAACAGGATGGAGACTCAGCAAATGTTTTTGATTTGTAAACCATTATCATCATCATCATTCACAAAATTATGGAGACATGCTCTAAGACAGGGTGTGTGATAGTTCAGAGTATTGTCTTTATTAAGTTCATTTCTTCTAGAGACATACACTGAAATATTTACAGGTGAACTGATAGGATGAGATTTACCTCAAAATAATCAGGAACATGAGAGGTATATTGTAACAAGATTGTCCATGATGTGTTAGATGTTGAAATTAATGATGGGTACAGGGGGTTTATGTTATTTCTAATATAGCAGAGGTTCAGTTTGAATCTAAACTTGACTGTTGTATGTCCTCAGCACACTATACTACCTGAGTCTCTTATTTCCTAACCTCTAAAATGAAGACAGTAAAATCAGCCACATAGGATTGTTGTGATGATTTAACTAAAAATAAATTATGTGCCCATTGCATGACATTTAAGAATCACTAAAAAATTGGTAATTACTATTTATATCCATAAATTGAAAAAAGATCAAGGTATCTTCTTGCTTAAATATGAAATGTTTGCTTTCTTGGAGTGTGTGTATTTCTCCAAGTTGAGTATATTAACTTGGATTTTGTTTTGACAGCTCAGGTGCCTAAAAGGCCAGAGAGGCTTCTCCAGCCAACCCCCTTTTGATGGAATCCACATTGTCAACCATTTAATAGGAGATGATGAATCATTCCATTCCTCTGATGAAGAGTTTATAGATAATTCCTTACAGGAAAGTGGCATTGGTTTCCCTTTGCACAGAAAATCTGGTCCAGTGTCTTTGGACCCCACTCTGGCAGATGGTAGTGAAAGCGAGGCAGAAGACAGCACTCTGGAGACCAGAGAGGGCAGTCGAGTGGCTCAAAAGGAGCAGCCCCTGAGAAGAGCGTCGTACTCAACCACTGTCTGACCATCACTGTGACCTAGACTGTGCATTTTTCTTTAAGGGATCAGTTACCATGACTAAGGGTTTTTGGAACATATCTGTTTCATATGTATATGTGTGTGTATATATATATATAAATATATATTTTACAGTCTTATCTGCCTTTTTATCTTTGCCAAATCTACCACTGACTTACCATTGCCATAAAGTAGAATGGAATATGGTTAATGGGAAAAACGAGGTTCTAACAGTATTACTAAATATTAACATTTCTTGTTTAGAAAATGCAATTATATCTATATATGGGGAACCATTTTGAAGTTCAGAACTATGGAAAATTGAATTTTCTTCAGACAAAGCTGTTCTCGTGCAATATTTTATGCTCAGTGAACAAATTGTATATTTATATTTATCAATTTGTTTTCAGAGCAGCTGTCTACACACATTTAACCAAGACATACATCTGAGTTATCTTGGTATTTTGTGTTTGGAAACTTTTTTTTTTTTTTTTAACTAAAATTACTGCTTTATTAGTGGGCCATTGAAAATTCCCAAACACAAAGCCTTTTTTCACATAATTTTATAAACACAAGTTAATGGTTGTCTTAAGAATTTTAAGTTTTGTTTTAATTTCAAATTTTTATGTGCATATGATGCTTCCATGTGTTGCCTACCAGAGTACTAGTTAGCTACAAATATATTGGGTTTTTGTACATATTTATAAATCTGTACCACCCAACATTGAACATTTTATATGGAGAATGTACTTGTTGAAAAATGACTGCCTTCAGCATTATAACTGGACCTATGTAAATAATAGGTTAAAGAAAATTGAAAATAAAACCAAACACTAATATTGCAATAGCTTTAGTATTTTGCTTAGCATTCAACACTAGCAAATTCATAACTGATGCTTATTCAAAGACACTATTGGTGAAATCTTTTACTTCATGTGTATGTAACTACTAAATTTTTCTTGATTAGAGAGGTTATAGCAGGCATCACTTAGTGTTAATATTCTACTTAATATAATTTAAGCAATGGACTGAGGTCCACAATGCACAATTATATCTGCAAATAATCTATGAATGTTATCTTCAGATTCTCTAGTTACTGATCTAGGTGAAGCAAGCCATAAGAATCCGTTCCTACCAGTTCTTTATCATCTAGATTTTTTTTTTCCCTAGAAAACTGGTGCCTGTCATTGATAAATTAGAGGAAACACCCAAACTACATTTCCACTATGGAAAGACTCCAGAAATGTGTTTGGCTGGATGCTTTCTACTCTAATTTTCCTCAGCAGCTTATGAAAAGAAAATAATCCTCAAGAATAAGAGGAGGGCAGAATTCAGAGGTAAATTTTGTACAATATGTTGCATGCAGAAAAAAAATTACATGATAAAATGGAATAGAAGAGACAAAACTAGTTTTCTAAAACAAGGAGGTAAGCCTTATGGTACATTGTAAGCAAGGCTTTCCCAGCAAGCCCTTTGTAAGCAGGCTCTTGAGAGACAAGATTGAAAACATGCCTCCTGTGTCCATAGCTCCAGGCTAAATTCTAGTGATTAAGTAATTTAACTGTGGCCACAAGTTAGTAAATATCAGAGCTAAAGTTTTAATCCAGATTGTTTTGACACCAAAGCATTTGAAAAGGCTCAGCTAAATGAATTTATCAATTCCCTGCTTTTCTGGCAGTTAATGTGATTTAAATAAATTTGATTTAAACTGTCTCCTGGATATATTACAGATATATATATATATATGTGTATAGATATGTGAGTATCAACATTCATAAGCTACATAAAGCTTATGAACGTAGGTACTACTAGAATTGTCTGACTGGTGCCTTTGAGATTCACTTTTTGGGTTCATTGCTGTCATTCTTGAGGCTGTTGATGCCCAAGTGAAGTGAGATGATTTATGACAACAAGATAGCTTTGACCCCCACATCAAGAAATCTGACTGGTCCAGCCCATAAGCTAGTTCCAGCCAACAGCCTATTTTTACATGACCCACAAGCTAAGGGTGATTTTTATATTTTTAAAGAGTTGAGGGGGAAAAAAATCACATGAAAATCATATGACCTTCAATTTTCAGTGTCAGTAAAGTTTTATTAGAGCATACCCATGCTTCTTCATTTGCATATTGTCTGTTACTGCTTTTGTGCTACAATAGCAGAGTGAAAGTGAAAGTGAAGTCGCTCAGTCCTGTTCGACTCTGTGAACCCATGGACTGTAGCCTACCAGGCTCCTCTGTCCATGGGATTTTCCAGGCAAGAGTACTGGAGTGGGTTGCCATTTCCTTCTTCAGGGGATCTTCCCAACCCAGGGATCAAATCCAAGTCTCCTGCATTGCAGGCAGACGCTTTAGCTTAAAATATCTACTGGCTGTCACTTTAGAGAAAGTTTGCTGATTTTAATTTAGATACTCTAACATGTAGGTTTACCTCTTCAGTTTGTCTCAAGTAGAAGATTTGCTTTTGCTCTTGAGCTAATGGTTTGGACCTAAAATTTCCTGGTGGATCCTATACTTAAAACTATTCAAAATGGAGACGGTGCCAGCTATTTTAGATTATGAAGTGTGTGAAGCCATAGAAAATTCGGAAGGATATCTGTGCCTTTGGAAATGGAGAAAAAAGGGAAAGAATTCTGGAATCTTGGCACCATTCTCTAAAGCATGCATCATTGACCTTTAGGGTATGCTTCATTGAGTCATTGTTATAATTTGGCTTTAAAAGTATGAACATCCTTTTAGAATCATGTTTCAATTCTAAACTTTGAAAGATATCCTTAGAGAATTTCCTAAGTACTCTTTCTGGTTAGGAAGTAGTTGTTAAGTAAACCTTAATCTGTTGGGACTCTTGTAATTTGAATAATGAAAAACTAGAAACAACAATCTTTTCTTTCAAGATCTTTGATTCAGATACTTCTTAGAAGGGTTTAAAATCTTCCTGGCCTTTAGGGTGTAAGAGGATAACTTGCTGCTTTGGAATAGTTTATTTCTGGTGTCATTGTCATCCTGGGTTGAAATGCTGAGAAGAGGTTACAGGTCACTTGAATAAAGTGGAAGTTACATTGAGGTGATTAAACAGAGACCTTACAGACCAAGAAAATATTTCAATAGCCTATTAAAAAATCAGTGGAAAAAATTTTTCTTCCTGGAAATATATGTCAAAGATATAACTACATGATTTCTATCCTTTTTGTTGATAGGTATTAAGCATTCAGTGTTTGATGACTAATGAGACATCAAGTCCCAACTAAACTGGCTGGCTATTTGGGGAAGGAAAAAAAAAACTTTTTCGTAGCTCTGAATGCAGCTTGTTACTCTCCAGATAGTGCCTTTGATTGAAAACAAGTATTTTTAAGTATTTTATTTCTGACATCATTAGAAATGACATGGTTCCTCATGCTTCTTTTTCTTTACATAATGCACTATAATGTTCAGATTTAAAGTAAAATGAGTATATGAATTGTGTTTTAATAAAGCCCTTTCATGGCCAGCTTGATTTTTGTATAAGTACCAGGCATCAACAGCTAACATTTCATTAAATCAGTGATTTACTTTGTTAAAACAATGAACTTTAGCCTGAAAGTTATTGCTGCTCTGTCATTAATGAAACAATGTTTTTTAGTTAATGTTAATTTAATTCATTCTACTGAAATTAAATTTTCTGATTAAAAATGGAGTGAATGCTATTTATAATACAAGTTTTTACGTTACATCCATTGATCTGCCTATACCTTCTTTTCATTCCAAAGAAGAGAAGATAGAATAATACATTAAATATACTATAAAGATGCAAAATTATAAGGTATTTCATTTTACCTTTGGAATTTCTTATTGTAACATTGTATGATAACCTGAAATGTTTACTTGTGCCTTTGCTTTAAACAATTAAAGTTTTCCATTTTATAAGAATTTCTGTTTCCTTAAACTATTCAACTGAAAAGGGAGTAGGCATCAAAGGTCTGTCTGAAAAGGTATAGGCTAACGTCAGGTATTCATGAGTGAGGCATGAGTTCTCTGGGTATAGGGACCATATCCACCTGGTCCACCCATGTGTAACTAGTGCCAAACAGAGAGCCTAGTATATATTTTTCAATAATGAAAGGCCTAAAATACCAGGATTTGTTATTTCCTTCAGAAACATTGTTATTTTTTGAAGATTGTAATGGCAGTATTTTTATCTCACATTGTGTTTTAGGTTATTTGATTAGTAACTGATTCAATAAATATATTTAAATATATAGTTTGAACATATATATACAGAGGTAATTATAAAAAGAAATTTATGCCTTCTGCATCATTATAATGTTAGTATCATTTAATTCAGAAGCAGTAGTTCATTGTGTATGCTGCTTTATTCCCAAAAGGATTTAAGGCACTTCACAAGGGTACCTGAACTATGACAGATAATTATAATCCAGGGCTTCTTACCTTGGCACTGTTGACAGTTGGGGCCAAGTTGTTGCAAGTGGCTGTCCAGTACCTCGTCAGATGTTTACTCAGCATCCCTAAGCTCTATGCACTAAGAGCCAGTAGCAACCCCTCCTTCAGTCGTGATAACCTAAAATGTCTCCGGTTGCCAAAAGCTGGGGAGGACTGAGAATGAAAATCACCCCTGGTTAAAAATCTCTGGTATATATTTAGAAGTGAGTCAGAAAACAAAAAGCCACTAGGACCAAAACTAAAAATATATGCACCTATTGAAGGTGAGTAACAAATTCGACTGTTTCTAGTAGCCAGTGAGAAAAGTAAAACCTGAACCACAGTGAGGTGTCTCTTCACACTTTACGATGGCTATTAAGACACACACTAACAAGTGTTGGTAAGGGTATGGGAAAATTGGAACGCTTGTCCATTGCTGCTGGAAATGTAAAATGGTGCGACCATTGTGGGAAAGTTTTGTCAGTTCCTCAGAAAAGCTAAACATAGACTTACCATATGATCCAGCAATTCCACTTCTAGATAAATATTCAAAATAAGCCCTCAAACATACTTGTACAATAGTGTTTATAACATCATTTTCACAATAGCAAGAAGATAGAAATGAAAAATGGCAACAGATGAGTGGGTAAATAAAATGTGGTATACACACATGTAATGGACTATTATTCAACTATAATAAGGAATTTTTTTTTATGCCGTACCTTGTGACTTGCTGGATCTTAGTTCCCCACCTAGGAATTGAACCTGGGCCCCAGCAGTGAAAGCACCTAACCACTGGACCACCAGGGAAAACCCTAGGAATGGAATTCTGATACATGCTACAATATGGATGGCTTGAAAAATGCTAAGTGAAATACACCAGACACATAGGGTATTTCCACTAATCCAAAGTGCCTACAGTAGCAGATTTATAGACATATACAAGTATTTCTGTACTTGGCCCACATATCTAATGTGTAGACATCAACCATGGGATGGGGGAAAGGGGAGTTACTGTTTAATGGATACAGATGAGAAAGTTGTGGAAATGAATAGTAGAGATAGTTGCACAACACTGCATGTATTTAATGCTACTAAATTGTACACTTAAAAATGGTTGACATAGGGACTTCCCTGGTGGCGCAGTAGATAAGAATCCACCTGCCAGTGCAGGGGACACCAGTTTGATCCCTGGTCTGGGAGGATTCCACATGCCACGGAACAACTAAGCCTGTGTGCCACAGCTGCTGTACTCTAGAGCCCGTGAGTCGCAAATACTAAGCCTGTGTGCCAAAGTACTGAACCCTGTATGTGTAAAGCCTGTGCTCCTCAACAGGAGAAGCCACTGCAACGAGAGGCTCGCACACTGCAGTGAAGAGCAGCCCCAGTTTTCCGGAACTAGAGAAAGCCCACACAAAGCCAGAAGAAGATCCAGCACATCCAAAAATAAATAATTTTTTTTAATGGTTGAAATAGTTTTTTAAAAATAGGCATGTTGAGGATTAGAGTTGGCTTATAAGTTAATATGTTTAAGTGAGGATATATAGGAGGGAAAAAAACCTAAGAGTCATAAGATTTGCAATGCCCATGAAATAAGGTTTTTAGGTGTAGAGTTCTGACACTAGACTGTGACTCAAGCTTTATGTTGATGAAACCTGGACAAGTCACAGAAGTTGGTGGCTTCCTTACTGCTCCCGGGTCACCAGACTCCCGGGTCCTTTCCCTTCCTGCAATGGCCATTGGCCACATTCCACAATCCTCACTCCCTATCTCCATTTGAACTCTTCATGTATCAGCTGCGTAGGAGGCTTCTTCTGACCCTTCCTTTCTAAAAGCCCTTCCCAGCTTTATTTTTCTCCATTGCATTGATAACTATCTATGTATTTTATATTCATTTGTTTTTATTCATCTGCCCACACTAGAATGCAAGCTTTATGATTTTTGTCCCTATCCCCAGTATTCAGGACAATGTCTTAGCTCACGATACATGTTTATTGAGTGAGTGAATGAACAGTTGAATAAATCACTGTACCTCAGTTTGTTCACTGTTGAAATGGGATAAACATCTGCAAAATACAAATGTCAGTGGAAAACCCAGAATCTCAGTGTACCCAGCCTGACTTCAGAGTCCTCTAATTACTGAATAACTGCTTCAGCAAAAGACATCCACCAGGCACTGTTGAGGAGGCAGAACCAGACCACCTTCGGTCCTCACACACGGTAGGAGAGATAGAATAAGTACAGATACAATGCTGTTGGAGTTCAGAGATTACTTCCGACTTGCGGGAAAGGGCCTGCTTCATGCCCCTTCCTCACTCTCTGCCATCCCAAAGCCCCACCCAGCACCAGGGCCAGGCCTGTGATCCCTGCTACTACTGTGAGTCCCATCGGCTCCTGTCCAGTGACTTGCTCTCACCTAGGCACTAAGTTCTCCTGATCGGGGACTTTGGCTTCATCTCTTCCGCACTCTAGACTTTACCAAGGATGTCTAGAAATGAAGAATCATAAGCCAGAGGAGGGGATTTCAGGCCCAGAGTATTTTTTTATATCCTGAGTTGACTCTTACAAACTAGCTACTGCTGCGAAGGATCTTCTTCAGGCTGTCCTCAGTAAAAGGAAGAGCAGGGCCAGGTGGAAGGAGACTGGTTGACTTTCAAGATGTTTCTCTGATTTTTTTTTTTTTTAAAAGGAAATGCATACTGAACACATGAGAGACTCCAAGGCTGAGAGGTGCTGTGGCAGTTGAGATGCACCTGGGAGCGCCTAACTGTCCCCTGCCGCCGCCGCAGGGGGTGGGCCAGGCAGCCCCTGCCCACAGCTCTCCCCAGCAGACTGACCAGAGGCACCCAGCAAGTCACAGCTCCCTGTCTCCTCCCCTGCCAAGGACTCTTTCTCTCCAGGCGAAGGCTGTCCTGGTCTCTGGTGTCTTCTCTGACATGCCCACCCACGTCTGGTCTACGGGACCCTCCTTGGTGTTCACTGTATTTCTATCTTCAAGGCACAGTTGCATGTGGACCTGCCTAACCCCAGCCAGGCTGATGCTTCTCTGTGGGTAGAAGAGCCAACGGCTGTTCCCCAGAGCCTTGCACTGTCTCTCTCTTTTGTATGTCTTAAAATCCAGCTTCCTCTATCCTTGTGCCTGGTGCTCAGGACTGGGCCAACTACACTCCATTTACAAAGAGTTTTAAAACTTTAGGTGCATGAATAAATATTTGTCTCTGCAGCCTTTTCACAACAGATAAACTTCTGGTCAGGCCTAGGCTGTCAGTTTAAAGGAGTCTCTGAGCCACCAGACTTCTCTGAGCCACCAGAGAAGTCTGGTGGCTCAGATGGTAAAGCGTCTGCCTGCAATGCGGGAGACCCGGGTTCGATTCCTGGGTCGGGAAGATCCCCTGGAGAAGGAAATGGCAATCCACTCCAGCACTCTTGCCTGGAAAATCCAAGGACAAAGGAGCCTGATAGGCTACAGTCCATGGGGTCACAAAGAGTCGGACAAGACTGAGTGACTTCACTTTCACTGAGCCGCTTACCTCCCCCTGCCTCATCACCCCTACTGAGCCGCTGCCAGAACTGCGTAAGCCAGCTCCTAGGAGAGGAGGTGGAAACCCCAATGGTGAGGAGTCGTGATGGTCAGCACAAATTTATAAAGAAAAGTGTCAGGCATTCCCCCCCAACCCCACCCCAATTAATGCCTAGTCAATTCAAAGGCGAAGGCCAGGTACAGCTCTGCCCTGTTCCAGCAAACTGCCTTCCAGTTGTGCTCTGAGGAGGGTTGTCCCTGGCAGGCAGCGCCCCGGGGCAGTGCTGGGATTTGAGTAATCACAGGCCCAAGTCGGGTGTGTGGGAAGGTGTATTGTTTGGCCTGGCTCATAGCCCTTAACACTCTGCAGCTATTTTAAACAGATGCCACAACCTTTTATTTGCTTCACTAATTTCTTTAAAATAGAATTGTTTATTTGTGGGTCAAAATTGGAGAAGCTTCTTATTCATCACCAAACTGCTCTTTGATGAGACTGGAGACTACATAAGCCCCAGAGCCCAGAAGGACTTGGAACTGAGTCAGTACTCAGTCAACATTAGCTAGCAGCAAGACCATGTGTGGCTTCTCTGAATCTCCAGAACCAGAACAGGCCACTCAGTAGTCATGGATTTGCATGTTCCTTCATCTGCCCTGACCTTCCCTGGTGGCTCAGATGGTAAAGAATCTGCCCACAATGTGGGAGACCTGGGTTTGATCCCTGGGTCGGGAAGATCCCCTGGAGAAGGAATGGCAACTCACTCCAGAATTCTTGTCTGGAGAATCACATGAACAGAGAAAGCGAGCAGGCTAATCGCTAAAAAGTCAGACACACTTTCTCCTGCCCTGACTTCTCCTCTGTCCTCCAGTTCTCTATTTTCACTGTCTAAATGGTATTTCCACATAAATACGTTTGAGGTGATGGGCCAACACTGTTTCCTAATTTCTGCCAGTAGTGGTAATTAGGCTAGTTTTTGTTGTTGTTATTAATACATGGCCTAGAATCTCATGGCTTACAGTGTCAGCTCTCACTCATGCGAAATGTCCATCGAAAGCTGGCTGCAGCTCTGCTCTACATTGGTTTTTATTTATGCTTTCTCTAGCTGCAGTGAGCGGGGGCTGCTCTCTAGTTGTGGTGCCGTGGCTGCTCTTGTTGCGGAGCACAGGCTCTAGAGCATGGGCTTGAGGAGTTGTGGCTCATGGGCTTAGTTGCCCTGAGGCATGTGGAATCTTCCCGGACCATGGATCGAATCCGCGCCCTCTTATTGGCATGAGGATTCTTAACCGCTGGACCACCAGGGAAGCCCTCTGCATTGTTTTTGCTGATGAAGCCACTTCTATTTTGAATGTTGCCGATTGCTACAGCAGAGGGGAAAGTGATATGGTGGCTCCCAAAGCTTCCAGGAAGTGATATACATCATTTTCAGCCACATTTCATTGACTAAGGTAAGTCACACAACTAAAACTTCTACAAGGAGAGGCAGTAAATATTAAGAAACATAGTATTTACTTTATGCCAGCAACTATTCTAAATACATCTTTAAAATAACAGTTTTATTGTGATATAATTCACACATCATAAAATTTAGCCTTTTAAAGTATATGATTACATAATTTTTAGTATATACACAGTTTTTCAGTCACCACCACTAGTAATAATGGTTCACACCAATTTCAGAATATTCATATCAATTTCAGATTATTTTCATCACTCAAAAAAAAAAAAAACATGCCTATTAGTGGTCTCTCTCTATTCTCTGTGCACCCCCCCCCCAACCCCTACTGTTATTAGGCAACTCTTTTTTTCTGAATACTACTACAGTATGTGCGGAGAAGGCAATGGCACCCCACTCCAGTACTCTTGCCTGGAAAATCCCATGGATGGAGGAGCCTGGTGGGCTGCAGTCCATGGGGTCACACAGAGTCGGACACGACTGAAGCGACTTAGCAGCAGCAGCAGCACTCCAGTATGTAAGTATACTATATTTTGTTTATCCAGTCATCAGTTGATAATGTGGGTTGTTACTAGCTCTTTGTTCTTGTGATTGATGCTGCTGTGAACATTTGTGTCCATATTTGTTTGTGAACATAGGTTTCCAGTTCTCTTGGGTATATACTTAAGCGTGGAATTTCTTTCTCATGTGGTAACTCTGTTTAACATTTTGGGGAACTACCATTCAGTTTTAAGTGTCTACAATATTTTACCATCCCACCAACAACGTGTGATGGTTCCAGTTTCTCCACATTTTCAACTCTTACTATTGTCTGTCCTTTTTATTTTAGGCAGCCTAGTGAGTGTGAAGTGGTATCTAACTGAGGTTTTGATTTGCACTTCCCTAATGACTAGTGATGTTGAGCATCTTTTCAGGTGCTCATTGACCCTTTGTGTATTTTCTTTGAAAGTGTCTATTTAAATCCCTTGTCCATTTTTTAACTGGATTGTTTTTTTTTATTGTTGAATTAGTAACAATATTTTGTATATTCTGCATACCAGTCCCTTATCAGATATATGATTTGCAAACTTTTTCTATTCCATTAGCTATCTTTTCACTTTCTTAGTGTGCTTCCCTGGTGGCTCAGAGGTTAAAGCGTCTGCCTGCAATGTGGGAGACCTGGGTTTGATCCCTGGATTGGGAAGATTCCCCTGGAAAAGGGAAAGGGCAACCCACTCCAGTATTCTTGCCTGGAGAATCCCAGGGATGGAGAAACCTGGTGGGCTACACCCCACGGGGTCACAAAGAGTTGGACACGACTGAGTGACTTCACTTTCACTTTCAAAGCATAAAAGTGTTTAATTTTGATGAAGTCAATTTTGTCTGTTTTTCCTTTTGTTGCTGTGTTTTTCATCTAAGAAACCATTGCCTAATTTAAGGTAACTATGTTACAGTTTTATGTAAAGGAGTTTTATAGTTTTAGCTCTTACATTTACGTAAATTATCTATTTTGGTATGAAGTAAGAGTCAATAGTTTTTTTTAATTAATCTTTTATTTTGGAATAATTTTAGATTTGCAGTACAGTTGCACAGATAGTACAGTTCCCATATACATTTCACCCAACTTCCCCTAATGTCTAATATAACTATAGTACATTTGTCAAAATAAGAAACTTTAAATGATATGATAGTTTTAATGAAACTATAAACTTTATTTGGATCCTATAATTTTTTCCACTTCTATACTTTTTTTAATTCCAAGATCTAATCCAGGATAAAATACTGCATTTAGCTAAATACATTTTTATATATTAAGTAATTTAATCCTCACAACAATATAATTATCTTCCCATTACAGAGGAAATGAGAGTGGCTCAGACAGTAAAGAATCTGTCTACAATGCAGGAAACCCAGGTTCGATCCCTGGGTCAGGAAGATCCCCTGCAGAAGGGAATAGCAACCCACTCCAGTATTCTTGCCTGGAGAATCCCATGGACAGAGGAGCCTGGCGGACTACACTCCATGGGATTACAAAGAGTCAGACATGACTGAGCGACCCAACACTTTCACTTTCACAGAGGAAATTAAGGCTTAAAGAGCTTAAGTAACTTACAAAAGGTTATATTGCTAGTAAGTGATGGAATTTTTCTCATCTTCATTGTCAATCCAAAATTCTAGGTAAATTACACTGCATCCTTCAGTCACATCTCAAGGTGCATGGGAGTTGAATTTTGTGAGATGTTGTTAGTCTGAAAATTTTTTATTGTTTTTTATTCTATTTGACTGGCAGTTTGGGCTATGTGATAGACTGCTTGATGTACTCCAATATCTCAGGGTTCTGAAATTTCACCCTGGTATCTCCTGATATAGGGACATTTTTATTCATTGTGTTGAGCCCTCCCTAGTCCCTTTCAATAGGGAGACTGATATCCTTTAGATTTGGAAATATTGTTCTTATTTCGGTGATAATTTACTTTCTATTCTGTTAGTGGAATGGTGGGACCCCTGGATTTCTCCTCTAATTTTCCTGTCTTTTTCTCTTCTGCTTTCCTTTTTTTGTTTTTCTTTAGTTATTTTTTAAACTTGGGAATATATATACATATTGTCATGTGGCCTGACTTTTTAAATTTACTTTTTTATACATATTTTAATGGCTGTACATCTTATGAACATTCTTTATTTGACCAGTGTTCTTTGATTGGGCATGTGTTCCCTATTAGTGCCATGAGGTTAAAGCATCTGCCTGCAATGTGGGAGACCTGGGTTCCATCCCTGGGTCGGGAAGATCCCCTGGAGAAGGAAATGGCAACCACTCCAGGATTCTTGCCTGGAGAATCCCATGGACGGAGGAGTCTGGTGGGCTACAGTCCACGGGGTCACAAAGAGTTGGACACGACTGAGTGACTTCACTAACTAACCTGGTTAAAATAAGTTGTAACAAAATTTTGCTTCTTTATGAAATATTACTAAAAGTGGAATTCCTAGATCAGAGAATATGTATATTTTAAATACATTTTTCTGATACATGTTATCAATTTACCCTCTACAAATTAACATTCTCATTAATAATATATAAGAATATTTATTCATTTTCCTTATAAAGCATACTTTTGGGAACATATTCTTTGTAAATAGAAACTGGTAATATTGAATACATTCAAGGGAAATTTTCCTCTCTAATCTGAGAGATTACTGTATATGTGGTAGTTTTAACATATATTGTCACTATTATGCTGCTAACCATCCTTAGAACGAATATTCTGGTTTACTTATAGAGTTATCTCTTCTCTGGCTTAACCAAGAGCGTCCTCGTCATACAGCCATAATACCTAAGAGTTAGATCAGGTGGCCAGGGCACTGAGAAGAGCAAGACAGCTAACAGCTTTGAAAACCTGGTGATTTGTCATGAGGTGAATTTTACATAAACCACTTTGGATGCAGAAAACTCAGCCAGTTTTCCTGAAAATGAAGGTTTTACCTTCTTAGTAGTACATGATTTGCTAAGGACCATTGGTTAGCCAAGAAAACCTTTGTAGGGTTAATGATGAAAAAGCAAAGATCTTCTGTAGTTTTTCTTTGCTTCAAAAGCTATTGCTAAGAAGAATCCTTATTCTTTATAGAGACGTTGAAATGTTTATAGAAGAAATGATATGATATTTGGGGTTTATTTCAAAATAGATGGAGCAAGGGAGCAGTGGGTGGGGAGATAATAGATAAAATGCAAAAAGTTTGGCCATAGATTTACTGTTGAAACTGGGTGACCGGTACTTGGGGTACATTTTACCATTCTTTCTGTATATGTTTGATATTTTCCATGAAAACAAAACAAAAACAAGGAAACCTCCTTCACTATGGTCTTTTGGGAGAAACTGAGGCAAGCTATTAGATTTGACAGTTTGAACCTGATCCCAAGTCAAGATGATGGAGTGACATCCCACATATGAGCTGGCTCAGGGAGGTTCACTTGACCCAACTCTACAAACCATGGTCAATGGCCTGGATTTTTGTAGGTCCCAAGGAAATTTTAACCAGTCATGTCCTCCCACTTTAAGCAACTGGTTAAAAAATATAAATTCAATATAGCCCCCAAAGTGCTGAAAATAATCTAGGTCTTGACTTGGGTATATATCTATGTAAAAATTAACCAAGCTATAGTCTTAAGATGTGTGTACTTTCACACATGTATATATATGTGTACATGTGTGTATATATATATTATGTGTTGTGTATATATATATACATATACAATATTATATAATATGTTTATAAATATAAATTATATAACAATAAAAATTTATAAAAGAGAATAAAGTATCCAAGACTTTATTTCTAGAGCTGTTTAAGAATTATTGTGAATCACAAGCTCTGATCCTTATAAACAAGAGGTATTTCTGACGTGTTCCCTCTGCAAACATGATCATAGCTGGCAGAAAAGCAGCATTTATTCTGTCTTTGAAAAAGCCAGCCTAATCCAAGGATCATCTAGTATGTTTGCTTATTAGAGGGGGCAGCAAAAACAGAGTTTAAAAGTCTAGGCTTTAATATCAAATTCACTTAGGTTTGAATCCTACCAAGTAGTGGCATTACTTTGGGCAGTGTTCCCTCTCAACTTCAGTTTCCTCATCCATAGTAGCAATGATAACAATAACACTGCCTACCTCATAGAGCTGTTGCAGTCAGTGAGATAAAATGTGAAAAGAACTCATAGTCAACAACCAAAAAAACTGAGTTATTAACTCGATTGACAAATTTTGAGCCTGGGTTTTTCTAGCTAGTTGTACATAAGGAATAGGCAGATTTTAGACATAGTTTATCTATTATATGCAATATTATATTCCTTTGAAATTTTCTCAGGCTTTAGAGCTGTTGGCAGGAATTGGGTATGGCACCATCTGCACAAGTTCAACACAGATACACTCTATCTTGCTGCCCGCCTACTAACACTTATATTAAATCTTAAAGAATCTGAGCAATGTTTTTATAGATGAGCTTGAAAACTCCTTTCTGTTGTAAAAAACAGAAAAGCAAGCACTTTTCTATATGAAAATGAGTCATTTCAAACTCAGAGCTCATGATAAAACCTTCTTGGTAATCACTGCTGGAGAAGTTAAACATTTGCAAAATAAATTTACACTTGGTATGTATTTGGTAGGTATTTCTCATCTTCTAACTGATTCATAATGTTAAACCAATGTTATATAAGTTTCTTTGTTTATCTCCGTATATATCATAAATACTCTCTATATATCACAAATATTTAATACAAATACCCAGAGGGTAGATATGGCAGAAAGTATCCTTACTAAAAGTTTTGACTTCTGGGAATGCTTAATTAAGATTTTTTTGGGCTTCCCTAGTAGTCCAGTGGTTAAGAATCCCCCTGCCAATGCAGGGGACATGGGTTCAATCCCTGGTCCAGGAAGATTCCACATGCCATGGAGTCACTGAGTCCCTGTGGCACAGCTACTGAAGCCCACACGCCTAGAGGCTGTGCTCCACAACAAGAGGAGCCGCCACAATGAAAAGCCCACACACCGCAACAGAGTAGCCCCCACTCGCCACAACTAGCGGGAGCCCCCACACAGTAAGGAGAACCCTGTGCAGTGAATAAAAGTTTTTAATTAAGATTTTCATGTTAACATTTTCATTCAATTTTTTTGTTAAGGTTATGTTGGAGTTGAATCTAATTAGAATTATTTAGATGTTCATTGTACTATTCTCTTCGAAGTTTTCTGTATTGAAAGAATAAATTTGGAAAAATGTAATTTTGGCCATGTTCTATGGATGTGACCTTTTAGAGTCTAATTTGTGTGCTACAAAGACTTAAACCAATCTCCTCAGGAAAAGTCTACACCTGACTTTGGTTTTTTCTTGTAGGTGAGAAAAGCCTTTTACTCAATCCTTAGGTACCTCAGCTTTCACAATAGGTCAAACTCTACCCTTGAATTGTCTGTTAAGGCATGTGTGTCTGAATTGAGACAACTCAGGATTTACAGTCCAGGATTAGCTTGGAAATATAATCTCATCTTGTCACCCAATATTTATTAAAAACTCAGTAGGGAGAAGCAGTTTTCAGGAAATGCATGGTGCATGCCTGCGTGCTCAGTCGTGTCTGACTCTTTGCTACCTCGTGGACTGTAGCCCACCAGGCTCCTCTGTCCATGAAATTTTCCAGGCAAGAATACTGGAGTGGGTTGCCACTTCCTTCTCCAGGGGATCTTTCTGACCCAAGGATTGAACCCACGTCTTTTGTGTCTCCTGCGTTGGCAGATGGATTCTTTACCACTGCACCACCTGGAAAGGATTATACTTTTTCAGACAATCTAGTCTAAAACATATCCATGGATTAAACAAGATCATTAGACAGCTGGTGCCTTGCTGGACAGTGCATAGTTTCTCAAAGTATAATTCCTACCAATTTGTACTTTTGTATGATATCAACATTGAATAATAAGTGTTACATATATTACAAGGAGGTATGAGAATATTGTTCATTTCTATCATAGAGTTAACCACTTTTTAGGATTCCAGAAAGAAATACAGCTGGTCTTATAGTATATAGCTAGTTATAATTTATATATTATAAAATATAGCTCAGCTTATAACTACCAAAAATAGTTAATAGTAATAGTCTCAGCTTTGCATTAGAAAGAATGAGAGAGAGAGAGAGAGAAGAAAAAGAAATAAAACATTTTCATCTACCCTCTCTGACTCCTTCCCAGAGAATCCAAGCAAAAACATGGAGAAGTTTTGGTTAGATAAGCATCATGGAATATGTCAAAATCAAATAAGTGATTTTCTACAATCCAAACTATAAAAATACTTCTTGAACCAGAAGCAAAAATGTGTGTGCAAAGAGTAGATCACACTCTTGGGTTTCCCTGGTGGCTCAGTGGTAAAGAATCCACCTGCCAGTGCAGGGACATGGGTTCGATCCCTGATCCAGGAAGATCCTACTCAGCCTGTGCTCTAGAGCCTGGGAGCCCCACCTACTGGAGCCTGGTGCACCTCGAGAGGAGCACTGAGACGAAGAGCAGCCCCCGCTCGCTGCAGCTAAAGCCCACACAGCAATGAAGACCTGGTACTGCCACAAACAAATGAATAGAATTATAAAACAAACAAACAAAAATCAAAATTCTAACCCCAGTTTCATGTCTTCTGTGGGTCTCAGATCTGTAGCAGAAACTGTGCCATGGTGCTGACTGGCTGTGCTTATCAGGGCTCTCCAGAGAAACAGAACCAGTAGGAAGTATCTAGATATAGATGAGAAAATTTATCACAGGAATTAGCTTACCCTGTTATGGAGGCCTGGAAGTGCCATGATCAGCAAGCTGGAGAACCAGGAGACCAATGGTATAATTCAGGCTGTGTCTAAGTGTTTGAGAACCAGGACAACTGATGGTGTAACTCCAGTCTGAGGCTGAAGGCCTGACAAACAGAAATTCCACCGTCCAAGGCTAAGAGCAGATGGGATGGAGGGTGGAATTCACCCTTCGTCTCCATCTTTCTGTTCTCTTAGGGCCCTCTATAGATTGAATGATACCAGCCCACATTGTTAAGGGCAATATTTTTTACTTTATTTACCGATGCGAAGTCTAATCTCTTTGGGAAACACCCTCACAGATACATCCAGAAATAGCATTTTGCCAGTTATCTGGGTATCCCTTTTTGTGTCAAGATGACACAAAAAGTTAATCATCACACTGGTCAAAAGAAAAGTCCCTGGGGAATTCCCTGGCGTCCTAGTGGTTAAGACTCTGCTTTTCACTGCCATGGACAGGGGTTCAATCTCTGGTCAGGGAATTGAGATCCCACAGGCAGTATGGTCATCTCAGAGGCCTGGAGTAGGACAGAAATATTCTTCATTCATTAATTTTGTCTTTTATTTACCTTCCATGCTATAATCACTTCTTGGTTGGTAAAAGAGAGCAGAGACTCCCATATCTATCTCTGTACCCATCATGGGGCACAGTATGTGAAATTCATCTAGTATTCACTAAATATTTGCTGAATTAAACTAAATCATGCTATTGGGACTTCCCTGGCAATCCAGTGACTAAGATACCAAGCTCCCAATGCAGGAGACCCAGCTTTGATCCCTGGTCCAGGAAGATTCCACATGCCTTACCGCAGCTAAGCCTGTGAGCCGCAACAAGAGAATCCACCACAATGACAAGCCCACATGATTGCCACAGCTAGAGAAAGTCCGTGCAAAGCAATGAGGACCCAGCGCAGCAGCCCCCCCCCCAAAAAATTAATAAAAATAAAATGCTTCCTGGCAAGTCCTGGGCATAGTCTGGAGTATGAAAGCGACTGCTCCCACACTGTGGGTCCTACCTCCCTCCAAGAGCCCTCCTCCAGGGTCTGTGGCCAAGGCTGGCCTGGGTTTGAATCTTGGCCCTGTCCTCTGGTCATGTGATCTAGGAAAGACAAACCTCTTCAAGTCTATTTCCACAGCATGTTTCTTGGGATGGTTAAAGACAGTGTATGAAAGGGCCTCCATAGTGCTTTGGTATATAGAAACAATAACTAACAGTAAATGCCAACTTGATGCCTCACATCTGTTAACTTGTTAAGTCCGTGCAGTGCAACAAACTATGAGGTAGGTGCTATTCCTATAAGCATGTTCACAGATAAAGAAACTGGGGGGCTGAGAGGTTGAGGAACTTGCCGAAGGCTAATAAATGAAAGAGTCAGAATTTCTAGATTTTAGAAACCTGGCTCAGAGTCCATGTCTTTAATGACTACATTCTGCTCTTCCTTGGTTACTATGGTCTTTATAATTTTTCTTGGCAGAGGTGTAACTATTGTATTCATTTGGGAAAATAATTTGTCAATATATGTTCATAAACTTGAAAAACTTCTTATTCTTTGATGCAGTAATTCCATTTCTGGCAATCAATCTTAAAGAAAGAATTATACATACATAAAAACCCAAATGCACTTTTAAAAAAGTCACCAGGACTTCCGTGGTGGTCCAATGGCTAAAAGACTCTTCTCCCACTGCAGGGGGCCCAAGTCAGATCCCTAGGCAGGGAACTAGATCCCAGATGCCACAGCTAAAGACCGCACATGCCACAAATGAAGACCCAGTGAAGCCAAATAAATAAATATAGATATTTTTTTATTTTTATTTTTTTGTTGTTGTTGACAAAGCAATGTCTCTGCCTTTTTTTTTTTTTTTTAACTTTACAATATTGTATTGATTTTGCCATACATTGACATGAATCCACCACGGGTGTACACATGATCCCCATCCTGAATCCCCTCCCACTTCCCTCCCCATCCCATCCCTCAGGGTCATCCCACTGCACCAGCCGTGAACACCCTGCATCATGCATCGAAACTGGACTGGCGATTCATTTCACATATGATAATTTACATGTTTCAATGCCATTCTCCCATATCATCCCACCCTCGCCCTCTCCCACAGAGTCCAAAAGTCTGTTCTATACATCTGTGTCTCTTTTGCTGTCTCGCATACAGGGTTATCGTTACCATCTTTCTAAATTCCATATATATGCGTTAGTATACTGTATTGGTGTTTTTCTTTCTGGCTTACTTCACTCTGTATAATAGGCTCCAGTTTCATCCACCTTATTAGAACTGATTCAAATGTATTCTTTTTAATGGCTGAGTAATACTCCATTGTGTATATGTACCACAGCTTTCTTATCCATTCGTCTGCTGATGGACATCTAGGTTGCTTCCATGTCCTGGCTAAATCACAGAATCATTCATAGTAGGGAAAAAGACAAACAATTGTCCAGAAAAATGTTAATAAATAAAATCATAACACATCATTTAAGTGGACAATTATGCAATATGGTCACAGTATACAAAATATACATTATACTTTAAGACTGAGAAACATTCCAGAATATTATTAGTGGTAAAGCTTAGATAATGGGGTATGGAAGTGTGCTTTAATATGTTCTTTTATCAACTTTACAAGTGTTCTGTCATACAGCTATTCTGATTTTAGCAAGTTACACACTTAATGCTGTTTTCTGGGCTTGGAGCAGGAGGTGAGGAAATGTGTCCCCTTTCCTCTACTAATAAAAATTATCAGCTTCATCTCCCCCATCCTTATCACTTCCTAAGGCTCTAACAGGCACATGGCTTTTGGCTCAAGGCTTTTCCTCCCTGTGCTGGATGTGGAATGATTAGCAGGGTTTGGTGGAAAGAGACAAGATGGGAACAGATTTGGTTGAGTTTACAAAAGCTGCTAGTTATCAGAACCTAGGCTTCTTAAACCACTGGTGTCCTTGGGCAGGAAATAGAAACAACTCTAATGTCTGCCTCTGAGAAGTACCAGCCTTTTTCTCTTCTCCACGAGGCCAGTAAGCAGGAGAACTAGAACACCCCAGTGGGTTGCATCTGCCTAACACGAGTCATGCTGTCCTTCTACCAGGGACCTATGTCTGAGCTGCTATGCGGGCTGGTCTTCTGAGCTTCACAGACCGTCTGAGTTTTCCAGGGGTCTCAACTCCCACCTTACATTCTGTGTAGCAGAGCTATGCTTTGTGAGTAATTTTTTAAAGTTATAATATATAGGCTTTACTGTTTGAAAGTGAAATGTTTCATCTAGGGTAAACACAGGATAAAATGATCACCAAACATCCTGGAGGAAATGATGAAAAACTCAAAAGAAAAATAATATTATATTTTCTCTCGCGCTACATTTTCCATTCACCAACTAAAATATACTTTTTTTCCATAAAAGTTCACGCTGGGTATGTTTCTATGAAGAGTCATTTCATGCAGCCCACACATAAGATGACACTTTATTCAGTCAATCTGTTCTTAGGAACAATGTAAAAATATACGTGGTGAGGTTAACAATTTTCTTATTTGAACTCTGAACACCTAAGCTGACAGCTCCCTCCCTCTTTAGATGTTTGAAATCCTTTATGTAAATGTTTAAATTTTTATAGCTAAGAGAATATATTTCATAATGTGACAAGATTTAAATATATTAGTCCCAAAATGTTTATTAAAGGAAAATAGTGTTTTTCTTTATGTATGCAAAGGTTCTGAATATTAATACAAGATTGGGTCTTACTCATAGCATGTCTTATATTAATTTGTTTATCTCCAAATTTCTTCTACCCATTTCCCAACTTTTGCATACGTTGGTAAAAAAGCATTACCCACTTTCCATAAATGATGATAACATCAAATCTTATTCTGACTTACTGTATCATTTGAATGTTATTTTGATAACGATGTTGTAAGGGTGGAAGTGAGACAAATATATTACCTCACAAAATTATCATTCTGCATTTATATCCCTTTAATTCATACAATTTAGAAAAATATATATTTCCATTTAGCTTCACCCACTAAAATAGCTAATCCAAAGACAAAAATTAGATAGTTTTTTAATACCATGAGAACAAAATCATAGCAGTATGACAAGGTGTGGCCACTGTCCAACAAATACTTCTTGTGCATAAAATAAAAACTAGTTCTATGTCTAGTCTTTTATCATGGTCTTACTTTTCCACAGTTGATTTTTAAATCTTTTAACTATTTGCTATGTATTATGGTTTTTTTTAATTGGCTTGTGCATTACACAAACCTATGCATTACCCAAACACTTTTTATGGTATGTAACAAGAGCCATAAAAAATATTCCTTGTTGGATCCAGAAATTCCACCCCTAGAAAGATATTCTGAAGAAACAATTTTAAATATGGGCAAAGCTATAGTCAGAAAACTTATCACTGCATTGTTTAAAATAGTAAAAAATGAAAATAAGCTAAATACTAAGGCATGATTAAGTAAATTATAGTAACCTAGTTGATAGATTTTTTATGTCAATTATCAATTATCAAAAAAATAATATAAAAGCAAGGAACATGATTGTCATGATTTCTATTTAAATAATCTTATTATAAAATAGTTTTGTTCAAGTAAAGAATTTCTGAAAAAAATAAAGAGAATAGAATAAATATTATTATCCAGTGGAAAAAACAGAATACATATTTGTATTTGTGATATGATTCCAATCACTTTTTTTAAAAGAAGTAAAGCAAAAATATCAAAATGTTGTATTGCTATGGTTTCTTCTTTTGTGTGTTTATCAAATTTTATCTAATATAATTTGTAATGAAAAATATATTTAAAAAATAAAGCATCACTTATTTTGTAGACAAAATCTCGTCTGATTTACAGAGGAGCCCCATGCCTAATTCCATCCTGTGATTTTTCTTTTCACTCTGTGTATTAAACATTGATTTTACTCTCAGTATCTCTCCCACATCTACTCCTCAGTCAAACGTTCATGGTATTTGATACATGTGAGGCATTTCTTGCTTTAAAGATGGGAAAACTAAGTTCTGAAACAAGTTAATTATTCATTTAACATCACCCAAGTAAATCCATAGGATAACTAGAAAGGAAAATAGATACTTGATTCATTTTTACCCCTGACCTTTGCTTTTTTAAAAATCCAAATCTCTGCAAAATCCTGACACAAAGTTCACTTACTTGAAGTTGAGCAAACTGAATCAGGACATGGAACAAGGAGGTTAAACCCAAGACACCTTCACAGGGAGCATTCTTTCATTCTTGGTACTCAGAGGAATCTGTAAAGAGTGGAAATCAGAGAACTGCTCCACGGTCTTGCAAGGTTGATAGGTATTTGGACTCTGCAGATGAGAAACAGGCTGGGAGAATTGAGCTAAATTGTTTAAGGTAACGGGCTTCCCTGGTGGCTCAGACGGTAAAGCGTCTGCCTGCAATGTTCAAGGTAATAGGGCTACTAACTAGCAGAACAGAGACTGATGCCACAAATGGCCATCTACAAAAAGCCCAGACTCTTTTCCCTCCTGATAGCATCACTGTGATGATAAAATGATGCAAACGTCACAGAAATGTGTGCTGGAAATGGAGGCATTACCTCTCCTCTGTGGCTTCAGGATCACCCATTTTCCTATGCCTCTCACAAACAGAACTGAGATGGTAACTGTAAAGTTTTGTGAAAAAAAAAAAAAAAAAAACTAAACAAGAAACTGGTAATATCCTGTTACCATCTTCTTTCTAAAAATGTCTCAAATCTTTTGTTGTAGGGAAATTCTGATCTATGAGATGGTGCTTGAAATAAATGTGTCACTGGCCAGAGCTCAGAAATGTTTGCCATATGAAGAAGGTCATTTGGCATCTGTAGATATATTATTATTGTTATTTAATAATTATTAGTAAATTACTGACAAAATTAGTATATTTAACATGTTCTTTTGAGAAAACAAGTGTTTATACAAAATTACGCCCCACGCCTACATATCCAGTTCCAAAAGAATGTCTGGGGAGACACATTCTTCCTAGATTTAAAAAAGTGTACCTTTCAAGGATAGGGATTGTCTTACTCGCTTCACTCTCCACTTAGTAGTGAATGAGAGGGAATTTGGAATAGTGGGAGTCAGGTTCATTCTATCATCATTTCTGGTCCTGGCTCTATGCTGCTCCTTGGCAACTTTCTTATCCTTTCTGGGTGCCCCTCTTCTTACCTTTCTCCTCTGTCCCCCTCTAAGTATGAGAATCATATTCTAACACTATACACCTGAGAGATGACATGATCTTGATGGCTGATATTTTTAATGTGTATTTATTTATTTGAATTAGTAATACATCCACATGCCTCACAACATAGAATATGTAAAGGGGGATTCAGTACCACTTTCCTCCACCTGCTCCTTTCTGGGAGCCCCTGTCCCAGTCCCAGTTTTACTTTGCAAACTTAGAGGTTATGAAAGGCAAAAAAGAAAAAGGCAAGATGACTAGATTTCCTCTGAATGAAAGGGATTTATTCTAAGGTAATTATCTGTTCCCTTCATAGTCTCGCCATGCTTTCTGAAACTTTAAACAGCAACACTCAACTAAATTACTAACTAATCACAGTGCCTTTTCAAGAAATTTTGACTTTGAACTTACTAATGTGCAAAAGAAACGGTTCAGCCATTTCTCCATAACTTGGTTGATAATAAGTTTTCTTTGGTCCCATTTATCATTAAAAGATTTTTTTTTTTTTTTGCTGTTGCATAAAATAGAAGGGAAAAAAGAAAGATGTGTTTTGACTGCTTTAAGATTTTTATATCTTAGGCAAGGACAAAGTACACAAATAAAAACTTCAAAATGACTAATTTCTCTTCAGCTAATTCAATATTTGTAGTCCTTCTGATTACGATTGCTCGCTTCTGCATTTATTGATAAAGAAAGTGTGTTAAGCAAATGAACAGTAGTGTAAGGAGGACAGCTAATCACACAATTAAGATGTGTGTATGGTCCCACACCTGTTACATAGTAGGTGTGCAGCCACTGGTGTGTAAAACATCTAAATTATTAAAGCATGCTTGAAGCATGGCAATGGTAACCAAATACTTCCCACAAACCTTTAGATTTACAATGCAAATTAGAAATCACTTAAATTCTCTAAGGACTTTTTTTCCATGACAACTTTGGAGTAATCTAAAAAATAGTACGTTATTGTGCAGTAACTGAGGAACACCACTCCCTTCTCTGGAGATTTATTGTGCAGAAAGTAGTGATCAAAATTAACTCAATTTATTTAGGAAATCAAGGTAATTATAACGGCTATCAATCCCCCTTAGGAAAGGTTTAGGCTTTAAGTACACATCACAGGCCACACTCTTTGGATCATCACATACAGTCTAGCACTGGAGGTTGTTGTATTTATTTATTTATGGGTGAGGTTTTAATTCTTTCCTCTTCTACAATTAATTAGTTAATTAATACCATTCATTCACTTAGTCCACAGACATTCCCGCCTGGATGTAATGCTGTAGATCCACTGCCTGCCCTCGTGGAACACAGTCGCAGCGAAGACTGACTTTTCAATAATCAGCAGGGTGGTGCTTTTATGGCGCCTTACTGCTCCCCTCCAGTCCAGGTGCCTGGGTTGACCTTAGGCGGCGACGGAGCCCGCGCCTGGGGTACGGCTCTCCCTGGCTTGTCCCGGCAGGGCGGGGTCAGCCGAGCAGCCGCCGTCGCTGCCCCCGCGCGCTCCCTCCCGAGCGGCCTTTAATTTTGCAGCTCCGACCACCGGAAATTAGCCGCCGGCAGAGCGGACCCGGCCCAGCTCAGAGGAGCGCGGCGTGGGGAGGGCGCGCCTGCCAGCCCAGTCGGGCGCCCGCGGGACGCGCCGCCTGCACCCTTTAGGCCGGGGGCTCGGCGCTCGCCCACCTCTTCCAAATTTAACCATTACCTAAATCCGAAGGGAAATGAGCAAACCTCTGGGATTGGGTGTCAAGGTATTTTCAGCCTTGTTGGGCGTATTTATCCCGAAGTGTTTCCACAACAAGCTATTTCGGGTCTGCGGGGCAGGTTTCGCTCTGCGGACGCCGCGGCCACTCGCCGGGCTCCAGGCCGGCGGCACCGCGGGCGGGTGATTCACGGCCCCGACCCGGGGGCGGCGTAGCCCAAGCAGGCGGCGGGGTTGGGTGTGTGTGTGTGGTGGTTGGGGGCGGGGGGGCGGGGGGAGTGTCCCGGCCCAGATGGGCGGGGAAGCCTCCTCGGAGCTGGACGCTACCGGCCCCGGCGCTCCAGTCAATCTGTGTCCTGAATCTGTGACTTCTTCTCGCTGCGGAAGTCTCCCAGGAGCCAAGAATAGTTCTTTTTCTTTCGAGTCATTTCTAGTGCCCGGGTGTTTGGGCCCTGTGGGTCTCCCCATCTCCTACCGTCCCACAGAGGAAAAAAAAAAAAAAAAAAACGGAGAGAGCCGCGGGGGAGGGCGCTAGGAAGGCCGGGCCCTTGTCCACCTCCTATACACCCTTGCGCAAAGGAGGAGCGCGCCCTGCCGCCCGACTGGGGCTTGGAGGTGGGGAACGTGGGGGGGCAGGTCTGACAGGGCTAAGCGAGCTACTCCTTAACGCTCAGGAAGTGAAGCTTGTGGTTTTGGGGGCTGAGCTCGGAAGGAGATTTAAAAAAAGAGAGAAAGACAGCGCGGTCTCTCCCGAAAGCAACTCAGTTTGAAAACTCTCGGAGCGCTGTGCCCGCGCCCTGACCGCTCAGGTAGGTCCGCTGCGCCTCTCTCCCTGGCGGGGGCGGACGCGGGAACTGGCACGGCGCTGGCCCTGCGGGGAAGACCGGAGGCCGCTACCGGGTTCCCACACGGGGTCGGCTGCAGCTTGGGAGCCAAAAGTGCAGTATCCTCTTGGTCCCCGCGCGACCCATACGGAGGGGCTGGGGACCTGGCTCACAGGACGCACGCCAGGCAGTTTGGTGGTGGTTCTGCGAGGGAGCGGGATCCACAGGAAAGGAAACATCTGGTGGGGAGACGGCGGCAGCTGAGCTCTCCAGCTCCCGCCATCCCAGGCCCTGGCTGCGAAGAGTCTCGGCCGGCCCGCGTGCGCCGAGGGGACCGCCCCACCCCTCGGCCGCCAGCTGCTGCGAGAGGTCGCCTTCCCACGCGATCAGCCCTTGGTCCTACTACCGCTCTACCCACTCCACCCTCCCGGGAACGGACGGAGCCTGCCAGGCTGAAAGAGAGGCGCGCGGCTGTGGCCCGAGTCGGAGGTTGCTTGCGTGCCTGCTTGAGCCCGCGCTGTTCCAGCCAGTCCAGACTCGGCGGCAGTGGGGGCAGCTCACCCCTGCATCCCCGCCCCACCCCCGACCCGCTCCGCCCCGAGCCGCAGCAGGACCCCTCGGGACATTTTCACCCTCGTTTTCCTTTTCCTCAGAGTTTCATAGCTGTTTAAGAAATTAAGTTTTGGTTTGTGGTGTCTTAAGTAGACAGCCGACGGAGCGGCTCATGCCGGGGCTCAGAGATAACTGAACTGACAGTCGTTCGCCCTAGGGCAGCCGAGCACCCTGAAGCCTCCTGAAGCCCCGATCCTAGGGGCTGGCCCGGACACGGGAGGGCGGCATCCTCACCCCTAGGGGCCTTCTGGCGTTTAGGACACGGGAAACATCCCTTGGGACTCAGCTACACGTCCTAGCGGTCTTTTTTTCTCAAGCCTGTCCTGTTCTTCCTCGGGAAGGGGACATGGTGGGGGCGTGGAGCGAGAACCCGTCTTGACTCCGGAGCGCCCACCGGCTGACTTTAGACCCTGTCCTGCGTCTTGCCCTGGGAGCCGCATGACTCCTAGGCTGGCAGAATAAACCGGGCAAAGCCCAAGGATGACCCCTGTCCCGGCCCGGGATCCCCAGCGCCCTTGTGTCTCGACTAACCAAGACAACCGAGAGCTGCCGTGGCCGAAGAGCCTGCAGCTCGCTCGTGAACCCGGCCCCCATCGCCTTCACCCAGAGAGAAAGGCACGTTCGTTTTCCCCGGACCTCCTAGCCCCGCCCCCGGAGCGAGCCCGGGGCAAGAACCATAGGCGCTGCCCCGCCTCCCCGCCGGGCTCAGGTTTCGACCCCGGGATTAGGTGAACTGATTGTGGGGGTTAATGAGAGCGGAGTAACGGGCACTAACTCCCTCCCAGGCCCGCGAGCCCGGACCCCGGCTCTCCTGCTGCTGCCAGAGCAGCCTGCGCTCTCTCCTCGTGCTCTAAAAGGTGGGTTCTCTGCGGACTCCCGGACACCGTGCGTTTCCCAGCCGTCGCGCACGAATCCGGCTGGACTTTCCCTAGGGCGAGGTTTCTGGTGAGCCCAATGGAAAGTGCTTTTCCGAGACTTTGTTAGATCTCCATGGTCCAGTGTGTCTTGCTCGGATACCTGATTCTTTTCTGCTCATCCGCATCGCAACTTTTCCCCTGCGTGGGGGCGCGAGTCAGGGGCGTTCAAGATCACCGGGAAGCGAGTTTTCCCCGGGACTTTGCTTGGTCCTCTGCCACCTGCTTCCTTACCTTTCTGCCTTCTTTCTCCGGCCTTTGCTTCTCCCTAGTCCTTCTGCTGCAGTTCCCCCGACCCCGCCTCTCAGCCAGCCGGAGCCCTCTCTCCCCAGACCCCTTTTCACTACAGTCTGTGAGCCTGCTTTTGGAGGCTTGGGCTCTTTTGCTCCAAGCGGGTTCGCAACCGTCTACACATTCCCCTCCCCGCCCCACTAAATTGATTGGCTCGTCTACTCCTTTCTCCCCAGACAGAAAGCAGATCCATATAGGCAGTGTGTGGTCGAGTTGGGGTAACTGGCCCGCTGGGGACTTCAGCTCTCCAAGAGTTTGATACCACAATGAGTTTTGCTAGGGAAGGGGAGGGGCCGAGGGGCGTGGGCAGGGCAGAAGGAAGAGGCCTGAGTCGGAGCCTGGAGACGGGTTGAGCTACGGTGGCAGCAGCGGCGGGCTCGCGCCACCTGTCCGAGTGTCACCTGGTGAGCGCGGCGCAGCGGGGCCAAGCCCCTCCTCCCAGGGGCCTTCCTCCCTCCTCCCTCCCTCCTCCCTCCTCCCTGCCCGAACGCTCTCTCTGCTCCGCTGCCCAGTCCCGGGGCCCCGGAGCGTGCTGACCCGCGCGTTTCCACCCTGTTCTCTCGCAGGTCTCCGCCTGGCTGGGGCTGACGAACTCGGGTAAAGGTGGGCTGACGGCGGCTCCAGCGACCCTTGGAGAGGAGCGGGGAGCGCGCCCGACCACCATGCCGCGTTCGTTCCTGGTTAAGAGCAAAAAAGCTCACAGTTACCACCAGCCGCGCTCCCCGGGACCTGACTATTCCCTCCGCCTGGAGAATGTACTGGCGCCAGGCGGAGCAGGTGAGGGGAGGGCGCGGGCCGGGAGGGACGGCTCCCGGGGCCGTAGACTCTGCTTCCCGCCACGCCATCTCCCAGGAACCGCGGGAAGGGTTCTGAAACCCATTTGCTACCTTTTTCTGTTACCCACCGTTTGGGTTCCTTTCGGGCTCGTCGCCTAGGTTGCCAAGGCCTCCCTGCTCTCGCCCTTGGATCCGGGAGGGTTCAGGCCAGGTCTGGGGAGAGCTGAGAGAGCCCAGGTGCCACCATCTGGGGGGACGCACTTCAGAACCATCGGGCCCAACCAGACCCAACCTGAGACCCTATCCGGCCTCCTCTCCGCAGACGGCACCTCGAGCACAGGCGGGGCGAAGGCGGAGCTCCGGGGCCGTGTGTCCCCCGAGTCTCAGCTGACCGAAGCCCCCGACAGAGTCTCCGCGTCCCCTGGCAGCTGTGAGGGCAGCGTGTGCGATCGGAGCTCGGAGTTTGAAGACTTTTGGAGGCCTCCGTCGCCTTCTGTGTCTCCAGGTAGGGGCCTGTTGGGGGCTCCGGGGCCCGGGGACGGAGGCGGGGGCAGGGACCCCGCGCTGAGCAATGAACCCGCGCGGCTTTGGGCACAGAAGTGCCAAATCGGTGGCGGAGAATCTTTTCGAGAGGAGGGATTTGTTTTTGGTTCCCGAGGGGAGGCACTGGCTTCTCTAGGCCAGCGTCAGCCTGCTCGCGGGGGTCGGCTGCTTGGATCCCAGGCGGCGGAACCTGGGCTGTTCATCCCTAACATTCATTGGCACGGAGCCGATGGGCGAAAGAAAATAAATGAGTCGTTTCTTTGGGCAGCAATGTTGACGTTTCGTTATCTGACCAGAGATGATCCTGAGCCAGGATTCCAGAATACAGACCCGTCCCCGAGTCTCACACAGAGACCTGGGCAGTCAGTGAAAAAAGTGTCGTTGCCTTTAAAAATTAAGCTCGTTTCCGCGGCGTTGGGCCTGGCAGAGATGGGGCCCCAAGCCAGACAAAAATCTCGGTCCCTCGCTAGGTCTTCGCAGGCGCAGATTGGGGGCCTATTTTATTTTTCGTTCTGCCGGGTTGGCCTGGCGTTGGGGACCAGTGCTTGTTGGTTTCATTTCCAGCCGGCAATCGAGTTTCGCGCAAACTGAGTGACTTGCACGTTGGGTGGGGGCGAGTCTCCGGTTCCGGTGGAGGGGCATGGAGAGCGCAATACTGGGATTCTGCTAAGGACCGGTTATTTCCAGATTTCATTTACCAGTTTTAAAAGATACCCCCAACCCCATCCCACACTCAGTGTGTGGACCTGGCTAAGCGAGGGCGTCTGGGAACAGGCCACCGGAGGGTCCTTCTTGGCTGTGCTGGACACCGCCCCGCAAGGACTGGGCGCCGCCGGAATCTCCGACGGAAACTCGAAGTGAGAAGCCACTTCTCACTGAAGTGGGTGGCCTGAGCTGGATCTGTTCACAGAAGTGCAGTGTCTGTGAACAGATCTGTAAATCCGTGTGCACTTAGGGGAAAGTGTATATTGGTAGCTGATTTTAGCAAAATTCGCAGGGGTGGGGCTGCAGAAGGCCGCTAATTCGGAAAGTTGTTCGTCTTGCAGGTGGTGGCTAAACCTTCAATTCTAAATTATTCTCTAAGAAATTCGTGTTTTCTTTTTTGCCCCCTGTCAAACTATGATACGAATGGGAACGGGGAGTATTTTGGCAAACAAATCAAGCCCCAGACCCCCTTCCCGCTGCCTCTTCGCTACCTGCCAACACTGGATATTTAATAACGTTGAAAAGTGTTTACATCTTCCCGGTTTGTTTCCCCCCCGCCCCCAGACACAAATGTCTCGGATAGGTCGGGCCATATTTTATAGGTCCTCGTCTCCCTCCCTCCTTATAGATCCCAGGAAAGAAAAAGGACGGAGTGGGAACACGTAGGGGCCGGGAGAGCGCCGGCGCTGGGCCCTCTGCCCGCAGGCTCGTCCAGGTCCGGAACAGTGGCCGCTTTCTCCTCCGGCACAGCTCGGCTCTGCTCCGAACGTTTGTAAAGCATGGCGCGCCCTTCTCTACGCGGCCGCCAGATGTGCCGGTCCAGTCTAAAAAGACCCTTTTAACGTCGTGCGCTTCGGCTGACCTGGCACAGAAAGTCCTCACCCGATGTCATTTTAAGTTTCTGTGTGCTGTCTTGCCGCCTCCAGTGGTTCTCGGAGGCCCCAGGGACCTGGCCAGGGTTTGAGCCTAGAGGCGTCCCTGGCACCCAGCGCAAGGCCCGGCGCCCCGGTGCCCCAGGGATGGGTGCCTGGCTGTTCCATAGACATACCGACAGGTTGACCTGACCGGACACCCTCTTGTGCCTCCACAGCCTCGGAGAAGTCGGTGTGCCCGTCGCTGGACGAAGCTCAGCCCTTCCCCCTGCCCTTCAAGCCGTACTCGTGGAGCGGCCTGGCGGGTTCCGATCTGCGGCACCTGGTGCAGAGCTACCGGCCGTGCGCGGCCCTGGAGCGCGGCTCCGGCCTGGGCCTCTTCTGCGAGCGCGCCCCGGAGCCAGGCCATCCCGCGGCCCTGTACGGCCCGGAGCGAGCTGCGGGCGGCGCGGGGGCCGGGGCGCCCGGGGGAGGCAGCGCAGGAGGTGGAAATGCCGGCGGCGCGGGCCTGGGGCTCTTCGGCGACTTCGGGCCCGCGGCGGCAGGACTGTACGAGCGGCCAGCCACCGGCGGACTGTACCCGGAGCGCGGCCACGGGCTGCACGGCGACAAAGGCACAGGCGTCAAGGTGGAGTCGGAGCTGCTGTGCACCCGCCTGCTGCTGGGCGGCGGCTCCTACAGGTGCATCAAGTGCGGCAAGGTGAGGCTCCCACGCGCCTGGCTTGCCCGGCCCCGCGCCCGCGCCCCCGGCCCGCGCCCAGCCGGCGTCCGCGCCCCTCGGCCCCTCTCAGCGGCCCTCTCCCCGGCCCCACCCGCCTCAGGTGTTCTCCACACCGCACGGGCTCGAGGTGCACGTGCGCAGGTCCCACAGCGGCACAAGACCCTTTGCGTGCGAGATTTGCGGCAAGACCTTCGGGCACGCGGTGAGCCTGGAGCAGCACAAAGCCGTGCACTCGCAGGTAAGCGCGGGGCAAACGGCCGCGCGCCGCCCTGCTCAGGTTTTCGCGTTCGGGGATCTCCTGCTTCTCTGTGCGACACCGGATGCTCTCCGCCTGGCAGCTTTCGCCGTGGACTTACCCCGACTGCCCCCAGTCCCCTCTGCCACGTCCCCTGGCTCAGACGTAGGCGTGGAGAGAGAGGTCCGGGGTTGCCGGCCTCGAGGCAGCCCTGGAATTCGGTATCACTTTGTTTGTGAGACTCAGGAAAGTGATCTTGATCATTACTTTGGGTCTGAGAAAGGCTTATATGCACTCTTGCAGGTGATATGTCAGATTTGTTAGCTCTGTTTCTTGGCCTCTTTTTTTTCACCAAATGGCTGATACTTAACCTGCCTTGACCTCTCCGGGTTGAAAAGGAGGAATCTCAGCTCATTTAGAGCATCCAGTATTTGTCCCGCTATTCTTTCATTTATTCGTTTGTAAATATTTGTTGCTCAACTTCCAGGTGCTAGGTCCTTGAGAATCCAATAACTCACCAGCTTCCTGACAAGATACCCTAACAGAGATTATGCTTTAGCTGAGAGGGTAGATAACCAAATAAGTGCACTAGTGTATGACAGCAGAATGCTTATTTACAAACTCATTTGCTCAAAAGTATTCTATCTCCTCAACACCCACACTGGGTGGGGATGGGATAGGGGAGGAGCATCTCAAGAGATTGAGGTCTAAGCCTCCTGTTGAGGAGGGTGGAGAAGTGTTTGTAAATGGGTGTCAAAAAAGCAGGGTGGGGATACGGTTTTTTGCCAAGGGGTGTGGAAGGTTGTGGCTGAAAAGTGTTTGGGTCGAAAAAATGTTAAAGGGGTAGAGGATAAGAGCAGGAAGGGTGGAGGCTGGAAATAAACTGGGAGCAGAGAGGATAATGGAGCACCCTATGTGGATGGAGAGTCTGAAGGAGGGGACAGTCCTGGTTTGGGGGATTTCAGGGTCAGCTGGTGGTGAGAACGGCAGCCTAGACAATTGCAATAGGAATGCCACGTCTTTCTCTCTGCAGGAACGGAGCTTTGACTGTAAGATCTGTGGCAAGAGCTTCAAGAGGTCATCCACGCTGTCCACACATCTGCTCATCCACTCAGACACCCGGCCCTACCCTTGTCAGTACTGCGGCAAGAGGTTCCATCAGAAGTCAGACATGAAGAAACACACCTTCATCCACACTGGTGAGTGAAGGTATTTGGCTTGTAGGAAACACCTGGTGCGGGGTGGGACATGGGGGGAGGGTGGTGGAGGTCCAAGTGTTTCTCCCTGAGGCCAAGGTAATTCACCTCCTCTGTGATATTCTTGCAGAGAGTGGTGGTGGGTGGGACCTCCCAGAAGGAGTTAATCACTGCAGAGTGTTAAAGAAAACTGAGGAGGCAGATTCTCTCAGATTCATTTACATACATGGTTCTCCACAGAGCCTTTGATTTGGGGTTATATCTGAAGAACCATTCAGCAGGTCAACTGCAAGTTTCCTATCCTTGCAAAGAATATTTTCCTCTATGTTAGCAGCTGCTCCAACTTCTTTCTGCTCTAGGTGAAATATGAAGTTCTGGGTCCTTTCAGAGCATTGCTCTAAATGTTTACCTAGAGATTGAGATTTTCTCTAGGGCTACCACCCAGCCTTTTTTGGGGGGATGGGTCTTATGTGCAACCTCTTGGCTGCATTTTTAGGAGTCTGACAGCTTATTCTGATTGAGCAAGGGAAAAAATGGTAAATATTACTAGGCTTTTTCAGCTAAGCACTTTTAAAATGGAGTATCTCATTTTATGCTCACAACAACTCAGGGAGGTGAAGACTATTCCTTATCCTCATTTTGGAGAAGAACAAGCATAAAGTGAAGCACAGAAGGGTTAGGTACTTTCTCAGTCATATTGGTAGCAAGTGGTAGATCCAGGACTTAAATTCAGATGTCTGCTCTCAAGTGTCTATGCTCTCTACCACTGTTTATTATACTCTATTTTCAAAGTCAAAAGGATTGGTGGATTATAGAACTCCTCTATTCACTTATTGCCCTTTTAAAAATATAAGCAAGTTTGTCATAATAATGACTCTTATTATAATGTTTCATAACATACCAAATGCTTTTAAATCTATCTCTTCATTTGATTCTTACTTCTGTCCCATAAAGCAGAAGGAGCTGCTCTTACTGTCATGAAACTCAGAGAGATGGAATGATTTACCAAAGTTCATACTGGAAGTAAATCATCAGGCTGTGGAATGCTCTGGCTTCCAGTCCTGGATTCTAAATTTTTGGTTTTGTGTAGGTGGCAGTTTTAATGCCAGGAGCACTCTCTTTAATAATCAACAAGATATTTACATGAGAGCCAGAATTTTATTTCAGAATATGAATACTGACTTAATTTGCAGTGTGTTCCAAACAATCACCATTGATGTTTTTAAACATGCTTGGGTAGTGTAGATGCACCCATCAGAAAACCCAGAAAAAATATCCTACTTTAATCATGTTCTCTTGCCTAAAATTTCCATGCAACTCACTCCTTTTGAGTAAGGGTATTCAAGACGCTTACCAAAATGCAACTAGGATCTTGACTGAGTGAAACATTAAGGCTGTATCAAACATTTACATTATAGTTAGAATTTGTTTCTCAGATTTGTTTGACCCTAAAGGGATAGATAAGTTTTGATGAGTGGTTCCTTATCAAGGAAATCTGAAGCACAAAGATAGAAAGGGGTATAGCAAGAGGAACAGAGAGTTCCTCAAAAACAAGCTTCATCTATTTTGCATTTTTTCCAAGGCCAAACCTGACAATAATGCCGTGCTGAGGCTATTTGAAAACATCATACTGCTTTTCCAAATGTTAAACTGCACATGGGCTAGAGGGGGAAAGGAACACTTTTCTATCTGTTATTAATCTATGGTGAAGGAGCTGTTGGTATATAAAGAATCCTGTGATTAACCTCATAAAAAAAGTAAAATCAAGAGAGAAAAGGATCAGCTGCCTTAAGAAATACTTTGTGACCCAGATGTGGATTTTTTTAAAATAAGACTTCAAAAAATAACCATCCTTCAGATACATTCTGTTGTCCTCCAAGGGCAAGAAAGAAGGCAGCCTCTCTGGTCCACACAGACCAACACCGATTTGGAAATTCAGATTTGAAAACTTCCTCTCCATTAGAGCAGAGTCACATGGTTTGAAAGACAGCGCCCCACCCCCCTACCGCCCTTGTGCTGAACATCTGCTGTGGGGAGCTTTCTACTTCTGAAGTCGGGGGTGTCCTCCCAGGGTGGATTCAGCTGCAATTCTGGGGAGGGCACGTGGCCTGTGCACTGTTTCCGTTTAGCAGGAAACGGTTTGGGGCCTCCAGCTGGGAACCCCCATGCATAAAGTCTCCCTTCCACCTGGTGCACCTATGGCTTCCTCGGCCTTGCATTGCCACACTCATCACCCTCCAGACTGCTCAAAGGCCTTAGACTGTGGTGTAGCCAGCTGCTGCCAAGATCCTGTGGGACACTGTGGGTCCCCGCTAGCTTTATCATGGACTCACGCTTGCCCCTCTCCCTTCCATCCCTGTAGGCGAGAAGCCCCACAAGTGCCAGGTGTGTGGCAAAGCATTCAGCCAGAGCTCCAACCTCATCACCCACAGCCGCAAGCACACAGGTTTCAAGCCCTTCGGGTGCGACCTGTGTGGAAAAGGCTTCCAGAGGAAGGTGGACCTCAGGCGGCACCGGGAGACGCAGCATGGGCTCAAGTGAGCCGCGCGCCTCATCCCCATGTGCAGTCATACAACACTACGGAGGGCAGCCTCCCCACTTCACACCAGCCACTTCTGCAGATCTCTCTGGGATGATACCTTTTCCCTTTCCTCCCTGGAACTGCCAGAGGAGATAAGTTACCTTTTCAAAGTTCAGCGTAGAGGGGGAACTGAATGACTCCCTGGGCAGAGGACTCACCAAATAGGCTCCTCTACACCTGAAGACTCCAAGTGGAGAAGAAATCAGCTAAAATCTTCGGCCTGATAGTCCTTCCCATACCCAGACCTGTTCCACAGATAGAAAGTCCCTTGGGTTTCTTCCCTTCTCTTCCTTTCAGACCCCAGATACTTGTGTGGAAGAGGAGGAATCATCTCTTACAAGATAGATACATATTAATGTTTTTATCTGGAGTGAAGAATGAGTGTTATTATTTTCCTTCTGGGGAGTTTGTTGACCCCTTTTTGTTGGGTGCTGCCTATAAAGCTTGGAGGAATTGTTTCTTGCATTTGAAAATTGGTTCAGAAACTGATTTGGGAAGGGAATTTCATACTTTTGAAATGACAAAAATGCACTGTAGAGCCTGCCCAAAAAGAAGCAGAAGGAAAGAGGGCTTGGTGAGAAGAGATTCAAGGTTCTCCCTCCAGGAGACTTGCGAAGGCTTCTTCAGAAGAGTGGAAGCATGTAGTAATGCCTTTGGGAAAGGCTGTCATCCGTTCACTCAGCAAATATCTATTGAGCACCAGTTACCATGGTATCAGGCACTATGCTGGGTACTGGGGAGCCAGAGAGTAAAGTCTCAGGCTCTGTCCCTGACCCGCATCTCCAAGTAGCTGGGTCTGTTATTCCCCACAAAGGAATTCTGAGAAGATAAAACAGGATCTTGAAACTTTCCTTCAGGTCGTTTGGATTTTATCAAACACAAACGAAAAATAGCTGAATAGATACTTCAAAGATTCATGTGTAAATTAAGTTTTTTTATTGTTAAGCTGATATTTTTAAGATGTCTAAGCTATCAGGCATGTGGGAATGAAGGCTCTGTCTTCAACTCTTTTGAACCCTCCATGTGTACCACAGAGGAAAAAAAAGTGTTTTTACTTTGATGTAAATGTTTTTAGATCTTCTGGAGTGTATTATGTTTGTTAATACATATTTATTAGAGTGATGTTTTAAGTTAATAAAGTATTAAGACTCTTATATATTGCTTTTCATTTAGGCAAGGAATTTGGGAAAGACCTTTGTTTTGGTCTGTATGGGGAGTTGGTACTGAAGGACACTGGAGTTAAATATAAAGCAGATAAGACAACATCCAAAAGAGAGCAAAATCCAATAGCTCTGGTTTTCATGTGGTTTTTTTTTTTTTTTCTTTCATTCTGTGCCTGAGCACCTTCTTTCTTAACAGGAAAGCTAGGGTTACAAAAGTAAGCTTCTACCTTGCCAAGTCCCTGATATCCCACATGTATGTGCTAAGTCACTCAGTTGTGTCTGCATCTTTGCAACTCCATGGATCATAGCCCACCAGGCTCCTCTGTCCATGGGATTTTCCGGCAAGAATACTGGAGTGGGTTGCCATTTCCTTCTCCAGGGGTTCTTCCCTACATGTTTATGGGCTCTTTATTCTGAGAGTTTCAGGATTTTTTTTTTTTTTTTTAAACAGGCTAGAAGGCTCCCTGATGAATAAAGACATTAGGAACTTTAGGTCTAGAGATTGAGTCAGTTGCGACCCTGTCACCAGCATACCAGATGACTTGGACAAATCGTTTGACCTTCCAGATACTGGTTTCGTTCACCATAATAACGAAGATATGATTCTGTCATCACAGTCCAAACCTGACTCCTTCTCTGGAGACTGGAGGGAAAGAAGTAGCTGAGACTGATTAGCTACCTCTCCTAAAACAAGTTATGAATCTGAAGACTGATGAGAGGCAGCAAAATTGGGATCTAGGTTATTTCTGGCTCTGTCCCACCTATGGGAATTTCTGCCATAGATCAGTCCTTGAAAAGAATGAACCAGAATGAGCTTCTGGCCTAAATCCCAACTACCTGTACTCTTTCTAATACGTTGTCAAGGTAGTGCACAGCCCATGGTGACTGTCAGCAGATTGTCCATTTCTGTTCAAGTCAATTTCACCCATATTGGTATGTGCCTGGCACTCTCTAGGTGTTGGGGATTCAGCAGTGAACACAATTGTCCTGTGGAGCTTTGTATATTTGGTCAGTGCTGAATCTTCAACTCCCAGAACAGTGCCTGGTACATAGTAGGAGATCAATCAATATTTGCTGAGGTGGTAAGTGAATAAGCAGAGAAAATAACCCCCTGGTTCATCCTGGCTGCTCTGCTCTCTCCAGCAGAAAGGGAAGATAAATCGCTTGAGGGCCAAAAAGCAAATAGAACACTTAGGACTCTCTCTGGATTAGAGAGTATGGAGGGGGCTTTGACCATGCTTTTCTCTCGTCTCTCCAAATCTCAGTGCTCCGCTATCCTTACTTGGTTTTCAAGACTATCTTTTCATGTCAGTTTACTCTCATTCAAAATTGAAACATGTACACTCTAGGGCAGTTTAAGATAATTTTCCAGAACTGTTAGGTGAACAGCTACAGCATCTAGGAACCTCTTTCTAGTGTCCTGGGAAACAAGGTTCCCAGTGAATAAAGATCACAGAATGACCTTCTCACAGGATTCACTGTGCACACTGGTTGCTAATTTCTAACTTGGTTTGAAAAGTAGAGAAGCTACATTGTGGGGTAAGTAGAACTGATTGAAATCTGGTTAACTGCTCTCCCATTATGACTTTTAGAAATTTGGTCCATTTTTATAACCTATATGCAATAAATGTGGAATTTAATTTTGATGTTAATAGTATGCATTTTTTGGGGGGAAAAACATATCTTGATATCCTCAGTTCAGAATCAAAACAAATTACTGTGTCTGTTACTGTGTGAAATTTGAAGATTGCGAATATCTCTCTTAATGTTATTACTTGACTCCATTAAAAATAGATTGTGAATATTCCATGTCACATTATTCATGAAGCAGGCCCTCTGCCTTTTGTCCGCAGGAGTAACAGTAGAAAGGGTAACAAGAGACACCAGAGCACACCTTTGTTTCTTTCACTAAATTTTTAATAACACCTCCAGCTAGCCAGTTGGTGAAGCTCAGCTCTTGCATAAAAGTGGAAAAGCACAGCTATCTCAGAGAAGACCAACTCTTTCAGTAGCTAATTTGAGTTTGCGTTCATCTACACCAGAGATGATTAAATTACCTATCAGATGTGCTGAGCTATCAGGATTCAGGCCATGTAAAAGGTGAATTTCATCTGATTGATTTGAAACAAATGGAACAATTGAGTTTTCAAAGCCCCACCTTAATTAAAGGCATAGCAAAGTATCACTCTGGGTTCTTAACTGCCATTGCCCTTGAAAACTGGGTGTTGATAGTGATTTTTTTTTTCATTTTAAGTGTCGATAGTGATTTGACCTGTTCATTTTGTCGTGTGCCTGTTTGTTTAACCTGATCATTTAACAGAAAGACATGAATTCAGAGTAAGGCTAAAAATGAGTTGATTGCTTTTTCTGTGCATTTCTAGAGCACTATTTAAATCTCTACTTCTATATTATTTCTGAAGTAAAAATTTCCCAGTTACATATGTAATATATTAATTCAACATTTCATTCACTGAATTTTTTTTAAAAAGGAATATCATCCCAAACTCTTCTCACAAGTTTGTTAATTTTTTAGTGCTCATTTCCAGTCTACCCACATGTGTGTGTATATTTATGTATTTTTTTATCCTGTGATCAGTTTATGTCTACATAGTGCTTTTATTTATTGATTGATAATATGGACACATATTTGCTTAAAATAGAAATATTTTTTCTTTTTTTTCAAAAAATAGAAATATTTTAACAATGAGAATTTTAACATTTTATGGTTAAGTTTTATTGAAATCATTTATTAGGAATTTTATCAGTCATTAAACTATTTTCTGAAGTTTTATTTCAAAGTTATTCACTTTTTAAATAAAATATTTCAATCACATGGGAAATTAAAGAGGCTAATACAATAAACATCAGTGTTCCCATTGTTCTGCCATATTTATTTCAGATTTTATTTTAAAATATTACAGAGTTGGTTCAGTAACTTCTAGAATATGTTTTTACCTAACTCCAGTCCCTTTCCTGTCTCATCAGAGGCATCCACTATACCAGAATTGGTACAATATCATCACCATGAATATTTGTATACCTTTACTTATACAGAGTCCCATGAAGAACATGTGGTACTGTTAGGTATATTTTAACTTATTATAAATGGTGTCATAGTGTATATATCCTGCATCTTGCTTTTTTTCCCCTTAGTACTTTGTTTTTTGAGATTTATCCATGTTGATACATGCAGTTTTGTTCAGTTATTTTAACTGCTGCATATAGGATTCATTGTATGAATACACAATTATTAATTAGGTATTCTCCTGTTGAGACAGTTTTGGTTATTTCCAGTTCTCGCCTATCACAAACAATTCTGATGCAAGCAGCCTTTTACATATGTCCTTGTGAAAGGGATTCTTCAGGTTATGTTCCTGGGAATGGAAATGCTGGATATGTCGGTTCTCCCAATTTACATTCCCATCAATGAGGTGGGGTGAGGTGAAGTCGCTCGGTTGTGTCCTACCAGGCTCCTCCATCCATGGGATTCTCCAGGCAAGAATATTGGAGTGGGTTGCCATTTCCTTCTCCAGGGGATCTTCCCGATCCAGGGATTGAACCCAGTTCCCATCAATAGTATGAGAGAATTCCTGTTGCTCCAGATTTTACTAACACTTGGTATTTTCAGACTTTAAAAATGTTTGCCAATTGGATGGATGTGAAATGTTAATGTAATTTGCGTTTCTTGATTCCTAGTGAGGTTGAGAATCTTTTCGTAGGTTTTTTGGCCTCACAGTTTTCCTTTTCTGTGAAATGCCTGTTAATGTACTTGGTCCTTTTTTTTTTTTTTGATTGGGCTGCTTCTTTTTTATCAATTAATTTTTCTGTGTTCCAGATACTCACTATTTTGTTAAGTTAAATATGTCTCACGTCTCCCAGACTGTGACTTGCATTCATTTTGGTTGAAGAGAGAATTTGTTTGTTTTTGTCTTTGTGTTTATGTTTTTAAATGTATTTGTCTTTTCCTTAATGGCTTATGCTTTTTATGTCTTAATTAAGAAATCCTTCCCTAATTCGTGATTATAAGCTTATCCCCTATATTTTCTTCTAAAAATGTTGAAATGCTTAGTTATAATATTAGCTTCTTAACCCACTTATATGTGTATGATATGAAATAAAATCTAATTTAAACACTTTTTTCCTGCATGGATAACCAATTGCTCCAACATTATTTATTGCAGATTACATCCTTTTCCCTCTGCTTGTAATACCATCATATGTATTGATGTTTTGCCATCATATGTCAAATTTCTTTTTCTATATAGTTTTGCTCTGGGCTCCTTGATCTGTTCCATTGGTCATTTTGTCTATCTCTAAGCCAAAGCCATGGTGTCTCAATTAAACTTGTAATAAACTCTTAGTAGGTAGTAAGGAAGGTTTTCCTTACATCTATTTCATCCTCCTAAGGAATATCTTGGCTACCTTTGGTCCTTTGCTCTTGCTTGTGAAAAACTCAATTGGAATTTTTGTTTATACTGCAGTTACTATTTAATTGGGAAGAACTGAAACCATTTTGATGTTGATGCTTCCCATCCATAAATATAGTATATTGCTTGTTTTTTAAGTTTTCTTTTATGTCTTTCAATAACCCTTTATAATTTGGGGCATAATTTTCTGTCTTTCTTTGGTTCACTGCTTTCATATTTCTTTTTTAAAATTGTACTTTCTAACTGCTGCTGGTGTATTGGAGCAAAATTATTGTTTTTGTATGTTGATCTTGTATTTTGCAATTTTGCTAAACCTTCTTTTTTTAATATTTATTTTGTTTATTTATTTATTTGGCTACCCCAGATTTTGGTTGCGGCCCATGGGGTCTTCCTCGTGCATGGGAACTCTTACTTGTAGCATGTGAGATCATTCCTTGACCAGAATGAGACCTCGGCCTCAGCCCCCTGCATTGGCAGTGTGGAGCCTTAATCACTGGGCCACCAGGAAAGTCCCTAAACCTTCTTTATAGTTTGTTGCAGATTATTTTAGATTTTTAGTATAAGGTAATCATAAAATATGTAAATGATTATAGCTTTGTTTCAGTCTTTCCAATGTACTCTTCTTGACTTCACTGCAATAGCCAATACTATTAAATATATCTTGCCTGGAGAATCCCAGGGACGGTGGAGCCTGGTGGGCTGCCGTCTATGGGGTCGCACAGAGTCGGACACGACTGAAGCGACTTAGCAGCAGCAGCAGCAGCAGGGGCAGAATATTAGGCATCCTTGTCTTATTCCTAATTGCCAGGGAAATGCCTCTAATTTTTCACATTTTAATTTGATTTTGGGGGTAGGTTTGGATAACTTAAAATATCAGATGAAGAATTTCTATTACTGTTTGATAAGAATGTCTGTGAGTATGAGCATTTAATTTTAATGTATGAGTTTTAGGCATCTGTTGAGAAAGGCATGTGTTATTTTGTTTCTAAATCTTATGGTTCTTAGTCTTTAATTTGTCAGTATGACAAAAGAGAATTTATAGGTTTTCCAATGGTAAATTATCCTTGCATTGCTGGGAAAGACAAATCCCAACGTTTTTATTTATTTCTACATCTTAGCTAAAAAGATTTCTTACTTGACAGATGTATTGTTTAGAAGTGCATTTAAATTTCTAATTATGTTTTTGTGTAATTTTTTATGAATTATAATTTAATAACATTTTGATGAGATAACATGACCTGTATGACATTAATTTTCTGATACTATTTGTTGAGATTTATTTTGTAGCCTTATCCATGGTCAATTTTTATAAATAATATATTCTTGAAAAGAATGTATGTTTTCTGCTTACTGATGTTAATATAGTTATACCACCTTCCTTTTGGTTGGTTTTTATATTTATTTACTTCTTAAAAGTCTTTCTGACATGAGTAAAATATAGTTTCCAATCAAAATTTTAATTTCTAATACTGTTTGATTTTTTTTGTGTGTGTATGTATGTTAAAGCACCTAACATTTTGATCACACCCACACACACTTGAGAGGAGAAAGTGCTCAATTACTATGTCCAAAAGACTATGTATAGCTTTACTCTGCCAGTTCATTTTCTGGTGTTCGAGGAAGGATACTAATTTGCAGGATTTCTAAAGCCTGAATTTATTGTAACTGTAGAGGAAAAACAGAAGCAGAAAGTTAGACTTGCTCCTTGGTGCTAGTTATACAAATTTCATTGAGAATATTTTTTATTTTTGGTAAATTAGGAAGCGTAGTTTCAATTCTGTCTTTTAACATGAATTAGACAGTTTCCTAGGCTGGCCTTTTTGAGAAGTAGAACTGATTGACACGCCTCTATAAGGTTTTGCTGCAGTGGCAATTCCTTATTTGTTCTTAGAGTAAGGAAGGCTGACTGGATATTTCTTATCAGCTGACTTTTGAAAGAATCAGGAACCATTCTTTCATTACCTTTCGGTAGACTTATATATATTTCAATTCTTGGACATACCTTCCCAGAGATTTCACGAAAACTTGACTTCCTCTTTCCTTGTACTGAAACTACTATTCATGGGACTCTATAAACAAGAATGACAAGTTCTTAACTCAGCTGAGGGAGTCCCACCACAGTCTCATATTTTTGGATGCCACCTTTCTGATTTATCTTTGTGTGGTCACTGGTTATATCACATGTTTAGGCACTAAAGTGCATATGAAATAAAATGTTTTGAATAAAGAATCAGATGAACTTCAAAATGGTTTAATTCAAAGGTACTCTGATTTTAAGTTCTTCCTGTTTTTCTAACAGTTCATCTAAAATAACAATTTCAGAAGTATATTTCAGGTATGTCCAACTAAGTCCTTTCACTGAGAAAAGAGTTAACATTAGGAAGCTCTGGAAGAGAGATCCAGTTCAGTTCAGTTCAGTCACTCAGTCGTGTCCAACTCTTTGCGACCCCATGAATTGCAGCATGCCAGGCCTCCCTGTCCATCACCAACTCCCGGAGTTCACTCCAACTCACGTCCATCGAGTCAGTGATGCCATCCAGCCATCTCATCCTCTGTCGGCCCCTTCTCCTCCTGCCCCCAATCCCTCCCAGCATCAGAGTCTTTTCCAATGAGTCAACTCTTTGCATGAGGTGGCCAAAGTACTGGAGTTTCAGCTTTAGCATCAGTCCTTCCAAAGAACACCCAGGACTGATCTCCTTTAGAATGGACTGGTTGGATCTCCTTGCAGTCCAAGGGACTCTCAAGAGTCTTCTACAACACCACAATTCAAAAGCATCAATTCTTCAGTGCTCAGCTTTCTTCACAGTCCAACTTTCACATCCATACATGACCACTGGAAAAACCATAGCCTTGACTAGACAGACCTTTGTTGGCAAAGTAATGTCTCTGCTTTTGAATATGCTATCTAGGTTAGTCATAACTTTCCTTCCAAGGAGTAAGCGTCTTTTAATTTCATGGCTGCAATCACCATCTGCAGTGATTTTGGAGCCCCCCAAAATAAAGTCTGCCACTGTTTCCGCTGTTTCCCCATCTATTTCCCATAAAGTGGTGGGACCAGATGCCATGATCTTCATTTTCTGAATGTTGAGCTTTAAGCCAACTGTTTCACTCTCCTCTTTCACTTTCATCAAGAGGCTTTTTAGTTCCTTTTCACTTTCTGCCATAAGGGTGGTGTCATCTGCATATCTGAGGTTATTGATATTTCTCCCGGCAATCTTGATTCCAGCTTATGCTTCTTCCAGCCCAGCATTTCTCATGAGGTATTCTGCATAGAAGTTAAATAAGCAGGGTGACAATATACAGCCTGGACGTACTCCTTTCCCTATTTGGAACCAGTCTGTTGTTCCCTGTCCAGTTCTAACTGTTGCTTCCTGACCTGCATAAAGGTTTCTCAAGAGGCAGGTCAGGTGGTCTGGTATGCCCATCTCTTTCAGAATTTTCCACAGTTTATTGTGATCCACACAGTCAAAGGCTTTGGCATAGTCAATAAAGAAGAAATAGATGTTTTCCTGGAACTCTCTTGCTTTTTCAATGATCCATCGGATGTTGGCAATTTGATCTCTGGTTCCTCTGCCTTTTCTAAAACCAGCTTGAACATCTGGAAGTTCGCGATTCATGTATTGCTGAAGCCTGACTTGGAGAATTTTGAGCATTACTTTACTAGCGTGTGAGATGAGTGCAATTGTGCAATTGTTTGAGCATTCTTTGGCATTGCCTTTCTTTGGGATTGGAATGAAAACTGACCTTTTCCAGTCCTGGGGCCACTGCTGAGTTTTCCAAATTTGCTGGCATATTGAGTGCAGCACTTTCACAGCATCATCTTTCAGGATTTAAAATAGTTCAACTGGAATTCCATCACCTCCACTAGCTTTGTTCATAGTGATGCTTTCTAAGGCCCACTTGACTTCACTTTCCAGGGTGTCTGGCTCTAGGTGAGTGATCACACCATCATGATTATCTTGGTCATGATGATCTTTTTTGTACAGTTCTTCTGTCTATTCTTTTACTCTAGTTTACTCCATTTAACCAGTTGCCCAAGGATGGAAGCTTTGTGATTAGCCATTACTTCTGATAATCTGTCTCCATCAGGTGATCTGTCTCGCCACCTGTAGCTCAGAGAAAGTGAAAGTGAAAGTCACACAGTCATGTCTGACTCTTTGGGGCCCCATGTACCATACAGTCCATGGAATTCTCTGGGCCAGAATACTGGAGTGGGTAGCCGTTCTGTTCTCCAACCCAGGGATCGAACCCAGGTCTCCCACATTGCAGGCAGAGTCTTTATCAGCTGAGCCACCAGGGAAGCCCGTAGCTCAGAAAAAATAGGAATAAACAATTCTAGTCAGTAGATGGCCATAAGTTTGTATTAATGGACTGTGGTTTTATGTTGGTACCATGTATAGATTATTACATTAAAAAATAAGCAAATATAGCAAAGTCATATGCTATTAAAATTTTAATTTTTATTTGATGATTGAAAATTCAAGTCTCAGGTGATTATTAGGTATGTAGTAGCACTATCCAACCAGTCCATTCTGAAGGAGATCAGCCCTGGGATTTCTTTGGAAGGAATGATGCTAAAGCTGAAACTCCAGTACTTTGGCCACCTCATGCGAAGAGTTGACTCATTGGAAAAGACTCTGATGCTGGGAAGAATTGGGGGCACGAGGAGAAGGGGACGACAGAGGATGAGATGGCTGGATGGCATCACTGACTCAACGGACGTGAGTCTGAGTGAACTCCGGGAGTTGGTGAGGGACAGGGAGGCCTGGCGTGCTCCAATTCATGGGGTCGCAAAGAGTCAGACACGACTGAGCAACTGAACTGAACTGAGCACTGATCAAGATAGAATTCTCCAACAGACAGACTTCTGGGCACGTGTGCTCCTGTTAGGTACATGAAATAATGCGCAGTAGACTGGGAGACACAGTGTAGTCCAAGCACTGGTACCAGAGGTTAAGCTCATCCCAGGGCACCCAGAAACTTAGACTTTGTGCATTGCGAAGAAGGCAATGGCAATCCACTCCAGTACTCTTGCCGGGAAGGTCCCTTGGGTGGAGGAGCCTGGTTGGCTGCAGTCCACGGGATCGCTAGGAGTCAGACAGGACTTCACGTTCACTTTTATGTACTGGAGAAGGAAATGGCAACCCACTCCAGTATTCTTGCCTGGAGAATCCCAGGACGGGAGAGCCTGGTGGGCTGCCGTCTTATGGGGTCGCACAGAGTCGGACACGACTGAAGCGACTTAGGAGCAAGGATACCCTGGTGTTCTCATGGAGATTTACTTTTTACTCTTGGTCCAAGACTGGAAGGTTCTGAGTATGGGAAGTGGATGTAAAGTTTCCTAGGGAATCTTCTTTCTATTTCTCAGACATATAGTTTTGTGAAAAACAGCATTGACTTCCAAAAACAGCACTGAATTGGGAAACAGAGGACTGATATAGTCTCTGTATGGGTCAGGGTTCTCCAGAGAAACATAACCCATCACACACACACACACACACACACACACACACACACATGCATAAATAAATAAGGAGTTGGCCTCCATGATTATGGAGGCTGAAAAGTCCCGAGATCAGCAGTCAGCAAGCTGGAGACCTAGGAAAACCTCTGGTATAGTTTCAGTCTGATTGCAAAGGCCTGAGAAGCAGGAGGATTGATGGTGTAAGTTCCAGTCCAAGAGCAGAAGACCAATGAGCTAGCACACACCATCATGAAGACAAAATTCCCTCTGAGCCTTTTGGCTCAATTCAATTGGTTTGGTCTTCAACTGATTGGGTAAGACCTACATACAACAGGATGGCAAATATGCTGTACTCAGTCCACCAATTCAAATGTTAATCTCACCCAGAAACACCCTCACAGACAACCCAAAATAATGTCCAGGCACCCCTTGGCCCAATTACATTGACAAGTAAAATTAACCATCACAGTCTCCAAATTGCCAATGTATTTGTCAGAGTGAAGATCACTGCTGCTGCTGCTGCTAAGTCACTTCAGTCGTGTCCGACTCTGTGCGACCCCATAGACTGCAGCCTACCAGGCTCCTCTGCCCCTGGGATTCTTCAGGCAAGAACACTGGAGTGGGTTGACATTTCCTTCTCCAATGCATGAAAGTGAAAAGTGAAAGTGAAGTCACTCAGTCATGTCCAACTCTTCGAGACCCCATGGACTGCAGCCCACCAGGCTCCACCGTCCATGGGATTTTCCAGGCAAGAGTACTGGAGAGGGTTCCCATTGCCTTCTCCAAAAGATCACTAGTTGCTGTAACAACTCCAAAAGCTCAATGGATTATAAAGTAGTTTACTTCTCATACATGTCACAATCTGTTTGGGTGTGTGCAGGTTCCTACCTTCACAGGTGATTGAGAGATCTCAGCCTTTTCTATCTTGTGGTGGTTTTAGGGGGCTGCCATATTCTAGTGATTGCTTGGAGTCCTCTGCTGGATTTGTATTTAGCTGGTTGATGAATGAAGCTAGAAAGTGTACAGAGGATCATATGAGACCTTACAGAGACAAACTGGACAATGAATTTTATCACTCCTGTTCACGTTCCATTGACCAGAACACCAACACATGATCTCCATCTTATCTCAAAGGAAGCAAGAAAATGTGATCTTTTGTGCTAAGGAAGAGAAAATGGAACTGGTGAGCATCTATCTAGCCAGTCCTTGCCAGAGCCCTAAGTGAAACTGAAAGTGTTAGTTGCTCAGTCGTGTCCAACTCTTTGCCACCTCACGGACTGTAGCCCACCAGGCTCCTTTGTCCGTGGAATTCTCCAGGCAAGAATACTGGAGTGGGTTGCCATTCCCTTCTCCAGGGGATCTTCCTGACCCAGGGATTGAACCCAGGTCTCTAGCACTGAAGGCAGATTCTTTACCATCTGAGCCACCAGGGAAGCTCAAATATTAGTTGTTCAGTTGTATCTGACTCTTTGTGCCCCCATAGACTGTAGCCCACTAGGTCCCTCTGTCTGTAGTTTTTAAAGTTGAGCTTTTCCCTTCTCTAAGTCTGTTTCCATCCTCATAAAGTGAGGAGGATGGAAAAATGCCCTCTAAGGGACTTTCCAACTCTGACCATCTAAGGTCTATAATGCTATCAACCCCCTGACTGGGTCTTGTAAACATTCAGTTGGACATGGTCTTTCTCAGTCCAAGAGGGAAGAACAATGCTCAATGTTCCCCCAAAGATTTTCTGGTCTACACCTGCAGCCTCTGGGAAGTTTATTCACTTCCTAGAATTCCCGAGAATCAAGATAACCCCCTCTCTCAGGGTATATCCTTACCTTAGGTCGTGGTACCAGTCCCTGCTACCTGGTGTGTATGCAAATACTAACATAACCATGAAACTTCCTCCTTATCTTCTCTTCTTACAATTCTCAGGCGGTGGAAAGTGATGACGCCCTTGGGCTCCTTCCCTAAGATTCTAGAGTACCAAGAGACAGGGGTGAAAGCTATATACACCCCAGCCCCAGACATCCTACAAGAGGGTTTCACAAAAGGATAGGCTATGTCAGAGTGATTGTGTTCACGGGTTTTCTTCTTTTCTGCATTTTCCGATGTTTTGCAATTTATTTGTCTGTTATCTGACTCCTCATTGGAGTTTTTAAATTTATTTCTTTGGCTGAGCAGAGTTAGTTGAGGTAAGTGGGATCTTCAGTTGTTGCACGTGAATTCTTAGTTGCAGCATGTTGGGTCTAGTTCCCTGACAATGGATGGAACCCGGACCCCTGCATTGGGATCATGGAGTCTTAGCCACTGGACCACAGGGAAGTCCCCCATTGGATTTTAGACTCCACAGAGTCAGAGATCATGTCTACTTTATTACTGCATCTATAGGGGCCTATAATGATGCCTGGCATAAAGTAAATATTTTTGAGTGAAGAAATATTACTTAAAATCTTTTAGTCTAAGTTCAGGGCAATAGAATTTCTTGGGGGGAATTATGTTAGTAATACATTCATATATTTGCCTACTTAGAATGTTTTAATCTTACCAAAGTCTACTGTCAACACTAGGAATTGAATAATGAGCAAGAAGCCAATAACAGAGTATCCTTCAAGGTTTAACCTAAGCTTGGGGTTTCTGGGTGGCTCAGATGATAGAGAATCTACCTGCAATGCAGGAGACCCAGGTTTGACCCCTGGGTGGGGAAGATCCCCTGGAGAAGGGAATGGCAACCCACTCCAGTATTCTTGCCTGGGAAACTCCACGGACAGAGGAGCCTGGTGGGCTACAGTCCATGAAGTTACAGAGTCGGACACGACTGAGTGACTAACATTTTCACTTTTCATTGGGGGGTCAGAAAGGCTAAAACAGGATATAAGTGCTGTTTGTCCAGGCCAGGAGGCATCTGCTCTGAGCGTTCGGTTGAGCAGCACTTTTTCCACATAGTAGAGTATGTGGCAGATTGTACTTAACTAGACAGTGTAGCTGTCTCTTTTTAGTTCCATGAAGTATAGGCATTAGCTTTACTCCTTATTTGTATATCAAACAAAATCCTGTCATCCTGCAGCTCCACTTGTTCCTGAAGAAAAGCTGCGACTGACCTCTCCTCAGCTTATGCTTTCAGTTTCACTGTGATCATTGTCTCTTTATTTACCACCCCACTTTATGAATTAAACACAATTTGTAAGATAAGTCGGGCTTCCCCGATAGCTCAGTTGGTAAAGAATCTGCAAACAAAAGGAGCAAAAATATCGTATCGTGTAAGTCAAGAATCTAGTGTGGAATAGAAAGTCAGTAAATGGCCCTACCATTGTTAATAGTTGTATCACTATTGGTATCTTCTAATATTAGTAACTGCTACTTATTAAAACTTTGTGCTAAGTGTACTTACTGCATGTATTTTCTCATTAAGCCCTGACAGTGTTCCTATGAAATAATGTATTAGTCAAGGCTCTGCAGAGAAACAGAACTAGGCAGTCTGTCTGGCTCTCAAGGCTGACTGACCTCAGGTTATTTGCACCCTGCTGTGGGAACAGATCATGTCATTGGTTGGTTTTATTTCCCAATTAGAACATGACAAATTTTTATTCTAGAAACCCTGCTAATTTATTATTAAATCATGTACATTCAGTTAAGAGAAGTATATTTCTTTTTTCAAACAATTCACAAGAATGTTTAAGTAATTAGTCACTCATTGTGGAGGGCTGCAGTTTACAGACTGCCTCTCCCAAGCCTGAGATCATTCCATTGCCTGACGTCCTTTGATACCATCACCCAAGTTGTTTCAATGTGCCTGATGGAGATCAGACTTGTCTGTGACCCCGAATAAGTACAATTGTATGAGATACCTAATTCAGCAATTTACTGATGTCCACAGATAAAGCTGGGCTTCCTTGGTGGTTCAGTGGTAACGAATCCGCTTGGCAACACAGGGGACACAGGCTTGATCCCTAGGTGTGGAAGATTTTCTGGAGAAGGAAATGGCAACGCACTCTAGTACTTTTGCCTGGGAAATCCCATGGACAGAGGACCCTGGAGGGCTACAATCCATGGGGTGGTAAGAGTCAGACATAACTTAGTGACTAAACAACAACAAGAGGTAAAGCTATACACTTTTTCCACTAGCTTACTGACTTTGAGAGTCCCTTGGACTGCAAGCTGATCCAACCAGTCCATTCTGAAGGAGATCAATCCTGGGTGTTCTTTGGAAGGAATGATGCTAAAGCTGAAACTCCAGTACTTTGGCCACCTCATGCGAAGAGTTGACTCATTGGAAAAGACTTTGATGCTGGGAGGGATTGGGGGCAGGAGGAGAAGGGGATGACAGAGGGTGAGATGGCTGGATGGCATCACCAACTCGATGGACGTGAGTTTGAGTGCACTCCGGGAGTTGATGATGGACAGGGAGGCCTGGCGTGCTGCAATTCATGGGGTCGCAAAGAGTCAGACACCACTGAGCAACTGAACTGAACTGAACTGAACTGATTATAAAATCCAAAATGCAAATAGGTTCTCTGGCGGCATTTAGGAAGTGGAATTACACATAACATCTTTGATTTTGGACAGAATCTCCTTGCAGATATTGAATATTCTCTGACTCTAGCTTTTTTATTGCTGTGGAACTCACTGAACTTTCAATTCACTTAAATTTTTTTATTATATAACATTTGTTCTATACAGAAGAATATATGTAATGAAATTGTAAGTTGTGAGTATAATAATAAAATCAAACAACTGTGATTCCAGCTCAAAGTTAAAAATGAGAATTTTATCAGTACCCATTGACTCTACCTGTATACTCCTGCCTTGGCCCATTCCTCTCAGAATTACTCTTTATTACTTCTTTTACTTGTGTCCTTTTTTTGGTAAGACTAGAAAGACTTGAGACATTTTGTGATTTGAAAAACAATCAGGGGGGCTCAAGAGGGAGGAGACATGTCCCCATGCCGATTCATGTTGATGTATGGCAAAACCCATCACAATATCATAATTATCCTCTAATTAAAGAGAAAAGAAGAGAAATCAGTTCTAGTTCTCTCTACAAACTGAGAAATAAAAAGCATGATTTCCATGGCAGACACATCCCTTCCCCAAACCTTTGCTTCCCGTACACTTAAATATAGGCTACAATTATTACTTCTCTATTTAGAGATTATTGTGGTTTCAGTTTTCATTGTGTCCTTGTGGGTTTTTTTCTGTTTTGGTTGCCATTATAAATGTCTCTTTTATTCCCCCATGTGGTCACTTTCTTAAAAACCTTGTTTAGCACATCTTCAATGGAGTGTGGTTTGACTGAGTATCTACCAGCCTCAAGGATACTCAGATACTTTTGTTCCATTCCAAGTATAGAAACCAGGCAGTGCTAATTTAGGCTCTGTGAAGCTGTGAGGGAAGCAAAGAGCACATGCATCTCTTAAGTGCCTATAATGTGTCAAGTTTTTTGGCCAGTTTCTTCCCAATTTAAAATTCCTAATGGTCATTATGTCCTAGTTGTAATTGTCCTCCTGTCTATATTACAGATGAGAAAACTGAGAAGTCATTGCCCAGGGTCACACCAGTACTAAGTGGTGGAGCCAGTTTTCGAATGCGTCTTTTGTGGGTATCGTGGGTGGGGGAGACAGTTCAGCCTAATGAGAATCATTCCTAGGTATCTGCCCCCCTCCTTTCTTGTGGAAACGGTAGTGCCGGTCCTCTTAGTTCACTTCACAGGGACTTTGGGGAGCTTAGTGCGGTAATGCCTAGAATTTCAGAGGACAGATACTGTAACCATCAAAGGCAGTGCTTATTTTAGTTTCTGGTGGTGAGGCAATGAGTGGACCTTTAGTTCTGGATCATCATTTACGGAGACCAGCGGAGCTGAACGCCTCTAATCCAGACATGATGCCAAATTTCAGGTCACTCCTGTGTTCACCCATTTCCATTTACCAAATCTGCTCACACAGACTGAGTTGTGTTATCTGGCCCTTTCCTACCCCTGCAGGTCCCCTCACCAAACTAACGTGAAGTCAGGACCCTAAGCGAGGATGTCGAGAAACAAGACCTCAAGCACACGGACTCAATAATAAGCTCACAAATGTTTAAATAATGTTTTAAAACAGTATATATTTTATATCAGTAAATAGAAAATAGGTTAACTCATCACAGAGCTCCAAGGTATAGCACCAGGAAAATAACTTTGAACACAGAAAATGGTCGCAACTCTGAAAGCCTTTCACAAATGAAAGAGCTCGTGTGTAACCAGTGGCACCCACTAATGCCATTCCTGATTCTATTTCTTTGATCAAAGAATCTGACTACCTAAAAATGATGATTCTTTTCCAGCTTCTCTCTGGTTCTGGTATTAGGTTGGTTTTCTTCGGCAACCTACTGATTAGTCTTGGCCATGAGGAACAGTGTGTGCGTGTTAGCATACTGAAGGTGGTTTGGAGATTTTCTCCCACTGAGTTGATAAACTTCCTCCTTCTTAACGGTTTTCTAAGAGTCCAATCCTAATCATTGCTTTCTTTCCAAATTCTCCACATATGTTGCTCAGGAAGCACAATTAGTCGTTAACCACAGAAGCTGGTTCTCACCAACTGCTGGATTCAACCTGCAGAAAACTGGACAAAGCATGGCCAAGCCTCTCAGGAGCCTAGAGCAACTCCAAAGTGAAGAAAGTGAACTCAGTTTGTATTGTGTAAATTGCACCCCCTCAAACAGTCTCAGGAAGTATCACAGCTTCCTGATTGCAAACCCAGATAAACTTGAAGGCCACAGCTGCTAAGGACAAAAGCCACCAACCTAAAAAATGAAGAAAAACGGCATCTAAAAGTTACAGTTGTGAGAAAGTCCCACTAGATACATCATGGACTAACAGAGCATTCCGATAATGGGGTCTGGGTCTCACGAAAATAAAGATCGCCTGGCGCTTTGGAAGAGTAGAGATAAGGGGGGATCTGGAGAGCTCTGAATATTAATGCTGTGAAGTCAGTTCTGCATGACCCTTTCACTGAAGAGCATTTTGAATTTGATGAAGAAGCATGTCAGGGATATAGGCTGAGATGATGGGAGCCTATGAGTTGTAACTTACCCCTTAAACTATCTTCTCTGCTCAACTTGCTTTCAGTGCCCGCTGTTAAATAAAAAGTCACTGTGTACTCTCAATATTAAGAAAAAAGACTCTGGGAATTCCCTGTTGGTCCAGTGATTGGGAGCTTCCGCTGCAGCTGGCACAGGTTTGATCTCTGGTTGGGAAACTGAGTGAAAGCGAAAGTGGCTCAGTCGTGTCAGACTCTTTGTGACCCCATGGGCTATGCAGTCCATGGCGTTCTCCAGGACAGAGTACTGGAGTGAGCAGCCTTTTCCTTCTCCAGGGGATCTTCCCAACCCGGGGATCGAACCCAGGTCTCCCGCATTGCAGGCGGATTCTTTACCAACTGAGCTAGCAGGGAAGCCCAGTCAGGGAACTAATCCTGCAAAACAACAACAACAACAACAACAACAACAACAAAACCCACTGCAGCTTGAAAAGAAGATCAGGATTGATTGCAAAGGGCAGAGTTCAAATTCCTTTGCTGATTGGTTGTGTGACTTTGGACAATTTAATCCTATTTGCCTTATTTGTTAAATGCAAAGAATATTATCTACTTGTAAGTTTATTGTGAGAAGTGGGGATTATACACATGTAAAAATACCCAAACAGGGGCAGGCATTCAACATGTAATAGTTGTTATGTTACTACTGTTAACCAGTGTCTCTGAAATTTATCATGTAGCACCCGATTTGAAACATGACAGGGCTGAAAACTTCCACTTCTGGTAGTATTATGGGTTAGATACCTGAAACAACCCTCCAGAAGGAGGTAACTAAATTTCACAGTAAAATATTTTTAAAGAATTGTAAATACACTCAAAGTAAGGAATTTGTTGGTGCTTCCCAGGTGGCACTGGTGAGGAATCCGCCTGCCAATGCAGGAGACACAGGAGATGCAGGTTCGATTCCTGGGTGGGGAAGCTCCCCTGGAGGAGGAAATGGTAGCCCAGTCCAGTATTCTTGCCTGGAGAAATCCACGGACAGAAGAGCCTGGTTGGACTACAGCCCATGGGGTTGCAAAAAGTTGGACACGACTGGGCACACACACACAGTGAAAGGAGGAAATCCAGTCAGGAAACAGGTGCCAAGCTGGCTATCACCTTAAAGCATTGTTTCAGACTTCAGAGAGTCCTTCCTCCATGATGCCTGCATGAAGCAGAGCATGGAGTTGGGAGTTAAAGCCTGGGATGACCAAGGTGGAGACGAACAGAAAACCTGCCTTATTACGCCCTCAATGTAAGGGATGCATAACAAATCACACTGCACAGGAGATAATGAAGAAGTGTCTATTTTCACCTTACTGTTGGCAGAAATCTTCTTTGAGGATTCATAAATCATGTTGGTCCTCATATGTGTTTTCTGTTAGGATTCTTTCATTTAAATGTTAATTGTTAGGTTAAAATTTTAATCCAACTATAGTTCCAGATTGGTAGCCCTCCAGGCAACTGATAGAAACAAATAGAAATTTCTCTGTAGGAACTTAACTTTAATTCAGATCTCAAAGAATCCCTGCCAGTTGAGTTCTAAGGAAAATGGGAAGCTTACAATTATTTATTTATTTATTGCCTTACAATGAACATACAATATTATATTACTTTCAGGCATATAATATAGTGATTCAATATATATATTTTTAATTTTTATTTATTAATTTTTATTTTTTGGCTGCACTGGGTCTTCGTTTGCTGTGCATGGGCTTTCTCTAGTTGCAGTGAGTGGGGGCTACTCTCTAGTTGTGGCATGTGGGCTTGCCATTGCAGTGGCTTCCCTTGTTGCAGAGCACAGGTTCAGTAGTTGTGGCTCATGGGCTTAGTTGCTCCCTGGCTTGTGGAATCTTCCAGAACCAGAGATTGAACCCATGTCCCCTGCATTGGCAGGAGGATGCTTAACCACTAGTCTACCAGGGAAATCCTGATTTGATATTTTTATACATTATGAACTTTTCACCACAATAAGTCTAGCGATCATCTGTCACCATACAAAGTTATTATAATAGTATTAACTATAATCCCTATGCTGTGTATTACATCCCTGTGACTTACTTATTTTATAGCTGGAATTTCTTTAAAACTGAAATATAGTTGACTTATAATGTTCTCTGCTGTACAGAAAAATGACTCAGTCATATATGTATATATACATTGTTTTTTATATTCTTTTGCATTATGGTTTATCCCAGGAGATTGGATATAGTTCCCTGTGCTATACAGTAGGACCTTGTTTGTCCATTCTAAATGTAACAGTTTGCATTTCAGTTCAGTTCTGTTGCTCAGTCATGTCCAACTCTTTGTGACCCCATGGACTGTAGAACTCCAGACCTCCCTATCCATCACCAGCTCCTGGAGTTTACTCAAACTCATGTCCATCGAGTCAGTGATGCCATCCAGCCATCTCATCCTCTGTCGTCCCCTTCTCCTCCTGCCCCCAGTTCCTCCCAGCATCAGGGTCTTTTCCAATGAGTCAACTCTTCGCATGAGGTGGCCAAAGTACTGGAGTTTCAGCTTTAGCATCACTCCTTCCAATGAACACCCAGGACTGATCTCCTTTAGAATGGACTGATTGGATCTCCTTGTAGTCCAAGGGACTCTCAAGAATCTTCTCCAACACCACAGTTCAAAAGCATCAATTCTTCGGTGCTCAGCTTTCTTCACAGTCCAACTCTCACATCCATACCAAACCCAAACTCCCAGACCATCCCTCTTTTTCTCCCTATTCCCTTGGCAACCACAAATCAGGTCTCTATGTCTGTGAGTCTGTTTTGTAGATAGGTTCATTTATGCCATATTTTAGATTCCATGTATAAGTGATATCATATCAAACTTGTCTTTCTATTTCTGACTTACTTCAGTTAGTATGATGGTCTCTGGTTGCATCCATGTTGCTGCAGATGGTGTTATCTCATTCTTTTTATGGCTTAATAGTAGTCCATTGTATATGCGTCCATATCTTCTTTAACCATTCCTCCATTGATAGACATTTAGGTTGTTTCCATGTTTTGACTACTGTGAATAGTGCTGTTATGAACATAGGGATGCATGTATCTTTTTATATAATTTTATGTATTTATTTTATTATTTTTGGCTGTGCTGGGTCTTTGTTGCTTCCTGGGCTTTTCTCCAGTTGCAGCAATTGGGGGCTACTCTTTAGCTGCCGTGTGCAGGCTTCTCATTGCAGTGGCTTCTCTTGTGCTGGGTCCTTGTTGCTTCCTGGGCTTTTCTCCAGTTGCAGCAAGTGAGGGCTACTCTCTAGCTGCCGTGTGCAGGCTTCTCACTGCGGTGGCTTCTCCTGTGGAGCATGGGCTCTAGGGCACTCAAGCTTTGGTAGCTGCAGCTCCAGAGCACAGGATCCATAGTTGTGGCACATGGGCATAGTTGCCCTGTGGCATGTGGGGTCTTCCCAGACCAGGGATTGAGTGTGCATCTCATACACTGGCAGGCAGATTCCTTACCACTGAGCTACCAGGGAAGCCCTGCACATATCTTTTTGAATTATAGTTTTGTCCAGGTATATGCCCAGGAGTGGGATTGCTGGATCATGTGGTAATTCTATTTTTAATTTTCTGAGGAACCTCTATACTGTTTTCCAAAGTTGCATCACCAACTTATATTCCCACCAGCAGTATAGGAGAGTTCCTTTTTCTCCACACCCTCTCTTACACTTGTTATTTGTAGACTTTTTAATGATAGCCATTCTGAAAGTCCCAGATTTGCCAAAGCAATCCTGAGGAATAAAAACAAAGCAAGAGGCATCACTCTCCCAGACTTCAGACAATACCACCAAGCTACAGGAATCAAAACAGTGTAGTATTGGTACAAAAATAGACACGTAGATCAATGGAGCAGAATAGCTGCTGCTGCTAAGTTGCTTCAGTCGTGTCTGACTCTGTGCGACCCCATAGACGGCAGCCCACCAGGCTCCCCCGTCCCTGGGATTCTCCAGGCAAGAACAATGGAGTGGGTTGCCATTTCCTTCTCCAATGCAGGAAAGTGAAAACTGAAAGTGAAGTCGCTCAGTCATGTCCAACTGAGTGCCCCCAAATAACCCACACACCTATAGTCAATTAATCTTCAACAAAGGAGGCAAGAATATGAAATGAAAAAAAGACAGTCTTCAGCAAGCGGTGTCGAAAGTTGGGCAGCTGCATGTAAATCAATGAAATTAGAATACATCCTCACACTATGCACAAAAATAAACTCAAAATGACTGATAGACTTAACACATGTCACCATAAAACTCCTAGAAGACAGCATAAGCAAAACATTCTCTAACATAAATTGTATCAATGTTTTCTTAGGTCAGTCTCCCAAGGCAATAGAAATAAAAACAAAAATAAACAAATGGGACCTAATTAAACTTACAAGCTTTTGAACAGCAAAGGAAACCACACACACAAAAAAAAAAAAAAAAGAAGAAAGAAAGAAAGGTGACCTACAGAATGGGAGAAAATATTTACAAATGATGTGACCAACAAGGGCTTAATCTCCAAAACACACAAATAGCTCATACAACTCAATAATGACAACAAAAACTAAACAACCCTATCCAAAAATGTGCAGAAGACCTTAACAGACATTTTTCCAAAGAAGACATACAGATGGCTAGTAGGCACATGAAAAGATACTCAACATCACTAATTATTAGAGAAATGCAAATCAAAAGTACAATTATGTACTGCAATTTTTTAAATCATAAGACAAACACCGAAAACAAGACACCATGAATGAGAACGGCTGGAAACAAATTTCAGCAGATAGACCCACGGATGTATCAGATATTGGAATTATTGACACTAAAAAAGGAAATATGTATTTTTTAACTTGTCATTTGAATTGTTAGGACAGGAAGTAACTACTTTCATTATTTTTAACATTTGGATATTCAGCAGTAACAGAATTAAGTACCTAGGGTAGTCTTAGAAATTTAATAGAATTTTTTTACAGCTTTGACCTTTCTCTATGTCACATTAGAACTGGTTAGTGATTCTTTCTATCCCCACAGGTTACTGAGGCTATAAAAAGAGAAAGGAACTAAATAACTAGCAAATTAGATGCATTATATGAAAAGCCCAAAGAGGAAGTCTATGGCTTCATAATTCATGGAATGTATAAGATGTCAAGGGTGTCCCTGGTAGCTCAGCTGGTAAAGAATCCACCTTCAATGCAGGAGACCCAGGTTCGGTTCCTGGATTGGAAACAGATCCTGGAGAAGGGATAGGCTACCCACTCCAGTATTCTTGGGCTTCGCTGGTGGCTCAGCTGGTTAAGAATCTGCCTGCAATGGAGGAGACCTGGGTTCGATCCCTGGATTGGGAAGATCCGCTGGAGGAGGGCATGGCAACCCACTTCAGTATTCTTGCCTGGAGAATCCGCATAGACAGAGGAGCCTGGCAGGCTGCAGTCCATGGGGTTGCAGAGTCAGACACGACTGAACAACTAAGCGCAGCACAGCACAGCACAGCACATAAGGTATCAAACCATCCGGATGACAAGGTGTGTAGTAAGTGGGAAGGTAGGGGGGTGCTTTTTAAGAATTTAATTTAATTTATTTATTTTTGGCTGTGCTGGGTCTTCACTGCTGCTCAGGCTTTCTCTAGTTGCAGCGAACAAGGGCTACTCTCTAGTTGCAGCACACGGGCTTCTCACTGTGGTGGCTTTTCTTGTTGCAGAGCACAGACTCTAGGGCCCATAGGCTTCCACGGTTGCATCTCCCGCGCTGTAGAACATAGGATCGATAGTGCTGAGTAGTTGTGGTGCTTGGGCTTAGTTGCTCCACGGCATGTGGGACCTTCCTGGACCAGGGATCAAACCTGTGTCTCCTGCATTGGCAGGCATATTCTTTACCTCTGAGCCACCAGGGAAGACCATGGGGGATGTTTTTAATCCTTGCTAAGAGCAGATTTGTTAAACTCTTAGAATTCAACTTCAAAATAATGTTTTACATTCCAGTAATCTAGGATTAGAAACAAAGATGTTTCAGGGGATTGCTGATAGCACTCTTTTCCCTTTCGATGCCAAGTAGACAGCTCTGATGAACTCTGCCCTGTAAAGACTGTTCAGTGCCAGTGACCGAAACTAACCTGAGGTGACTAAAGTGGAGGGGCTCTATTAGGGCATAGATTAACTCTGACTTATTCTAATTAAAGGCAGTTATTTTCTTCCCACTTTCCCATATAGAAGAACAAAACAAAACATACTATATTAATTATCTGCCTGCCCCTTCCACCAACATCTCTGGCTTACTCTATATCAGAGTGAAAGGACAGCATGAGTATTTTTAAATTTTTGCTATTGTGGAAGTATTTAGCTAACTTCTTAATTTTTTTGTTTATTTAGCTAACTTCTAATAGGTGACTTGACTTTAATATAGTCATGTATTTGAGACATATTTGCAAAAGGAGTTTACATAACAGTGTAAAACAAAATAGAAGAAATATCAATGTGATATTTAGGTGATAAAATTGATAAATCTTTTATGGAACAAAATGTGTACATTCTTTGTATGTTGAGAACAACACGAAACTACTAACCAAATAGTTCAAAGCAGACATTCTCTCTTAAATCAGATAAGGAAATATCTATATTTAATATACCTAAAGAAATTAAATGAATGTTTGACATTATGAACAGAGAATAATGGCAATAAAGAATGACTAAGCAGTTTTGAAAGAATATAGAACTTCTAGAAGTAAAGAGGGAACAAAGAACAGATGGGATAAATAGAAAACAGTTATTACTAGCAAGATATTAGATGCAAACCTAACCATATCAATAATCCCATTATATAGAAAGGTAAATGATTTAAACCAGTGCTATCCAATACAGAAGCTACTAGCCACATGTGGCTATGGACCATTTTCAATGCAGTTCATGTGACTGAGGAACTGATTTTTAAATTTTAATAATTTAAATTTAAATAGGCATAAGTCCAAAATCACTGCAGATGGTGACTGCAGCCATGAAATTAAAAGACGCTTACAACTTGGAAGGAAAGTTATGACCAACCTAGACAGAATATTAAAATGCAGAGACACTACTTTGCCAAAAAAGGTCTGTCTAGTCAAGGCTATGGTTTTTCCAGTAGTCATGTATGGATGTGAGAGTTGGACTGTAAAGAAAGCTGAGCACAGAAGAATTGATGCTTTTGAACTGTGGTGTTGGAGAAGACTCTTGAGAGTCCCTTGGACTGCAAGAAGATCCAACCAGTCCATCCTAAAGGAAATCAGTCCTGAATATTCATTGGAAGGACTGATGTTGAAGCTGAAACTCCAATACTTTGGCCACCTAATGTGAAGAACTGACTCATTTGAAAAGACCCTGGTTCTGGGAAAGATTGAAGGTACGAGAAGGGGACAACAGAGGATGAGATGGTTAGATGGCATCACTGACTCAATGGACACGAGTTTGGGGAAACTCCGAGAGTTGGAGGCTCCAGGTCAGGGAGGCCTGGAGTGCTGTAGTCCATGGGGTCACAAAGAGTCAGACATGACTGAGTGACTGAACTGAACTGAGCTGAAGTGGCTGGTGGCTACTGTATTGGGCAGCACAGTTCCAAACATTCTGATTAAAAGACAGAGATTATCTGAGTAGATGACAAGTTCAGTTCAGTTCAGTCCCTCAGTCGTGTCCAACTCTTTGCAACCCCATGAATCGCAGCATGCCAGGCCTCCCTGTTCATCACCATTTTCCGGAGTTCACTCAGACTCACGTCCATCGAGTCCATGATGCCATCCAGCTATCTCATCCTCTGTCGTCCCCTTCTCCTCCTGCCCCCAGTCCCTCCCAACATCAGAGTTTTTTCCAATGAGTTAACTCTTCTCATCAGGTGGCCAAAGTACTGGAGTTTCAGCTTTAGCATCATTCCTTCCAAAGAAATCCCAGGGTTGATCTCCTTCAGAATGGACTGGTTGGATCTCCTTGCAGTCCAAGGGACTCTCAAGAGTCTTCTCCAACACCACAGTTTAAAAGCATCAATTCTTCAGCACTCAGCCTTCTTCACAGTCCAACTCTCACATCCATACATGACCACAGGAAAAACCATAGCCTTAACTAGACAGACCTTAGTCGGCAAAGTAATGTCTCTGCTTTTGAATATGCTGTCTAGGTTGGTCATAACTTTTCTTCCAAGGAGTAAGCATCTTTTAATTTCATGGCTGCAGTCACCATCTGCAGTGATTTTGGAGCCCCCCAAAAATAAAGTCTGACACTGTTTCCACTGTTTCCCCATCTATTTCCCATGAAGTGATGGGGCCAGATGCCATGATCTTCATTTTCTGAATGTTGAGCTTTAGGCCAACTTTTTCACTTTCCTCTTTCACTTTCATCAAGAGGCTTTTTAGCTCCTCTTCACTTTCTGCCATAAGGGTGGTGTCATCTGCATATCTGAGGTTATTGATATATCTCCTGGCAATCTTGATTCCAGCTTGTGTTTCTTCAGTCCAGCATTTCTCATGATGTGCTCTGCATAGAAGTTAAATAAGCAGGGTGACAATATACAGCCTTGATGCACTCCTTTTCCTATTTGGAACCAGTCTGTTGTTCCATGTCCAGTTCTAACTGTTGCTTCCTGACCTGCATACAGATTTCTCAAGAGGCAGGTCAGGTGGTGTGGTATTCCCATCTCTTTCAGGATTTTCCACAGTTTATTGTGATCCACACAGTCAAAGGCTTTGGCATAGTCAATAAAGCAGAAATAGATGTTTTTCTGGAACTCTCTTGCTTTTTCAATGATCCAGCAGATGTTGGCAATTTGATCTCTGGTTCCTCTGCCTTTTCTAAAACCAGCTTGAACATCAGGGAGTTCACGGTTCACGTATTGCTGAAGCCTGGCTTGGAGAATTTTGAGCATGACTTTACTAGCATGTGAGATGAGTGCAATTGTGCGGTAGTTTGAGCATTCTTTGGCATTGCCTTTCTTTGGGATTGGAATGAAAACTGACCTTTTCCAGTCCTGGGGCCACTGCTGAGTTTTCCAAATGTGCTGGCATATTGAGTGCAGCACTTTCACAGCATCGTCTTTCAGGATTTGAAACAGCTCAGTTGGAATTCCATCACCTCCACTAGCTTTGTTCGTAGTGATGCTTTCTAAGGCCCACTTGACTTCACATTCCAAGATGTCTGGCTCTAGATTAGTGATCACATCATCATGACTATCTGGGTCATGAAGATCTTTTTTGTACAGTTCTTCTGTGTATTCTTGTCACCTCTTCTTAATATCTTCTGCTTCTGTTATGTCCATACCATTTCTGTCTTTTATCGAGCCCATCTTTGTATGAAATGTTCCCTTGGTATCTCTAATTTTCTTGAAGAGATCTCTAGTCTTTCTCAATCTGACCATTATATCTACTACTGCGGGCAGGAATCCCTCAGAAGAAATGGAGTAGCCATCATGGTCAACAAAAGAGTCTGAAATGCAGTACTTGGATGCAATCTCAAAAATGACAGAATGATCTCTGTTCGTCTCCAAGGCAAACCATTCAATATCACAGTTATCCAAGTCTATGCCCCAACCAGTAATGCTGAAGAAGCTGAAGTTGAACGGTTTTATGAAGACCTACAAGACCTTTTAGAACTAACACCCAAAAAAGATGTCCTTTTCATTATAGGGGACTGGAATGCAAAAGTAGGAAGTCAAGAAACACCTGGAGTAACAGGCAAATTTGGCCTCGGAATGCGGAATGAAGCAGGGCAAAGACTAATAGAGTTTTGCCAAGAAAATGCACTGGTCATAGCAAACACCCTCTTCCAACAACACAAGAAAAGACTCTACACATGGACATCACCAGATGGTCAACACCGAAATCAGATTGATTCTATTCTTTGCAGCTAAAGATGGAGAAGCTCTATACAGTCAACAAAAACAAGACCAGGAGCTGAATGTGGCTCAGATCATGAGCTCCTTATTACCAGATTCAGACTTAAATTAAGAAAGTAGGGAAAACTGCTAGATCATTCAGGTATGACCTAAATCAAATCCCTTATGATTATACAGTTGAAGTGAGAAATAGATTTAAGGGCCTAGATCTGATAGACAGAGTGCCTGATGAACTATGGAATGAAGTTCGTGACATTGTGCAGGAGACAGGGATCAAGACCATCCCCATGGAAAAGAAATGCAAACAAGCAAAATGGCTGTCTGGGGAGGCCTTACAAATATCTGTGAAGAGAAGAGAGGTGAAAAGCAAAGGAGAAAAGGAAAGATATAGGCATCTAAATGCAGAGTTCCAAAGAATAGCAAGAAGAGATAAGAAAGCCTTCTTCAGCGATCAGTGCAAAGATGACAAAGCAAGATCTAATTATATGCTACCTACAACAAAGATCTATCTTAAATATAGAGACAAATAGTTTAAAGGTAAGAGAATAGTAGATATATATCATGGAGATATATCATGATAAAACTAATTAAAAGAAGGCTGATCTACCTGTATTAATGTCAGACCAAACTGATTACAGAGCAAAAAATTACCAGAGATAAAGAGAATGATTTCATAGGGACAGAAGGGACAAGACCTCAAGAAAATGTCATAATCTTACATATTATGCAACTAAAAGCAGAGCTTAAAAATATATGTGGCAAAAACTAATAAAACTGAAAGGAAGAAATATATACAATCATAGTCAGATTTTTCAACTCTATTCTCTAATAGATCTCTGTGATGGCTTGGACAGTAAAGAATCTGCCTGCAATGTGGGAAACCCAGGTTCGATCCCTGGGTTGGGAAGATCCCCTGAGGTAGGAAATGTTAACCCATGCCAATATTCTTGCCTGGAGAATTCCATGGACAGAGGAGCCTAGCAGGCTACAGTCCATGGGGTTGCAATGAGTTGGACACAACTGAATAAGTAACACACACATATTCTTTAAATAATTGGTAGATGTTGATGCTGTAACTCCAATACTTTGACCATCTAATGTGAATAACTGACTCATTTGAAAAGACCCTGATAGACATAAAAATAGACATACAAATAGACATGAGTAACAGTATTCAATAAACTTAGTCAACTGACATATATACAGAATATTCTGTCCAACAGGAGCAGAATACATATTTTTTAAAGTACACATAAAACACATATTCTTTTTAAAATTAAAAAAAAAAGATTATTTACCAACATAGACCATATTCTGAGCCACAGAAGAAATACCAATATATTTTAAGTGATTCAAATATGCAAATTTTATTTCTGATCATAATGGAATTAAATTAGAAATCAATAGCAAAGATGTCTTGAAATATCCTAATATTTAGAAGCAAAATAGCATGCTTCTAAGTATCACATGAGTCAAGGAGGAAATAAAAAGGGAACTTAGAAAGTATTTTGAATTGATAAAAATAAAAATACACATCAACATCTGTGGGATTCAGCAAAGAGTGCTTAGAGGGGAGTTTCTATCATTGAATACCTATATTAGAATCTTTATTTCCCCAGAAACTAGAAAAGGAAGAATAAACTACACTGAAAGTAAGCAGGAGGAAGGCAATAAAAAGATAAGATCAGGACTTCCTTGGTGGTCCAGTGGTTAACAATCTGCCTGCTGATGAAGGGGACATGGGTTCAATCCCTGGTCCAGGAAGATTCCACATGCCATGGGGCAGCTAAGCCTATCAACCACAACTTTTGAGCCCATGTGCCCTAGAACTGGTGCTCTGCAACAAAAGAAGCCACTGCAATGAGAAGCTTGTGCAGTGCAACTAGAGAGTAGCCCCCACTTTCTGCAACTAGAGAAAGCCCACAGACAGCAAGAAAAACCTAGGGCAGCCAAAAAATAAAATTTAAATAAAATTAAAAAACCCACAGTGTAATACAACTACGTACCAACTAGAATAGCTATAAGCAAAAAGCCTCACAAGGATGTGGAGAACTGGAACTCTCATTGACTGCTGATGGAAATGTAAAATGGTACAATCACTTTGGAAAACCTTTGGCAGTGTCTTTAAAAGAAGTTAAAAGTATGTGTACAATATAATTCAGCTATCCCATTCCTAAATATTTACCTAAGAAATGAAAGCTTATGTCCATAACAAGATGTACATGAAATGTTCATGACAACTTAATTTGTAAGAGCCTAGAACTGGAAATATCCAACAAGTGACAAGATAAACAGTATTATATCTGTATAGCAGAGTACTACTCAGCAATAAAAACAGCAACAACTGATAGAGCTAACAATATTGACAAATTCTCAGAATAATTTTGTTGAGTGAAAGAAATCACACTTTAAAAAAAGTCATGCTGTATAATTCCATGTGTATAAAATTCTAGAAAATGCAAATTAATCTATAATGATAGAAGCAAATCAATGATTGTTTGAAAAGAGGTAGTAGTAGGGAAAAACTGGAGAAAAAGTTTTAGGGATAAACAATTTATTTATTATTTTGGTTGCTGTGATGGTTTCATGAGTATATCTGTATGTCAAAATTCATCCAAGTGTACACACTGATTATGTACAGTTTATTTTATGTTGATTATGCCTCAATAAAGCTGTACCACAACCCCTCAATGCATTAAAAAGAAGTTAGTCATAGATGAAGAAAATCAGAGAACTGAATATCTGAAGATATTTCTACATGTATTAGACTATGATAAAAAGAGAATCATATTATAAAGAGACTAGTTCGTTAAGTTCAGTTCAGTTGCTCAGTCGTGTCCAACTTTTTGCGACCCCATAGACTGCAGCACGCCAGGCTTCCCTGTTGATCACTGACTCCTGGAGCCTGCTCAAACTCATGTCCACTGAGTCAGTGATGCCATGCAACCGTCTCATCCTCTGCTGTCCCCTTCTCCTCCTGCTTTCAATCTTTCCCAGATTCAGGGTCTTTTCAAATGAGTCAGTTCTTCGTGTCAGGTGGCCAAAGTATTGGAGTTTCAGCTTCAACATCAGTCCTTCCAATGAATATTCAGGACTGATTTCCTTTAGGATGGACTAGTTGGATCTTCTTGCAGTCCAAAGGACTCTCAAGTGTCTTCTCCAACACCACAGTTCAAAAGCATCAATTCTTCTGTGCTCAGCTTTCTTTACAGTCCAACTCTCACATCCATACATGACCACTGGAAAAACCATAGCCTTGACTAGACCTTTGTTGGCAAAGTAATGTCTCTGCATTTTAATATTCTGTCTAGGTTGGTCATAACTTTCCTTCCAAGGAGTAAGCGTCTTTTAATTTCATGGCTGCAGTCACCATCTGCAGTGATTTTGGACCCCCAAAATAAAGTCTGCCACTGTTTCCACTGTTTCCCCATCTATTTGCCATGAAGTGATGGGACCAGATACCATGATCTTAGTTTTCTGAATGTTGAGTTTTAAGCCAGCTTTTCCGCTTTCCTCTTTCACTTTTATCGAGGCTCTTTAGTTCCTCTTCTCTTTCTGCCATAAGGGTGGTGTAATCTGCGTATCTGATATTATTGATATTTCAATAACCTAAGATACTAATGTATCTTAGGCTAATGTAAAGGTCCAATAAACAGAGTTCTAGGAAAATATAGTAAGAATGCAAAAGAGCCAGTATTTCTTAGATCCAGGAAACACAGTGAATTTCAAGCAACATGTATTAAAATATATTTTCCCCAGACACATCATAGTGAAATCATAGTGAAACAGCAGAATACAAACAAATTGAAAGAGAGCAAGAGATTGAGAGTAAGATCTTAAAGTACCCAGAGAAGAGAAAAATTACCTATAAAAATGAATAATTAGACTCATAATTCACTTTATAAGAACAAGTCTAGAAGAAAACACATTGTATGAGTTTCTTCAATGTGCTAAGAAAAGATAGCTATCAATCTAGAACTCCATGTCCCATAAAGCTTTATTTCATGGAAAGATATTACACAAAAAATATTTCTAGGAAATCAAAACAGAGAAAAGCAATAAAAACATCCTGTTCTGCTCCCAATAACCTGAGAGAGTATATCATACAAAGACCCTCAGTAAAGGAGATCCTAAAGGATGTACTTTAGAATAAAAAATGAAAAGCTTGAGGTACAAAAAGGAATGGTAAATAAACATATCGGTAAATATGAAGTCATATCTCAAATACAGATCATGGTAAAACATACTATAACAAAGTCTAATTTTTGGAGGGAAAATAGACTAGAGTAAAAATACTGGGCTTATAGTAGAATTAAAATTGCCCAAGGTCCTTGGTTATTTAGGAACAAAGTGAAGAAAATTACTTTAGACTTTAACTCAGCATGCTAAACCAGCTAGTGGAATCCCTGAAATAATAAACAGTGGATATATTTTTCAAACAATTAGAGGGAAATGGAAGTAGAAAAAAAAATCAATTCAAGAGGAAGCAAAGCAGAGGAGTTCCAGGGTGATCCAGTGGTTAAGACTGTGCTTCCAATGCAAGGGCCACAGGGTCAATCCCTGGTCGGGGAACTAAGATTCCCACATGGGCCAAATTTAATAAGAGGAAGCAAAGCAAGAAAGAGGGGAAAAAAAATAACAGATAGTAATAGGATCTAGCGCATTTAGAATGATGCCTGACACATTATCATTTTAATAATAATTACTCTTTTACTAACAAATAATGATATAGAACAAATAACAGTTATTGTTGTTATAACTGTTATTTCTGTGTTGGTAAATCTCTCTGTGGCGTTCAAGACAAGGACCTTTTAACAAGCATGTTCTACTAATTCTCATGGTTCCTTGAATATTAACAAGTCAGCAATACTAATTAAAAGACAGGCAGTAATCTGTAGGAATTTAAAAGCTCTATTATTCTCAAGGTGTATAACCTTAGGCTAGTCATTCACACTTGGGGCCTTAGTTTGCTCATCTGTAAAATGAGGGAGTTGGAGGGGGTTGGAGTTAGTGTTAGTCGCTCAGTCGTGCCCGACTCTTTGCGACCCCATGGATTGCAGCCCTCCAGGCCCCTCTGTCCATGAGATTTTCCAGGCAAGGATATTGGAGTGAGTTGCCATTTCCTTCTCCAGGGGATCTTCCCAACCCAGGGATTGAACCCAGGTCTCCTGCACTGCAGGCAGATTCTTTACTACTGAGCTACAGAGGGGGTTGGAAGACAAGTTCAGATTGGGTAGTTCTGTATTTTTAAATCTTCATTAACTAAAATAATGAGAAAATCTTCTTACTCAAACCAAAACAAACAAAAAATGGGTGTGTGTATGTTCAGAAATAGTTTGAGTGAGTGGTCTTTTCACAGCACTCACAACAGACACAAGAAGTTCAGTCCCCATGGAGTAGGAAGCAGTCTTTTTTGCTCTATACCAGACTTGACAAGCTTGGAGGCCACTGACTAGGGACAAAGGAAAGCCCCCACTTAGAGGGAGACTTGTCAAAGGCACCCAGCCCAGCTAGGATGTCAGGGATTCTGGAGACTCTCAGAGAAGGCAGCAGGCTCACAGCTCTGCACCAAAGCCCTGGGGTTGGGCTGCCACACAGCCTGAAGCTATCAAATAAACCCACTTTCTTTCCTCCTAATTACAAAAGACTTTTCAAACGCACTCTGACCTGTCAGCTGAAAGCCTTGATTGTGGAACTTCTTGAATCCCCTCTCCCTGACATTCTCCTAATTCACAAATGTGTGCCCTTTATGCATTTTACACACATTGTAATATGATGGTGTTCTCCAGGTCTAGGCAATTCAGGTATCAAAGATAGCTGGCTCATGTTCCAAAGATAAACCTGGTCTGTGTGATGGCTGCTGAGGGAGGAGGGCAGAGAGCCACTTGTGAAGTTCCCTTGAATTTACCTGTAGCATGATTCCTTCTGTTCCCAAGAAGGGTTTTATCTAATCTGCCTAGAAACTGCTCTACTGACTTTATCCCTGAAAAAAGTCTATTGAACTAAAGTTCCTCCTCTGCAGTTTTTGAACATGGGATCTGCCCTGTCTGAAAGCAGTGTCATAAGCAAAATGATATGTGTACAAAGATGTCTACCAGAGCATTATTTAAAATTGTGAAATATCAGTAAAAACCCATCAGTAGAGTCGTGGGCTATCTATTGTAATGCTAGGAATTCAACATGTAGCAAAGCAAGTCTTTGATTGGTAAATAAAGTAATGATTCCATTCTGATAAAAATCAGTGGTAATGTTAGGGGAAGCACACTGATTGAAACAGTAACAATAATAATTTTAGCATATGATGGGGAAAATTTTGAAGGAATGTGGGTCAAAATGTTAACAATGATACCTGGGGATGGATGAAGTGGGATGGAATTTGGAGAGACTTCACTGAGTATTGTGTTTACAATGTTTCAATTTTATATAACTTTGTTTTCCTTTTGGATCAAAAGAAGGAAGGAAGGAAGGAAAGAAAGATAGTGTTAAAAACATTTCTTCATTCCCTGGATCTCTGGTCTTGATGTTGTACCGTCTCATTAGCCAAGGTGAGGATTAGGGCTGAGGTGCTTACAAGCACAGCTTTTTCCTGGAGAGAGGCACGCTATTTCCGTAGTTGCAGGTTTTATTCCACAACATGCAGCAGCAGCTTATTGCCTTCAGTCATTTGTAACGGCTCTGTTCTTAACAGGACATGTTTTATCAGTAGGCATTTATATATTAAAATACTTGAGGTATTATTTGACTGTAGTATTTGACCGCCGAGTTTGAAATTCATTTATATATCACTTTTGGTTAAACTGATAAAGTCTTTTTTTTCCGGAAGTAAAACTCTATTTTAGAGTTTACTTTTTTAAAAAACTACTCAATTTGTGAGGATATTTATTGCAACAGAAAGAATGGAGAACTTCAATGTGCTGAGATTAAAATCTGATGTAGACCATCCATTCAAAACTTTAAGGTTCCTATGGCTTTTTATATCTTAAACATGCCTGTATATGTACAACCAGAAATTTTCACCCCCAAATATTGCCTCAGCTTACTGGATATTTCCAGGGAGTATATATATGTTCTTTTACTTTATGTCTCCAGACTTACATTAACAAAACTTGGCATATTTTCATAGATTTTTTTGTTTGCAATTTATTTCATTCATCTACTCATTCAATAATCATCTATTATTATTATCATTAAAACATAGCTTACATTTTAAAAAATAGCTTACATTTAATAGGTATATACTACTTGCTGGCAGTTAACACAAGCTAACATTTGATTCCCATTTATTACCTGCTGCTCGTTAATGCCTTTTGTGTGGCATTGGAGAGGATAGAAAGATGTTAGCAAGACCCTGAAAGTGTATGTTAATAGATGATCCAAATATGTGCTCCAAAGGAGGGTGAGCTAGGATTGACTAGATGATGCAGTTGCTAAGCTGAATAATAAATCCTGGTTCTCATGCTTGAGCATCCAGGTAGCCTGGGACAGACCAAGGAGGGCCTAGAATGGTAGGCTAGAGCTAGGTGGTCATCTCAACACAGAGGAGAGTCACTGAAAGTTTTGAGGGATATGTGAGTAGCTGAGAAAGGTGAGATAGGCGCTAAGATGATTTGTTTTGTTTTTAATAATTTTATATTTATTTGACTGCCCTTCGTTGCTGCCCAGGCTTTTCTCTGGTTGACACAAGCGGGTGCTACTCTTCCTTGTGGTACACAGGCTGCTCACTGTGCTGGCTTCTCTTGCTGGGGAGCACAGGCTCCAGGGCATGTGGGTTTCAGTAGCTGCGGCATATGAGGCTCAGTTGTTGTGGCTCCCAGGCTTTAGAGCACAAGCATGGTAGTTGTGGCTCATGGGCTTAGTTGCCCTGTAGCATGTGGGATCTTCCTGGATAGGGATTGAACCCATGTCTCTTGCAGCGGCAGGCAGATTCTTTCCTGCTGAGCCACCAGGGGAGCCCAATTTGAAGGTTTTTAGGCTAAGAGACTGGGAATCCAGAAATTATATTTTGGTTTGTGACATTGTACAGGAGACAGGGATCAAGACCATCCCCATGGAAAAGAAATGCAAACAAGCAAAATGGCTGTCTGGGGAGGCCTTACAAATAGCTGTGAAAAGAAGAGAAGCAAAAAGCAAAGGAGAAAAGGAAAGATATAAGCATCTGAATGCAGAGTTCCAAAGAATAGCAAGAAGAGAGAAGAAAGCCTTCCTCAGCGATCTGTGGGGCCCTAAGTGGGAAACCTTAATAAAAAAAGGGCCTAGCTTTTGAGGTTGGAAACTAAGATGGCCTCCAGTGGAAGAGATAGGGGCGTGGTCTATGTTACAGTTTTTGATTGGCTCTCTTGATTTCCGTGCACGTGGACAGTGCGTGATCACCATAGACTCCTGTTACAATGAAGCGCATGATGACCTGACCTTTAACGTGATTGGTGCAACTATGGTATATTAAGATTTGACCTTTAACGTGATGGGTGCAACTATGGCATATTATAATTTGACCTTTAACGTGATTGGTGCAACTATGGGAGGTCCCTCGCAGAACTCCCTTGCTTGTCTATATAAACCAAGAGTTTGTGGCAATAAAGCGGAACTGCTCAGACGGAACCCCTATCGCGTCTGATTGTTTCTCACTCGCCGAGGGGATGGGTTGGCGGACAGCAGGCTCACCACTCCTCGGGACCCCTCGGCTTTGCTGAGGGAAGTTCCACTGCCTCTCTCTTTTTGCGGAGCACCCCCCACAGCGATCAATGCAAAGAAATAGAGGAAAACAATAGGATGGGAAAGACTAGAGATCTCTTCAAGAAAATTAGAGATACCAAGGGACCATCTCATGCAAAGATGGGCTCGATACAGGACAGAAATGGTATAGACATAACAGAAGCAGAAGATATTAAGAAGAGGTGGTAAGAATACACAGAAGAACTGTACAAAAAAGATCTTCACAACACAGATAATCATGATGGTGTGATCACACATCTAGAGCCAGACATCCTGGAATGTGAAGTCAAGTGGGCCTTAGAAAGCATCACTATGAACAAAGCTAGTGGAGGTGATGGAATTCCAGTTGAGCTATTTCAAATCCTGAAAGATGATGCTGTGAAAGTGCTGCACTCAATATGCCAGCACATTTGGAAAACTCAGCAGTGGCCCCAGGACTGGAAAAGGTCTGTTTTCATTCCAATCCCAAAGAAAGGCAATGCCAAAGGATGCTCAAACTACCACACAATTGCACTCATCTCACATGCTAGTAAAGTAATGCTCAAAATTCTCCAAGCCAGGCTTCAGCAATACGTGAACCGTGAACTTCCAGATGTTCAAGCTGGTTTTAGAAAAGGCAGAGGAACCAGAGATCAAATTGCCAACATCTGCTGGATCATTGAAAAAGCAAGAGAGTTCCAGGAAAACATCTATTTCTGCTTTATTGACTATGCCAAAGCCTTTGACTGTATGGATCACAATAAACTGGAAAATTCTGAAAGAGATGGGCATACCAGACCACCTAACCTGCCTCTTGAGAAACCTTTATGCAGGTCAGGAAGCAACAGTTAGAACTGGACATGGAACAACAGACTGGTTCCAAGTAGGAAAAGGAGTGCATCAAGGCTGTATATTGTCACCCTGCTTATTTAACTTCTGTGCAGAGTACATCATGAGAAACACTGGGCTGGAAGAAACACAAGCTGGAATCAAGATTGCCGGGAGAAATATCAATAACCTCAGATATGCAGATGACACCACCCTCATGGCAGAAAGTGAAAAGGAACTAAAAAACCTCTTGTGAAAGTGAAAGTGGAGAGTGAAAAAGTTGGCTTAAAGCTCAACATTCAGAAAACGAAGATCATGGCATCTAGTCCCATCACTTCATGGGAAATAGATGTGGAAACAGTGGCAGACTTTATTTTGGGGGGGCTCCAAAATCACTGCACATGGTGATTGCAGCTATGAAATTAAAAGATGCGTACTCCTTGGAAGGAAAATTATGACCAACCTAGATAGCATATTCAAAAGCAGAAACATTACTTTGCCAACAAAGGTCTGTCTAGTCAAAGCTATGGTTTTTCCAGTGGTCATGTATGGATGTGAAAGTTGGACTGTGAAGAAAGCTGAGCACCAAAGAATTGATGCTTTTGAACTGTGGTGTTGGAGAAGACTCTTGAGAGTCCCTTGGACTGCAAGGAGATCCAACCAGTCCATTCTGAAAGAGATCAGCCCTGGGATTTCTTTGGAAGGAATAATGCTAAAGCTGAAACTCCAGTACTTTGGCCACCTCATGTGAAGATTGACTCATTGGAAAAGACTCTAATGCTGGGAGGAATTGGGGGCAGGAGGAGAAGGGGACAGCAGAGAATGAGATGGCTGGATGGCATCACTGACTCGATGGACGTGAGTCTGAGTGAACTCCGGGAGTTGGTTTGGACAGGGAGGCCTGGCATGCTGCGATTCATGGGATCGCAAAGAGTTGGACATGACTGAGCAACTAAACTGAACTGAACTTTTTTTTGATATCACATAGTTTCTGTTAACAGAATCAGATCTAGAAAAATAATTAGTTCAATTTAAAACAATTGATCTAAAAATCATCAGTTCTCCTCAAAGTAAGTATTTGATTGAATATAACCTCTTTTAAAAAGTTATTTTTTTAAAATTTTACTTTATTTTACTTTACAATACTGTATTGGTTTTGCCATACATCAACATGAATCCGCCATGGGTGTACACGTGTTCCCAATCCTGAACCCCCCTCCCACCTCCTTCCCCATACCATCTCTCTGGGTCATCCCAGTGCACCAGCCCCAAGCATCATGTATCCTGTGTTGAACCTAGACTGGCGATTCATTTCTTATATGATATTATACGTTTCAATGCCATTCTCCCAAATCATCCCACCCTTCCCCTCTCCCACAAAGTCCAAAAAACTGTTGTTTATATCTGTGTCTCTTTTGCTGTCTCGCATACAGGGTTATCATTACCATCTTTCTAAATTCCATATATATGTGTTAGTATACTGTATTGGTGTTTTTCTTTCTGGCTTACTTCACTCTGTATAATCGGCTCCAGTTTCATCTACCTCATTAGAACTGATTCAAATGTATTCTTTTTAATGGCTGAGTAATACTCCATTGTGTATATGTACCACAGCTTTCTTATCCATTCATCTGCTGATGGACATCTAGGTTGCTTCCATGTCCTGGCTATTATAAACAATGCTGCGATGAACCTTGGGGTACATGTGTCTCTTTCAATTCTGGTTTCCTAGGTGTGTATGCCCAGCAGTGGGATTGCTGTGTCATAAGGCAGTTCTATTTCCAGTTTTTTAAGGAATCTCCACACTGTTCTCCATAGTGGCTGTACTAGTTTGCATTCCCACCAACAGTGTAAGAGGGTTCCCTTTTCTCCACACCCTCTCCAGCATTTATTGCTTGTAGACTTTTGGATTGCAGCCATTCTGACTGGTGTAAAATGGTACCTCATTGTGGTTTTGACTTGCATTTCTCTGATAATGAGTGATGTTGAGCATCTTTTCATGTGTTTGTTAGCCATCTGTATGTCTTCTTTGGAGAAATGTCTGTTTAGTTCGTAGGCCCATTTTTTGATTGGGTCATTTATTTTTCTGGAATTGAGCTGCAGGAGTTGCTTGTATATTTTTGAGATTAGTTGTTTGTCAATTGCTTCATTTGCTATTATTTTTTCCCTCAAATAGCCAAAGCAATCTTGAGAAAGAAGAATGGAACTGGAGGAATCAACCTGCCTGACTTCAGACTCTACTACAAAGCCACAGTCATCAAGACAGTATGGTACTGGCACAAAGACAGAAATATAGATCAATGGAACAAAATAGAAAGCCCAGAGATAAATCCACACACCTATGGACACCTTATCTTCGACAAAGGAGGCAAGACTATACAATGGATTAAAGACAATCTCTTTAACAAGTGGTGCTGGGAAAACTGGTCAACCACTTGTAAAAGAATGAAACTAGAACACTTTCTAACACCATACACAAAAATAAACTCAAAATGGATTAAAGATCTAAACGTAAGACCAGAAACTATAAAACTCCTAGAGGAGAACATAGGCAAAACACTGACATAAATCACAGCAGGATCCTCTATGACCCACCTGCCAGAAAACTGGAAATAAAAGCAAAAATAAACAAATGGGATCTAATTAAAATTAAAAGCTTTTGCACAACAAAGGAAACTATAAGCAAGGTAAAAAGTTATGTTTTTAGACACAGATTCTAGTTTAAGATTATGTTAAGGGTGGTTGGAGAAAGTGGGTCCAATATGTAATGGATCCCAGGTATTCAATTTGCCTCCTCTGAGGCTTTGTTTCTTCCCTTGAGAGGTGAAGATTGTTACTTGAGTCCAAACCCCCACATACCCTTTATTCTCTTTACATTTGAAAAAGAAATCAAATATTGACTCCTTTTTTTGAATTTTTTACTAGAGGCTTATTTTAGTTACATTTAAGTTTCACTTTCCTCACAAGCAGAATCTTTCCAGATTCTGCCACATATGATAGCAATAGGGATCAGTGAAAGAAGTTATCTTTGGCTACAGACACAAAGCTTCCCAATTAGCAGCAGGAGTCCCATTCCCTTCACCTGTAGAATTACAGGCCACTAAAGTCTATTTCTGCTTTATTGACTATGCCAAAGCCTTTGTGTGGATTACAATAAACTGTGGAAAATTCTTCAAGAGATGGGAATACCACACCACCTGACCTGCCTCTTGAGAAACCTATATGCAGGTCAGGAAGCAACAGTTAGAACTGGACATGGAACAACAGACTGGTTCCAAATAGGAAAAGGAGTACGTCAAGGCTGTATATTGTCACCCTGCTTATTTAACTTCTGTGCAGAGTACATCATGAGAAACGCTGGGCTGGAAGAAGCACAAGCTGGAATCAAGATTGCTGGGAGAAATATCAATAACCTCAGATATGCAGATGACACCACCCTTATGGCAGAAAGTGAAAAGGAACTAAAAAGTCTCTTGATGAAAGTGAAAGAGGAGAGTGAAAAAGTTGGCTTAAAGCTCAACATTCAAAAAACAAAGATCGTGGCATCTGGTCCCATCACTTCATGGGAAATAGATGCGGAAACAGTGGAAACAGTGTCAGACTTTATTTTTGGGGGCTCCAAAATCACTGCAGATGGTGATTGCAGCCATGAAATTAAAAGACGCTTACTCCTTGGAAGGAAAGTTATGACCAACCTAGACAGCATATTAAAATGCAGAGACTTTACTTTGCCAACAAACGTCTGTCTAGTCAAGGCTATGGATTTTCCAGTGGTCATGTATGGATGTGAGTGTTGGACTGTGAAGAAGGCTGAGCGCTGAAGAATTGATGCTTTTGAACTGTGGTGTTAGAAAAGACTCTTGAGAGTCCCTTGGACTCCCAGGAGATCCAACCAGTCCATTCTGAAGGAGATCAGTCCTGGGATTTCTTTGGAGGGAATGATGCAAAAGCTGAAACTCCAGTACTTTGGCCACCTCATGTGAAGAGTTGACTCACTGGAAAAGACTCTGATGCTGGGAGGGATTGGGGGCAGGAGGAGAAGGGGACAGCAGAGAATGAGATGGCTGGATGGCATCAGCGACTCGATGGACATGAGTTGAGCAAACTCCAGGAGTTGGTGATGGACAGGGAGGCCTGGCGTGCTGCGATTCATGGGGTCACAAAGAGTCGGACATGACTGAGCGACGGAACTGAACTGAACTGAATGCACCTCAAAATCACTGAGCTCTCAAGGGGAGGCAAACAGCCTAGTTAGACTAAGTTTCAACCCCAGTTCTGCCACTAATGAGTCTTGAAATCTTGGGGAAGTGGTTCAGTGTTTCTGAAGCTTCTTCTCTATGAAATGCAGCTAACTAATGATAACTCATCCCAGGTTTGTGCTGGTTGTGAGAATTGCTACACAGTGGAGTCGACCACAGTGCCAGGCATGTTGTCAGCATCTTGTTCAAAGTTGAGTTATGTGAATTGTCCCACGCACACCTCAGGACAGACAAGCCGCTCAGAAAACAGCATTTCTAATAGGAGTTGTTGGTTCCCAAGCACTAGTACCGTAGCTCTGCTGCTGCTAAGTCGCTTCAGTCGTGTCCGGCTCTGTGCGACCCCATAGACGGCAGCCCACCAGGCTCCCCCGTCCCTGGGATTCTCCAGGCAAGAACACTGGAGTGGGTTGCCATTTCCTTCTCCAATGCATGAAAGTGAAAAGTGAAAGTGAAGTCGCTCAGTCGTGTCCAACTCTTAGCGACCCCATGGAGTGCAGCCTACCAGGCTCTTCCGTCCATGGGATTTTCCAGGCAAGAGTCCTGGAGTGGGGTGCCATTGCCTTCTCTAGAACTAAAAATATAACAAAACCACTTCACAATTTATTTCTCCAGGGTCAATTGTTTTGAGAGCATTACTAAGAGAGGAGCCTGGCTGGCTATAGTCCACGGGGTCGCAAAGATTCGGACACGACTGAGCGACTAACAACTGCCTTTAAGGAAGATGCAATTTCCACATCTTTGATTTATGTAAAACTATCTGCCCAAACCAAAACTGACGCGCTCTCTCTCCCAGTCTGGCCTGCTTCACAGCTGTTCACATTCCCTCTGGGATTTTCAAAAGCTCCATTCGATCTGCAGGAGCCAGAGGAAAGTAAACATCTCGGTCAGGCAGGTACCCCACCCACCATTTTATTTTCCTAAATCACTCCTTTAGCTAATATTTCTGGGACAGACACGCGACGCATCTGGCTCCAACCAAATATTTTCAGTCACTCGGATTCCAAGGTAAATATTTGCCAGTTCGATTGCAGTAACATTGGTAGCCAGAAGCAGGGAACCATTAATCAACTTTCAATCAGGGCCACAGCAGCTGCAGGTAGGGGTGTCGTGGCCCCACCTATTCCCGTGAGCCCCTGCGCGGGCCCCGCCCCCGCGTTTCCGGTCCTGAGTGCCTGTGGCCTGAGGGTTTCTGAGGCCTGTGAAGGCAAAGCCCAGGGAAGAAAGGTAACTGGTGTGCCAAGTTGCCTCCTCCTGGGAGAATGTTTCTTTTTCAGCAGGTGTTGTGTTTTACTTACTCTCCATGACATGTCACCTCGTCAGATGTTGGTTGTGGCTATTTGAAAGTGTTGAGACACACCAGGGAAGGGTTAGGAAGCCTCTGAGGAAGTGTGATAATGGAAGGGATTTGAGGTGGAAGGCCAGGGAGAAGCCTCCTAAAGCTTGTTCCTATTATTTAAGTTGCTACGTTAAGAGACTCTTAACATTCGCCCACGGCTTTAAAAAATATATATTTATTTTAATTGGAGGCTAATTACTTTACAATATTGTAGCGGTTTTTGCCATATATTGACATGAATCGGCCATGGTGTACATGTGTCCCCCATCCTGAACGCCCCTCCCACCTCCCTCCACCTCCCTCCCCATCCCATCTCTCAGGGTCATCCCAGTGCACCAGCCCTGAGTGCCCTGTCTCATGCATCGAACCTGGACTGGCGATCTGTATCACATGTGATAATATACATGTTTCAGTGCCATTCGTCTTTTAAGCGAAATGAATAAACAGGGATTTGTGTCTTACCAAGTCATTTGCACTTCGGTGAGAAAGTCTTTTTTCTCAAAGGGGTGCATTTAATGCAGGAAGAATAATGAAGGAGAAATGAGGAGTCAGGAAAATGGGGGCAGTAGGGTGGATGTATATTAGACTCAGACTTCCTCCCTCGTTCTGGGGCAGAGCTTCTTAATCTTTTGGGGGTCCTTTTGCGACTGTGAAGACTAAAGCCTGTTTGCTGTGTTTCCACTGTGTTCATCCCAAGGAGGGTCCCCCAGGAGTGTGTGGGGGGCTTTTCCTGCCATCCCTGTGGCACAGGTTGGCGGTGCCATGTTGTGTCCTGCACCACCCCCCCCCCCCCCCCCCCCCCCCCCCCCGGCCAAGGCAGTGTCTCTGGCCTGAGACTCGCTGCACACAGGAGCCTGCCTGGGAGCACACCCTCACTTCTTCAGGTGTTGCCAACTTATTAACAACAAATAAACCAATTAAATGGGAAAAAAATCTTTTCCCCAGGGAAAGGTTTCTGAACACAGTGTCTTGACTATAACCTGAGGAAATTCGTGTGTCCTCAAAACCCATCTTTCCCCCAGATTCCCTTGTGAGAGCCTTCCACCCCAGGCCAGGAAACCTGGGGGTTTTAGGTATAGTATGCCCTGTGCCTGAGGGTAGGGATATTCCTTGTCTTGCCCAGGGGCAACACTAGGGTGTAAAGAGTAAGGCATTCCCCATAAGTGCAAAATTTAAGGGGACATCAAAAAGATCAGAAATCAAGATAATGTTTTAATGCAGTATTATAAACAAATGTGCAAACTATGGCTGGTGGCTAGTCACCTTCTTTTGTAAACAAAATTTTATTGTAATCAGAGTTCCAGTTGGATGAGATGGGTGAGGCAGGTTTGCACAAGTGCAGAGTCCAATTCTGTCTTTATTTAGAATTTTGATGTTGTGTATTTTGTTCATGGATTTTTAATTTTTTAGATAGTGCATTAAAAACATTATGTTTTGAATGCTGAGTTTTTTGTGTTCCCCCTTTAAATTGGCACCGGACACTAGTACCTACTTTGCCTTACCCTAGCCCCAGCCCTACTTGTGTCCAACATACTGTTCAATTAAAAATCATATGTAAGTGAATACTTATTGTGTGGTAGGCCCTTGTGGCCTCACATTTACAGACAGCAGGGATAGTGGGAAAAACTCTGACCTGTTAAGAAGGTTGAGGTCTAGTCTTGGCTCTGCCATATTGCTACTTGACCTCCAGGTCATTTAACTTTTCTAAGCCTCCTGTTATCTGCTGAATGAGAAGATGAGACTGGATACATTCCAGTTTTGGCAGTCTATGGTTCTGTGACTTTGAAAGAGGCAACTAAGCCATATTATTCCCTAGAGAACATCCCTCAGTGAGCACCCAATTCCACATCTCAGCCTTCCAGGATTCCCTTGTTTGACCTCCTTAGTGAAAGGACAATATACTACAGCATTTCATTTGCCTTAGTGTGAGGGCCGTGACTATCAAATGTCTCTTAAATTTGGTTACTGATTGCCAGAATCAAAGATTTTGAGAGCGGAAGAGAGTAAGGTACAGAGTAATTTTGTTTTAAGGAAAATGAGGCTCAGACAGGTGAAGTCAGTTGACCAAGGTGGTGCAGGTGTTAGGTTTAGAACCAAAACCCCATTCTCTGACTGCCATCCAGTTTTCTTTCCACTTTACCCTGATGAGATATGATGCTTAACTTGCTGCTTCCCTCCAGAGAATTTCCTAAAATTACTTTGAATATTCTCTCACAATGGTCTCTCCAATTCCTGTGTTTTGCTGGTTTCCTTGTTATGATGTTGCTCCCCAAACAACTCTGGAATTCACCCTCTTCTGAGGGATTGGGAGCCAGAATTCTTCATCAGAGCCTTACCCTCAAGACCTTTTCTCTCCGAACCCCATCTTGGGTGATTTAACTTCTGTGGGGATTTTTTAAAAACTGATACAAGGTATATAATCTTAGGAAGTGAATTTCCTCTTCCTTTCTTTTGAAAGATATTTTTAAATATGGAGAGAACAAATGATGCATAACAACTCTATCAGGAAGGTACCATTATTATTCCTGTTTTACTGATGAAGAAACTGGGGCATAAAAGGATTAAGTAACGTGCCCAGTGCCTTTCCGCTAAGTATCAGAAAGTGAAAGTGAAGTCGCTCAGTCGTGTCCGACTCTTTGCGACCCCATGGACTGTAGCCTACCAGGCTCCTCCGTCCGTGGGATTCTCCAAGCAAGAGTTACTGGAGTGGGTTGCCATTTTCTTCTCCAGGAGATCTTCCCAACCCAGGGATCAAACCCAGGTCTCCCGCAGACTCAAATCTAGACATCCTGACTCCTGGGTCTGTGTTTTTAACCAGCACAATGTGTGGCCTCTCTTATGGGCCATTTCACCTCAGCTTGGACAGTTCCTATAATGGGAAGCTTCTAGGGGATCTCCATTTTGTTGGTGGGCAGCTTCACCAGTAAGAATGTCTTTTTATTCATTGGTACAGCTATCGGCAGTTGTCCAAAATCATTTTCCATTGTCTAAATAAGAAAAAAGGTTAAAAGGAGATTGAGCAACACAAAGAATAAAATCCCTCAGTCTACCCTGCCTCCACCAAACATTCCTGACCCACTTCCAGTTCTGTGGGCTTCCTAAAAAGACAAAGTTCCCTCTTTCAGTTTTGTGTCTTTTGAAAGTAAAATCCCCACTCTGTGTATAAACACATAAGCACATTGTTCCAGGAAAGATTTAAGGTAGCACACATGGATTATAAAATACAGTTAAGTAGCATAAATTCAAAGTGTATGACATGATCTAGTAATTTCACTTTTAGGTATTCATGCTTCAGAAATAGTTACTGGAGCTTACAAGGATAAATATTCAAGGATTTTTGTTGTATCATTTTTGTAGTTGTGCAAAAAGTGGTAGACAATTTAAATATACATCAGTGAGAAAATGGCTAAATAAATAATAAATAATGGAGTACCTTTACTTTGAACTACTTTGTAACTTCAAATAATTTTGTAACTTCAAGCAAAAGGTAGTTCTTCCTGTACTAACATAGAAAGATGTTAGTGTGGAATTTAGAAAGTAATTTTTAAAGCTATATTTGTCAAAAAGAATATATGGTGTGCACTGAAAAAGGTTTTTAGGCATATACTCCAAATTATTAATCATGGTTACCCCCAGGGATAGAAGTGGTGATAGTAAAGGGTGAAAAAACTTTCAATCAAGATCATCCCTTAAAATTTAGACTCAAAGGGCAAGGGTTTTTTGAGCAGCTTGGCTTAGGTCCAGCATATCCTGAGTGTTCAACTAATGTTTGTTGAATTGATTAAGAAGCTGGATCTTATCTACAGTATATAGTGATAATTTAAAGTTTATTGCTGACACAGTAAATAATCATCTGAAAGAAAAAAGAGATTCCAAGTTAGACTCCACTAAAAAAATATCAAAATTGCTTCTCTGCTATTCAGACTACTTGTAACTATTTTTGCATAATGCTTAAGTAAGCTCCATATTTGCTCTGGAAAAAAATCATTATTGACATTTAAAAAATTGGTGCTTGATAAAAATATTTTTCATCAGAAAGTATAGCAATTAAAAAACACACCTTTTTTTCTCATTTCAGAAGTTAATAATGTGGAAAATAATAGAGTAAATTAAAAAAAGAACCTGTAAACCAAACCCTAAAGGTAACCACTGTGAACATTTAACTGCACTTTTCCATCTTTTTTTGTCTGTTCAGCCTTTTAAATAGACTCTTTTATTGTGATAAAATATATATAACGTAAACTATACCATTTTAACCATTTTAAAGTATACAATTCAGTAGCATTAAGTACATTCACATTATTGTACATCCGTCATGACTTTCCGGAGAAGGCAATGGCACCCCACTCCAGTACTCTTGCCTGGAAAATCCCATGGACGGAGGAGCCTGGTGGGCTGCAGTTCACGGGGTCGCTAGGAGTTGGACACGACTGAGCAACTTCACTTTCACTTTTCACTTTTATGCACTGGAAAAGGAGATGGCAACCCATTCCAGTGGTCTTGCCTGGAGGATCCCAGGGATGGGGGAGCCTGGTGGGCTGCCGTCTATGGTGTCGCACAGAGTCGGACATGACTGAAGTGACTTAGCAGCAGTAGCAGCAGCATGACTTTCCAACATCAGAACTTTTTCACCATCCCAAACTGAAACTCTGTATCTATTCAATAATTACTCCCCATTCTTCTCTCCCCCAGATACTAATAACCACTAGACTACTTTCTGTCTCTGTGAATTTAACTCCTTTAGTTACTTCATTGGAGAAGGAAATGGCAACCCACTTCCAGTATCCTTGCCTGGAGAATCCCATGGTGGGAGAAGCCTGGTGGGCTATAACCCATGGGGTCACAAAGAGTCAGACAAGACTGAGTGACTGAACACAGTTACATCATATAAGTGAAATCACAGAATATTTGTCTTTTTGTTTCTGGCTTATTTATTTCTGACTATGTTTTTAAGATTCATCCATGTTGTATTATGTATCATAATTTCATTATTTTAAGGCTGAGCAAAAACCCTTTGTATATATGTGCATTTTGTTTATTCATTCATCAAAGGACATTTGCATTATTTCCACATTTTGGCTACTGTGAATAATATTGTTATGAACATTGGTTTAGAAATATCTGTTTGAATTCCTGATTTCAGTTCCTTGGGTTTAAGAGTGTTGCTGAATCATATGCTAATTCTATGGTTAATTTCTTATGGACCACGCACTGTTTTTGACAGCAGCTACATCATTTTACATTCCCACTAGCAGTACATAAGGGTTCCAAATTTGCGAACACTTAGTTTTTTTGCCTTAAAAAAAAAAAATAGTAGTCTCCATCCTAATGGGTGTGAACTAGAATCTCACTGTGGTTTTGATTTGCATTTCCCTAGTGGTATTGGGCACCTTTTCATGTGTCTGTTGGCTATTAGTGTATATTCTTTGGAGAAATGTCTATTCCTGTCCTTTGTACACTTTTTAATTGGGTTATATTTGGTTTTGCATTGTATGAGTTTTTATATATTCTTAATATCAGTCCCTTATCAGATATATGATTTGCAAGTATTTTGGCCCATTCTGTAATGTCCTTTTTCTTTCTATTTATAGTGTTCTTTGCACTATTTTTTTAATTTTGAAGAAATCCAATTTATGTTTTTGTTATTGTTGTTGTTGTCTGTGCTTTTGGTGTCATATCCAAGAAACCATTGGCAAATCCAATGTCGTGAAACTTTTCCCTATGTTTTCTTCCATGAGTTTTTTGGGGGCTTTTTTTAAGGTCTCACTTTTAAGTCTTTGACCCATTTTGAATTAATTTTTGTGTGTGCGATGTATTGTAAGAGTCCAGCTTCAGCATTTTCCATGTTCATATCCAGTTTGGGCACTGTTTGTTGAAAAGACTCTTTTCCTCGTGTGTAGTGCTTTTCTGATGCCAGACTTGTTCTAGCTGGAGCCCAGACTGCTTCTCAGGGTTTTCTCACCCTCACAGATGTGTGCTCAAGGGATTGTAAAGTTATTTAACTGGGAACAAAATGAAGACATGATGAACTTATTTAGTACTGAAGCATGGTGTCGCAGCAGAGCCTTGTGAAAGTGATGGTTCAGTTATTGACTATAGAGAGCTTGCTGGAACCTCAGTTAAACCAGTTTCACTTGTTGTGAAATGAGGATGATGAGAAGACCTACCTTGTTTTACCAAACAATAGCACAAATGCTGGAATATTATTATGGCTAATAGTCATTATTGTGGTTAATGTTTATGAAGAGAGTACTAGGTGCTGTTCTGTGTTAAATGTTTTACATGTATTATCTCACTTAATACTCTAAACAGTCTTATGGGGTAGGTGCTATCATTTTTACCACTTTAACCATCCCTGAGCTTCTTTTGTGATCTATAAATTGAAGAAAATTGTATCTACCTTGCAGAGCTGTTTTGAGGGTTAAATGAGAATAGTAAACGTAAAGAGCCTAATGAAGAATATACACAGTAGATGCTTAACATCTTAAGTAATTCCTTTCCTTCAGTCCAAGGAGTGATTCCAAAAAACACAAACTATATAATATGAGGATTTGCTTGTTTTCTAACAATCTTGAATTTGCTGATACTTTCCCTTCAAGGTGAATAGTAATGATTATACTAGTCAGATAAGAAAGTCTGATACCATATGAGACAGGGATATCTTGTAATCATCTACCTGTCAGAGACTATTTATAAATAATCAGACAGGTTTTGCGCTCACTCATTGAGGAACTGAACAAGCACCAGCGGTCCTGGAAACAGCTGGCTGTGTATTTTGGTCCCATGTGTTAGTGATCTTTTAACATTTCATCATTTTGGCTGATAAAGTGTCTTTTCCTTAAACTCTTTTTCATTTTATTAACTTCACTCATTTCCTTTATTTTGATTTATTTTTTAATAATGATTACAATGAAGATGTACAACTGCATGAGACCAGACTAGAAGAGATGGGCTTATATTAGCCAATACATGAGTATAGTCCTTAGTGGGTGTACTTAGTCTGGGTCAGATCTTCTGGATATTATTTGGATATGCATTGGATGGACCCAGACCACATATTTCTCTTTAGCTGTAGCTAATAAATTAACTGACAGTGGGGTCAATTCCTGCTCCTCTATGGCAGCTGGGCCCTCCCTTGGAGGCTCTTTACAATCCCTTCACTTATTGTTAATTGATTTCCTAATTCCCCACAGCAGCTGTTGTAAGTAAACCTCTTCCATTCTCCTCCACCCCGTTAATCTTCTCCCTGCTCTCCACACACCGAGTGGCAGGTGATTGTGCCTCCGTGATCACTTCTCTTTTCCATTGCCTTTGGGTCCTCTGTCATCCACAGCCCATGTCCCTTGGGCCCTTATCCCTGCGTACCCCCTCATCTTTCAGGGTCTGTCTCCTTCTCCCTCTCCCCTAGCTTCAATCTTGCCTCTTTTTCTTTCAACTGTAAGTGAGCTCAAATATTCTCCAACCTAGAGAAGCCTAAGCATATTTACTTTGAAGTTAATTTATTTCTCCTTTCACTGTGGGCAAGCTCTTTTTTTTTTTCATTATAAAAGTAATAAAGTAGTAGAAAAATTGGGAAGTACAAATAATGAACATATTTCGAACATCCATAATCACACTCCTGGAAAGTAATCACCAATGTTGACATTTGGGCTTGTATCCTCCCAGTATTATTTCTATGCACTTATAATAGTCATTTATGTCAACATTGAAAGCATTCTGGGTATTCTATTTTGTAAGTTGACATTTCTGTCAATGAGTATTCTATGTTATTTTTTAATTTTCATAAAAATTTCCATTTTATGGATGCATTGTAATTTAGCCATTTTAAACCATAATCATAGGGTTATTTTCCATTATTTGCTATAATTAACATTACAGTACAACCTTTACAAATAAGTCTTTTCACATATTCCCATTTTTTTCTTTAGTATAAATTTCAGAAGGGAAGTTCCTGAGTATGTATTTATTACAAAATATAAACATTTTTGAAAGAGTAGTGTACTGTCATTCTTTCAACTTTTAACTCCCATTCACTAACTTCCAGGCAATCTTGGTCCTTCTACCATCACTGAAGCTGCTCTGTCAGAGGTTAAGGTCAACATCAATCACTAATCACAAGTCTTCCCAGACTTTATCCAGCCTAATCTCTTTGCAGCAACTACCACTTTCTGTCATTTTCATTTAAAAATGTTTTCCTCTTCTATTTTACCTGAGTCCTTTAACTTTTCTGGTAACACATTTTCCTGGTTGCTTTTCTTCTGCCTGATCTTTTACTTTACCCTCACCCTAGATTTTCAACTATTGAGTTCCTGCCACTGCTGCATAGATCTCAGCATAAATCTGACCTGAAGTGGGGTCTGCTAGCCTCTCCATCCTCACATTTCACCACTCTTCCCTGACAGCTTGCTCTCCCCATCCATACACATACTTTATTTACCAGTCATTCTGAACTAATTGTTTTTACTATGCCTTTGATCATGTTGTTCTCTGTTCGTAGAAATTCCTTCTCCCCTTCTTCACTTGATGAAGTTCTGCTTATCCTTCAAAATTCACCTCTTTTAGGGAGCTCTTTGACAACCTCCCACCCCGCACTCTTTAATGTGTCTTTGTCCCTTGGCCTGGCTGACTAAGGTCACCCTTCTCTATACTCATGTTTGTGTTTCTTTCCTTGTGCTGTGTTGTAACTGTCTCCTCCTATAAGCTGTGAATTCCTGGAGGGCAGGAATTGTGACTACGAGGATTATATCCCTGCGGTATAGCATGATACTTGTCATCTAGTAGAGACTTGTACAAAACATCTTCCATCCCTTAATCAAATCATACTCTGATCTTCCTCTGGGAACCTCTCCATTGCCTTACTTCTGAGCTGTAGGTTTGAGTGGGACTGACCTAATCCCTGCTGAAGTGGTAGATCCTTATTGACCACAGTCCCCAATTATAAGCACACTTTAAATAAATAAATAAATAAAAGCTTTATTTTTGTTCTGTAACAGCTGTTAGAAGATGTGTTTCTCTTCCCCTACATGTTACAGTGTAAAGATTTAAGGTAGAGTTGTTTACCCATTTTGCTAGCATGACAGGGTGGGTTAGAACTGCTTGACTGTTTAGAAGGTGAAGCTGACATCCTGGATTACAGAGCAGAGAGAGTGAGCCAGTTTATGCATGCAGGTATGTATGTATGATTATTATTTAACAATCATGTGTGTATGTTTCTTAACACAGTACCAGGTGCTGTTCTACATGCTTTATAAATATTAACTCATTTAATCATCATATCAACCTTATGAAGTGCTTATTATCCTTATTTTACAGCAGAGAAAGGCAATACAGAAAGGCTAGATGATTTGCCTGAGGCAATACAACTCATAAGTAGGGATTTGAAGCTGGGCGTAGTCACCCCTCTTATGCTGTCCCGCATTGGACACTGACGCGAAAGAAGGGCTTAAAGAGCAGGGCTTTCTCTGAAGTCAGACATCAATTCAGTGTGGTCTCCTTTCTTCATTGTGTTTGAAATCTACATGACTGTAGGTCCTACACTTGGATGCAGGGTAAGGGAGTCACTCTGGCGGGCTTATGCTTTCTTACCCATGGCTAATTAACACACAGCCTGTGATTTCTGAACAAACTTTTTACTTCAGAAAGCCAGATTTTCAAAAGGTCTCTGCCCAGGAAAAGCAAAGCAAGAGTCTGTCTCTTCATGTGGCTTATTGGATCATGGAATATGAGGGTTGGAAAGACACCTGAAAGATGATCCCTTCTGATCCTCTTAAGTTACTGATGGGAAAACGGAGGCGCATTGAGGAACTATGGCTTGCTCAGGATCAAAGGAAAAATTAGAGATGCACCAGGACTGGTGCCTTTCCCAGGATGCCCAGGTGTGTTTCGTATGCTCTACTCATGGTTTGCAGCCCATTCCATTTAAGGAGATTTTATAAAACTCAGACTGTAACAGGCCAGGCTTAGGGACAATGCAGTGACAAGGTTTGGGTCCTGCACTATTGGGGCTAGAAAGCAAAGGGCGAAAGTCAGCTCAGATACAGCCATAAGCAGGATGGAGGCTCCACAGCCTGCCCTTCCTGTCTAGGATCGTTCTGAGTGGCACCTCCTCGGAAACCTAGAGATCTTGGTGGGCATGCATGTCAAGGTCACTTTTGAGTCTTCATCTTCCTTGACCTCTCAGAACTGTTTGACACTATTATTCATCTCTTCCAAACTGTTTTTCCTCTAAGGCATCGTAACCTCTTGATTTTCTTCTTAATCCTCTAGCTGTTCCTTCACTGACACCTTCATGAGTTCTTTCTCTCCCTGATTTTAAGGCTGGTGTCCACCCTGGAGCATCTCTTTTTCACCTGTGTTGTACTCTTTCTGGGGATGGATAGATGTCATCTGTCCCCATGGCTTTAATGATTTACATGCTGCTATTTCTCACCATCATACCTCCTTCCTCTCTGTCTTTCTCTAAACATCAGGCCCTTATATTCAGGTCACCAGCTGGGCAGCTCCACTTGGATATCCAATGGGTACCTCCGTGTCCACAAGGACAAAATTGCTCTCCTTGTCTCTCTACCTCTCCTGCCCTCCTTACTGAGATTAATTTTTACTCATGGTCCCTTTTTCAGTACAGGTACCTCCACCCACACGGCTGTACAGTGCTGATACTCCTGACTTTTCTTTCTCCCCATCCCCACAGCTACTTCTCTGGTTTAGCACATTGACCCCTGCAATAGCCTTGCAACTGGTCTCCCTGCTTCGGACTTACCCCACTCCAACTTGTTCTGTGCACTGTAGTCCAAATTAACTTTTTTCTGCATTAAAAAGTATATTTTTAAATTATAAAATTGATATGTACTTGTAACAAATAATATAGTAGAATATAAAGTAACAGCTGAAAGACTTCTTCCGTATTTGCAGCCTCAATTTAGGCGAACAGTTTGGTGTGTTTCCCATCACACTCTTTTCTGTGCTTTTCTAAAACATATATTAACTGGGGGTCTGCTATACGCTACTTTATTGTCCAGGAATCCAGAACTGCCCATTTCTTTGCACAAGCCAAGTTCTAGGTCCCCTCCTCGATTTTGCTCATGGCTTTCCTTTGCTCTTCCCTCCATGTCTTTCTTCCAGTGAATACCTACTCATCCTTAGAGAGTTACTGCATGTGTCCTCTCCTCCTTAAATGCCCCCTGACTCTCTGGGTAGCTTCCCCTTTATCAGTCTCACTGTACTATTGTGAGCTCTTTTCTGCTGCTTTCTCCCACTGGGGAAGAGATTCTTAAGGAGGAGATTGTGCACTATTCTTCACGGTACCCCCCACCCTTGGCATAAGATCTGGCATAATGCTTAATTCACAAGATGGAGTGATTGTGGCTTTTATTACTGCCTGAGTGCAAGTGCCTTGGGTTGGGGAGAGAATTGTTCCCAGTAGACTGTGAAGCTTTCTGATGGTCAGTTCACAGCACAAATAGGAAACAAGAAAGGGGCTAAAGAGTAAGAAAAAGGATCCAAGAGTGGGAAAAGGAGCTTTGTAGCATCAAAGGAAGGAAAAGAACTGATATTTATGAAGGATCATATCTGTCACCTCTCATATGTTAATCTTCTTAGCAATACGGTTCCCATTTTACAGATGAGAAAATTGAGGATTGGGGGTAGAGTACTTTTCCCAAGGTTTTACCGTGAGTGAGGAGCATAGCTGAGTTTCTGACCCAGTTCTGTGTGACTTCAAAGTGGATGCTTTTACAGACTGCATATTGGTGATCAAGTAAATACAGTATAGTCAACAACTGCCACTACCCTATACCCTTCAGGAGTGCCTGGAAGAAGTCTATGTCTAGCAATGTATGAATAGAGACATGGAAAGGCCTTCAGCCTCTGGGGAGATATGAGTTACAGACCTAAAATCCAGACTTTTAGACGTGGTAAGCCTTTTCACTTGCATGGGCTTTGAAAGGGGGTGCTAAAGCTCTAGAGTTCCTGCTGCAGGGAGTTAATCTTCCAGAAAAGGCCAGCAAAGGCTCTGAGAAGCTCCACCCAGCCCAGCTTTCCTCAGATCTCTCTCAGGCAGCTGTGACTCCTGAGTTCCCTCTTGGCTCCTCCCCAGTCCAGATTAGCCCCGGGTTGCATTGTCATTTCACTGCCAGAGTCACCTCTGGAGGCTCAGGAGTCTGGGGCCCCAGCCCTTTGATAGCTGAGTTTTAGAAATACATTGAGATTTGGGAGGGTACCAGGGAACAGGGTAAGGGTGCTAAGGAACCGCTGGAGTAAGGAGCTGTGTTCAGGGGCAAAGCTGATTCACAGGGGATGCTAATCCTTCAGTCTACAGGGTTTACTGATCCTACCTATTGTTTGAGCTTTGAGGGCAGGAATGCTAGGCCTGAGAGAGGCACTGATAGTAATAATGACAGCTACTTTTTATCCAGACCATCTATATGTCAGGGGCCATATGTACACCCTGTCATTTAATCCTCCAATAACTCTGTGAGAGAGCTAGTAATAGTTGCATTTTATGGATTAAATAGTTTTTTAAAAAGAAAAACACCCTGAAGCTCAGAGAAGTTGCCCATAACCATTGAGAGAGAATTGGGATTGAACCCAATCCCATATCTGTGTATCTCAAGCCAGTGATAGACTGCCTAGAAATATAAATTTTGACCTCATCATCAATACTTGGGCTACCTGATGTGAAGAGGCGACTCACTGGAAAAGACCCTGGTGCTGGGAAAGATTGAAGGCAGGAGAAAGCAGTGGCAGAGGAAGAGATGGTTGGATAGCATCACTGACTCAATAGACATGAATTTGAGCAAATTCCAGGAGATAGTGGAGGGCAAGGAGCCTGGCATGCTGCAGTTCATGAGGTCACAAGGAATTGGATGTGACTTAGCTACTGAAAAACAACAATCATCAAAAAGCTCACAGTCTTTGTCTGCTCTCTGCTTACATTAGTTCAACATCATCTCTTGTCAATGCTCATCTCACTCTGTGCTCCAGACATACTGAAATACTAGCAGTTTCTGCATGTTTTATACATGCTGTTTGCTCTGCCTCGAATGCCTTCAACTCTTCCTTTCCCATGCTAACTCCTTTTCATTCTTCGGGTCTCAGCTTGCCTGTCACCTGGCTCTCCAAGGCTGGGGAGCTCACACGAGGGGCTCTGTTTCCCCTCGTCTCTTACAGGACGTTCTTGGACTTCTTGTTTGGGAAATTCACTTCCCCCCCATAGTTAGTCTCCCAGTTAGTGTGACTGACACCCCTCCTCCTCCAGCTCCAGGCATGGGTTTGATTTGTTGTTCAGTCACTCATTTGTGTCCGTCTCTTTGCAACCCCATGGACTGCAGCACGTCAGGCTTCTGTGTCCTTCACAGTTTACTGAAGTTTGCTCAAACTCATGTCCATTGAGTCGATGATGCTATGCAACCATCTCATCCTCTGCCACCCCCTTCTCCTCCTGCCCTCAGTCTTTCCCAATATCAGGGTCTTTTCCAGTGAGTTGACTCTTCACATCAGGTGGCTAAAGTATTGAAACTTCAGCTTCAGCATCAGTCCTTGCAATGACTATTCAGGGTTGATTTCCTTTAGGATTGATTGGTTTGATCTCCGTGCAGTTCAGGGGACTCTCAAGAGTCTTATCCAGTAGCACAGTTTGAAAGCATCAATTCTTCTGCGATCAGCCTTCTTTATGGTCCAACTCTCACATCTGTACTTGACTACTGGAAAAATCATAGCTTTGACTAGATGGACCTTTGTTTTCAAAGTGATATCTCTGCTTTTTAATATGCTGTCTAGGTTGGTCATAGCTTTTCTTCCAGGGAGCAAGCATCTTTTAATTTCATGGCTGCAGTCACTGTCCACAGTGCTTGGGGAGCCCAAGGAAATAAAAGTCTGTCATTGTTTCCATTTTTCCCCCATCTATTTGCCATGAAGTGATGGGACCAGATCCTATGATCTTCGTTTTTTGAATGTTGAGTTTGAAGCTAGCTCTTTCACTCTACTCTTTTACCTTCATCAAGAGGCTCTTTAGTTCCTCTTCACTTTCTGCGATTAGGGTGGTGTCATCTGCCTATCTGAGGTTACTGACATTTCTCCCAGCTATCTTGATTCCAGCTTGTGCTTCATCCAGCCCGGCATTTCACATGATGTACTTTGCATGGGTGACAATATACAGCTTGACTATTTAATTCAATCAGTAAATCTCATTCTGATATTGTGATCAACTCAAGAATTGGGGTACAGTGTACTCCGAAGCAAAGAATCAACGAGAAACTAGAAATTTTAAGAATTACCAGAAGAGTCACCTTTTCTAGGTAACTGAATAAGGAAAGATATAGGTATTCAGCCTGGCTACGAGCAACCCAGAGTTTAATAGTGAAGAGGCTTAAGGGTCTGGGTGGAATACAGTAAAAGGGACTCTACCTCCATCATTAAAAATAGGACATTTTGGTCCCCATATATACTGATTGTTTACTTTCAACTTTTTCAGAACCTTGAGCAAGAAAGAGGAGTGCTATTCATAGAGGACTTCTTAGAACCCCAAGAAGTATATTCTTTGCAGACATTCATACAAACCCATATATACAAATGATCTTGGAGTCATTTTAATGTATCATATTTTGCATCATATTTTCCTACTTAAAAAAATCCAAATTAACTTTTAAATCTATCTTACAAATATTTTCCCAGATACCTTATTTCTGTATAGCTTTTGTTTATGGTGTGAAAGTTGTAAACATTTATATAGTTAAAATAATCTTTTATCTTTTTTAGAGTCTCTAGGTTTCCAGTCTTTGTTAGAAATGTCTCCCCATCTTCAGTTTTTAATGTAGTCTCCAAAGTTTTCTTGCAATATGTTGTTTTCACTCTTTTATTGTTCTTTACTTCTATATTTTTTAAATCTGTGTGGAATATTTTTCTTTTTAATAATGTATAATATTAGAGTCCCTTTTTACTTTCTCCCATATGGAAAACCAGTTGTACTAGCATCATTTATTAAATAGTCCATTCTCTTCCTACCAAACTGAATTTCCATATATATCGTGTGTTAACTTTTTATTTTTTTGGTCTTGCCGCATAGCTTGCGGGATCTTAGTTCCCTGACCAGGAATTGATTCATGGCCCTCAGCAATGAAAGCACAGAGTCCTAACCACTGGAGTGCCAGGGAATTACAATGTTAACTTTTCATAAATATTGCTATTGATTGTGGATTTTTTTTTTAACTGAACTGTTTTTCTATTTCTGTTTGACTCTGTAATATGTTCTGGTAAGGCAAGACTCTTTAACTGTTCTTCTTTTTTACAGTTTTCTTGGCTATTTTCAGTCATTCTTCACGTAAATTTGAAGCTGATTTTATAAAATTCCATTGAATATGTTGTTTGTATTCTGAATGGAACTAATTTGATGTATATATTAATAATTTGAGGAAACTGACCTTTTAAACTAATAGGTCAATACAAGAACATAGTATAATTTTCCATTATACTAGATGGAAAATTCTAGATCTTGTTTTATATATTCTATTTACTTCATTTAAGTCCTGTATCTTTCTTATTATATAGATCTCTAAGTGTGTTTTATATATATATATATATATATATATATATAATTTTTTTTTGCAGGCAACATGTACTATTTTATTGGGCCTCAAAAGCTTTAAATACAGAAATAGGGAGGGCTGGGCAAAGGGGCAGATGTGGACACACTGGCATTATTTTGATTGCTTAAATGTAATGCTTTCCTTATTTCCTTTTCTACTATTTTCCAATAGAATAAAATTATTTATTAGTAAAATTATTACATTAATAAATTTTAATGTTTATTTTATACCCAGCCCCCTACCAAAGAAGGAGAAGGCAATGGCATCCCACTCCAGTACTCTTGCCTGGAAAATCCCATGGACGGAGGAGCCTAGTAGGCTGCAGTCCATGGGGTCGAGAACAGTCGGACACGACTGAGCGACTTCACTTTGACTTTTCACTTTCATGCATTGGAGAAGGAAATGGCAACCCTCCAGTGTTCTTGCCTGGAGAATCCCAGGGATGGGGGAGCCTGGTGGGCTGCCGTCTATGGGGTTGCACAGAGTTGGACACAACTGAAGCGACTTAGCAGCAGCAGCAGCTACCAAAGAATGTAAGATTACATAGTGAGATTGGGGAAGATGTGGGAATTAAACGTGCTGGGGGCTGTGAAGCACATGGCTAGCTTGGCCTGGAGCCTCAGGGCGTCAGGAAAGAAAGCAGACCAAGGACAAGAAGAACTGATTGTGTGTTTAGAGCACTGTGTTATGTTTAGTTCTACTGTGAGCAGTGCTGAGTAGCAGAGACCTGAAAGACAGTGGATTAAACAGAATAACATTTATTTCTGTCCTATATAAAAAAAAGTCTCTTGTAGGCAGTTCAGGCTCTACAGTACTCAGGAATCCAGACTGCTTCTAGCTTTACATTCTGCTGTCCTTCAGATGTGGCCCTCATCATTATGGTCCAAGATGAACTCCAGGCATCTCATCCATGTTCTAAGCAGGAGGATGAGGGATAGGGAGGAAGAGACAAAGGTAGGGTGTATCTTAAAGAAATTTCCCAGAAGCTACCAAACAACATTTCTGCTTATCCTATTGGCTGGAACTAAGTTATATGTGGTCGTCTGCCTCCAAGAAATGTTGGGGAATATTTTTATTCAAGAGGAAAATTCTAAAGATTAAAAAGACTTATCCAAGTCAAGATTCTAAGGATTCCAGGATGAAGTCTGAGCTCAGAAACAGCTATCACTCACCCTGTCAGCTGCTGGAGACAGCCCTAGCTGCCCAGCAATCCTGGGAATCCTGCTTGTCTAACATCCATTTTGATTTAAAATCTTTTGTATTTGAGATAGATTTTTCTCTGTTGACAATGGGCTGGGTTTTGCCTGTTCATTAGGTGTGGAACTCCTGGCTTGTGGTAAATCCTGATTGGAAAACAATATAAACACATTTCCTGGTAAATGTATAAATATATATAGATGTTGGTTGGTCCCCTCCCCTCCACCAACACACACCATGGAAGCAATTTGTAGCAATTTAGACATGCTCTGCATCTGGCCCTCATAAAAGGTCTTGAGTGAGTCATGATTTTGCACCAACAGAGAGGGTTTGTCTTGCTTGTGGAGAGAATTGTGTTTACCTCCTATTCGGCCAGTGAACTATTGCTTTATGATGATCAGTCTGATTTGTGTGCAAAGCGACTGGTGAGATAAGAATTCGGGAAAGGAGAGCAAGAATAAGAGGAGGCTCCAGACAGCTATATACTCAAGGCAAAACTACAAGGTTTAGGGGGCTTGCTGTTTCTGCTTTTGAGGAACCAGCAAAAAAAAAAAAAAGGCAGTGGAAAGAGCCTCATTTTGTGAGTTAGGAGATGACCTCTACTTCTAAGTAGGCTTCTCAGTCTTTGGAGTCTGTTTGTTCATCTGACAAGTGGGACCAGTAATGGCTGCCCTGTCCAGTTGAGAGAGAGAGAGAAAAGGGCAGCTCTTGCTTGAGTTGTGGAGAAAGCATCTTAAATATGCCATCTCATTTAATGCCCAAGACAGTCCCATGAGGGAGGTGGCATTAAACTATTCTTCAGCTGAAGCAACTGAGACATGAAGAGGCTAAGTTGTTTGTCCAAGGTCACAGATGTGTTGTAACTCAAACCCACATCTGTCTGGCTCCAAATTCTGTGTTCTTTTTGTTACTTAATGCAGACACTTAAGTCACAGGACACATCCCAGTCTCCCCCTGGGGAGGGGAAAAGCTCAAAGTTGCTTCCCTGCTCCGAGGCCCAAAGTATCCCTGTGTTTTTTGTCATTACAGAAGTTCTAGCCAAGCCAAGTTCTGTTTCCTCGGGATCCTGCTCTTTGCTGTGGGAGCAGGTGGGTTGTTAATCTGATAAACAGCTTCCTGCTAAGGTGGGAAGGCGAGCTAAAGAGCTGCTGAATTGCCCTCCAGAGTGGTAGGTTTGACACTCCAGTTGCTTTGGCCCATGAAATTGCTCTAGGACTGTGATATGAAAGGATGAGGGCTTTGGAGTCAGTCAACTCTGGGTAGGAGTCCTGGCTCTGAGTCTTGCTAACAGTGTGACCTTAAGTTGTCTGTCCTTCAATTTCCTCATCAGTAAAATACGGATATGAGCTTACTAAAGGGTGGACGTTGTGCCTATTAAATGAGCTAATGTGGGAAATGTGCCTGGCACCTTGTGCTGTACATTGTACACAACTGCGTAAAAGGCAGCTGTTGTTTCCTTGAAGGGAGTGAGCAGACCTCCACGAGAGCTATTTAGCCATTGAGTTGTTTTTGGGTCCCCTCTAGATTAGAATATATGGGATAACTTACTTGTTATCTGAGGCGTTTATAGAGTGTTAGGTGTGCCATACCTGTCAGGGACAGTAAATGTACCAGGGACTTGTTCCAGCTCCCAGCCTGCTGACTCACAGGTCACCCTGATGTCACCACTGAGCACTCTGGGCCTTTCCTGAGAGGCAGTAAGAAGGGTGCCTGGATCCAGGCATGGAACTTGATAAAGGGCTCATTGGCAGTCTGCTTGGAAGGAAGCCTAAGGTACAGCTGTCCTGGGGATTGTGTCGGGTGTAGGCATAGAGTTCATCCTTCTGGGCTTTCCAAATACCCCATGATTCAACCCCTTCCCATCCCATTGTACACTTCTATCCTGCTTGTTCCTCGACAGTCAACTCCTCCACGAAGCTGGCAACTCATGAGTCTCCAAACACACAGAAACTCAGTCCCACTTCATTGGTTTGTCTGCAGTTGGATCCCTATGTCTACTTCTTAGCCATAGCTAGATCATCTCTCAAGCCCAGCTCTCATCTGCCTCCTCCAAAAAGCTTTCCTTAACTTCTACAGTGCATGCTGACCTTTCTCCTTGTGGATCTCCTATTTTGGTGACACTCATTAATTATGTCATTCATTAATTCATTCAATGCATTGGCAAGTCTTACCCATTCTATACGAAAAATACTTCCTAAATTCATTTAGTTCTGTCCATCTCTTCTGCTTCCACCCTAGTCACCTCTTGCTTGAATTATTAAATATCCTTGTAACTGGTCTCCTTGCTCTTGCTCTTTGTTGTTGTTTAGTCACTCAGTTGTGTCTGACTCCTTGCAACCCCATGGACTGCAGCATCCCTGTTCTTTACTATCTCCTGGAGTTTGCTCAAATCAAATCGATGATGCCATCCAACCATCTCATCCTCTGTTGGCCCCTTCTCCTCCTGCCCTCAATCTTTTCCAGCATCAGGGTCTTTTCCAATGAGTCAGTCTTCGCATCAGGTGGACAAAATATTGGAGCTTCAGCTTCAGCATCAGTCCTTCCAATGAATACTCAGGGTTGATTTCCTTTGGGATTGATTGGTTTGATTTCCTTTCATTTCAAGGGACTCTCAAGAGTTTTCTTTTGGTCTGCTTCCCTCCAACTTTTTTATACTCTGTGGAGCATCTGGCAAACTTTTGTATAGATAAATTAGCCCCTGTCGTTCTTTTGCTTGCAGTCTTCTAGTAGCTTCCCAAACTCACCATAGCCCAGAAGACTCTGCTAATCTGGCACTTGAGTGTTTTCCCAGCCTCTTCTCATCCTCTCATTTCTCTTGCTTATTCTGCTTCAGGCCCCTCAACCTTCTCTCTGTTCCCCTCAAAAGGCCAAACCACTACCACTGCCTAGGTTCTTTTCTCTTTCTGGGTCTTCTGCCTAGTATGTTTTCAGTTCCTCAATGCTTGCTTCCTTCTCATTTCAGCATTCTTTTCAGCTGTGGCCTTTTAGTGCGATCTTCCCGGAACACTCTATCTAAATTAGTTCCTGCTCTCCTCAAGTCACACTTTATCTCATTACACTATTTCTTTTATATCATTAACATTTTATGAACTTACCTGTTTTCTTTAGATTGTCTGCTTTTTTCCAGTAGAGAGAAAGATAATACTCATCTTTTTCACCACTATAACCTCAGAGTTTAGAATAGCTTAACATGTACAAAACTAAAAAATATTGTTTAAAAATTTATTATATGGGTATTAAATATCATCTTTTTGTGAAGCACTGATAATCAATAAGTACTTCCATTGATGAGAGATATGAATGCCTATTCTTAAAACAGAGTTTCTCAAAGGTAGTCCACAAACTCTGGTGATTTGTCAAGGAATTTGCAAGTGATTTGATGGTTTTAGAGGAAAAACTGATGGGCCAATTTTGTTCACATACACTTAACTAGTTTAAAATGTAAGATTAGTTAAAATTTCCATAGAATTGTTATTTGTTGCTGTTGTTCAGTCACTAAGTCATGTCCAGCCTTTTGTTACTCCATGGACTGTAACATGCCAGGCTCCTGTGTCCTCCACTGTCTCCCTGAGTTTGCTCAAATTCATGTCCGTTGGGTCAGGGATACTATCTAACCGTCTCATCCTCTGCCACCCACTTCTCCTGCCCTCAATCTTTCCCAGCATCAGAGTTTTTTCCAGTGAGTTGGCTGTTTGCCTCAGGTGGCCAAAGTATTGGAGCTTCAGCATCAGTCCTTCCAATGAATATTCAGGGTAGATTTCCTTTAGGATTGACTGGTTTGATCAATTCAAGAGAATCAATTCTTCAGTGCTCCACCTTGTTTTTGGTCCAATTTTCACATGTGTACTTGACTATTGGAAAATCCATAGCTTTGACTATACAGACCTTTATCAGCAAAGTGATGTCTCTGCTTTTAATATGCTGTCTAGTTTTGTCATAGCTTTCCTTCCAGGAAGCAAGCATCTTTTAATTCATGGCTGCTGTCACTGTCCACAGTGATTGGGGAGCCCAAGAGAATAAAATCTATCATGGCTTCCACTTTTTCCCCTTCTATTTGCTGTGAAGTGATGGGAACAGATGGCACCATCTTAATGTTTAGTGTTTTAATGTCTAGTCCTTTGAATATTGACTTTAAACCCGCCTTTTCACTTTCCTCTTTCACTGTCATCAGGAGGTTCTTTAGTTCCTCCTTGCTTTCTGCCATTAGAGAGGTAATCTGCATATCTGAGGTTATTGATATTTCTCCCAGGAATCTTGATTCCAGCTTGTGATTCATCCAGACCAGCACTTGGTATGATGTACACTGCATAGAAGTTAAGCAGGGTGACAATATACAGCCTTGTTGTACTCCTTTCCAAATTTTGTACCAGTCAGTTTTTCCATATCCAGTTCTAACTGTTGCTTCTTGACCCACATACAAGTTTCTCAGGAGACAGGTAAGGTGGTCTAGTATTCTCATCTCTTGAATTTTCCACAGTTTGTTGTGATCTACACAAGTCAAAGGCTTTAGCATTGTCAATGAAGCAGAAGTAGATGTTTTTCTGGAACTCCCATGCTTTCTCCATGATCCAATAAATACTGGCAATTTGATCTCAAATTTGATCTCTGGTTCCTCTGCCTTTCCTAAACCCAGCTTGAACAGCTGGAAGTTCTCGGTTCATGTACTGTTGTTGAAGTCTAGCTTGAAGGATTTTGAGCATAACCTTATTAGAATGTGAAGTGAGCAGGAAGTTCTGTTACCTTCCTTTTTTTTGCCAGTAAACAACTTAGTCTTTTATTTGCCGAAGGCCAGCTGTTGTAGGCACTGAGGCCCCAAGACTTCCAGAAGGGATGGAGGGGTGGGGGTGAGCCATCCTGCCTCCCAGGTGCTGCCTGCCCCATCCTGCTTCCTGCAGGAGGTGGGAGAGTAGATAAAGTGTACACTTGCATCACCAAGTATCTCCTCAATTTTGTATGTGTGTCAGTTGCTCGTGTGTGTGTGTTTGACTCTGTGACCCCATGGACTGTAGCCAGCCAGGTTCCTCTGTCCAAGGGATTCTCCAGGCAAGAGTACTAGAGTGGGTTGCCATGTTACCTTCTTAATAATTGTTTCTTTTTATTCAATGCAGGGACTGCATTGGTTGATAATTTCAGTTATCAACTATAGATAATTTGGGATAATGTGTTTCATGTCAGGATAGTGTTAAAATTCTTAATTGTAAAAACTTGTATTTTTACTGTTACTATTGTGTTGCATTAAATTTGTCATGATACAAAAGTAGTTCATTGAAGAGTAAAATTAATGATGAAATAGTGCAATACAAAATAACTCTGTAAGTGTAAATGTTGAATAGGGCTACAGTTTGAATATACACCATGAATCTTTATGAGCTAGGGGACAAAATAATTTATAGGACTGTTGACTTGGCATCATAGCTGAAAATGAGAAGTTCAAATAAGAAATAATAGTGCTGAATGTTTGAAAAGTGGATTTTATTGGATTTTATTGTAATGATCCCTAAGGGTATTCTTTCTTGTGATACTCTGTCCTATGGTGGGACAAAACCATAAAACTTTGAAACATTTTTTTCTCTTTTTTTGGCAGTTCTCTTGGCTTGTGGGATCTCAGTTACCCACCCAGGGACTGATCCTGGGCAATGCAGTGAAAGTCCAGAATCCTAACAACTAGGTACCAGGGAACTCCCTACAATTTTAAAACAAAGTATGGCTACCTCTCTGTTAAATCAAATGATATTTTCCAGAGTAAGTATAGAAAACTGATTAATTTTGTCAGTAAAGGTAGAGAGGAGACCAGAACTACAAAAATATTGTTCAAAATTGTACTTCTTAGAGCAAAATCATACAAGTTACATTGCCATGAAGACACTTGAATAACCAGCTTAAGCTTAGATAATTAATGGTAAGTGTTGTGTTTGGAGAGAAAGCAGAATAAGCTTTGGGCACAATTCTTTTTAATCAGGAGATCCTTCTGAAAGTTGGTAAAGAAAATGACTTATGACTCATTTAGACTGTATAGATACTTTGACTATCCAGTGAAAAGTTGCAAACAGTTTTTATCCTTCTGTTTTGGGATAATTATTAATTTAAAAACTATTATGTCTTGTTTATAACTTTAAAAATTAAAGTGAATTTACAGCTAACTGTGGTAGATTGAACTCATGTTTACTTTCCACTACTTCCTCAAAATTGTTAGTAAATGGATTTTTAAAAAAGGATAAGTGTACTTCCGCTTTAATCTATTGTGGAGTAATAGGGATCACATTTACCCTGCCACTACAGTGGCAACAACCAGAAACTGTACAAAAAGTATGAAACACCTGTTTTCTGATGTTGGACTAGAAGTAGTACAGGATTATGATTCCTGAGGGAAAAGAGACAAATGAAGTGAGCTCTGTCATCACCTAGGCTTTTACCTAGAGGTACAATCTGGATCATGGAGCAGGGTCGGGGGGGTTGCAAGTATAGCACAGTGGTCTCACTGACTGGAGGGGACAGAGATTGGAGGTCAGAGAGGTTGAAGCAGATAAAAGTTGTGAGGAAGAATTCCATGCAAGAGACATTTATGCAGAAAAAGAGCTCCAGAAATGTTAAATCTTTTCTGAATACCAAGAAATAATACTAAGAAACAATGGTGAAAACCTTTCTAAATTTGATAAAAATGCTAAGACAGTGATCTAAGAAGCTTGGTGAACCCCAAGCAGGATAAAACTGCAAACCCTGAAACTCACACCAAACCCCATCATAATCAACTTGCTGAAAACCAATGATAAATAGAGAAACCTTAAAAGCAGCTAGAGGGAAGAAAGACAGTATGTACAGAAAACCAAAGGTAAGGATCACTGTAGACTTATTGTCTCCAGCTATGCAAGCCAGAGACAATAGAATGGCATCTTTAGTGTGCTAGAAGAAAATGATAGCTTGGAAATAAGTGAAAGCATTCTTCAAAAGTGAAGGCAAGGGAGTTCCCTGGTGGTCCAGTAGTTATGACTCAGTGCTTTTGCTGCCAGGGCCCAAGTTCAATCCTTGGTTGGGCAACTAACATCCTACAAACCACATGGTGTGGCCAATAAAAACCCCAAACAAACAACAATAAAAACAAAACTGAAGGCAAAACAATAGTTTTTTTCCAACAAATAAAGTTGAAATAATTTATAAATATACTGCTGTATGAGAAATACTAAGTTATTCAGGCAGAAAGAAAAAAATCAGGTAGAAATGTGGATCTACACAAAGGAATGAAAAGTACTTGAAATGGCATAAATGTGAGTAAATATAAAAGACTATCTTCCTTTTCATTAAAATTTTTATTTAAAATACAATTGACTATTTAAAGCAAAAATTATATGCATGCCAGGGTTTAGATGATATATAGATGTGAAATGGATGACAATGGTAGTACAGATGGAAGGAATGAGATGATAGTTATAAAGTTTATTATTGGGTTTTTACATTGTATTTCAAGTGATATTATTTGAAGGTGCAATGTGATAGATAAAATATGCATATTTCAAACCCTAGAGCACTCACTAAAAAAAAAAATAATAAAGCAAAAACAAAACCCCAAACCAAAAAGGAAAAACAGAGAACTATAGCTGATAAATCAATATTGGAGATAAATTGGAGTGCTAAAAATACTATAAAGTTAGGCAGGCAAAAAGGCAAAACAGGACAAAATAAAAAACAAATATGAAGATGATAGACTTAAACCCAACCATATTAATTTTGTTATCAAATATAAAGGGTCTAAACATCCCAATTATAAGGCAGAATAGACTTTTATCCAGTTAGAAAAAAAAAAAAACACCTGACTGTGCTCTGCCTAGAGGGAATCTACCTTAAATATAAATACACAGGTAGATTAAAAGTAAAGGGATGGAAGTTATACCATGCAAACACCAGTCAGAAAAAAGCTAGCATGACTATATTAATAGCAAAGGATATCTTAGAACAAGAAATTTCATATGGAATAAAGAAGGTCATTTCATAGTAGTTGAGAGTACAGTCCATCAGGAGGACATAACAATTCTAAATGTGTGTACATCCAATAACAAAGTTTCAAAATACATGCAACAAAAACTGATAAAGAAATTAACAAACTGACTATTATTGTTAGAGGTTTCAACATTCCTCCTTTAGTAAATAATAGGATAAACTGACAATATCAGTAGACATTTGGATGATATTAATAATACTATCAACCAACATGATCCAACTGACATTTACAGAACACTCTACTCAACAACAGCATTATGCCATGTTATGAATTATAAAACAAGTCTCAATAAATGTAAAACATTAAAATCATACAGAGTATGTTTTCTAATAAGAATGGAATTTAAAATTATTAACAGATATTTGGTAAAAATAGCATATCTTTAAATAATGTAAGGATCAAATTAGAAATCACTAAAGAAATTTTAAAATATTTTGAATAAAGATGAAACTTTTCAGAATTCATGGGATACAGCTTAGTAGATATGTACAGCTTAGAAAAGAAGAAAGTTCTCCAATCAGTGACTGAGGCTTTCACCTTAAGAAATTAGGAGAAAAGAAGCAATTTGAGTCCAAAGGGAGTGGAAGGAAGGAAATAATAAAAGTCAGAAAACAGAAAAAGAAAGAAAATTAATGAAATAAAAAACTTAGGTTTTTTTAAAAATCAAGTTGCTACATAGAATGATCAAGAAAAAAGACAAATTTCCAGTATCTTTCAGAAAAAGAGAAAACACTACTAAAACCCTGTGTTAATTAAGGGGATAATAAAAAGATATTATGAATAACTGTGCAAATATGTTTTACAGCTTAGATGAAATGGAAAAATTCCTTGGAAGACAGTTTTCCAATACTGACTCAAGGAGAAACATTTCTGAATATCCATATATCAATGAAAGTGATTAAATTCATATTAAGAAATGTTTTCACAAAGAAAACTCCTAGGCCCAGATGGTATTATTGGTGAATTCTGCCAAAAATTTAAGAGATAATACCAATCCTTTAGCCCTGAAGAACTTTCAGAAAATAGAATTGGATAGTGTACTTTCCAGTTCATTTTATGAGACTGATTAAACCAGACAAAGACATTATTAAAAAAAAAATTATAAAGCAATGTCCCTTGCTGCTGCTGCTGCTAAGTCACTTCAGTCGTGTCCGACTCTGTGTGACTCCATAGACAGCAGCCCACCAGGCTCCCTCGTCCCTGGGATTCTCCAGGCAGGAACACTGGAGTGGGTTGCTATTTCCTTCTCCAATGCATGAAAATGAAAAGTGAAAGTGAAGTCACTCAGTCGTGTCCGACTCTCAGTGACCCCATTGGACTGCAGCCTACCAGGCTCCTCCATCCATGGGGTTTTCCAGGCAAGAGTACTGGAGTGGGCTGCCATTGCCTTAGGAACAGGCGAAAATCTTTAACAAACTATTAAACAGCAATATATTATTAATAAAAGGTAAATATGTCATGATTCAGTAGGACTTATCCCAGGGATGCAAGGTTAATTTAACATTCAAGTATCAATAAGTATAATTTACATTAGCAGAAATAAAGAAAAAATATCTTTATAGATATGCATGAAAGCCTTTTGGCAAAATTCAACATCCATTATGAAAATCTTACAGTAAACTGAATACCAGGGAACTTCTTCAACTTGATAAAGGTTTTCCATGAAAACCTACATTTTATTCTTAATGGTGAAAGAGTATTTTCCCTCTAAGATCTAATGCTTTCACCACTGTTCTTCCTTTTTTTAAAATAGTTTATTTATTTGTTTTTGGTTGAGCTGGGTGCACGTGGCGCTTTCGCTAGTTGTGGCAAGCAAGGGCTACTCTTTATTGTGGTATACGGGCTTCTCATTGTGGTGGCTTCTCTTGTTGTGAAGCACAGGCCCTAGGACACTGGCTTCAGTAGTTGCAGCCTGCAGGTTCAGTAGTTGTAGTTCTCGGGCTTAGTTGCTCCATGGCATATGAAATCTTCCCAGACCAGGGACTGAACCTGTGTCCCTTGCACTGGCAGGCAAATTCTTATCTACTGTACCACCTGGAAGGTCCACCACTGCTCTTTTTTTCCACTACTTACTTTTTAATATTGTTGTGAAGATCCTATCCAGGGTGATAAGGCAAGACATAGAGACTGGCAAAGAAGAAATAAAATAATATTATTTGCAGATGACATGGTTAATTATGTAGAAAATTCTGATTCTATAGAAAAGCTGTTAGAACTAACAAGGTCAATATATAAAAATTATTTTTCTTTATACCAGCAATGATAATTGGAGATGAAAAATTTAAAATACCACTTATCATAACATAGGGCTTCCCTGGTGGCTCAGGTGGTAAAGAATCCACTTGTGAGAGACCTGGGTTGGGAAGATCCCCTGGAGAAGGGCATGGCAACCCACTCCTGGATTCTTGCATGGGAAATTGCATGTACAGAGAAGCCTGCCAGGCTACAGTCTGTGGGGTCGTAAAGAGTCGGACAGGAGTGAGCGACTAACACTACAGTAACATAAAAAATACTTAGGTAGGGGTTAATACTCAGATGGGGGTGGTTGTGTGCATGTGGGGGTGGGGTGTATGGGAACTCGCTGTACTTGTATTTTGCCATGAATCTAAAACTGCTCAAAAAACTAAAGTTTATTATTTCAAAAAAACATGAAATATTCAGGGACATATTATCCAAGATTTATGTGAGACTTGTATACTAAAAACTACAAAACACTGCTAAGATAAAGTAAAGGAGACCTAAATAAATGGAGAGGTATGGCATGTTCATGAATTGGAAGATTTAATATTTCTGAGACATCTATTTCTCCAAACCTGTAAATTCAATGCAATCATAATCAAGCTGATTCTAAAATTTATAGTGTAATGCAAAAGAGCTAGAATGGCCAAAACAATTTTGAAAAGGACAAAGAAGGAAGTCTTACACTACTTAATTTGAAGACATACTATAAATTTATAGTTATCAAGACATTCTTGGTATTGGCATAAGGATAGGTATATTGGTCAATAGAAGATAATAAGAGAGTTGTTACAGACCCAAACATGTATAGTAAATTGACTTTTTTTAAAAGATGGCTCTTTTTTTTCTTTCTTTTCTTTTTAAAAAAAGATTATTTATTTATTTATGGCTGTGCTAGGACTTCATTGCTGCACATGGGCTTTCTTTAGTTGCTGTGAGCAGGGGCTACTTTTTGTGGTGTGTGGGCTTCTCATTGGAGCAACGAGTTGCACTGTACTGGCTCTAGGTGTGTGGGCTTCTCTTGGTGTGGAGTACAGGCTCTAGGTGTGCAGGCTTGAGTTGTTGCAGCACTCAGGCTCAGTGGTTGTGGTGCATGGGTTTAGTTGCTCTGTGGCATGTGGAATCTTCCCGGACCAGGGATCGAACCTGTGTCCTCTGCATTGGCACCACTGTACCAATGGACCAGTGGACCATTGGTCCACTGTGCCACCAGGGAAGTTCTGTAGTCAGCGATTTTTGACAAAGTGTCTGAGGTATTTCAGTGGAGAAAAGGAAAATCTCTTCAGGAAATGATGCTGTATCAACTGGATATCTATATGGAAACAATCCCTAACCTTCCACCATGCACAAAAAGTACCAGAAATGGATCCCAGACTAAATATAAAAGCTTAAATTATAAAGCTTTTATCTAGAAGAAAACTTAAGAGAAAAAATTTCACAACTCTGGAGTAGGCAAATATTTCTTCAGTAGGATACAAAAACCACAAATGAAAATTTAAAGAATTTATCAAAATTTAAAGAACCCAGGTGAACTAGCCCAAGTAAGAAGCAAATGTATTTACAGAGGTGATGAAAGCAATGCCTAAGATAACTGTGCAGCAGAACTAGAGGCATCCTGTGCAGACTGGAACAGAAAGACTGGGAAAGTTGTGTTCAAGGGATTGATAGACTTCTGATGTGTTTAAATAGGAGTGGAGATTAACAGGGTGGAGAGCTTGGTAATGGATTAGTGAAAGATGCATAGAAACTAAGAAAACTAAGACAAGTATGAATTCTAGTTACTAGTTGTAAAAGGAGGAATGAGAAACCATACTGCATGGCCTGCCTGTAATAGCATTACAGATGATAAAAATGTAAACATTGAATATTAATCTAATTAGGAATGATATTGAAAGGATGGAAGAGGGAAAATGTCAAGCGTCAGGTATGTGGTGGTTTCTAGTAGTGGTAAAAGACATCCTCATCTTCCATAAGCATGTTAGTTGAATATATAGAGTGGGAAAGGCAGGTAAGGGAATGCAGAAGGTGGCTGTTTTTCATAAATGTCTTTTAGAATATTTTGACTTTCTTGAACTATGCATATGAATGTGATTTGAAGCCTCATACTGCCACTTACTGATTGTGTGACTTTGATCACTTAACCTCTCTGTGCTTCAGTTACATCTTTTGTTGAAAATTAGTATAATAATTGTGCTTTCCTCAGGAAGTTGTTTTTAGAGTGAACTAATTTAATCTATGCAAAATACTTGGGATAATGTCTGGTACAAAGTAAGTGCTGTCTAAGTGTTTCTGTTATAATTTTGTACAGCCTTTACTTTGAAAAGTATTAAAATGAAAGTAAAAACAAAAATTGTGCTGAATCTTAAAAGCTTTTACCTGATGTTGTGGCCTCTGTGTATTTACCTAATATTGGTGATCTCTGTATCTTTAAGTCCTCTTAAGTAAATAACCCTGTAAGGAATATATTTTTATTATTCTCAATTTTCAAATAAGCTGAGGCTCAGAGAAGTTAACCACCTACCCAAGATCAATAAGCTAGTTATTGCCAATAGCCCCAGTGTTAGGATTTCAACTGGGCCAACCTGGCCACAAATCCCAGCCTTTTCCCATTTGCCTTCCAGGCTCACAGTTTACTGAATGTTTCACAACCCAAGGTAGGCCACAAGTTTCTGTGGGGGAGTGAGGGAGTGAACAGGGTACAGTCCTAGATACCTCATAGAGAAACTGCACGGGGCATCATGGAACACACTCAGTGAGTAATCACAGATGGGGAGGCCTGGCCCATGGCGAGTGCTCAATAATATATGTTAAATGAATGCATGCGTGTGTAGGGTTCTGAAGCCCTGGGTAGATTTCTCTTTTCTTAATATATATATTTCGCTGAAGTATAGCTGACTTACAATGTTTCAGGTGCACAGCAAGGTGATTCAGTTATACATATACACATATTATTTTTGAAATTATTTTCCATTATAGGCTATTACAAGATACTGACTATAGTTCCCAGTGCTATACATAGCATATGTTGCATATATATTTTTTAATTAGAAATCTAGCATTCTATTCATATGAAGTCAAACAAGTGAAATCAAAATGTCATAAAGGTTTTAGTTAGGAAAAATGCATAAATTTTCTAAAATATATATTACACACATTCATATATATATAAGCTTTTCTACTATTCTTGATAAAGAACAACAAGAAAAAAAGATGGAGAAATTGGAAAACATAAACTAAATGAATTGGGAGCACTGAATATGAACTAGGAAAAGTGAAACAAACTAGATAAAAGTAAAAGATCATCGTATCAGAAACATAGCTGGTGCTCTGGAGAAAAAAATGCCAATACCTGGGCATTTGCATTTTTCAGAAAATTTCAAGATAATTCTGATGCATCTGGGTCTTAAAAAGTGATTACAGGTTTGTCTGTTAAATCCTAGTTTTGGTGATACAGAATTCTATTATTTTTATTTTGACCAGTGATATTGAGTAATAGTTACATAATCACAGTAGTAAAAGATGTTTATCAGTTTTCACAATCAATAGCCAGACAAAAAATAAAAGATAATTACAATTGCAAGCCATAATGGGAACATGATTAACTTAACAATGTAAAATAATTACATAGAATTGGGGGGGCATCAAACAGAGTGATGTGGTAAGTGGAAGTGCTTACATGCACAGGTTTTCATCTGCTGGCAGATTTTAAAGTGCTCCTCAGATGACCCTATATGCAAGACAGCAAAAGAGACACAGATGTAAAGAACAGACTTTTGGACTCTGTGGGAGAAGGCGAGAGTGGGATGACTCGAGAGAATAGCATTGAAACATGTATATTACCACATGTGAAATAGATCGCCAGGCTAGGTTCAATGTATGAGACAGGGCACTCAGGGCTGGTGCACTGGGATGACCCTGAGTGATGGGATGGGGAGGGAGGAGGGAGGGGAGTTCAGGATGGGGGACACATGTACACCCATGGCTGATTCATGTCAATATATGGCAAAAACCATGACAATATTGTAAAGTAATGAGCTTCCAATTAAAATTAATTAAAACAAAATAAAGTGCTCCTCAGGAATGCAGGCTGCCTATGTGTTGGGGGGCGGGCAGTGAGGAAACAGCTTCAGAGGAGACTCTAAAGCTCCACGCTGCTCTGTCAGGCCTGCCCACCCCCATCCCAGGGCATGAAGCTGAACAAGTTGAAGACTGAGTGTGACATTTATCCAGCCAGTTAATTCCATATACTCCTAAAAAATAAATTAACCCAGAATTTTAATTTGGGGTCCTCATAGTAATGCTAACTTATTTCTCCCACTCCTCCCACCTAGATGTCCCAGAACCTTGCTTCTCTCACCAACAGGAGTGAGCTCACTTTCTTGGCATTTCACTTTTCACAAAAAACTCAAGGCTTTAATCACAGAAAGAACAAAGTTGTGACATGTGTGTTTGCTGGTTTACTGAGTTGAAACTCTCTGAAATGGGCTAGAAAGGTCTTCAGCAAATGCTTCTTCCACTTAGTAAATATTCCTTCTCTGTCCTAGAGGTTTTCCCTGAGAAATTTCTAATGCAACTGAGCTGTTTTCCCAAACTCTAGAAAACCAAGGACTGCTGGGTGGCCTCATGATCTTTTAACCTCTAACCAAGCCTGGATGCTTCAAAGATTTCTGAGCCTTAAAACCAAATTGTTCTGACTCAAATCCAAACCCTGTCTACAAGTTCAGCTCTCTTTGTGTCAGTGACCCTTGTTCTAAAACGGAAGTGGGGGTGGAGGTGGAGGAATCTCAGTTTAGCTCACCCAGACAGGGTGGCTGCCCTGATCCCAGGTGGGTTTTGATTGAAAGAGTCCTGTTTTGTGCTCCTGTCTCTCTCTTCAAAGCTCATTGAACTTTTTTGTTGCCATAGACTATGAGTTTGAAACCTGGTTTCTAGTAATCTCTCTGCTAAAAGTGGCTTGAACTTGTGTCAACTCTGGGTCTTAGTCTGTGCTTTCTTATAGTCAGGGATTTAGACCAGCCCAGCGCTTATCAACCCACTCCAGTATTCTTGCCTGGAGAATCCCAGGGACAGAAGAGCTGCTGGTGGGCTGCTGTCTATGGGGTTGCACAGAGTCGGACATGACTGAAGCGACTTAGCACCAGCAGTAGCAGCAGCAGCGCTTTTCATATCCTTTCCCCGAGTCGCAAGACTCTTGCAAAGGAAATCTATCTGGATGCCGATACAGAAAAGAGGTAGAGTTGCTGGACTTCTGAAGGTGGACTCTCTCCCCTACCATGTGCCATATTGAATACAGTTTTAAAATTCAGTTTTAATTTTTTCCCCAAAAGATGGATAATACGTTAATAGGATAATGGGAAAAAGAAAAGAGGTGGGAGGGAAAAGAAAGAATGTGGGAGGGAGTGAGTTAACAAATCATTGGCTATGCTTTCCATATAAAAAATGGAGATAGGTGGTATAATAAGCTATTAGTACACTGTTTCTCTGAAATGTTTACAAATTATGATATGAAATTTTATTGTTGTTTGTATGCCAACTCGAATAACATAGTTAACTGAACACTGTCTTGGCTGTATGACCCTAGCAGGTCAGGGCTCAGATGGGTATCCATTCAGGGACCTGGCTTTTCCTGCCCATCTAAATAATAAAAAGTTTTCACTGCTACAACACTTCAATTTATGCTGTCTTATATTTGTGATAGGCTCTATGAGCTTGGTTGAGTCAAGAGTCACCCAGAAAACAACCAGCTTCCACTTTCTTTAATTATGCAAACTAGAGCTAGGCGACTGAGATCTTGCCTTTGGTCTGCAAGACATAGGGAGTTTTGCAAGCCCTAGGGGAGTGCAGAATTTCCTGAAGATGTTGCAAGGTGGCTGACTTTCTTCTGAAGTCATGCAATATTCTCCTTTGCTTTAGTTATGACTGCAGAGGTGCTGGGAAGCAAACTGAAAACTAGCACCTTGAAGCAGGCTTTTCTCCATAGGTCCACCAGAGGCGAGGCAGGCTCATTTAGAGGGAAGAGCTTGGTGCCACTGCTTTCAGCTAAAGGTACTGTGATCCAGTTCCACCTCAGAGGCCCCCAGGAGCCTGTTTCAACCTCATTCAGCCCTTTTTAGGCACATTTCAGACTAAAGTCACCCCTGCTCCTCACTCCACCCTCAGCCCAGCAGAGGTGGCCTTGTAGACATCCTTCCTCCTCTTTTTCTGCCAGGCTTATAATGTGAAACTCTTGAAGATTTTCAAACTTCACAATGGTATCACTTTCCTTGAGTTTAGGTAAGTCTTTATAGAGAATGGATCCTATTCCCTCATGAGTAGGAAGATTATCTAGTTTTTGGACATGACTGTAAGCAGAAGGTGCTAAATAATACCTTATAGAGATTCCACTAAATATATGAAGCCTAGTGAGGATTTTAAGTGTTTGAGTGTACGAAGGGAATGGAATTATTCAAATGAAAAGATTTTTTTTAAAAGTCACCATTCCTTGAATATAACAGTATATGGGCTATTTGCTTAAGTACTTAAATAGAAAGTGAAACTAAATCATACTGTTTACTTTTCAGAGTAAAAGCTATTGAGAATAAAAATTTCCCTTGAAAGAGCAACAGGGATTTTGTAAAATATTCCTTTCTGTTCTTTGAAATTCAGAGTTCATATGAAAACCTGGGGGTTATACCTTATTGAAGTAACACTTTAATAATGAACAATGCCACATGGGGTCAAGGAGTAGTGTTCTGGAGAGAAGACCAGTGTGTGCTCTGAGTCAGCAAAGCACATGACTGAACCACAGATTGGGTCAGTCACCCAAGGCCTAGGGAAGCAGCTGCTCACTCTTTTATCAGTTGAGAGCTTAGTAAATGGCAATACCAGTGTTTAGAGGAGTCTCACAATACATTTTAGAATTAGCTTAGGTAAGCTGGAACTCAGTGTGTATCAAAAGGGCTAGAGAGAGTACAGGAAAAGTTAGGCAAAAAATAGATATATAAGGACAAAATAAAGGATCTTTCTTAAGAAAATTAATTTTGTAAGTTCTTTGTTTGTAGGGGAGTTTGCTCACTTTCCCTTCTGTGTGCTTGAAAATAAATTACTGCCCCAATAAAGTTCTAGTTCATTTAGCCTGGACTGGTCATGGTGGAGAGTTCTGACAAAATGTGGTCCACTGGACAAGGGAATGGCAAACCACTTCAGTATTCTTGCCTAGAGAACCCCATGAACAGGATGAAAAAGCAAAAAGGTATGACACTGAAAGATGAACTCCCCAGGTTGGTAGATGCCCAATATGCTACTGGAGAAGAGTGGAGAAATAACTCCAGAAAGAATGAAGAGACAGAGCAGAAGCAAAAACAACACCCAGTTGTGGATGTGACAGGTGATGGAAGTAAAGTCCGATGCTATAAAGAGCAATATTGCATAGAAACCTGGAATGTTAGTTCCATGAATCAAGGCAAATTAGAAGTGGTCAAACAGGAGATGGCAAGAGTGAACATCAACATTTTAGGAATCAGTGAACTAAAATGGTCTGGAATGGGTGAATTTAACTCAGATGACCATTATATATCTACTACTGTGAGCAAGGGCTTCCCTCGTGGCTCAGATGGTAAAGCGTCTGCCTGCAATGTGGGAGACCCGGGTTCGATCCCTGGGTCAGGAAGATCCCCTGGAGAAGGAAATGGCAACCCACTCCAGTATTCTGGCCTGGAAAATCCCAGGGATGGAGCCTGGTAGGCTACAGTTCATGGGGTCGCAAAGAGTCGGACATGACTGAGCGACTTCACTTCACTTCACTTCACTTCACTGTGGGCAAGAATCCCTTAGAAGAAATGGCGTAGCCATCATAGTCAACAAGAGTCTGAAATGCAGTAGTTGGATGCAATCTCAAAAATGACAGAATGATCTCTGTTTCCAAGGCAAATCATTCAATATCACAGTAATCCAAGTCTATGCCTTGACCAGTAATGCTGAAGAAGTTGAAGTTGAATGGTTTTATGAAGACCTACAAGACCTTCTAGACTAACACCCAAAAAATATGTCCTCTTAATTATAGGGAACTGGAATGCAAAAGTAGGAAGTCAAGCTACCTGGAGTAACAGGCAAATTTGGCCTTGGAGTACAAAACAAACCGGATCAAAGGCTGATAGAGTTTTGCCAAGAGAATGCACTGGACATAGCACACACCCTCTTCCAACAACACAAGAGAAGACTCTACACATGGACATCACCAGATGGTCAATACCAAAATCAGACTGATTATATTCTTTGCAGCCAAAGATGGAGAAGTCAGCAAAAGCAAGACCAGGAGATGACTGCGGCTTAGATCATGAACTGCTTATTGCCAAATTCAGACTTAAATTGAAGAAAGTAGGAAAATCACTAGGCCATTCAGTTCAGTTCAGTTCAGTTGCTCAGTCGTGTCCGACTCTTTGCGACCCCATGAGTTGCAGCACGCCAGGCCTCCCTGTCCATCACCAACTCCCGGAGTTCACTCAAACTCATGTCCATCGAGTCGGTGATGCCATCCAGCCATCTCATCTTCTGTCATCCCCTTCTCCTCCTGCCCCCAATCCCTCCCAATATCAGAATCTTTTCCAGTGAGTCAACTCTTCGCATGAGGTGGCCAAAGTACTGGAGTTTCAGCTTTAGCATCATTCCTTCCAAAGAACACCTAGGACTGATCTCCTTTAGAATGGCCATTCAGGTATGACCTAAATCAAATCTCTGCTGATTATATAGTGGAAGTGAAAAATAGATTCAAGGGATTAGATCTGACAGACAGTGCCTGAAGAACTATGGATAGAGGTTCATGACATTGTACAGGAGGCAGTGATCAAGACCATCCCCAAGAAAAATAAACACAAATGAAAAAGGCAAAATGGTTTTCTGTTGAGGCCTTAACAAATAGCTGAGAAAAGAGAAGTGAAAGGCAAAGGAGAAAAGAAAGATATACCCATTTGAATGCAGAGTTCCAAAGAATAGCAAGGAGAGATAAGAAAGCCCTTCTCAGTGATCAGTGCAAAGAAATAGAGGAAAACAATAGAATGGGCAAGACTAGAGATGTCTTCAAGAAAATTAGAGATACCAGGGGAACATTTCATGCAAAGATGAGCACAGTAAAGGACAGAAATGGTATGGACCTAACAGAAGCAGAAGTTATTAAGGAGAAGTGGCAAGAATACACAGAACTATACAAAAAAGATCTTCGTGGCCCAGATAACTATGATAGTATGATTACTCACCTAGAGCCAGACATCCTAGAATGCAAAGTCAAGTGGGCCTTAGGAAGCATCACTACGAACAAAGCTAGTGGAGGTGATGGAATTTCAGTTGAGCTATTACAAATCCTGAAAGATGATGCTGTGAAAGTGTTGCACTCAATATGCCAGCAAATCTGGTAAACTCAGCAGTGGCCATGGGACTGGAAAAGGTCAGTTTTCATTCTAATCCCAAACAAGGCAATGCCAAAGAATGTTCAAACTACCGCACAGTTGCACTCATCTCACATGCTAGTAAAGTCATGCTCAAAATTCTCCAAGCCAGGCTTCAACAGTACCTGAACCGTAAACTTCCAGATGTTCAAGCTGGATTTAGAAAAGGCTGAGGAACCAGAGATCAAATTGCCAACATCTGCTGGATCATCAAAAAAGCAAGAGTTTCAGAAAAACATCTATTTCAGCTTTATTGACTATGCCAAAGCCTTTGACTGTGTGGATCACAACAAACTGGAAAATTCTGAAAGAGATGGGGAATACCAGACCACCTGACCTGCCTCCTGAGAAATCTGTATTCAGGTCAATAAGCAACAGTTAGAACTGGACATGAAACAACAGACTGGTTCCAAATCAGGAAAGGAATACATCAAGGCTGTATTTTATCAATCTGCTTATTTAACTTATATGCAAAGTATATCATGCGAAATGCCAGGCTGGATGAAGCACAAGCTGGAATCAAGACTGCCGGGAGAAATACCAATAACCTCACATATGAGGTTATCTGCATATGTGAGGTTATTGATATTTCTCCCAGCAATCTTGATTCCAGCTTGTGCTTCTTCCAGCCGGGCGTTTCTCATGATGTACTCTGCATATAAGTTAAACAAGCAGGGTGACAATATACAGCCTTGACGTACTCCTTTTCCTATTTGGAACCAGTCTGTTGTTCCATGTCCAGTTCATGGTCCCATTACTTCATGGCAAATAGATGGGGAAACAGTGGAAACAGTGCCTGACTTTTTTGGTGGGGGAGGCTCCAAAATCACTGCAGATGGTGACTGCAGCCATGAAATTAAAAGATGCTTGCTCCTTGGAAGAAAACCTATGACCAACCTAAACAGCATATTAAAAAGCAGAGACATTACTTTACCAACAAAGTCCTGTCTAGTCAAAGCTATGGTTTTTCCAGTAGTCATGTATGGATGTGAGAGTTGGACTAAAGAAAGCTGAGCGCCAAAGAATTGATGCTTTTGAACTGTGGTGTTGAAGAAGACTCTTGAGAGTCCCTTGGACTGCAAGGGGATCCAACCAGTCTCTCCTAAAGGAAATCAGTCCTGAATATTCATTGGAATGACTGATGCTGAAGCTGAAACTCCAATACTTTGGCCACCTGATGTGAAGAACCAACTCATTGGAAAAGACCCTGATGCTGGGAAGGATTGAAGGCAGGAGCAGAAGGGGACAACAGAGGATGAGATGGTTGGGTGGCATCACCGATGCGATGGACATGAGTTTGAGTAGGCTGAGGGATTTGGTGATGGACAGGGAGGCCTGGTGTGCTGCAGTCCATGGGGTTGCCAAGAGTTGGACACGACTGAGTGACTGAACAGAACTGAACCAAAACTCTAGTTGATCCTTTCTTTTTAATCATGTGTGCCATTTTCCTCAGGGTTTTCTCTAATTTCAGATGTCTTTGTCTTGAGAAGAACACACCCTGGGTCTTACCTACCTCTGGGACTTTCTTCTTGAAGCTGCCCCTGCCTGGACCATACCCTCCATCCCTTCCTAGCTCTCTGACTTTTCTCTTCACTTCATAACTCCCATCCATTCTTCCATGCCATCACAAATGTCCCCTCCTGTCTCTGACCACCACAGCATACCCTGTGCCTTTTAGGTGGTAATATCATATAATTTAATGTCTAAATCAGAATACTTTTGGAAATAAAAGAGGGTACTTGTAATTAATAATGATGCTGAACTTACAGTTATATCCTCGGGACTATCCCAGGCAAGCTAGGATGGATGTTCCTCTTCAGTGCATTTACTGTATCTTGCCTCTCCCATCATAGTCAAGAAAAGAGTCCAAAATGCAGTACTTGGATACAAGCTTAAAAAATGACACCTGATGTGAAGAGCTGACTCATCTGAAAGACCCTGATGCTGGGAATGATTGAGGGCGGGAGAAGGGGACGACAGAGGATGAGATGGTTGGATGGTATCACCAACTCAATGGACATGAGTTTGGGTGAACTCCAGGAGTTGGTGATGGACTGGGAGGCCTGGCGTGCTGCAGTCCACGGGGTTGCAGAGTCAGACACGACTGAGCAACTGAACTGAACTGCCTCTTCCACACGCAAGCTGAAGATTCTGAGGGCAGTGACTGTCTCATCTTTCCATCCCTTCTTATATCCAGTTAGTACTTTTTAAAAAATAAACTTTTTATTTTGAAATAATAATTTTAGGTTTCTAGAAAGTGGCAAAGAGTTCCTGTTTATCCCTTACCCAATTTCCCACATTATTTACATTTCCATTTCCATGATACATTTGTTAAAATTAAGAAACTGCCTTGGTTTATTGCTATTAATTAAACTTCAGACTCTATTTGGATTTCACCAGTTTTTCCATTAATGTTCTCTTCCTGTTCTGACTCAGACCATAACACGGCGCTGCATTTGGTTTACATGGCTCCCCTAGGATGTGACAATATTTCATTCTTTCCTTGTTTTTCATGACAGTCTTGAGGTATTCACAAAATTTCCTGCAGAAATGTCCTCCAAACTTGATTTGTCTTTTCTCATGGTTAGACTGAGGTTATGTTTTTAGGGGAAGAATGCCACAGACAGAGGTGACACCCTTTTCATGCTATGTACCAGGGTGACACGTGCGCATGGCATCACTGAGGATGTGAGCTTTCGTCATTGGGAAAGGTGCTCTTCCTTTCCCTGTGCTGTTCACTGGGAGCAAGTCACTGAGTTTAAGACTATCTACCTCTACCTCCTGGAAGGGACAGTATCTATGTTTTTTCTTTTTTCTTTTCCTGGCTGTTTTGGGTCTTCATTGTGGTGTGCAGGCGTCTCTAGTTGTGGCAAGTGGACTTGGCTGCCCTGTGACACGTGGGATTTTAGTTCACCAGCCAGAGATGGAATCTGTGCCCCCTGCATTAGAAGGTAGATTCTTTTTTTTTTTAAATTAAAACATTTATTTTTGGCAGTGCTGAGTCTTTGTTGCTGCTCAGGATTTTTCCTAGCTGTGGTGAGCTGTGGCTACTCTCCAGCTGGGGTGTGCAGGCTTCTCACCATGGTGGCTTCTCTTACTGCGGAGCATGGGCTTCAGTAGTGGTGGCTCCCAGGCTCTACAGCACAGTCTCAGCAGCTGTAGCACACAGAATTAGCTGTTCAGGGGCATGTGGTATCTTCCTGGATCGGGAATGAGCCCATTTCTCCTGCATTGGCAGGCAGATTCTTTACCACTGAGCCAACAGGAAAGCCCCTAGAAAGCGGATTCTTAACCACTGGACACCAGGGAAGTCCATACATATAGTTTTATTCATTTATTTGTTTCAAAAGTGATTCTTTTCTGACAATCTTATCTCTGTTTTCTGTTTAAGAGCCTGTGGAAGAACAGCTTAAGACCACCGAGTAATTGTTCCCACCACTCAGTGGCCTGACAAGTGGAAGCTTCAGACCAGCCTTCAGTGGCAGGCTGAGCACTGCAGTGTTCTGCAGGCAACAACTGAATAGGCACAGAGGACTCCAGCCTGCCTTCAGGCTAGCCAGTAAGCTCAGTAGCTACAGCAGTTCATTCGCTTGGAAATGCCTCCACAGTCACAGCCTTTTGAACATGCATTGCTCTTTTTTTTTCAGTCTCCTCAGGATCTCTGAGTAAGTAGAGATCAGACACGACCTGTCTGATCCCTTGAAGCCAGAACACTTCCCAGACCAGTATCCACTACACCAGGCCTACTGAGTGAGCTCCCTTGTCACTGCAGGGGATGAGTGTCCACATAGCAAAAAGGAGAATGTGTTACACAGAGTGATGATAGACAGGTTAGAGGCTGGTGGTAAGCCCTGGGGTAATAATCACCAGAAAAATGAGGCTCCCAGAAGCTGTCTGGATCTGATTAGTGTAGGTTCCAGGAGTGAAGCACCTGGGAAGCAGCTCCAGTGGCAGCAACAAACTTCAGTGAAGTCTGCTGGCCGGTTTCCCTGAAGGATGACAGTGACATCAACCAGTTTTTCAATGGCAACAATGGCATGAACTGTCAGTGGAAGCCTCTCCCAAGTCTTCTTTAGATTTCTGATATAGATGCCATCACTTTTCCTTTTGTACATGCAATGTTCCACTTGCAAGTCAAGGTTTGTACCACTTAAGTGGGTTCCTGCTGCTAGGAATTTGAGGACATCCTCCTCTTTCATATACAGGACACCAAGAACTGTACACATCATGAAAATTTCCCTTTAAGTTACGGGGATAGAGGACAATGCCATATGGATCCCTCTCGGGGTATTACAGAAGGACTCTACATATATTACTTGGAGTTCTTCTGTAAGGAAGATTTCTCTTCTACCTCATTTATTTTTCAATCACTTATATCAGTATGTATATTTCTTTTATACTTTGGGTCACGATTCAGTACTATATTATTATTTCATTGTTGGAATTATCATGGCATTGGCCACTGGCAGCTTTCAGGTTGGTTCCTGTGTCCCTTTGACATACTTTCTTTTGGTTTTTGAGCACTTGCTTACCTTAAAGAATCTGCCTCCAGTGCTAGAGACCTGGGTTCAATCTCTGAGTCGGGAAGATCCCCTGGAGAAGGAAATGGCAACCCACTCCAGTATTCTTGCCTGGGAAATCCCATGGACAGAGGAGCCTGGTGGGCTACATTTCATGGGGTCGCAGAGTCAGACATGACTGAAGCAACTAACACTTCACCTTATGGCATTATAAAGTACTCCAGACTTGTCTTGTATTTTCTCTGCCCTGGTTCTAGAACTAGCTACTTTCCCAAAGATCTTCATTTTATGACATTTGGTTCCTTTAATGACATTTCAAAACCAAGATCTAGCATAGCTCTCTGAGCCGAACTGAGTTCTGATCAAGTGTTCCCAAGTTAACATAAACACGGCAGAAGCAGTAGTGGCCCATTTGGGCATCAGTCCACTTGGTTTCTGTTTCTGGTGAGCTACTGGCCCTTCACCTGAGGCCCTAGACGTGCAGGGTGTGGGAGATAACTAAACAGGTGTTTCTGGGCCCAGGGAGGGAAGCAGTGGGATACAGCAGCTGCTTCTCCTCTTTATCCTGGAGAGCTGCCACTAATAGGTTAGAGGGCAGGGCCCTGTCATGTATGATTTTTCAAAATTTATTTTAAAAAACCGTGGTGTGACATTTATTTTGCAATTTTAGGTTTATCTGAATTAACAAATTTATAAAAATAGTATCATGTGTTTAAATGCATAGAAAATGTGTTCATAAACTGCAGTATTTCAGTGGAGTCATAATTGATTATTTTGCTGAGTACAGAGTAAGTTCTTGTAAATAATATATGTTGTTGTTCAGTCACCAAGTCATGTTCAACTCTTTGCAACCCCATGGACTACAGCATGCCAGGCTCCTCTGTCTTCCCCTGTCTCCCAGAGTTTGGTCAAATTCATGTCCATTAAGTCAGTGATGCCATCCAACCATCTCATCCTGTTGTCCACTTCTCCTTTGCCTTCAATCTTTCCCAGTATCCGGGTCTTTTCCAATGAGTTGGCTCTTTACATCAAGTGGCCAAAGTATTGGAGCTTTAGCTTTAACAGTATTCAGTGAATATTCATGGTTGATTTCCTTTAGGATTGACTGGTTTGATCTCCTTGAAGTCCGAGGGACTCTCAAGAGTATAGAGCAAATTAAATTATTTAGTAATGTGAAATGTTACTTCACTTTATTTTTAATTGAAGTATATTTACAATATCGGTCTCAGGTATACAACACAGTGATTCAGTATTGTTATAGATTAATTATACTATATTTAAAGTTAATAAAATGGCTATATTTTCCTATGCAATATGTCCCTGTATCTTATTTTATACATGGTATAGTTTGTACCTCTTAATCCCCTACCCTTACCTTGCCCCTCCTGTCTTCCCTCTTCCCACTGGTAACCACTAGTTTGTCTCTGTATCCATGAATCTGTTTCTCTAGTTATATACATTTATTTTTTAGATCCTTCATATAAGTGATAAATGTCTTTCTGATTTCACCAAGCATAATACTTTATTAGGTCCATCTGCTTTGTTGCAAATTGAAGAATTTCATTCTGTTTTATGGATAATATTCCATAGTGTGTGTATGTGTATATATGTGGGCTTCCCAGGTAGTGCAGTGGTAAAGAATCTGCCTGCCAATTCAGGAGACACAAGAGACATGGGTTCAATTCCTGGATCCAGAAGATCCCCTGGAGTAGGAAATGGTAACCCACTCCAGTATTCTTGCCTGGAAATTTCCATGGACAGAGGAGTCTGGCGGCCTATGGTTCATGGAGTCAGAGAGAGTCTGACACAACTGAGCACGCACGCACATACATCCATACATACACAGCATACCTTTTTTATCCATTCATCTGTTGATGGACACTTAGGTTGCCTGGCTATTGTAAATAATGCAGCTATGAAATGAACATTGAGGTGCATGTATCTTTATAGCAAGTTAGTGGTTTCTTTCTGTTCATATATATTCTCAGGAGTGGAATTGTTGGATCACGTGGCATTTCTATTTTCAGTATTTTGGGGAATCTCCATACTGTTTTCCATTAATGGCTGCATCTATTTACATTCCTACCAACAATGTACAAAGGCTCCCTTTTCACAACATCCTCACCAACATTTATCATTTGTAAACTTTTTGATGATAGCCATTCTGACAGATGCAGGTGATATCTTATCGTGTTTTGGTTTGCATTTCTGTGGTGATTAGTGATGTTGAGTATCTTTTCATGTGCCTGTTGCCCATCTTTGTTTCTTTTGTAAAAATCTCTCTTCAGATTCAGTTCAGTTCAGTTCAGTCACTCAGTCATGTCCAACTCTCTGTGACCCCATGAATTGCAGCACGCCAGGCCTCCCTGACCATCACCAACTCCCGGAGTTCACTCAAACTCATGTCCATCAAGTTGGTGATGCCATCCAGCCATCTCATCCTGTCATCCATTTCTCCTGCCCCCAATCCCTCCCAGCATCAGAGTCTTTTCCAATGAGTCAACTCTGCATGAGGTGGCCAAAGTACTGGAGTTTCAGCTTTAGCATCATTCCTTCCAAAGAACACCCAGGACTGATCTCCTTTAGAATGGACTGGTTGGATCTCCTTGCAGTCCAAGGGACTCTCAAGAGTCTTCTCCAAGACCACAGTTCAAAAGCATCAATTCTTCAGCGCTCAACCTTCTCCAACTCTCACATCTATACATGACCACTGGAAAAACCGTAGCCTTGACTAGACAGACCTTTGTTAGCAAAGTAATGTCTCTGCTTTTTAATATGCTATCTAGGTTGATCATAACTTTCCTTCCAAGGAGTAAGCATCTTTTAATTTCATGGCTGCAATCACCATCTGCAGTGATTCTGGAGCCCCCCAAAATAAAGTCTGACACTGTTTTCACTCTTTCCCCATCTATTTCCCACGAAGTGATGGGACCAGATGCCATGATCTTCGTTTTCTGAATGTTGAGCTTTAAGCCAACTGTTTCACTCTCCTCTTTCACTTTCATCAAGAGGCTTTTAAGTTCCTCTTCACTTTCTGCCATAAGGGTGGTGTCATCTGCATATGTGAGGTGATTGATATTTCTCCCAGCAATCTTGATTCCAGCTTGTGCTTCTTCCAGCCCAGCATTTCTCATGAGGTACTCTGCATAGAAGTTAAATAAGCAGGGTGACAATATACAGCCTTGACGTACTCCTTTTCCTATTTGGAACCAGTCTGTTGTTCCATGTCCAGTTCAAACTGTTGCTTCCTGACCTGCATAAAGGTTTCTCAAGAGGCAGGTCAGGTGGTCTGGTATTCCCATCTCTTGAAGAATTCTCCACAGTTTATTGTGACCCACACAGTCAAAGGCTTTGGCATAGTCAATAAAGCAGAAATAGATGCTTTTCTGGAACTCTCTTGCTTTTTCCTTGATCCAGCGGATGTTGGCAATTTGATCTCTGGTTTTCTGCCTTTTTTAAAACCAGCTTGAACATCTGGAAGTTCACAGTTCACGTATTGCTGAAGCCTGGCTTGGAGAATTTTGAGCATTACTTTACTAGCATGTGAGATGAGTGCAATGATTAGATCTTAAAAAAATTTTTTTTTGCTATTGAGTTGTATGATGACTATATATTTTGGATATTAACTGCATATCAGTTATATGATTTGCAAGTATTTCCCCCTATTCAGTTGTCTTTTCATTTTGTTGTTTTCCTTTGCTGTGCCAAAGCTTTTAATTAGATCCCATTTTTTATTTTTGCTTTTGTTTCCTTTGCCTTATGAGACAGATCCCCCAAAAATATTGTTACAATTTATGTCAAAAAGTATCTACCTATGATTTCTTCAAGGAGCTTTATGGTTTCTAGTCAGACACGACTGAAGCGACTTAGCAGCAGCAGCAGCAGCAGCAGCAGTCTTACATTTAGGACTTTAATTCATGTTGAGCTTTTTTTTTTTATATGTGATAAAATGTTCTGATTTCATTCTTTTACAATGTAACTGCCCAGTTTTCTCAGTACCTGTCTTTTCTCCATTGTATGTTCTTGCCTTTTTTGTTGTAGATTAATTGACTATAGGTGCAAGATTTATTCCTGGGCTCTCTATGCTGTTCCATTGATCTATGTCTGTCTTTGTGCCAATATTGTACTGTTCTGACTACTGTAGCTTTGCAGTATAGTCTGAAGTCAGGGAGCATACTTCCAGCTTTGTTCTTTTTCCTCAAAATTACTTTGGCTATTTGGGGTCTTCTGTGGTTCCATATATATTTTAGAATTATTTGTTCTAGTTATGTGAAAAATGTCATGGGTATTTTGATAGGAATTGCATTAAATTTGTAGATTAACTTGGGTAGTATGGACATTTTAACTATTAATTCTTCTTCAGTTTCCTTCATCAGTATCTTACAATTTTCAGAGTATAGTTTGTTCACCTTTTTGTTTAAGTCATTTCTAGGTATTTTATTCTTTTTGATGCAATCATAAATGATTTCTGTATGTTAATCTTATATCCTGCAACTTTACTGAATCCAAGTCTAATAGCTTTTTTGATGGATACTTTAGGGTTTTCTGAATATAGTATCATGTCATCTACAAACAATGACAATATTACTTCTATCCTTACAATTTGGATACCTTTTCTTTTTTTTTCTTATCTGCTGTGGCTAGGACTTCCAATACTACATTAAATAGAAGTGGTGAGTGTAGATATTCTTGTCTTATTCTTAAGAGGAAAAGCTTTCAGCTTTTCACCATTGAGTATGCTATTAGCTGTGGGTTTATCACAAATGGCTTTTATTATGTTGAGATGTGTTCTCTCTGTAACAGTTTTAAAAAGTTTATTCTTAATTGAAAGATAATTGCTTCACAGTACTGCATTGGTTTCTACCAATATCAACATGAGTCAGCCATATGTTTACCTATGTCCCCTTCCACCTGAACATCCCTCCCACTTCCGTCCCCATCCCAGTCTGTAACAGCTTTGATGAGAGGTTTTTTTTTTTTTTTTTTAATCATGAATGGATGTTGTATTTTGTCAAATGTTTCTCTGCATCATTTGAGACAATCATATGATTTTTATCCTTCTTTTTGTTAATGTGGTATATCACAATAATTGTGGCTATTGAACCATCCTTGCATCTCTGGGGTAAATCCCACTTGATCATGGAGTATGATCCTTTTGATATTATTGTTAGATTCAGTTTGCTAATATTTTGTTGAAGATTTTTGGATCTATATTCATCAGAGATATTGACCTGTAATTTTCCTTTTGTTTAGTTTCTTTGCCTGGCTTTGGTATCAGTGTAATTGTGGTCTTATAGAATGAAATTGGGAGTGTTCCCTCTCCTTCAAGTTTTTGGAATAGTTTGAGGATAGGTATTAGCTTTTCTTTATATGTTTGGTAGAATTCCCCTGTGAAGTTGTCTGGCCCTGGATTTTAGTTTGCTGCAAGTTTTTTGTTGTTGACTGTTCTGTTCATATTGCTGTTTCTTGATTCAGTTTTGAAAGGCTATATTTTTCTCAGAATTTGTCCATTTCTTCTGCTTTGTCCAATTTGTTGGGATATAATTATAGTATGTTAGGTATGCATGCATGCATGCTCAGTTGCTAAGTTGTGTCTGACTCTTGAGACCCCATGGACGGTAGCCCACCAGGATCCTCTGTCCATGGGATTTTCCAGGCAAGAATATTGGAGTAGATTGCCATTTCCTTCTCCAGTGGATACTCCCGACCCAGAGACTGAACCCATGTCTCCTGCTTGGCAGGTGGATTCCTTATTACTGAGCCACCTGGGAAGCCCATGTGAGGTATAACTGACATTTAAAATCACACTAATGGGAATTCCTTGGTAGCACAGTGCAAAAGAACCCGCCTGACAATGGAGGGGACACAGGTTTGATTCCTGGTCCAGGAAGATTCCACAAGCCTAGGAGCAACTAAGCCTGGGTGCCACAACTACTGAGCCTGCACTCCAGAGACTTGAGCTCTGCAACAAGAAAAGCCGTAACAATGAGAAGTCTGAGCACCACAACTAGAATAGCTCCCACTCACTGCAACTACAGAAGGCCCTTGCACAGCAATGAAAATCCAGTGCAGCCATAAATAAATAATTTTTAAAAATCACATTAGTTTCAGATGTATAACATGATTTGATAAGTTACAAAATTATAATCACGTAAGTATAGTTAACATCCATTGCCATATAAATTTTTGTAATGAGAGATTTCAAGATCTTTTAGCAACTTTCAAATATGTAATACAGTATTATTGACTGTAGTCACCATGCTGTACACTGCATCTCCATGACTTATTTTATAACTGGAAGTTTGTACCTTTTGATTCTCTCACCCATTTCGGCTACGCCGACACTCTGCCTCTGGCAGCCACTAAAGTCTGTTCTCTGTACTTGAGTTTATTTTTGTTTTTAAAAATAGATTCCAATGTATGGCAAAACCAATACAGAATTGTAAAGTAAAATAAAAAAAAATAGAAAAAAAATAGATTCCATCTATGAGCCTTAAAAAAAATAAATTCCACTTGTGACATCATACAGTATTTGTCTTTGACTTATTTCACTTAGCATAATGCTCACACATTCCATCCATATTGTCACAAATGGCAAGATTTTCTTTTTTAAGGCTCAATATTCCACTGTATAAATACACAGTACATCTTCTCTATCCATTCATCCATCACTGGTCACTTAGGTTGTTCCCATATCTTGGCTATTATAAATAATACTACAGTGAACATAGAGGTGCCTGTATCTTTTTGAATTAGTGTTTTCATTTTTGAGGATAAATAGCCAGAAGTAGATTTGCTGGATCATATGGTAATTCTATTTAAAATTTTTTTAAGGAACCTCCATACTGTTTTCATATGGGTCAATTTTTATTCCTACCAACAGTGCACAGAGGCTCCCTTTTCTCCACATTTTTGCCTGCACTTGTTACTTGTCTTTTTGATAACAGCCATTCTAACAGGTCTGAGGTGATATTTTATGATTTTGATTTGCCTTTTCCTGATTAGTCATGCATATTTTTTTTCAACTGCCTGTTGGCCATCTGTATGCCTTCTTGGTTAAAATAAAAGTCTCTGTAGATCTTCTGCCCATTTTAAAATGATTTTTCTTTTTTTGCTACTGAGTTGTATGGCTTTATATATTTTGTTATTAACCCCTTAGCAGATATATGATTTGCAAATGTTTTCTCCCATTCAGTAGGCTGCCTTTTCATTTTGTTGATGGTTTCCTTTGCTGCACAGAAGCTTTTTAGTTTGATGTAATCCCACTTGTTTTTGATTGGTCAAATCCAGAATATTGTCAAGAGTGATTTAGAGGCTCAATGCCTATGTTTTCTTCTAGGAGTTTTATGTTTCATGTCTTATGTCCAAGTCTTTAATCCATTTTGAGTTAATCTTTGTGCAAGGTATAAGACTGAAGGAAGGAGAAGGGCATGACAGAGGATGAGATGGTTGGATGGCATCACTGATTCAATGGACAGGAGTCTGAGCAAGCTCTGGGAGTTGATGATGGACAAAGAGGCCTGGCATTGCTGCAGTCCATGGGGTCACAAAGAGTTGGACACAACTGAGCAACTGAACTGAACTGAAGGTGTGAGATAGTGGTCCAGTTTTCCCAAAACCATTTACTGAAGAGAGTCCTTTCCCCATTGTATATTCTTGGCTCATGTGTTATGCATGCATGTCTGACCATACATGCATGTCTGACCATACATGCATGGGTTTATATGTATTCCATTCCATTGACCTATGTATCTGTTTTTGAGGCAGTACCACAGTTTTGATTACTATAGCTTTATAATGTAGTTTGAAAGGACATATAACATCTCTGGCTTTGTTCTTTTTCAAGATTGATTTGGCTATTCATGATCTTTTGTAGTTCCATACAGATTTTCAGATTATTAGTTCTATGAAAAAATGCCATTGGAATTTTTATATGGATTGCACTGAACTTGTAGATGGCTTTGATAGTATGGACATCATGTATTATCTCTAACGGCTTTCAGTTCAGTTCAGTCGCTCAGTCGTGTCCGATTCTTTGCAACCCCATGAATCGCAGCATGCCAGGCCTCCCTGTCCATCACCAACTCCCGGAGTTCACTCAGACTCACATCCATCGAGTCTGTGATGCCATCCAGCCATCTCATCCTCTGATGTCCCCTTCTCCTCCTGCCCCCAATCCTTCCCAGCATCAGAGTTTTTTCCAATGAGTCAACTCTTTGCGTTAGGTGGCCAAAGTATTGGAGTTTCAGCTTTAGGATCATTCCTTCCAAAGAACACCCAGGGCTGATCTCCTTTAGAATGGACTGGTTGGATTTCCTGGCAGTCCAAGGGACTCTCAGGAGTCTTCTCCAACACCACAGTTCAAAAGCATCAATTCTTCGGTGCTCAGCTTTTTTCACAGTCTAACCCTCACAACCATACATGACCACTGCAAAAACCATAGCCTTGACTAGACGGACCTTGGTTGGCAAAGTAATGTCTCTGCTTTTTAATATGCTATCTAGGTTGGTCATAACTTTTGTTCCAAGGAATAAGCGTCTTTTAATTTCATGGCTGCAGTCACCATCTGCAGTGATTTTGGAGACCCCCAAAATAAAGTCTGACACTGTTTCCCCATCTATTTCCCATGAAGTGATGGGACCAGATGCCATGACCTTCGTTTTCTGAATGTTGAGCTTTAAGCCAACTTTTTCACTCTCCTCTTTCACTTTCATCAAGAGGCTTTTTAGTTCCTCTTTACTTTCTACCCTAACGGCTTTATTAAGGTGTAATTTACATACATTACATTCAGCTGTTTTAAGTGTACAACTATTTTTGAAGTTTATAAAACTGTGCAAAAGGGATCAAAACCAGGTCTCTTGCATTGCAGGCAGATTCTTTACCATCTGAGCTACCAGTGGAGTCCTTCCCACTCCCATGTAACCACTAATGTAGTATCTGTTTTATTTTGTCATTATAAATAGAATCACACATATATGGTTTATGTGTCAGAATTCCTTTGCGTAGCATGATGTTTGAGGTTCATCCATGTAGTAGCATACATCAGTGTTCTAGTTTATGAATTTTTTATTTACCATTTACCAGTTGATGGTCATTTGGATTGTTTCCACTTTTTCACTAGTATAAATAATGTTATAAGCATTCACCTATAGTTTCTGTGAACAGTTTTCATTTCTCTTAGGATGGAACATTGAATGGAATTTGCTGAATCATATGGTAAACTGCTTAACTTTTTAAGAAACTGTCAAGACCATTTTCCAAAGTGGCTATGTCATTTTACATTTCTACCAGCACTGTATTAAGGCTCCAGTTTCTCCATATTCTCACCAACACTATCTTTGTCCTTATCATAGCCATGCTAGTGGCTATGAAGAAGTGCCTGCTTTTGGTTTTAACTTGCATTTCTCTAATGACTAGTGATGCTGAGCATCTTTTCATATGCTAAGCCACTGGATACCTTCTTTGCTGAAATGTCTATTCAAAATTTTTGCCCACTTAAAAATGCAGTTGTCTTACTTTTGAGTTTTAAGAATATGTAATCTGGATGTAAGTTGTTTATCAAATATGATTCAGAAATATTTACCCAGTCTGGTTTGTCAATTTACTTTTTTTCCTATTGGGTTGGCCAGAAAGGGGGTTTACCATAACATTTTACAAAAAGCTGAATGAAATTTATCGCCAGTGCAGTATTATGTAAGTTGTTTCACGTGTACATTGCTCAGGACCACTTTGCAGAATAGCAAGCCTCTTTAAAAGAATAAAGACTAGACTACCAAAAAGCTTTATCTTAAATTGTATTTATTGACCTCATTCTGTGTTCTTTAGAATCTAGAGTTCAACTATGAGGCTAAAATGGGACTTGTCTCAATTTTCTAGTCAACTGATAAGACAACTGGTATCATCCAGAAAAATTACAGCTTGTTATATTTTCTCAAATATTCAAGTTTCAGTTTATTTCAACTTTTATTTTCATATAAATAAAAATACTATGTCTTATACCTAGGATGCAAGGACTTGGTTATCCTTGTTGGGATAATGGTTCTCTATCTGTGGAAGTCACTCTGTCAGGTGATAACTAATAAGTAGCTCTAGCTATACAATTATTATGGCTAAAATTCCAGAAATGGTGAATGGAAGCTCATCTACTCGGTCTTCATGGAATATACCTAGGAAGGAAAAATGACACTTGAATAAAACACCTAAAGTATTCTTACCAGTTTTGGGGAAAACTGTGTTGTCTCTCCAATATACATTCCACTTCCCCCCATTATGTAGCAATAATGGTCTGGGTAATTCATACCTGGCTCGAGGAGTAGACTGATCTAGGTCAATAAGAAAATCTCTCTCCTATTCCTTGCTAGAATTACTGGGTTAAGCTCATAGCATTTCATAGCCACGTGGATTAGTTCAGAAGTGCCCTGAATTAGTGTGAAAAGTTGAAGACTGTCATTAGGACAGTGTGATATACCATAAAGCTGGGAACTACTGAAGGATTCTGCCACCTCTAGTAGATTCTAAAATGGCCCCCAGTGACCTCTGCCTTCTGGTATTCATTCCCTTATACAATCCACTCACCTTCAATGTGGGCCGAACCTAGTGATTAGTTTCTAACTAGTCACAGGATACAGAAAAAGTGATGGATGTTACTTCTGAAACTAGTTGCAAAAGGACTATGGCTTTCATCTTGCATTTCCTCTCACTTGCTCACTCTCAGGGAAGCCACATGTCAAGCTGTGGGCCACTATAGAGTGGTCCATATGGCAAGGAACTGGGAGAGGTCTCTATAGACAACAAAGAGTGAGAAACTGAGGCTCTGAATTCAGCCCGAGAAGAACTAAATCCTGCCAATAACCACATGAGTGAGCTTAGAAGGACAAATGGCTATAATGTCTTATAGCCTTTTCAAGATTAGATTACTTGAGCCTTCAGATGACACTGCAGCCCTGTCAGGGAGCTTGAATACAACCTCATGAGAGACTGAGGCAGAGGCCCTAAGCTAAATTGTGCCCAGATTCCTGACTCCCAGAAACAGATTAAAAAAAAAAAAGTTTGTTGTTTTAAGCCACTTAATTTTATAACAATTTGTTAAGCAGCAAAAGATACTATCATAAAAAAAGTTAGTTTGAGCTGTTTTTTTTTCTTCTGTTATTTGTAACTGAAAGCACATTAACATATACTAGCTAGGACACAACTGAGCAATTTCACTTTCACTTTTCACTTTCATGCATTGGAGAAGGAAATGGCAACCCAATCCAGTGTTCTTGCCTGGAGAATCCCAGGGACGGGGGAGCCTGGTGGGCTGCTGTCTATGGGGTCGCACAGAGTCGGACACGACTGAAGCGACTTAGCAGCAGCAGCTAGTAGTAATCTAATCTTGAAAAGGCTATAAGACATTGTACACAAATAATTTTGTGACCTTAAGGTTTACAAATATACAAACAAAAAACCCCCCACCTACCCATTCACATCCATCTTCATTTCTCATATGGAAAATTATGTAATAAGGCCCCACTCATTCAGTATCCCTTATAATACTGAGGAAGTCTGGGCAAAGATTTACCTTTAATTACTTACACAAATAATGTAAAACAACAACAACAACAACAATGATCACAGGGCAACTATTAAGTCTACTTAAAACATCTACTGTTTAGGGAATTCTCTGTCAGTCCAGTGGTTAGGACTCAGCACTTTCATTGCCAGGGCCTGGATTGGATCCTTAAAAAAACTTAACACCATTTGTTTATATACAAGCATTAAATATGCTAATTTAAAAGGGTTCTTAATTGATACATATTCATTAAAGCAGATCTGCAAGGACATCTGGTTAGGCATACTTTGTTCTTAGTCTATCTGGAAAAGCAACCTTTCAACCAATAGACATAGGATATCATGAATTGAGGGGTATGATTAATTCAATATTCTGTACCTCAAGCTCAATAAAACAAAAAAAAGGAACTCAAAACTTACTGTATTCTTAGAAGGGCGTTTGAAGTGCTGCTTCCACCAGCCAAGCTGAGTTTACTGCCTAAATAAAACCCTTTGCTTTAGAGGGTTCTCAGGGGAGCAGGGTTGCATGAAATGGTCACTAGGTCTAAGTCTGGAGGCAGTAACAGCGCTAAGTCCTTATGTTCTATTTTCTAGGAGGTTCAATAAAAGGATAATGACATTCTTTCTTGTCTGCCAAAATACACTTTTCAAATATCCTTGTCATATATTTAAAGATTTGCTTCATAGAGTTTTTTTTTTTAACAAAAATTCAAATATCAAAATGTAAAATGATATCAATCAGTAGTGTGCTTCTGGGAGGAGACAAGATTCTAAATAGAAGTGAGGGAGAAATTTTGCTTTTTAAAATTATACATGCAGTTCTGTACTGTTTAATTTTGACAAGCTTGTATTGCTTTTATACTTTAAAAAACAGTTGAAAACTTAAAAAAAAAAAAGAAATGCTCCATAAGGGGATCTCATTCATGGTTTAGAATGAATTTCTTTTAATCATAACATTAACTTAATACCTATCTGAGCACCTGAGAGTATGTGAAATAGAAAGTAAAGGGAAGAAGAGACAAAGTTGTGGATAAGGGAGGGGACATTCATATGGGCAGTTCTTAAAAAGAGTCAAACATGTGGGATAGTAGAAGAGGGCTATGTATCTGGGAGCAGGGTCAGGAATCAACAAAGCCAGACTTTTAAACTCACCTGCTTATCAGTACATGAGATGACTAAGGTATTGGCTGGGCTGAAGAGGGAAGTAGGGTGAGGATATTCTCAAAGATCATTGCAGTATTTGGTTGAAGTAAACTGCTACTTCCTGGGCAAAAACTTATCAGATGGGACATGCAGGGTGGGATGGTCTAGATTTTGAGTATGAAGCTGATAGTGGGGAGTTTCCTGGATTGTAAGTAACAGAACTAACTGTGGTATCCTATAAGGGAAAAATAACAAAAAAGATGGGGCATGGAGTAACAAGAGTGGACCGGAAAGGACTGGGGCAGCTGGGAACTCAGGGATATTGTATTCTACCATAGCAAGCTGAAGACATATGGGGGTCTCTAGTTGGTTTTTAAACTTTCCAATATGAAAACAGAATCCAAACGGGCAACAAACAAACAAAAAACTAAAGTAAAACAAGTCAACGCACCATTCTGGTTAACAGTTGGTTCTAAATATGATGGTTAAACTTTCAAGGTCTTCATTTTTTAAATGCAATTCTTCAAGCAGGGTGGTCATGAACTGTGTAAACATCACATTTTCCTGAGACAGCTTCTGAATGCCAAGAGTTGAGGTCAATCTGAAACAACAAAAATATTAAATGCATATCCAGGAAATGGGAAGGACTAAGGGGCTCCAGTCTTTAACATGGCAGAAGGGATTTTTCTGAGGATAATGAAGTCTCTCTGATTTAGGAAAATCCAAAGACAGGATCTTCTACTAAAGCCAAAGAGAAATCTTATGAAAAAACTGAAAGACCAAACATACTGTTACATAAGGAAAGAAGCTTAAAAGCCTTAATCTGAAACATGTTAGTCATCATGTCAGCAAAAGCAACTAAAATTCTGCTTAGAAAAGAACATTAATGAAGTCTTTCCACATGAGGAAAGGAGGCTGTGTAGAGAAGCTTAGAGCTGAGAGTTGCTTTAAAAAACATAATTTCTATCAACTGTTTAGGTTATATCACTTGAAAAACAGACAATAAACAAAAAGATTGCCTTTGGATGAAACCTTGTCATTTTTATGTATTTTTTTAAACATTTTTATTTTTGTAATACTGAACAGATGAATTGCATCTTACAAGGTACTTAATACAAAACTTCAGAAGGAAAACAAAGCTTTCTTCTCTAACCATTTCCAGTAACTATCCCTAAAGACTGACTACATATATAATAGTTATAGAATTTTCATGAATGTGATTAGTAAACATGATTTTTAAAAAGGTGAACAATAGCTAACCAAAAAGACTGCAAACCATTCCTTTTCATAAATTTTTGTATCTCCAGAGAGCATGAGCATGCTTCACAGAGCCTTTATCCAAGTACATTCTGGAAAGCTTTTTGAAAAAAAAAAAAAAAAAAAAAAATTTTTTTTTTTTTTCAGCCAGTCTACACTTCCCACACAAAGCTCTTACAGATGCTTATTTAACCTTGGCCATTGCCAGTGGGCACATCAAATATAAATAAAATAACTCTGATTTAAATCAATATAGCTCAAGAAATCAGAGCAGAGGCGTTTCACAGTAGTGAGTATGGGAATGAGAAATGTTATTTTCTGAGGCAGATTTCTTCCTTGCTTAGCCATTTCATTCAGAAAGCAGAAACAAAAGGAAAAATTTGTCAGCATTGTCCAAAGATGCCCTAGACTTTGAGTAGATTCTCTATATTCCTTAAGGTATTTTAGCAAGAACTAGAGATGAGGTGACTCCGTCCAGTGAAATCCAGAGAGCTACCCAAGAAAACTTCTGATTTCCTTACCCACCTCTCCTCTATTTATTTATAGCTAGTGGATGGAATACTAGGTTCTCCTATTTCATGAGCCTTGTCTGCAGGTATTCCCCAAAGGCAGTTCATACTTGGAAATCCTTCTATCCAAGCATTCTAATGCCAAGTTCAAGCTGGGCACTTGGGTGAACTTACAGGCAGTTGTGGCCAGCTTTTCCTGTGGAGAAAGTAGAACCTAGAAGTCAACTCTCTTGGCTTTTCTCATACTTAGCTGATGCCAACATTTAAAATATCAAGTTGCTGTTTCCCCACAGTAAGACCAAAGGTGCCAGGGATGGGATAACATTGGCTAAAAACAAGAAGTCAGGGCAGTCAGATCAGATGTCAGCTCCACAGAAACCTAGCTTTTTTGTGTTTTAACAATGGTAATGACATATCTGATCTTCAAGGAGACTATAGGAAAACATATAGTTTGGTTCATATATGAAAACAAAGTTTCCTCAATTACTTCTCAAAGTGCCATTAATATGTTTTAAAACTTCATCAAATTAGAAATAAAGGTTGACTACTAGATTTTTCAACCCGTGTGCCCATATGAAAGCATAAAATAAGTGTTATAGAGAAAGGGTTTATAAGAGGATTGTTCTATCAATCACCCTAGTTAGAAAATATTTTGGGAACAGTAACACTTCTCTAACAAACTTATAAGGTTAATATTATTATATAATTATAGGATATGTTCGTGCATGCAGGCTAAGTTGCTTCAGTCGCATCCAACTCCCTGCTGTGCTAGATAATGAATACCTTCATAAGTCTTTTTATAAACCTATGAAAGAATTTCTCTGGGTTATATTGCAGAAGTGAGCTTCCTGAGACCCACTCAGATAGCATGTGCATATGTTCAGCAAGGATGAACACACAGCACTAAGGATGAATCCATGCTCATAAGTGTGTATACATTCACAGCAAGGTTATGGAGAGGCGCACAGAACTGAAGAAGAATGAAGACTTGTTAAGAACATGCTAAGGATGGGCAGTGATAAACACATTCTTAAATCAAGATGGCCAAATACACAGTACATACACTCAGAATGTATATACACTTAGTACAGATGACCAAGTGTACACTCGGTACAGATGACTGAGTGTACAGATGTAATTAAGTGTGTAGATGTACATAACTGCTGGTAAGGTTGTTGTTTAGAATGAAGTGAAGTCGCTCAGTCGTGTCCGACTCTTTGCGTCCCCATGGACTGTAGCCCACCAGGCTCCTCAGTCCATGGGATTTTCCAGGTAAGAGTATTGGAGTGGGTTGCCATTCCCTTCTCCAAGGATATATTCAAATTTACCTAAAAGTTTTGTTCATAAAGAAAAATCAGGGTTATTAAGAAACTTTTCCAACAATGCAATCTCGTTCCTGAGCCCATGCCACATACAGCTAAGCAACCAGGCATTCTTTTCTTAATGAGCCTGGACCTGTTTTGAGACTCCTCAAAAACATGGCTCTGAGCATCAATCTGTTATGTTTTCTCACAAGATGAGTATCAAAGCCCTAGGGTGTATCTATAAAATGGGGCTAATAGTATTTAACTTCCTTAAAAGTTATTATTGCAAAAGGATACTATAAATAGGTTTTTAAAACATCAACTATGATAACATTTATCATGTGCTACCTAGGAGATTTATCTCTTTTTAACTGCACAATGACTCTGAAAAATATATACTGTTCCCATTTTATGAGTAAGGAAATAAAGGCACAAAAAAATGGAAGTACTTTCCCCAAAGTCACAAAGATAGTGTCAGGCAGGTCACAGCTTTGATACCCAAGCAATATATCTCAAAAAGCCCATACTCCTGGCTAATACACAAGCTTTCATTATTTGTAGGCTATAGAATACTACATAAATTTAATCTTCACTTGTGCCCTTCACTACCGTGCCCTCAATAAACATGCAGAAGAAACAGAATGTTTTAACAGCTTTAGAGAACTAGAAGGACAACAAAGTAGCCAGCAGCAGAAGGAAATGCTAATAGAGAAATCATACAAGGTCTGGTGTCTGTTAGGAGACAGTAATAGCAGTTTTGGGGTCTGGGAATTTCTGCAGCAAATCATCAAACAGATAGATAGCAATCCTTAGGCATCTGGAGCCAGGATTTCCTGACTTCTCTTAACACTTGAGCCTTAAGTGTTGTTGCATAGTTTTACTCCCAGAAAGTGAGCCAATGAGATTTCCTTTATTTATTCCCTTGTCCTTTTAATCTTTATCTGAAAAGATTTCTTCCCTACCCCCAAGTCCCTAACACAAAATATAGTAAGAAATATATATTACCTTTCTAAAATTTTTGACTTAAATCCTTTTTGGAATAAGCTGAGGTATAAAGAAATAAATACTCTAATAGTGCCTGTGTACCTCTAAACATTAGTAACCCAGTGGATTACTTTTGGGGAGTCATGTAAAAATTGTTTTTCTATCCATAGAAACCAGGCTCACAAAAAAAAAAATATGGTTTTGACAAGCTATAAAGTCATAATAATATGTCAGGGAAGATGCTAAACCCTGAAGACTAGTAATTTTATTAATTCATTCAAAAGAATTATGATTTGCTTCTATCTCCAAAGTAACTTAAAGTTGAATATGAGCTATATATAACCTTTGTTTTCTAGATTCCTTGACTTGTCTACTTTAGTATGTTTTATTACTTAATAGCAACTGGCACTCTTCCAGGCTGACTGCTTACTGGATATCTGCTGGATTTCCATGTCTATGTCATCACTGTAGTGAGAGGCCTCCGTGCCTGTTTGCACAGATGAATCTGAGACAAGATCATAACTTTTTATCAGACTTTATGGTTTTGGTCAATGATAAAGAGTTGGCTGTTGCCATTGACAAAGATGCTTTCGCCATTGACAAAGCAAGGATTCTTTTTAGGGCACACACCACCTTAATGATAGGTACTATTGGCTGAATTGGGTGGGCGGACCTGTCCGACGTAGAGGAGCACTGCCTTGAGCTTGGAGACAGGGTTCTGTGCAGAATCTGCTTTTGTTAGCAGTGACCATGGAAGGCGGCTTCGGCAAGCACAGAGCACTAAGCAAATAGTCTGTGTGTGCTTAGAACCAGGTCTAAGAACAAATGAACAAAGACTTATCACTGCAACTATTCTTTACATGGTCTCTTCATTGCCACATCTGACAGCCTCTTCTTGGTTCTTTTTCCAGTTGACTGCAGTATTTGATGTCCTCATTCACTTCCTCCTTTTCTAGAATTCTCCTTCTTTGGCTTTTCAGGTACTCTTATCTCAGTTCTGCTCCTACTCCTGAACCTTTATGATCTCTCTTGCTGGCATTTTTTTTAAAAATCAGCCCATTAATAATGACAGGTCTTACCTAAGGTTTCATATTGACCCTCTTCTGCATTAAATCCTATCTCATGGCTCTGACTACCAGTGATTCAAATCTCTTAACTTCTCTCTTGGGATTTTTTTACACTCTGGATATCCAAAAGGTACCTCAAATACATCTGTTCAAACCTTAAATTCTGACTTCTCATTTTCATCAAAACTTTCTAGTATTAGAAATCTCAGTCATCTTTTAACTCTTAACCCTTAATGTTCTTTGTTCAATCAATTACCAAGTCCTCCTGATTCTCCTCTGATGTGCTTCTTGAATCCATTTCATTTCCCCCATTCTGTCTAATTCAGATGAACCATCTCCTCCTGGGACTACCACCTCAGCCTCTTAAGTGGTCTCCCACTCCATTCCAGTCTCCACACCGCCACCACAATCCTCTCTCATAGATCTGATTAAGTCACTCTCTTTGATAAGTACTTATAGGAGAAACCAAATTTCTTTGGAGCTTTTATTTTTCATTTCTATCACATGGATATTCTTATAAATATTTCAAATAATAAAAAATATATAGTTAGTTGTATATATTTTTTTTCATCAAGCAGAAAGGTGGAAAACTGGGATATGTATTCATCCATCTTTGTATTCCCCACAGACTTGTTCCCTTAATAGTAATACATAATTTGGTGAATGATTACAGAACTGAAACTGCTGCTGTGCCATACTGGCACTTCTCAGTGGACCTCAAGATGCATGCATATGTGTGCGTGCTTAGTTGTGAGTGACTCTTTGTGACCCTATGGACTATAGGTGCCAGGCTCTTTGTCCATGGGGTTCTCCAGGCAAGAACACTGGAGTGGACTGCCATCTCCTTCTCCAGGGGATCTTCCGACCCAGGGATCTAACCAGGGTCTCGTGCAACTCCTGCTTCGGCAGGTGGATTCTTTCACCACTGAGCCACATGGTCCTGCACAAACAATGGTCTGTGGGCCAGATCTGGCCTGCTGCTTGTTACTTTTGTAAATAAAACTGAAAAACAGTCATGCCCATTTATTTATGATTCTATAGCTGCTTTTGTGTTCCAACAGCAGAGCTGAGCAGCTTGGACAGTTGGGCCAGCAAAGATGAAGATATAATCTGGCCCTTCACAGGAAGTTTGCACACTCTTATACTAGAAGATTAATATGCACCAATTTTAATTTAAAGTGAATAACTCAGTCACTAATACAATGCTTTATATTCTATAAGTCTGATGATGGGAGCAACTAACATGAGATGAGAAATCTAAAGCAGTCATTTGGCCATAGGATATTCAAGATTTGGTCTGGGAAAGATCTTCTGCCCCCTGGATCACTAAAGTATGGAAGATGCTTAACGAAGCTAAAAATATCTCATAAAAATCTACCAGCTGGAGAGAGAACTTTCCCTGATTTACTTCACTCCAGCCAAGCTGAGCAAACTTGCCTCAATTACACTAAGGTTTGGTTTGTCCTCACTTAAGAGCTGGCTGCGGAGAAGGCAATGGCACCCCACTCCAGTACTCTTGCCTGGAAAATCCCACGGACCGAGGAGCCTGGTAGGCTGCAGTCCATGGGGTCGCTAAGAGTCGGACACGACTGAGCGACTTCTCTTTCACTTTTCACTTTCATGCACTGGAGAAGGAAATGGCAACCCACTCCAGTGTTCTTGCCTGGAGAATCCCAGGGACGGGGAAGCCTGGTGGGCTGCCGTCTGTGGGGTCACACAGAGTCGGACACGACTGAAGTGACTTAGCAGCAGCAGCAAGAGCTGGCTGTGTTCTTTCTAGAGGGTGCTCTTTCCCCAAATATCTACATGGTAGACTCCTTCATGTAATTCAGTTTTGTTTAAATGTCACCTTTTCCATCTGAAACCCATCGTCTCTTTTACCTTCTCTACCTGCCCACTTTGTCTTCACAGTCCTTACTATTTTCTAGTTCTATTATTTGTTTGCTTGTTTACTGTCTATCTCTCATCCAAAAGAAGGTGAATGTCATGAGGGTGGTGACTTGTGTATTTACTGCATTCACTGTGTCCTTTGTGTTGGGGACACTGTAGGTGATCACTAATTACTTGTTTAGAGAGGAGAAATGGCTTAAGAGGGGACGAATTTATTATGTTTACTGAAATATTTTTTTCTTCTTCAAAATAGTTTCCTCCTTTCAGTTTTAGAGGAAAGGAGGGAGGAAACATGTTCTTGACTCCTCCTCCCACCTGCACATAGCAGTATCATCTTCCTGCTAGAATATTTCAGAGTATCTATCAGTGAGCCGAGAAGGGCTTCAAATTCATTAGGTGGGTCAAACATTAAATCAAGATCTACCACTTGTTTCTCCATTTCTCCTCCTTACTTCCATTTGTCCTGAAACTCAGTGTTGGCCAAGGGTGAGGAGGACTGAGAGCCACTGAGCAGGCTTGGTTTGTGCCTTTAATTCACTCCATTCCTGTAGAGGAAACTGTGGAGCAAGGGGCTATTCCTCAAGTGGTTGTCTGGTGCCTTCCTCTAGAGCAAAAGTACTTTTAGCTTCACAGGTTAAATATGAAAATGACACTTGGCCAAAAGGAAGAGCACTTTAGAATTTCTACAGTCCAACTAATATAGGTCATTATTTCTGTGTATTTCTGGGTGGTTATTACTGCTCTTGAATGGGGTGTGTTCTTACTCTTTTTAGGTCAATGAAAGTAACAGAGTGTAGCTGCAAAGCTATACTCCCTTTCAGTCTCCTCCCATTAAGTTAAAAGATCTAAGAAAACAGACTCAAGATCATTTCCTAATGTAGTGATTTGGACCCTTTACACAAGATAGTTAATAAACTACCTCCATTACCTTGAAGGAGGGAGATTCTTTACCTCTGTGTGTGTGGCATGTTGCAATGGTTAATATGCTTTAAATGCTGGACATTGTTTCTTACATAGAATGTAAATGGCCTCTGCAGAATATGGAGGTGGTGGGGGGGCGTGGGAGGGAGAGGCAGCACTTAAAGGTTATTCCTTCACATGCTTGAAAATGGTTCTCAATTAATTCCAAGTCTTCTTATCATTTCCTAATAGATGCCATCTAACTGCTCCTTATTCAGACTGGTGTTCTTCCCTATATCCCTAATTCTAGCTTCTCATTTTCCTAAAATGCGATGCACCAGAATATACTGTTCAAATTCATTACTTCACAACAAACATACATTTTCAGAGAAAGATATCATGATGTAAAATCTTTCACTTCTAAGTTATCTTTGAAGTAAAACCTCAGAATCTTATAAATCCTCTCCCTTTTTTGTTAAATTGAGTCCCCAGCCTCCTCCTTTCAATACTTTAAAGGATTAGCATATACATCTGTATATATTATATAAAATTTAAAGGGACTCAAACCTCTGTTCCAGTCCAACAACTTCTAATAGTGAATATCAAAGGAAACAATAACTAGGCCCAAATAACTACTCTACTTAAATAAAATAGTAATATAGCATAGTTGGTATTTAACAGTGTGCTTTATACAGGAAATACCTTTAAAATAACCAATAGAAAATGTGACTGGCAGTGAGTAAAAACAGAAGATTTTTATGTTTCCATTTATTTCCTTTGTGTACTTTTAAAGATAAATAAAAACCTCTACAGGTGACATGAAAAGGATAGTTTACCACAAATAGTCTTTATGTTGGAGAATATAATTTGACAAAAATGACATAATCTGCAAATGTATAAATCACAAACAAGCCAGGAAACTTCTCATGAGAACTCCACTGATTCAAATCTCTATTCTGAAGAGAAAGGCCGCCTTCTATAACTAGTTCTTTACCATATGGTCAATGGCATGACAACAAAGGCAAAAAAAAGTGAAGTGTCAAACTGCATCTTATTGATAAGACCTTTATTTAGCTGACTGCTCCACATATGCTACACATCAAAAGGAGAGTCTGAAGTGAGGTTAGGACAGGTACCCTCTATTTGTTATTACTGAGCTATCAAACAACATCTGGTTAACAGGAATTATTATATACAGAATTGGGAAGAGTTTCAAAGTTTGATAACTGAAACAAGAGATTTTTAATTAAAAGTGGCCTTTTTATAAATCCTTATATCCAAGGATTTAGAGCTATACAAACTCTTGATTAAGCCTCAGAAGAAAGTTGTCTATGACTGTGAGTCACTGGTTTCTTTTGTATCAACAGAGAAAGCTATATGAAGAATTAAAGTTGTAGTTTACTGAACAAGTGGAGGAAAACAATTGATGGGACTCAAGGTTATCCATCTCTGATAGTGCATTAAAAACCAGTAATTAACTTGGAATTTTAAATGGCCTTCCTAGTGTGGCTGTATTGCTTTGCTTACTGCACATTACCACTGGGGAGCATACGATGCAGCTCTTGCAATACCAGAAATCGCAGCATGGTCTGATTGATCCTTTCCTGAATAATCTGGGTGATACGTGTGAAGATCACATCAGGCATTTATCTTAAATGAAATAGCACAGACATCCCTTAACCTGACCATCAACACTAAGAAGCAGTAACTCTTAGATGAGTTTCCTAAACTTGCAGAATCAAGCTGGTAGGCTGTTGTAAAATGACACTGAACACCACTCCTCATATTCAGTATAATCTTAAGTGAAAAAAATGCTGTGAGAATGTCTATGTGCATAAATGCCACCAGAAAGCGTGCTTCTCTACGGTTTGGGGTTGGAGGAAGGGACAGGAAGTGAAAAGCCACTTTTCTGTATTATCAGATTTGAGAAATTACTAGGTTCATACAGAGTTCTGTTGCAGTAGGGAAACCTGTTCTGCTGATTACCACACATAAAGGTGATGAATATGCAGAGACTGCCAAAAGAATGCTGGGCTTAAAAGAAAATTTTTGACACTCTGATCTCATCCTTCAGAAGTTAGGGCTGGGAAGGAGAAGGTAAGAGGGATATTTCTGTTAAAAGGAAGTACCTTCAATATTTACATGGACAACACTATGCCTGTTACTTTACCAATGCAAACAGAATAGGTATTACAGAACCTGACATTTCAGGGGCTTAGAATCAAACAAAACCAAACGTCTTTTGGGACAGATGAGGCATCTTTATTAACACTGGCCTGAGTAAGTGAGAAATCTAAAGCATGAGGTTTAACTGCACAGTCTTCTTTGATGAGGCTACACCACTTAGTTTCTTCACATGTGACCTATCCAGCTGGTTTCCTTTTGACAGCTGAGGTGGGCAGGGTACAGGATTCATCCAGGGTCACGCTGGTTAAGAGCAGTGCTGACAGTGGACACCTTTTATCCGAGAGGCGTCTTGCTCGTCTGTCAAGTCTGGATGCTCCTTCCTGTACTGCAGCAACAGTCCTCACTTTGCCCTTACTATGTCTTCTGTAAGAAAATGAGGTGGGAGTTTCCCTCCTTCTCTACATGAACAAGTGCTAAATGATAAAGGATGACCTCTGTCTGTGAAAACATACACTCAAAACTGAAACAAAGGAGAGCTGTGACCAGTAACCCAATGGGTCAAAATGTCATCTATTTTCAGCAAATTGAGGGCTCACACAAACCCAAGGCATTTTACAAAACATCTCTTTCACATATTAAAAACTTTTTTTTAGTATAAACTTTCAAAAAGGATATCATCTGTATGTTCAGGGCTCATATTTAACATAACTCTTTTTCTACCTTGAGTGTTTCTTACTGGGGAGAAGGTAGATGATTATTCAACTCTGTCACTGATTTCTCTAAAAACATTTGTCTAATCTGTGACCCTCAGCCTCCTCCTTGAAGTAACACAATGGCCCCAGGGGCAAAGGGAAAGAACAACAAAAAAAGTCAGCCTATGGAAGAGCTTTTCTTTTTCCATAAAATAACATGGACTGGGCCATGTGCAGAGGTAACTCCTTCATGGCACTTCCCTAAGCTGCTCTGGATGTTGTTTTTAAGTAGCTACTCTGGATGTTGTTTTTAAGTAAACAGTTTACTTAAAAACAACATCCAGAGCTTCCCTGGTGGCTCAGAGGGTAAAGCATCTGCCTGCAATGTGGGAGACATGGGTTCAATCCCTGGGTGGGAAAGATCCCCTGGAGAAGGAAATGGCAACCCACTCCAGTATTCTTGCCTGGAAAACCCGATGGACGGAGAAGCCTGGTGGGCCACAGTCCATGAAGTCACGAAGGGTTGGACACGACTGGGCAACTTTACTTTCTTTCACTTTCAAACATGGTTTTACTCTTGTTTGACAAGGAAACAAATGACAAGCAGTCAGAGCTCAGTTTAAAATTCAGATACTTTAAAATGGGTGGCTTTCTAAATTAGAGCAAGTGAATTAGTGAAGAGTGCCAGTTTTTTTCCCCAGCTATTCCTTCTGTGGCAGGATCTCAGCCACTGAGTCAAACATAAGCAGCTACAGTGATTTCCAAATTTATAAAAAGAAACTTTTCTTTATGAAACTAACTTGTTGATCTTCCACCTTTCTGTGAAGTTACACCAAGTGTTAACTCCAAAGTGAGGCACAAGTGACTTTCTTAAGGTCACGTAGTTAGTAAGAGATGAGCAAATAAGCCCCAAAAGTACTCCCACAGGTCTACACTTCTAACCACCATACCACACAAGCTCACATGTCTGATTCATTTTAAGAACTGAGTAGACTTTATGATTTCAAAGGCCCACTTGTCTATGCTCTTCAAATAATTTTTGAAATCTGTCATTACAAAATAAAACATGCTAATGAAAACAGACAATTCTATTGTTTCTAATTAATTCATCCTTTCGCCAAAAAGCATCTTCCAACATCATTAACTATTGAAGACTTTAGAAGAAACCTTGGCAATGCCTCTAAGCAACTAAATCCTGGCAGATACAGCTAAATTAACTGATTTAGCATATCTTTATCTAGTACACTAATAACTGCACTAGGACAGTGGTTGTCAATTTTGTCTGTACAAATTACAATCACTTGGGGAACTTAAAAATATATGTCCAGGCTCAATCCTAGACCATTCAATTAAAATCTTTGAATCAGATATTATACATTATATACACACACACAGAGGGATTCCCTGGTGGCTCAGATGGTAAAGAGTCTGCCTGCAATGTGGGAGACCTGGGTTTGATCCCTGGGTTGGGATGATCCACTGGAGAAGGAAATGGCAACCCACTCCAGTATTCTTGCCTGGAGAATCCCATGGATGAAGGAGCCTGGCAGGCTACAGTCCATGGGGTGGCAAACAGTTGGACACCACTGAGCGACTTCTTTCTTTCTATACATATACATATGTGTATGTGTATATATGTGTGTGTGTGTATATATATATACAAAGTAATTTTTATTTTTTTGGCTATGCCATGAGGCTTGCAGGATATTAGTTCCCCAAGCAGGGATTAAACCTACACCCACAGTAGTGAAAGTGTGGGGTCCTAGCGACTTTACCATCAGGGAATTCCCAAGTATTAGTAATTTTTAAACACTTTCTATGTGATTCTAATGGACAACCAGTGTTTAGAACCAAGCACAAGCTGGAATCAAGATTGCCGGCAGAAATATCAATAACCTCAGATATGCAGATGACACCACTCTTATGGCAGAAAGTGAAGAGGAACTAAAAAGCCTCTTGATGAAAGTGAAAGAGGAGAGTGAAAAAGTTGGCTTAAAGCTCAACATTCAGAAAATGAAGATCATGGCATCTGGTCCCATCACTTCATGGCAAATAGATGGGGAAACAGTGGAAACAGTGGCAGATTTTATTTTGGGGGGCTCCAAAATCACTGCAGATGGTGACTACAGCCATGAAATTAAAAGACGCTTACTCCTTGGAAGGCAAGTTATGACCAACCTAGATGGTATACTGAAAAGCAGAGATATTACTTTGCCAACCAAGGTCCGTCTAGTCAAGGCTATGGTTTTTGCAGTGGTCATGTATGGATGTGAGAGTTGTACTGTGAAGAAGGCTGAGCACCGAAGAATTGATGCTTTTGAACTGTGGTGTTGGAGAAGACTCTTGAGAGTCCCTTGGACTGCAAGGAGATCCAACCAGTCCATCCTATAGGAGATCAGTCCTGGGTGTTCTTTGGAAGGACTGATGCTAAAGCTGAAACTCCAATACTTGGCCACCTGATGCAAAGAGCTGACTCATTGGAAAAAACTCTGATGCTGGGAGGGATTGTGGGCAGGAGGAGAAGGGGACAACAGAGGATGAGATGGCTGGATGGCATCACCGACTCGACGGACATGAGTGAACTCCGGGAGTTGGTGATGGACAGGGAGGCCTGGCATGCTGTGATTCACGGGGTCACAGAGAGTCGGACACAACTGAGTGACTGAACTGAACTGAGCAGTTCTGATCATTTGTTATACTTGTTATCTACACTGCTGGAAGAAAATGAATAGCAAAGAAAATGAGATCTTTATATAGATACCTCTACCAAAGCAGAAGATAATACAGTCCAAAAGAAGGGTCTCACCTATAGCAATTTTAAAAAGGAAGATATTATTTGTACCTCTGTGGGGTTAAGAAAGACTTCTAAGGAGGTAGTGACATTAGAAGTGGGTCTTGAAGGCTAGGACAAGCGAACATGAAAAGGAAAGGCATTTTCAGCACAGGCCACAATGATACAAGCTAACAGAGAACACAAGGACACAAAAGAGAAATAAGTTGGGTAAGCAGGTTGGGGCTATATTAGGAGGGCTTTGAATCTCAAGCAAAATCACATGATAGGAAATGGGGGTGTCACTAGGTTTCTGAACAAAGGCCTGTCCTGATCAGAATTAAGCTTTAATGAGATTATTTCTGTAGCTAGAGAAAGGATGGGCTAGTTTGAGGGAAGAGACATTTGGCTAGAGACCTGTTTAAGAAGGTTATGATTGCAGCAGTCTAGGCAAGTAATGAAAGCCTGATGTGGGTTGGTAGCAATGGGAAGGGAGAAAAACAAGGAAGGATTTTGCAATTGATTAGATATGGGAGATAAGGGCAAGAGAAGCACCAAAGCCAACTTCAGACTTCAATTCTGGGTAATTAGGAAGAGATCACCTAAATCTCAGATTTGAGAGAGTGAATTGCTTTGAAAGTGAAAGTGAAGTCGCTCAGTCGTGTCTGACTCTTTGTGACCCCATGGAGCCTACCAGGCTCCTCCATCTGTGGGATTCTCCAGGCAAGAGTACTGGAGTGGGTTGCCATTTCCTTCTCCAGGAGATCTTCCCAACCCAGGGATCGAACCCAGGTCTCCCACATTACAGCCAGATGCTTTACCATCTGAGCCATCCAAATGGAGATCTCCCTTCCCACAAATAAAATTTTGGTTTGCAACCTAGGAGAGATATCAGAACTGAAGATACAACTTTTGGGGAGGGACAAAAGAAACATTTCATTAGGACAACCAATTTTATTCCTAAGATGTCTCCTTTACCGGTTACCAATTATAACTGTCCTGATTTCTTGAACTAACCTTTCACCAGCACACTTCAGAATCTCTTGCATCCTTGTCTTAACTTTCCTATTCATCAAAACTACAGCCTGAGATCAGTGCTACATACTTGCTTTCTCCACACCTACAACAGGATGGCTGACAAGTACTGGAGGGCAGGAGTGTGGGAGGAAGAAGGGAACTTCAAAAACTGATACCACTACAAACCCATGATCTCTGGCCTCCTTTGGGTTATTTGTCAGTTTTCTCTGGCACTTGGTTAGGTCCTTTTCTGGATACTCTCAATGACTGTAACCACTTTCTTTCACACCCTACTCAACCATCATGTCTTTAGTTTTAGAACCCAACATCATACTCATTAGAAACATCAACCTCATTGGAAAATGAAATTATCAGTCATGATTTTAAAATCTCCCTTCTACTTACAAACTTACCTATAGCCACACTTGTTGTTTAGTCACTAAGTCCTGTCCAACTCTTTTGTGAGCCCATGGACTGCAGCCCACCAGGCTCCTCTGTCCATGGGATTTATTCTTATTTTCTTCCAGCCTCAGAAGATTGTATTTCTCTATTTGACCATGATCTCACTTCTTTGATTATGGGGTTCCCAGGCAGCACTAGTGGTATAAAGAACCCACCTGCCAATGCAGGAGACATGAGAGACAAGGGTTTGTTTCCTGGGTCAGGAAGATCCCCTAGAGGAGGGCATGGCAATCCACTTCAGTATTCCTGCCTGGAGAATCCCATGGACAGAGGAGCCTGGTGGACCACAGTCCACAGGGTTGCAAAGATTTGGACACAACTGAAGTGACTTAGTGCATACTATTATATAAGCTTCCCTGGTGGCTCAGACCGTAAAGAATCTGCTTGCAATGCAGAAGACCTAGGTTTGATCCCTGGGTCGGGAAGATCCCCTGGAGATGGGAATGGCTAGCACTCCAGTATTCTTGTCTGGAGAATTCCATGGACAGAGGAGCCTGGTGGGCTACCGTTCATGGGGTCACAAAGAGTCAGACACGACTGAGCAACCAACACTTTCACTTCTTTGTCTCTTCTGGGACCCTGTTCCACCATTATGTCTACCCCCCAACTCTGCCCTCAGCTTCAGATTCTTATTGTTAAAATTCTTCTCTGTACCCTACAAACATATTTCAGTATTTTACCCAAAACAGACTGTAACCGTTCAATTTCTTTCCTACTCTTATCATCAATTTTCTCAAATAGAAATCTATATTTGCTAACTCTACTTCCTCTTGTTAACCTGTGATACTGAGTTTCATACAATTCTTCAAAATTACACAAAGGTTTTTCCTTTTCAAATGTGTATTTTCTTTCCCTTTGGGGAAAGAATACATAACTTTATTTCTACTTTCAATGTGTTAATGTATCTCTCAATCAATAATATGAGCTGTAGAGGGTTAGTGGCATTTAGTTTTAGGCAGTTTGAGGAATTTTGGAGCATGCGAAAAGTTGTGTGAGTTAGTGTTTTGGATGAACAACATAATTCTCTGCACTGAAACCACAGGAATATGTGGCAGCTACTTTATTCTTATGAAACATTTTTGCAGTGTAGCTGATTTTTCATGCACTGCAATGGAAAAACTACACGTGACAAACAGCATCATAACGTGGAGAACTGAAAAACTCATTAGAAAGAAAATCAGTAAATAAAACTGTACAATTTTCACCTCCACAGAAATTATGGGTGTTCAAGCAGTTTGTAGCAGTTTCCTGAGTACTTTTGCTCCAATGTAATTTTCAGTATTAAGCTTTACGTATTTTGATATGTCTTGTCTTTTAAGGCACAGTATACCCTGAGCTTAAAAAGCAGACATTACTTTGCCAACAAAGGTCTGTTTAGTCAAAGCTATGGTTTTTCCAGTAGTCATGTATGGATGTGAGAGTTGGACCATAAAGAAAGCTGAGCGCCGAAGAATTGATGCTTTTGAACTGCGGTGTTGGAGAAGACTCTTGAGAGTCTCTTGGACAGCAAGGAGATCAAACCAGTCAATCCTAAAGGAAATCAGTACTGAGTCATTGGAAGGACTGATGCTAAAGCTGAAGCTCCAATACTCGGGCTACCTGATGTGAAGAACTGATTCTCTGGAAAAGACCGAAGACAGGAGGAGAAGGGGACGACAGAGGATGAGATGGCTGCATGGCATTACTGACTTGATGGCCATGAGTTTAAGCAAGCTCCAGGAGTTGGTGATGGACAGGGAAGCCTGGCATGCTACAGTCCACAGGTTCGCAAAGAGTCAGACACAACTGAGCGACTGAACTGAACTGATAACCCGAGCTGTACCAGCATGACAAAGAGAAACTCATACTGCTCACTGAAAATGGGACTACACAAATAGCAATAGTGAGAACTAGAAAATAGTAATTTGCCTTTTACCCTTTGGTCTTTATAATCTGTTCTAAAACTTTGCAAAAATACCAATATTTAAACTAGGAATAAATCAGAAGCATTTTAATTTTGCCTGCAAGAATATGACTTTACTGTTATTGTTAACTAGAACTATCAGAATGAGAAAAGTCAGAGGCAGGAAGAATATTAAAAAGGTGTTAAGTCTCTATAATACACAACCTAAACGGAAGTGTTTAAAGACAACAGAGAAAAAATACCTTGGGAAATTAGGTTTCTTGAATTTAAGAAGCACTCAATACACCTGGGAATGAAATTTTTTCCCCTTATAATTTTCATGCAAGTTTGTAAGACTAGTTAATAAAAATATATTCTGTAAGACTAGTTAAAGAAGAGTCTGCCTCTAGAGTGAATTTTTCCATTAAGATCCATTAATATTTGATAAATGCTTCCAATTCAACGAACAAATACCAACATGTAAAACATTTGAAGAATTCTCCAGAAGTGTGTCTGTGATGCATCAGATAAATAAAAGATTTAGTGCTATATCTACATACTTGGTGACTAACTGCTCTATAAGCAATTCTTCTATTTATCAGTCCATAGGAGAACATGAAAGACCAAGTCCATCGAAATCAGAGAAAAGCAATATTCGAAGTATAAAGTATTTAAATCAAAGACATTAAAAATTAAAATGCTTACTAATTTTATAATTGTATGAGTTAAAAGATAATCTCCCAGTCAGATGTCTAGTTTTGTTTTTCATTAATTTTTTAAAAGGTTTTATAAATATCTATTTGCAAAAAAGCTATGCTAGGTTTAGTTAAAAGTAGCAACTGTTTTTAGGCTATTTACATCCTATCAGACAATATTCATCCTGGAAAATATGAATCATTACCAAGACAAAGGTTACAGTCCTTCTTTTAACTCATGATAGTAAGCAACTATTTTCATTTTTTCCTGTGCAATTTTACCAGTGCTACCGATTCTGTTTTGAAGTTCATAATATCAACAATAATTTAATCAAGTTTTCCCTGTCCATTCATTCATTTGATTTATTCCACAAATACTAACTCAGTGTTTACTAAGTGCTAGACTGAGTGTTTGGCTCTAGGGAGACAAAAGTAATCCAGATAATGTGCTTGGTTGCATGGAGATTTGGAGAAGGAAATGGCAACCCACTCCAGTTTTCTTGCCTGGAGAATCCCAGGGACGAGGAGCCTGGTGAGCTACCATCTATGGGGTCGCACAGAGTCGGATACGACTGAAGCAACTTAGCAGCAGCAGCAGCAGCATGAAGATTGTTTTGGTAAGAAAACAGTTTCAAATCTGCCTCACTTACTGTAGTCATCTTTACTGGTTTAGTGTTGTTTATACATTGTCCAAACACAATTTTTGGATGACTGGAAAGTCTCTTATTCTTATGTAGAAACTGTGTTTATTTTTTGGTGAAGTATGTGTATGTCCCTAAGACTGACTTGTGGATTATAAAAGACAAGAAGGCAGAGAAGCTAAAAAAGCACAAAAAAATTGAAAGAAAAAAGAAAGTTAGACACCAGAATCAAACACAGTGGCTGTATAGATCAAACTTAGAAATGCTGCCCTAAGTTAATTTTCCTAAAGCATATTGCTAACCTATAGTGGAGGGGGATAAGAATAAACTACAACAAGTAATGAAATGATAATAAGATGGGTTTTTGGAAGAAGTAATATACAAGATTTGGTTCATTCACTTCTGAAATTAAGTACAAGAGGCAAAATGTTACCAAACAACACTGACATTCAAGGCAAGGAGAAACATGAGGAGGAAAGCAGGAAAGATGAAAAAACTGGGAATGTCCTCAAAGATATATCTGGCTATTACTTTTAGGAAAAGTAATATTTGCCTATTACTTCATCAGTGTAAGAATTCTTCATCAGTTACATTGTTTTTTCAATACTCCCAATCCTGCCTGTCTGACATCTCCTCCTCTGTTGCCAAATGCTCAAGCCTCCATTATTCTGAAAAGTGTTCTGAAGATTTACCATATCCTACTGGATTATAATCCCTCTCCCCTTTCCTCTTATGCCAACCATATGAAGAGTGGTCAACGTTTGCTGTGTCTAGTATCTTTACAACTGTCTACTAGCTCAGCCCTTGCAATCGGGTCTCAATCATCATTCTATGTAAACTGCTTCCTGGAAGATCACCCACAACCACAACTGACCAAACCATAGTGTTTATTCAGTCCTTGTCTTTGTTCAGCAAAGGATAACTGCTTGATTTTTCAGGAAGGTAGTTACCACCTCTTTCTTGAACCTCAAACCCAGTTTGGATTCCTTGTCAGTCTTCTAAGGAACACTGGGCAGTGGAAAGGGCACATATTTTGAAATCGAAATCCCAGATGTGACCTTGGACAAAGAGCTTGTCTTCCTAGTCCCTTTCTTTTCTCTGGAAGTGGGACACCACCACTGACCTCACTGAATTGTGAGGATCAAATAAATCATGTAAAGAATCTAGCATGATTACACACAGCTGGTGTTCAAAAAACTATTTGTTCTTTCCCCTTTCTGCTTTCTTCTGTATTGCTCAGGCAGCCTTGGCATAGATGCAGCTCTGTTTCACTGCATTTAATACTCTCAACCAGGCCTCTCACTCATCTCAATAATGACTATAATTTTTCTCACCATTTGGTAGCTTCTAGTCCACCTTTTCAACTGCCTTAACCCTAAGTCTTTTAAATATGTTGTCTAGGTTTGTCATAGCTTTCCCTCCACGGAGCAAGTGCCTTTTTATTTTTGCAGCTGCAGTCACCGTCTGCAGTGATTTTGGAGCCCAAGAAGATAACATGTCACTGTTTTCTTTTCCCCCCATCTATTTGCCATGAAGTGATGGGACCAGATGCCATGATCTTTGTTTTTCAAATATTGAGTTTTAAGCCGGCTTTTTCACTCTCCTCTTTGGCCCTCATCAAGAGGCTCTTTAGTTCCTCTTCACTTTCTGCCATTGGAATTGGTATCATTTGCATATCTGACGTTGTTGATATTTCTCCTGGCAATCTTGATTCCAGCTTGTGATTCATTCAGCCTGGCATTTCACATGATGTACTCTGCACAGTAGTAAGCAGGGTGACAGGATACAGCCTGTATGTACTCCTTTCCCAGTTTTGAACCAGTCCATTGTTCTATGTCTGGTTCTAACTGTTGCTTCTTACTTGCATACACGTTTACCAGGAGGCAGATAAGGTGGTCTGGTATTCCTGTCTCTCTAATTTTCATTTGTTGTGATCTACGTAGTCAAAGGGATTTCCCTGGTGGCAAAGATGGTAAAATGTCTGCCTGCAATGTAGGATACCTGGGTTCGATCCCTGGGTCGGAAAAATCCCCTGGAGAAGGAAATGGCAACCCACTCCAGTACTCTTGCCTGGAAAATTCCATGGACGGAGGATCCTGGTAGGATACAGTCCATGAGATCGCAAAGAGTCGGACACGACTGAGTGACTTCACTTGACACAGTCAAAGACTTTATTTAGTGCAGTCAACAAAGCAGAAGTAGATTTTTTTCTCGAATTCCCTTGCTTTTTCCATGATCCAACAGATGTTGGCAATTTGGTCTCTGGTTTCTTTGATCTTGTAAGTCTAGCTTGAAGATCAGGAAGTTCTCAGTCCACTGTTGAAGCCTAGCTTGAAGGATTTCAAGCATAACCTTGCTGGCATGTGAAATGGGTATAACTGTGTGGTAGTTTGAACATTCCTTGGCATTGCCTTTCTTTGGGATTGAAATGAAAACTAACCTTTTTCCAATCCTGTGGCCACTGCTGAGTTTTCCAAATTTGCTGGCATATTGAATACATCACTGTTAACAGCATCACCTTTTAGGATTTGAAACAGCTCAGCTTGGAATTCCATCACCTCCACTAACTTTGTTTGTAGTAATGCTTCCTAAGGCCCACGTGACTTCACAGTCTAGGATGTCTGGCTCTAGGTGAGTGACCATAACCATCATAGTTATCTGGATCATTGACCTTTTTTGTACAGTTCTCCTGTGTATTCTTGCCACCTCTTTTTAATTTTTTCTGCTTCTGTCAGGTCCTTGCCAGTTCAGTCCTTTATTATGCCCATCTTTCATGAAATGTTCCTTGGTCTCTCCAATTTTCTCGAATAGACCTCTAGTCTTTCCCATTCGAATGTTTTCCTCTGTTTCTTTGCATTGTTCACTTACCATTTTCTCATCTCTCCTTGCTATTCTCCGGAACTCTGCATTCAGTTGGGAGGTGTATCTTTCCCTTTCTCGTTTGCCTTTAGCTTCTCTTCTCAGCTATTTGTAAGGCCTCCTAGGACAACTATTTCACCTTTTTGCATTTTTTTTTCTTGGGGATGGCTGTGGTCACTGCCTCCCTGTACAGCGTTATGAACCTCTGTTCATAGTTCTTCAGGCACTCTGACTACCAGATCTAGTCCCTTGAATCTATTTGTCACTCCACTGTATAATCAATCGTAAGGGATTTGATTTAGGTTATACCTGAATGGTCTAGTGGTTTTCCCTACTTTCTTCAATTTAAGCCTGAATTTTGCATTAAGAAACTCATGATCTGAGCCACAGTCAACAGACTGTATAGAGCTTCTCCATCTTTGGCTGCAAAGTACATAATCAGTCTGACTTTGGTACTGACTGTCTGGTGATGTCCATGTGTAGAGTCGTCTTTTAAAAATTTTTTTAAATTTATTTTTTAATTGAAGGATAATTACTTTACACAGAGTCATCTCTTGTGTTGCTGGAAGAGGGTGTTTGCTATGACCAGTGTGTTCTCTTGGCATAACTCTGTTAGCCTTTGCCCTGCTTCATTTTACACAAACCTAGACAGTATATTAAAAAGCAGAGATATCATTTTGTTAATAAAGGTCTGTATAGTCAAAGCTATGGTTTTTCCAGTAGTCATGTATGGATGTGAGAGTTGGACCACAGATAAGGCTGAGTGCCAAAGAACTGATGCTTTCGCATTCTGGTGCTGGAGAAGCCTCTTAAGAGTCCCTTGGACTGCAACAAAATCAAACCAGTCAATCCTGAAGGAAATCAACCCTGAATATTCACTGGAATGACTGATGCTGAGGCTCCAATACTTTGGCCACCTGATGTAAAAAGCTAACTCACTGGAAAAGACCCTGATGCAGGGGAAGATTAAAGGTAGGAGGAGAAGAGGGCAACAGAGGATGGGATGTTTGGATGGTATCACCAACTCAATGGACATGAGTTTGAGCAAACTCCAGGAGATGGTGAAGGACAGGGAAACCTGCCATGCTGCAGTCCTGGGGTTGCAACAAGTCAGACACGACTTAACAACTGGACAATAACCACCACCTTAAATATGCCTGAATAGGAATAGTCTCAGTGCTTGGAGAACAAGTTAAATCAAATCTAATAACTCCTTCAATTAGTTCCTCATACTCTCTTCTCTAAAAGAACCAGTATCTTTCCCAGTTATCTGTCCTAATTTTGTGAAATCATATTTGTCCCCCCTTTATCTCCATTGCTAAACTTTGTATCTGGAGCTGTAATGTCTCTCATCTGTGTCTCTCATTTCATTTTCATTGTAATCGTTTTATTTCACTGACTCAGTGTTCTTTGGTTAACTAGGCTGTTACTAGTGGAGGACTTGAGAAAATCAATTTCATAAATGCTGTGGGCAAGAACCAGAATGCAAGGAATCAGTGCAAAGCACTGGAATCACTGACAGCAGACTAGCTCCTTCAAGAAGTTCGGAAGTGAAAGGATGACAGTCTGGGAAGCTCAGCAAGGTTATGGAGAAAGGATATGTATTTTTTCTTTTCTGTTTTTTAAACTTTAAAAAATGAATAAGCAGTTGTAGGCAGAAAGGAAGCATTTGGGAGGCAGGAAGAAAAGAGTCAACCAAAAGCCAGAAATGATTGCTTCCTAATAATTCATTCTTTTATTCGCCGTTAGGTGTTTATTTTAAATCTGTGATGCTGAAGTGCAGGGCATGTAATGGTGCATAAAATCAGACATAGAACCTGCCCCTAAAATCTTCAAGTTTTTTTTTTTTTGGCTGTGCATGTAGGATATCAGTTCCCTGACCAGGGATCTAACTCACACATCCCCTGCATTGCAAGTGGGGAGTCTTAATACTGGACTGCCAGGGAAGTCCTAAAATCTTCAAGTTGAGTGAGACAGATATTAATCAAGTAATCATACAATTCAATATAAAACTGAAAACAGGGCAACTGCTATGAAGGATAAGTTCATGGTGTTATGGCCATTATAAAGTGTTTTGATCTACTCAGGGAAGTCCAGGAAACGTTTTTTTGAGGAAGGAACATTTCCTCAAGTTCTGAGAGATGAGGGGGAATTAACCAAAGGAATAGGAGTGGGAAGAACATTCACCTCCTGGGTCCTATGGCGAGAGGAAAGATGATGAGAAGGGCTGGAGTGGCAGGAATGAGGAGAACAAGGCAGGGTGGTATAAGCTGAGGCTGAGCCACAATGAGAGCAAGTGGAAGCCTTGGAGGGGCTGGTGTTAGGTGGAAGACAGGATAGACGCGACTCCAGTAAGACTGATCTTCCTAAAGCACTGGCTTCAGGAAGGTACTCTCTACTCAAAACTGCAGTGACTTTCACTGTCTACTAAAATAAGTTCCCTTGCCGTTAAAGGCTCTATCTCTACAATACACCTAACTTTCCAACCACTCTTTCCAGTTCCAGTTATCTTTACTCGTCACTACATCTCTTCTCTGCTTTTTTCATTATACAGGTACTTTCTAGAATGCTCTCAACCTTTCATCTCTATTTCTTGAAACCCTTTCTCTTTTTGGGACCCATCAAAAATCCCACTTCTGTGAAATCTTTTTTGATCTTCCTAGTAGAGCTATTTTGCTTCTTTGAAGTCCCACGAGTCTGTGTTTCTTTCTTGTCTGTCGTTACCTGTGAACATAGAGTTCTCCCCCTTTCCTCAGCAGTCTTGGAGGGCAGGGTCTTTGTCTCTGTTTAATCTCTGTATTCCCTACAATCTTACTGACAGCAGCTGTTCAATAAACATTTTAAAGTCATATTTCTAATATTTGAAAACATTTCCATTATTGTGTAGATGCCAGCCTCTACACAGATTCACAGTTCTGATGCTGTAGCAAAGTGTGAATCTCATCCTTCCTGGTATAATGTGGGCTCTTCTTATGCTGGTTTTTATGGCAAGATATTAAAAACATGGGAAAAAAAAAGTCCTAACAAACTCTTTAGACTAAAAATCAGGGCAACAGGCAAGGTAGCTTATCAATCCTTTAGCTAACAATCAGATGGTACTATCTGAGATGAAACACAGATACCTAGTTCAAAGAAGTTCTATCAATGAATGGTTGGGATCTTTTCATCAATGAAAGGGGGGGTGGGGAAAGGCATTATTCTAGAACTACTTTATAAAATGTCTAAATGTGATCTGAACAAAGAATTGGAAACAATTTGAAATTTAAAAAATCAACTTACACACCCTACTTTGCCCTTCACCACCCTTAGTATAGTGCTGAGGTACTAAATCACTTCACTGTTCCTTTAGCATCCAGAGTGGCTTCCTCAGCTTTGATGTGGAGAGCAATATAATGTCAGCAAGGTCTACAGTAGACAGAGACTAAAGGAATCTTGGGGGTATTCATCCCATTTACTTACATGAGCACTCTGTAATCTTTCCACAGAAGGAACGGCTAGCAGTATTAATGTATTTCTTGCCACGCTTAAGGACTAAGATACCGAACAAAGCAGTAACACCTGGACAATGTCGCCATGACTATCAGCACAGTTACACTGTTTCCTATGCTAAAATAATCTTCATTGTCTCCTTCAGTAGCCTTTGACATACTGCATTAAAACAGTTTCTTACTTATAAGATGTCATAGTTGAATTCACACTGCTAAGTTAATTTAACCAGGATTTAGTCCCCTCTTATTACTAACAAGACCAAAAAAATGCACAATGAAGTTAAGAAACTTGTGCAAGGCTGAACTGCTAATGCAAGGGAAAAATTAAGATATAATCCAGAATGAGACTGAACTTAGGGTTTTTAAGAACCCTTGCATAGTTAAAGGTGGTCTTTGGGGTAAGGGAATTACATTTACAAAAATATAATAATAATAATTTACATAAATTTCATTTTATCCAAGGCACAAATCTAAAGTCTCATAATTTGAAAAACCAAGAGGCATGTGAGGCTATTACTGTTAAGGACTTCTGAAAGAAGAGCATACCATGAAGAAGTATATTATTATGAACTTTCTATTTCAGAACTACTATCTAGAAAACTGAGATAAAAACTTTGTTATAAAAGACCATGATAGCCAAATAAAATAAAATGTTTTTCTTCTAACAGATGGTTCATGTCCTGATAATGTTTGCATTTAATGCTTTGGGATTACCTATTAATAAGGAAGCAGGGATGCTTTCCATTGATATTTCTAATTCAAAAGAAACAAGTTCTTTGTAGCTCACTTAGTAGTGATATATTACATGTTGGTTTGCTTAAAGGGCTGGGCTATCGTGAGTTTAAACTTTATATCTAAATCCTGTTTGTGACAGCTCTATAGAGCAGCTTTGGAGATGTGTTGAAAACTTTTCTTCATAATTATTGCTATGAAACAATTCTCTCAGAATAGTGGCTACAACTTTTTCAGTGCTCTAAGACAGAAATGGAACCAACCAGCAGTGTCCACAATGATTATCACACTCTTACAGTACAGAACCCTGAGGCTCGGGTTAACAGTGCCCTTAATTAAGCCCCATGCTTCCTGGCCTCCCCTGGCTATGCTCTCAGTGCACTCAGTCAGGCTGTGAAGATGTCAGGAGCAGGGAGGGAGGGAGGCTGACTTCTCAAGTTGAGGTGTGACTGGTAAGGGCCAAGTGCTGCCTGCTACTAACTGTCCCCACTGCTGCTACTGTGCTGCTTGGGAAGGGGAGGCTGCGGAGACATCTTTTTGCTGAAGACCCTTGGTGACTTTAATATGTATTCTGGCCCAAGGTTGGGGACTCTTAGCTACTTATGGATTAAAAACCCAACGTTATAAAATTGCCAAAAATTTGAGGACTTCTGAGGGAAAAAATAAACCATCAGTGAAGAAAGTAGGCTTTGGTTAAAAATTTAAAGAAGTACTATTTTTCCTTTAGAAAATATCTGGGTTCCCACACAGCCTGGAGGCTGAGAATAATGTTACTTCAATTTAAAAATATTATATTTTTCTTATAAGTCAGCCATACGTATAGGGGGCTTAGGAATAATCTAATTATTATTTAATACTCAGTAAATAGGTACTTTACTTAAACTTCACAATGATGTGTGTGTGAAGGGGCTCATTTTGCATATGTAGTAGAAATTCCTAGAACATAAAAAATTGATGTTACAGGTTCATGAAGGTCTAAATTTAATCAGAACAAGCATATTTAAAATTTGAAAAACTACAAACATAAGCCTGGTGGGACTACTGGGTATGAGGCAGTTTAATCTATGGAGTCTTCACAAGTGCCCATGGAAATTTAAAACAGTGCACTTATTGTGGAAGACAGTTTGGCAGTTCCTCAGATAAATAAAGAGTTATCACATGACCCATTAATTCCACTAAGAGAATCAAAAACTTATGTTCTCACAAAATCTTACACACAAATGTTCCTAAGAACCAAAGAATGGAAATAACCCAGATGTCCATTAACTGATAAACGGATAAATAAAATGTGGTATATCCATACAATGGAATATTACTCAGCCATAAAAAGGAACGGAATGCTGTTACATGCTGCAACATGAAGTGAACCCAGAATACATTGAGAAAGAAGCCAGACACAAAAGCCATATATTACACAATTCCATCCCTATGAAATGTTCAGAATAGGTAAATCCAGAGAGACAGCAAGTAGACTAGTGACTGCCAGGGGATGGAGGAAGGGAAAACTGGGACTAAGGTAATGGATATGAAGATAATTTTGGGGATGATGAAGTGTTCTGGAATGAGACAGTGGTGACAGTTGCTGTATACTCACAGCGCACTGCTGTATACTCACACTCACTCACAAAACAGTGAGTATACTAAAAACCAGTGAACTGTACATTTTAAAATAGTGCATTTTGTTATATGAATTATATCTCAATAAAATTCAGTTAAATATAAAATCTGTAATTATAAGGAAACAAAATTATTTCAGTGATCTGCTATTGTGGTCTCAAATACTGAGAACTAAATTGGGAATATTAAGAAAGGCTTTGGAATACTTCTGAGAACCAATAAATTTCTAAGGAATCATATCTTCATTTTTCATGGTGTGCTCACAAATTTCTCTAAGGAAATTAGTGATGGGCGCACTATAAAAAACAATCTGCTGAAGCAAAAAGCTGTAGTCACATCTTTCTATCCATGCCTAGTACCCTAGGGAAGTGGCTCTCCTGAGTGTCTATCTGTATGATGGTTACCTAAAGTGGCTGCCCACGTCCAGTGAAGGCTTTTGTTTAGTGATCATGGTCAAGTTGAGCTTATTTAAATACCATTTCCCAGGACTTACATGCTACTCCCAGAACGACGGGAATACTCAAAGCTTTTAGGGGGAATAAACTATTGCGTGGTCTCTGTCTAGGAAGTGGGCCACAGTTCACTGGAAACAGACAGTTCAGATAAATAAAATGAAAGCAGACATTTTTGGAGATGATCTTGAAAGCTTTCCATTAGAGAACATCAAGGGCATAAAACTAGGAATAGCATATATCCATGTTAGACTACCACAAGTCACTTTCTACCCTCCATTCTTTCTAAGCAGTACAACACAACTAAGTATTTACTTACTTCTTCCTTCATTAGATAACCAAATCATTCCCATGGAACACAATAACACCTCTCTCTAGCTATCCACTAAGACACATTTGACTCCTGTGCTACAGTTAGCTATAGATGATCACATTACATAAGCAGTGGTATTTCTACAAAGGTTCCACATTAAACTCTGGTGAAAAAATGACATTTTAGATACAAGAAGTTATTGAAGAAACTGATTTCCCACTTCTGGCACAAGTGCTGCATATAAAGGAACTCAAGCTAATCGATTTGTTTCTTCATAGCCTCCTGTGCTGTTTCTTTTTGGCTGCCAGACTTGGTCTGGACTATTCTCTAGATTTCTCAGCTTTCCTAACATTTGCATGTTACAGGTTCAAGTATAATGGCAGAGGTCAAAGAAGACTGGGAGGACTAAGACCAAAGGGAAGAGAGGAAGGAGGAAAAGGACTGAGCTGAGGGGGTGTGTCCTACAGCTATAAAATCTCAAAATACCAGTCAAAATCTTCTCAAAGAAACTACTCTGAAAACCATGACCATGATAAACAGTGATTCTTCAGTTTCTGTTTCCCTATACTGAGGACAGATGAGAATATGAGGAATATAAAAACCAATATATGTTATACTATGAGAAGGCATCAGAAAACAAGCACACTTTAGTGTAATTTATTATGCTGCCTCAGACAGTAGAGTCTGCCTGCAGTGCGGGAGACCCAGGTTTGATCCCTGGGTTGGGAAGATACCCTGGAGAAGGAAATGGCAACCCACTCAGGAATTCTTGCCTGGAAAATCCCATGGATGGAGGAGCCTAGCATGCTACAGTCCATGGGGTCGCAAAGAGTCTGACATGTCTGAGTGACTTCACTTATTGTGCTTTCTAATCTGATGTATAAACAACACTGAAATATACAAATACATTAACAAGTTTTACACAATAGCACATTTAGGTACTAAAACATTTACAGGAGACTATATACTTACATACATTTTTATGAAAATCATGCATCAGGACTGTGGAAAGAGCCTAATATCTTTACTAGAGCATACTGATGTGAGAAAATCAGATTCAACTTCATATTATTCAAAATATAATCTGTAATCATAAAGTACTAATAAAGTTTAACAAAGACAAAGTTATTATAGCTAAGAGCTTAAGCAACACCACCAACTACTGGGTTACTTTATTGCAATTCTAATCAGTTATTTAAAAAAAAATTAGTGTTAATCATCACTGTAAGTTCTTCAATGTGTAAGGAGTTCTTGAGAACTTTGTTAATTATAACATTTATTAAATAAAAATGTGAGTAGCAAAGGCATATTAATTCCTTCATTGTTAAATAAATGTATACTGCTCCAGTGTTCTTGCCTGGAGGATCCCAGGGACGGGGGACCCTGGTGGGCTGCTGTCTATGGGGTTGCACCAAGTCAGACACGACTGAAGCAACTTAGCAGCAGCAGCAGCAGCTTAAGCTTTAAAAGGTTTTTCGGTGTGCTTTTGGTAACGGTTTAGGTTTGAATACATAGTATAAATATCAATAAATGTTGCAGTCATACTGGCCATTCCATTTCTCACTATGGAATTAGTGACAAATCTAAATGAAGAGAGTACCAATTGATCAAGAATATCAATTTGATTTCATCAACTTCTTTGAGATTATATGGGTATAAAATTCCCATCAGTGCACACTGATAAAGTACACATTGTGATTCAAATTTTTAAAATGTTAACGTCTGTGAAAGTTCAAGGGAAGTTACCAAGAAAAGATGGTTTGCTACAGACACACCTTATTTATTCTTAAGAAAATAGATGTGAAAATTCAGGACCCAGTTTTCTTGTCTGAACTATCGTGTTTTGCTTAAAATGCTGATTTTCCCTTCCAACAAGAGTTAGATTTGAGCCATTTACTAATTACATGTGTACAGGTATCCTTTTCTAAGTGCTTCTCATGAGGAATTTTGAAAACAGCTTTCATACATTAAACTAATGCTAAAATAATAAAAATCTGCAACATTCACAAAGAATAGTACCATTGTTATAATAATACTAAACATATTATCTTACTATATTCATCTTCAGTGTCTACAACTACCATTCAGGACCTCCTTCCTAGCTATTAAGACTTCTAAGAAGTTCAGTTCTTAATATGAATTTCAGAAATGTCTACAATGACTTTAAAAATTCCATTGGCAATTTGAGAGTAGATGCAAAGATTTTCTGAATCATAGGATAATTAAATGAATAAAAGGTAAATCCCATGTATGCCTATGCTCAATCTTAGTGGCAATAAATTAAAAGACTGAGTGATGAGTTACTATTTTACAAATATGTGTTTACCTTCTTTCTTTTTATATGTACATACCTCTTGGAATGTGTGAAGTCTCCATATTTTCCCTGGATTTAAGGTTGTTTATCTAATGCTAGCCCTCACACCTGCTTTTTCTTTCCCCAGTGACAATAATGTCTTCCCAAAAAAGTAACTGTGGGGCTTCCCTGGTGATTCAGTGGCATACAATCCATCTGCCAATGCAGGAGATGTGGGTTCAATTCCTGATCCAGGAAGATCCCATATGCCACAGAGCAACTAAGCCCGAGTGTCACAACTACTAAGCCTGTACTTGGCAACAAGAGAAGCCACCACAATGAAAAGCCTACACACTGCAACTAGAGAGTAGCCCGTCTGCCACAACTAGAGAAAAGCCTGCTGCAACAAATGCCCAGCACAGCCAAAAATAAATAAAAGGTGGCTCAGACGGTAAAGCATCTGCCTGCAATGCGGGAGACCGGGTTTGATCCCTGGGTTGGGAAGATCTCCTGGAGAAGGAAATGGCAACCCACTCCAGAACTCTTGCCTGGAAAATCCCACGGATGGAGGAGCCTGGTAGGCTACAGTCCATGGGGTCACAAAGAGTCAGACACGACTGAGCGACTTCACTATGCATAAAAAAAGTGTGAACTGGAAGTGGGAGGAAAGAAGAGTGCAAATATATACTGAAGTATAATTATACTTTACAGAAGCCAGTGGGATGAGTTTTAATATGATGGCTCTGTATTTTCATTTTACTCCCATCTCATATGGTAATATTTACTGTAAAATGATGATGGAAGGACAGGCTAAGAAGGAAAAGGGCTATCAACTGAGCCATAGATTCCCTAGGGGGCAGAAATATGAAAAGCTAAAGGGAATTTGCTGAGAAATGAGGAAGTAAGAAAGCAATATGGGGACAAATGTCTTAAGAGAACAAATGACAAAAATAGAGAGATTCAGTTACGGAAGATAAAGAATGTTCAAGAGGGCCTATAGCAAAAGTTATGAGAAAATTATCAGAAAACAAGATTTGAAAGGCGAAAACAAGATTTGAAAGGCAAAAACAAAGAAGTACCAGCTAACTTCATGTCTACAAGTGACTAAAGATTTTAAAAGAAGCCAAAAGGGCCCTAACTGGAAAGGTTTTTAGTTGTTAAGGGCTCAAAAGTACCAAAGACTAGAGAAAGATGGGTAGATCTAACTAACTGCAGGGCTTAGGGAGTAATGAAAGAGAATTCAAGGTGAATGACAAAAGCAAACAGTGTTCACCGCTACAACCTTCAGCCAGACTGCATAATGTGAAATATGTACCTTAAGATGTGCATTTGTTTCTTCAATTAAATTACTATTTTCATGGGTCAGTGACCCTTGAAATCCCTACACTAAATCCAAAGTGAGAGAAGGCAAATAGTATTAATACATAAAAGAACTAGCAAAGCTTTTAGTGTTTTGGGCAACATGGGTGCTTCTATTAAAATAAAATTACTTTTATATGAAATAATCATATAAAGTTTCGATGGTAGCTTTAATATTTCATTTTCCATACTATTTTTTGTTCCTTGTTATACGTTTTGGAGAAGATCTGGCAAGAGTTTGATACAAAAAGAAGTAGGATCTAACGTGCATCCTCAGTAAGCAGCTGCTCATTAAGATAATACTTCCAGTCACTGGCTTAGAAAGCAAGATTCTGAGATTACTTCTAAGCCTTGGGCCTCTGACTTGTCAACCAAAAAAGTTACTTCCCCTTTAGTGTAATGAATTGCAGAAGTACAGTTAAACAGTTTATCTATGAGGGTTTATTAGCAGGCATAGGATATGGTGGGTGAGCAGAGATACTGATTTTTTTTTGCCAGTGAGCAAAATATTTACAAATTTCATAAAATGGAAAGAACTTTCTAAAAAATTAATAAGATCTGTTTCACAAATTACCAATTCAACTGGAACACTGAATAGTAAAAATGACAAAAGATTTGTTCTTATGGTTGATAAAAAATTTATGTCACAGCATTCAAGTAAAGTTATTTTCTGTGTTCTGATTTAATGAATCATGTGAGTTGTATCTCGTTGGGCAACACAGATGCTGGCTCAGTGAAGCCTACTCTAATGCCTCCCAGCACAGCCTTCCTTGGGACAGTGAAGCCAGAATAATATGTCAGACTAAAGTAATATCAAAGAAAGAAATGTAGGGCTGGAGATGCTATGAGTTTGGCTCATAACACTTCTTGACCTGTGAGTGTCCGGTAAGTATTCAATGTCCTATGGGCTTCAATGACCTAACAAGCATCAAGTAATAACAGTAATGCAGTAATGAATGGTCTTCAAAAGAAGACTTTTGCAATTCAAGCTGAAAAACACTACACTTACTAGACGGTTTTAACTCTACTGAATGACAGCCTTAGAAACCACTAGTGATTTCTTAAAAGGTGAACGAGTATTAAATGTTTTATATATGCTTGTGTAGTATCTACTTTAGTTCCTTTAAATCTGTTTGATTTTACATTAATTTTGAAAACAAAACTTTTCTGATGATAATAATAAGAATGGTGATGAAAAATGAAATAGCATTAGCTATACTGGTAAAAATATAGATGTAAAATAATGAGGCCATTTAACATTAATAAAATAAATGCACCATTAAAAATGAAATTAACCGACTAGCCTGAGTATATCCCACATGGAGGCGTTTTCTTTCAAGTGATTACAAATATTTGAGAAAAAAAATGCCCTGAGAAGAAAAGATAGTAAAAACATATAAAGAGAATGACAACAGCTTATCAAAATATAGCGTACCACTTTACATGAAAGTTATTCTATCATAAGGAAAATTGGTGCAAAATAAAGGTATATTTTCCAAAGAAGTTTAGAAAACTAATGAATTAACTCTGTTTTCCCCTAGTCAAATTCTTCATATTTAGTATTTAGAATTAAAAATCTGAAAGAGTACTTACATTGACAGCAACACCAAAGCAATTAAGGTCCACTCTACAGGTTTATGTATAATATTTCTATTTGTTAATCTGAAAGACAGGTAAAATTTACCAAAAGATTGTTACAGTTAAATACATAAACTTTCTATTTTTAGATAAACTCAGTTTTATGATATCATGTGTTAAAGGACACTTTTTAAATCCTTGTTATATTTGATGGAAAAGAGTCAACAGTATAATAATGTGGCTTGATATTCAGAAGGAAGTGTTCTAGCCTCACATTTATATAACAATACCACTGTTAGACAAGATGGGGATATAGGAACAATATGGGGAACTAAACTGAATGGTTTATTAAAACACACAAACACAGACACGCCTCCTACCGTATCTTTTGTTTTTCCCTAATCAAATGTTTTATTAAAACTGACAAGGTAAGCAATTTCTGATTTTAATTCAGCTTTTGCTAGGTTGGCAGCAGGCAATTAAGGAATATCATAATCCATAATTTTTAGAAGTCAGAGTTGACTTGATATATTTTAAGACTAGGTATCTTTATTCAAGAAAAGTTTTAAAAAATCAGAAGTAAAATCTATCACTTAGCAGTTGATGACAATGAAGTACACTGTAGTCATCTTATTTCTCAGAAAACATTTAGAAGGATCACTCTAAATGAAAAAATGATTTAAGGTGATAAAAAGCAGCCAAAAATATCTGATAAAGGATTGTTATCCAAAATATCAAAGAAATCTTAAAACTTACAATGAGAAAACAAAATGCCCAATTAAAAAATGGGTCCAAGACCTCAAGAGACACTTCATTAACAAACCTGTACAGGGACTTCCCTGGTGGCGCAATGAAATGAGAATCTGCCTGCAGGGGACACGGGTTTGATCCCTGGTCCGAGAAGATTCCATATGCTGTGGGGCAACTAAGCCCATGTGTCCCAACTACTAAGCCTGCGCTCTAAACCTGAGAGCCACAACTGCTGAGTCCTGTGCCACAACCAGTGAAGCCCGTGTGACTAGAGCCTGTGCTCCCTCCATGATAAGACCCAGCACAGACAAAAATAGCTAACTAAAATTATATATATATATGAAGAAGATTCATGGGGGCTGGGGGTGGGAAGCACAAGAGGGAGGGAAACATGTTTACTTATGGCTGATTCATGTTGTTATACGGCAGAAACCAACACAACATTGTAAAGCAATTATCCTCTAATTAAAAATAAAAATTAAAAAAAGGCAAATAAGCATATGAAAAGATGCTCTACATCATATGTCATCAGGGAGGTGGAAATTAAAACAATGAGATACACTCAGTTCAGTTCAGTCACTCAGTCATGTCCGACTCTTTGCGACCCCATGAATCGCAGCACGCCAGGCCTCCCTGTCCATCACCATCTCCCGGAGTTCACTCAGACTCACGTCCATCGAGTCAGTGATGCCATCCAGCCATCTCATTCTCTGTCGTCCCCTTCTCCTCCTGCCCCCAATCCCTACCAGCATCAGAGTCTTTTCCAATGAGTCAACTCTTTGCATGAGGTGGCCAAAATACTGGAGTTTCAGCTTTAGCATCATTCCTTCCAAAGAAATCCCAGGGCTGATCTCCTTCAGAATGGACTGGTTAAATCTCCTTGCAGTCCAAGGGACTCTCAAGAGTCTTCTCCAACACCACAGTTCAAAAGCATCAATTCTTCAGCGCTCAGCCTTCTTCACAGTCCAACTCTCACATCCATACATAACCACAGGAAAAACCATAGCCTTGACTAGACGGACCTTAGTTGGCAAAGTAATGTCTCTGCTTTTGAATATGCTATCTAGGTTGGTCATAACTTTTCTTCCAAGGAGTAAGCGATTTTAATTGACAAAATCCTGATAATCAACAAAATCAAATGCTGGCAAGGATGTCAAGTAAGAACTCTCATTGCTGGTGGGAAAAAAATGGCACAGCAACTTTGGATGACAATCTGGTATTTCTTGAAAACTAAACATACTCCCACCATACAATCCAGCAATCAAACTCCTTGGTATCTCTTTACCCAAATGAGTTGAAAACTTAATGTCTACACAAAAATCTGCACACAGATGTCTATAGCAGCTCTATTTATATAACTGTGAAAACTGGGAAGCAACCAAGATATCTTTCAGTAGGTAAACTGATAAACTGTGGTACATCCAGACCCTAGAATATTATTCAGCCCTAAAAAAAAATGAGCTATCAAGACATGAAGACATGGATGTATTTCAAATGCGTATTATTTAAGTGAAAAAAGTCAGTCTGAAAAGGCTACAGACTGTATGATTCCAAGTATATGACATCCTAGAAAAAGTAAAATAATGGAAATATTAATAAGAAGGGAGTAGTGCCAGGAACTGTGGGGCAAGGGAGGATAGATGAATAGGTAGAACACAGAGGATGTTTAGGTCAGTTAAAATACCCTATGATACTATAATAGTGGATAGATGTCATTCAATATTTGTCCACACCCACAGAATGCACACCACCAAGAATGAACCATAGACTCTGACTTATGATGACGTCATTAATATAGGTGCGTCAGTTCTAGCAAATGTATGACTCTGGGGGCAGATGGTTTTAATGGGGAAGGCCACACATTGGGGGGCAGGGGATGTAAGTAAATGCACCCTTCTCTCAATTTTGCTATGAATCTAAAACTGATCTTAAATAAAGCCTTTGGAGGGGAAGAAAAAACCAGCCAATAAATTAACTTGAGGAGGCAATTTACAGAGGAGGAAAGCGGAATGGCCAGTAAACATCTGAAAAGGAGCTCAATCTCATTGTTAAGCTGAGAAATTAATATAAAAACAATAATTCACTCCATTACTTTGGCGAAAATAAAAGATTAACAATTCTAAGGGCTTTTGAGGACATGAAGAAATTTTACTTTTAAACATGCTGTTGATGTGAGTAATCAATTTAGCAATATCTAATAAAACTAAAACTGAATAACTTCTCAATATAAACCTTAAACTCTTGCTATGCATAAGGAAATGTACATGAAGATATTTGATGTGACACTGCTTATAACAGAAACATAATTGTGACATTTTTATAGAATATTAAATAGTTGTTAAAATGAAGGAACTAAACTTACACATTTTGCTCATCATAATTTGAATGAAATACAGGAAGTATGGAACGACATTATACAAATCCAGAACAGATTCTCATATTTATGGACATAAATGTATGTACTAAAAGTATAAAATGAAGATTGGAAAGATACATATGAAATTCAGAGTATTGATGGCTCCTGGGGAGCAAAGGAGAATGGGCTGGGGAAGAGGACAAAGAGGACTTCATGTCTCAGGTCTTTGGAACTGGTGACTCCATCCGTCTGAAGTTTTCTTATGTCACTTTTGCAGCAGGGTCTATTTGGGCCACACCATTAGCAAGTGTAACTCTCTCCACCTCCCAGCCCCACACACTTAGCTTCCCTTTCTGTTATATATTTTACTTTATCCTCGTACCACTTCTCACCTTCTAACGTATAATTATTGTTTATTATCTGTTTTACCTTGACTGAGGGCAGGAATATTTGTGTTCTTCACATATTTACTCCAAATGCCCAGAACAAATGCCTGACAGAAGAGGTTCAATTAATTTTTTGAATAAATTAACCTATATTAAAAATGTATGCCAATCAAACCTTATAAAATATTAAAATCTATTAATTTTGAGTGAATAAGCGTATCTTTGTTATAGTAACTCAATTTTTTCCCGTAATTAAAATGTCTCCAAAAAGCCTACTTGATATAAAAAGCAAGTACAGGGACTCCCTTGGTGGTCCACAGGGTAACACTCCACGCTCCCAATGAAGGGGGCGAGATTCAATCCCTGGTCAGGGAACTAGATCCCACATGATGCAATTAAAGATTCCACATGCTGCAACTAAAAAAAAAAAAAAATTCTGTACAGTGCAACTAAGACCTGGCTTGGCCAAATAAGTAAATATTAAAGGGGAAAAAAGCAAGAATAGTGTTTGAAGAGTCTGACAGATATGGTTTCAATATTCAGATCTGTTTTACCTTGGACATGTTCAGTGATTGTAAAACTTTTTTTTTAATTTAGTAAATTGGGGACAATAGTACTATCTACCTCATGTGAGGATTAAACGTACAAAAGATATCCATGTTGCCAAATTCAATGGACATTTCTCAGTTCTCACCTTTATCTACAAGAAGCATTTGACATGGCTGACTACTCCTTTCTCCTTAGGAGACACTCTTCATCTGGTTTCTGCTTGCCTGATTCCCCTTCCTCTCCCTGGCATGCCTTCAGAGACCTTTTAATTTTGGATCACCCCAGGGCCTCTGCTCCTGGGTCACTCCTCACCTCTGTATATGCCCATCCCCTTGGTGGTGACATCCAATCGCACAGTTTTAAATATTAGATAACTACCTGCTCACAACTCTCAAATTTATTATCTCTAGCCTAGACCTCTTCCTTGAATTCCAGACTTGGACTAGTGATTTACCTTCATTTCCACTTGAATAGCTAACAGGCATCTCAAAATTTTAGTATAGCCAAAACTGAGCTCCTTATTTCCTCTCCAAACTGGGTTCTCTTGCAGGGATCTCCACCTAAGTAAATGGCTACCCAGTCCTTCAGAATCCATCCAGTTGCTCAGGCCCAAATTTTTGATTCTCTTCATATCCCATGTCAAATCAGTCTTCAAATTCTGATGGTTCTATTTTCAAAATTAAATCTGATCACTTCTTATTACTTCCACTTATTACTTATTAATCTATGCCTAGATTACAGAAAGAGCATCTTAAATAGTCTTCCTGCTTCTGACCTTCTACTATAATTCTCAAGTCAGCAGCCAGAGTGATACTGCCACAATATGTCAGATCATGTCAGCTTTCTATTCAGAATCCACAAACTGCTCTCCGTATCACTTGGAATAAAAGTCAAAGAATGACCATGGTTCCAAGGATTATATAACTATACTACAGCCAACCCCTGCCCTTTACTTCTCTAACCATATCTCTTTGTATTGTTGCCTCGCTCATTTCTCCAGCTTCACCAGCATCCTTAATATTCTGTTAATATACTTGGCCTTCTGCCTCAGAGCATTTTTACCTGTTGTTCCCCTGTCTGATATATATTCACCAATAGCAACATGGCTTGTTCCTTTAAAAACCTTGAGGTCTTTATACAAATAGGATCTTCTTAATGAGCGCTTCCCTGACCAGTCTATATAAAATTATAACTTCCTCCCTCCTTAGTACCATCCCCTCTTTCCCTGCTTCTGAGGAGAAAATGAGGTGATGGAACTGGGAAAAGGGTGTATCACCACATAATAATAACAAACATATTGTCTTTAAAATTTTACATATCCTATTAAAATAGTTCCATGAGAGAAGGAATTTTCTTTATTTTGGTCACTGTTTCACCTGTAGCAACTAAAACAGAATCCAGCACATAACCAATAAAGGCCAAAGAAGGATAAGCAAAGAAGGATAAAATAAAGCAGCAAAAGTATTTAATAGAATTTCCTTTTCTGTAATACTCAAATCTCTCAAAGTTAAGACAAATTTTAGATTTCATGAATTTATTTACTGAGTCAACAAAAAAATCTACTGAATGCTTGCTCTAAACTGTTTCAGGCACTGAGGAACAAGGTCTTTGCTTTCACTTCAAAGCACTTTAAGCAGCAGAACAGCAAAATTTTACCTGCTATCACATTTTTCCCTTTTGCAGAACGAAAATAATTTCGAGCACAAATGCTAAACAAACACTATTTTGAGTGATAATTCAAAAATTAAAACAGTAATATTTGAAAGGAAACATTTTAAAACCATAGTTTCAAAATATAATTGGAAATTCAATATAGATTTAGAAAAAAAATACCTTCAGTCATCACTGATGAAATTTAAAAAGGACTTGTGTCAAAATAATTTTAATTCAAATCATATTTAGAAAATATCTTGCTTCAACACTGACAACAGCTAATCATTACTAAGTAACTCCTGATGGAACCACTATGAGAGGTAAATCAATGTAACGTTCCAGATAAATGCCTATGAAGCAGTTCAGTGGAAAGGACAGCTGTATTCACTGGGGAAAGATTCTTCAAAAAGGTGAAAAAGCTGCTTTATGTTCAGTTCTAACATGCTCGCAACTCTGGCTGCACATCAGAAGCACCTGGGGGGGCTTTTGAAAAATACTAATGTCTGGGCCCAACCCTAACCAAATGAAACTCAATCTCTAGGGGTGAAGCCAGGCATCTGTCGTCGTTAAAAGCTCAAGTAATTCTGATGCACAACTGGCTTAAGAATCATTGTTCTACAAGTCCAATTATTGATTGCTATTTCAAAGAGAAGGACATGGTTATTTACGTCAACTCTTTCCCACCGCCAGTATTGATTGAAAAGATCTCTCAACACTAGTCACTGTCATTTATATGGTGTTTCCTCAGAGACTTCACCTAGAAGCCTTGGCCTACAGTCACATACCTGTTAAAACTGTCCTGCCAGAATCTGAAGACCCCAAAATGCATTATCTTTATTACCAGAGGTCTCTTTGTATTATAAGTAACTGACATTTTACTGAAAAGAGCAAACTCAATTTAAGCAAAAGATTTTGACATGCAGGTACCGAAGAGTAAATATTTGGAAAAACCAACTTAACAACAAGGTTTTGTAACATCCCCTCCACCAAAACAGACTTCCCTGGTGGCTAAGATGGTAAAGAATCCACCTGCAATGCGGGAGACCTGGGTTTGATCCCTGAATTGGGAAGTTCCCCTTGAGGAGGGCATGGAAACTCACTCCAGGATTCTTGCCTGGACAATCCCATGGACAGAAGAGCCTGGCAGGCTACAGTCCATGGGGTCGCAAAAAGCTGAAGACAACTGAGCGACTAGGCATACACCATCAAAACGGAGTTTTTTGGCTTATTTCCCTGAAACTTTTAAAAAATTACAATTGAAATTTATTTCAAACATATATAAAAATAGAACATAAAATCAATTCCCACATAGTCATCACAACTGAGAATTATCAAATCCTGGTCAATCATATTTCATCTATACAACCCCCTATTCAACATCCCCTAACCTTGATAATTATGAAGCAAATCCCACACATCATATTGTTTCATCTAGGCTTTATTTTAATTTAGTGTAAACAATGCAGAAAGTACCCTGAAAAGATTTACATAGTAAGAATGACAGAAAAAGGTGATAACAGTTTATAAATATAAAAGGAAAATGACATGTGAGTTTCCTCTTTTCTACAATCTGTTGGTTACCTCTTACTAGACTAAGGAACACTGTACCTCTTGTCTTGGCTAGCTTAGATGTCACAGAGGTTTAGTTTCACAGGTAACAACCATTTCAAGTAGAGTTCTTACCTGGGGTCTAAAGAGGTAATAAGTGAAATTACTTAAAAAAAAAAAAAAAAATTTAATACTGATGATTACCAAGACAACCAACAGTAAACTCTTTGAAATTTTTTTCCAGCTTTCCTGAGGTATAATTGACATATAATAATTATATATATTTAAGGTACACAACTTGATCTTTTGATATATGAATATATTGTGAAATGACAACCACAATCAAGCAAATTAATGTTTCCATCACATACAGTTACCATTTTCTTTTTTTGGTGGTAAGACCACTTAAGACCTCTCTTCTTGACTTAGATTTGGGGTCTAAACCCAACTACTAGTTGTGTAATTTGAAATTACTTAATCTGTCATCTCTCACCTATAAAATGAGGATAACGCAACTATTTTTTAGAAATCAGATAACGTGTAAAGTGCCAAGCACAGTCCAGCACATAGTAGCTACCAAAGTGAGTCCATGTACTGACATGAACTCAATGTTATTATCAGGCTGCATAAAAACACCGAAATAACAAATGGCTTGGACAGTGAGTAGTTTCCAATTTGAAATACTTAAATTCCTTGGGCATATGAAAGTAATAATGTGGCAATCTTGAGTTGTAGCCAAACATTTCTTTTCAATGGGTTTCAAGTAAGTTCTGAGGCCCTCAGAATAGTTTTTTTTTAAAAAGAAAACATGCAATTAGACAGAAAAACAGCGCTAGAAAATACAGTCAGAATAAATTGAATCACTTGTTCATTTATTCTAAGTGAGTGGGGTTAAAAATGAAGTACAAAGTTCCTATCTATAGTTCAAGGTTAAAGGTTTTATTCTTATATCTTTTCTAATGAGTCTTAACCAGTTTGCTCAGAATGGTAATTAAATACTGTCTGCAAGAAACTGAATGCCAAGTCCTTTAAAAAAATCAATGAAACAGAGCAACACCTGGTCTTCATCTTCCCTCAGTTAAGCTATCTTAATATACTGACTTCCTTAATAAATCCTGAACAAATCCTAAACTTCGGCGCAACCACACTGTGCATTCAAACTTTCTCATCACTATCGACAGTTGAAAACACTTTTTTTTTCTTCTTTTGGATGTATGGCTTTGTGATAGGTATATGTATGACACAGACTCTCTTTTAATGAAAAAGGAATGTAGAGAAGTTCGGCTTTGGTCTTGGTATTTGGCCCAAATCCTCCTTTTACAAAGCAGTTAGTCAGTATTCCAAAGGTCTAGCCCAAACTGAGCACCATTTCTGGCATTTATAAACCTGTGTGTGATCACTAATCTTGTGATTGCATGGGTGTAACGATCTCAGTAATTAGAACAATCATAACATTCAGATTTGTTATTCCCTGAATATTCACTTTCAAATATAAACATTCTAGACTCCACAAGAATGTCTTAAGACAACTTATAATTGTCTTAAATCTATGAAGGCTGAAGATTTAATCATAAAGTGTTACAAATGATCCTTTACAATACTTGAATTTTTGAGACATACCTAAACTTTGAATCCTAGTTCCTATTAAATAATTTATTGGAAAACATTTTTCTGAATGTTTGTATTAACTGTCAATCTATTTTGCTAAGTGAAAAATTTTACAAATTGTTTATATATAAAATTAAGTTTTCATAAGCAACGTAAAATTACTACAGCATTCTACTCTTCTACTGACTGATAAAACAAGCATCTAAGAACATTTTTACTCCATTTCAACCGGTCTGGGCACCTGATGCAAAGAGATGACTCATGTGAAAAGACCCTGATGCTGGGAAAGATTGAGGGCAGAAGAGGAGGAGACGACAGAGGATGAGATGGTTGGATGGCATCACCGACTCAATGGACTTGGTTTGGGTGAACTCCGGGAGCTGGTGATGGATAGGGAGGCCTGGAGTGCTGCGGTTCATGGGATCACAAAGAGTCGGACACGACTGAGTGACTGAACTGAACTGAACATGTCAATACTACTATTGTTAGCAATAAACTATAGTAATAGTTAATTTTTTGGATGAAATGATTCTTCTACTCTAGAAGTTCATCCTATCTTGGTGCTGTCTGGCTACAGATAAAAACTAATTGAATTTTTGGTCATTGGCATTGGGTCAAAATGTATATCTGGTATACATCTCTACTCATAATGTACGTAACGGCTTATCTCTATTGCTTCTTAGTAGAGACTCTCGTCTAGCCTGGTGGAGTATTTTTACCTTGATAATTGTAGAAAAATCCCAACTGTTCCACATCATAACTGATATTCTCTAGTCTTCCTTTTCCTGTCTTTATCACTCAAAGTCTGTTCTACACTATTCAAAACTAAATTATCCACTGTTTTGCACTATTCCCTGTGCTCACCTTGTCTTCTCACACGAGTTCTTCCTCCAGGATGGGCATTAGGCTTCTTCTATATTGTCCATAGTGCTGAACAACACAGAAGTGCCGGTCATTTAGTATCTATTTACTAGTTCAGTAAAATCCAAGATATTACTGACTAGCTACCTTTGTGTCTCATATATCATTCTCCTTAATTTTAGATTATTCCATAAATAAACTATCCAAAGCTAAACATATCAAAGTTTAAGCAAATAAGGGGGCTGCATTTAACAAAAGATATAAGTGTGTGTGTATGGAGGACAAACTGGGAGACTGGGAATTACATAAACATTAAGATAACAGTAAGGACCTACTGTATAGCACAGGGAGCTCTACTCAGTACTCCATAATGGCCCATATGGGAGAAGACTCTAAAAGAGAATGGATATATGTATAACTGATTCACTTTGTTGTACACCTAAAACTAACACTGTAAATTAACCATATTCCAATAAAAATTTAAAAATAAACAACCCCCCCCAAAGTTATAAATAATGTTGTCAGTGGAAGAGAAAACAGTGTATTAAGATTTAAGACAATGAAGGTAAATCATTTACTTTCTTCATGCCTTAGTCTACTATGGATTCTGCAAGGCAATTACATAAAGTCAAAATAACTGAGAAGGAAAATCATAGTATTAATACTAACCTGAAAGTTTGGACAAGATTTTTAAGTTGTGTGTAAATATCTCCTAATGTAATCTGAAGAGGTCCCAAAAGTCCAGGCAATCTGAAAATAAAAATTACATTTCTTTTAAAAAATAAATTTCTACTAAAATATAATTATGCAGATACATTCAAAAAATATAATTATATAGACATATTTTGGGAGTTCTTGCCTAAGTTTGGATATTTCATAGGTAGGTAACCATGATACTGAGGTGGAGACAGTTAAGCCAGGTTTAACTAGTGAGCAGTCATAAAGAAATATTTCAAAGTAACTCCACACTCTATTCTGTAGTCTATGCTACAGAAAGAGGCACTGAAATGAAAAAATATTTTGGCTGCTATCTATATTCTTGTCTCTTTCTTACCTTTTCACTTTCAAATATTAAATGGAAAGAACACAGGCCAGAGGAATTGCCCTCCAAATGGAGCATTATGGGAATGTGGATTTAATATTTATTAAATCCTTATGGTAAGGTAAAAACTGGTACATTTTTAGTGAGAAATTTGACAATATATGCTAACATTTTAAATGCAGACACTGTTTGACCCAACATTTTAATCAATATTATACAAAATTTATCCTAAAGAAATAATCAAACATAAAAAAAAAAGTTATTGGAGAAGTATTTTAGTATTGAAAAACTGGTAACAAATGTCAGTAGATGGTTACATAAATTATGATGTAACCATAAAATAATAAAACCTTTAAAATAATATAAATCTACATATTTTAATGTGGAAAGATATTCAAGATAAATGTTAAGTGGAAAATGCACACGAAGTTGTCCCATTTTTTATAAAAACATACATATTATAATGCAATTGTATATCACACATAGTATATATCAAGCATGTCATTTTCTCTAGGTTTAGACTGTAACACATGGAACCAAAGGGAATGAATATACACACATCATATATATCATATATATGTCAGGGATGAACATCAAAATATTAATAGTAATTACTGTGATTACATTGATTTTCACTTCTTTAATTATATCATTTTGCACAGCCTAACCCTTCTGGAATAAGCATGCATTACTTAAAAAAAAAATTATATAAGTTTAAAACATGTTCCAAAATAGAGAAACAATAACCCTTCATTTCTATTCCCAGATTTAGCCTCCCAATATTTTGTTCCATTTGCTTCATTTTTCCTTTTTTGTGTGTGATATCTTCAAGAAAACCATGTCCTTTGTTTGACCCCTAAATTACTCTTTATGTTTAAATACAAGTGCATTTTCATATAAAACCATAATAAAATCATATTTAACCAATAATAGTTCCTTAATATCATCTAATACCCAGCACATAGTTCATTTTCTTTGATTCTCTAAAATAAATTTTTTGTATAATTGGTTTGTTCCAATCAGAAACCAGAAAAGGTCTTACTTTTATAAAAGTGTTAACTTTCATAATGAGAAAAATAATTAACTGCTTTCATAAACAATGAAACAAAAAAAATCCCTATGTCACTATTATTTTATTTTCAGTATTCTTTGTGCTTCTTAAGTTATTCTACCTCTTCTCAGATTTAGTTGTCACCCTAATATTAATAAACTTGGTATTCTAGCAAGGTTCCTTTTGGGATCTCCTGTTGCAGCTAAAACCCAAAAGGGACAGAATTCCTTCAGTGACATGGCTGTGGGGTCTTAAATTTAAAAGTGGGTACTTTCATTAGCTAAAAAGTCTAGAAAACCATTTTCACATAAACCCCTACCTATTAATTACATGCTAGCATAGTTAATCTATCCCAACTTTGAAAACCTATGTAACTAAAATGAAGGATTGATACCTTCTTATCCTAAGTCAGACAGCTGGTAACTTATATTGTTACATAAATTAAATTTTAACAGAAACAAATGTACAAGTATGAAGAACAGAAGAAAGGCAAAACAGATTATATATGAAGTCTTAACACATAACAAGCATTCTATAAATATTATATTTAAACACTTATTTAAAATGTAAACTTTAGAAAAGTAAGCTGTTCAAAATACTATGGCTTCTAGAAAAGGCCTTTTAATTTTTGAACTACTACAGAATTAAGACTTTTCCATGTGCACAACATCTTAAGTAATATGTGAAAAGACTGTTCTGTCTTTTCTGCTGAAGAAAAAAATGCAAGTTGAAAAGTTCAAGACATCCGTCACATCTCTGGAAAAAAGATTTTCAAGCTCCTTTTTGAAAGAGAAACCAAGATTGCAATTTTCAAATGTCATTTATGACTGGGTTAATTACAAGAACAACAATTTCCACTACGGGAAGCTCAAAACTAAAGTGCAAAACTCAAGCTTCTGAGTGTGAAATGGTTCTCTGAATATGCATATATACCAAGTAAGTCAATAAACCATTAAACCTTTATAAAATCTTACTCACATGTGAAACTGATGACACATCTACCACAAATCAGTATTTAAATGGGTCCAGCTCTGATATTTTTTTCCCTGACTTCACTGGATTATTGAATGGAATTGAGGTAGTTTGGTTTTCTATTCCCATAATCTCAACTTTTGTCTTTATTATGTGTCTCTGTCTTCAGTACAAAACAATTTCAATATGCTTTGGTAGAACACCTTAAAAATACAAGTTTCTCAGGTGAAGAAATCCATGTATACTTTATGTATTATTTTTCAAAATTAAAAAATCAAGGATTACACCTGCAACTTATAAACCCACAAATATCAAATTGATTTTTAGACATTATAAAAGTGGAATGATAATTACATACTTACACTTTATTCAATTTTTCAAGTACGATGCGTTTTCTGATCTGGTTCTGAGAACTTGAATCTATCAGTGGAAAGGTGGGATCATGCTGAATCACATTTTTAAACAAAGCAAAATAAAATCATAAATTTATATTCTTTTTCTTTGATAACAACACATTAAAACACAAAAGTTTATACCTATGATATATGGTAGACTAAAAATCAGACTTCAGAAGGAAAAGATTTAAATCTGAGTATCTAGTCAGTCAGCAGGCTGGTGTGAACTTACTTGATCGTCTGCCCTCTTTTGAGAGCCTTTTCTCATCTGTATAATAGGGATACTAACACCTTCTTTATTAAATGTTGAAAATGTATAGAAAAAGACTTTATAAAGTGCTAAATGTCATATAAATGTAGGAGATTAAAGGACTAAAATTATCAAATATTATAAATATATTTTGGGAAACTCCAATTCTAGAAATGGCAGACAATTCAAACCACTCTTCTTGCTGAGAACTGAAAAAGAGAACAAATGTGGGAAAAAACCCACATTTGTTTGAAAGCATCAGAAAGCTAATAAGACAGTAAAGAATTATGGTCTGAAATTCTGGAGAAAGTAATTCCAGAGAAGGCACTGACTAATTCTAGAAGAGGCAATTTAGATACTGAGAACCTAAGCATCAGAGTTTGGGGCATGCCAAAAAGGAAGAGGTACTGTCAACCCTCCCCAAACTTGAGACCAATAAGAATGAACAGGAAACAGCCTCGCTGCTGCAGGGACCGAAGCCCAGCTTCAAATCACCTTAATCCCTGACTGGATTTAAGTGATTTGGGACGGCTGCAAATCTGCCAGAAGCAAACACAAATCTGTTCTAGAGGAAGGTAACATCAGCCTGGGTTTCAAGTTTTCTCTGTAATTTTTTATTAGACGATGTTTGCCACATAAAATAGGACAATATGACCATAATCTGAGACACGAGTTCCTAAAATCAACCCTTAAGGAAATCCATGTAATGAAACTATCAGCCTTATTTAGAATAACTATGCTGAATATATTTTTAAAAAATGACAAGATGGAAAATTTTAGCAGAGAATGGGAAACTATATCAAAGAAAGAAATGAAACCCCTAGTAACTGAAAAATATAGTATTTAAAATAACTCAATGGATAGATTTAATAACATAGTAGAAAGGACTGAAGAGAAAATATTCATTCATTTGGAAAATATCCAGAATAAAACATAGTCACACACCTCTCCCTTCCAGGGGTAATGCAAAGTGCAGGAGAAGATAAAAGACAGAAGATACAGTGAAAAAGACTAACACATCTGCAATTGGAGTACCAGGTAGAGAGGAAAAGGAAAATGGGACAGAAACAATACCTGAAGATGTAATACCTGAGAATATTCCAAAACTAGTCAAAGAAATCACAGATTTAAGTATGTAACAGTCAAAATAATAAATACAAACAAAATTACATCTAGGCAAAGCAATCAAAAACTGATGGTAATCAAGGGGACAAAAAGAAAAAAACAAAATCTTAAAAGCAGCTAAAGGAAGAAAGTATTTTAAGGAAGAAAGTATTTTTTTAAATAAGAGAAAAAAATAGAGGCCAAAAGACAATGAATATGTATTTTTAGTGGGCTGTAAGAAAATAACTGCTAACTTAGAATTTAACATCCAGGGAAATATCTTTCAAAAGTGAAAGTAAAATAATTTCCTGATAAATAAAACTGAGAAGATTCATCATTAGCAAACTGGCACTAATGAAAAAAAAGGATATTCATCAGGCCCACAGTGAATGTTCCCGGATGAAAGAATAGAGATGCAGAAGACATAAAGAACAGTAAAAGAGTAATTAATTGGGCAAATCCAACTCAACATTGATTATAAACAATCTTGTAGGATTTAAAATACAGAGAGAATAAAAGTGCACAACAGTATGAGCATGTTAAGCCAAGTGGGTAAATGTAAGTTTCTAAGGTACTAACTGTCCAGGAAGCAAAGTATTAACTTATATTAAATTTTAGTAAGACACAGATTCAAATTTAATCTAGGGAAACCAATTAGTGATTAGTAAAAGAACGTATAAAAACAAGCTAACAGAGGACAAAAAATGGAATAATGATACTGGATCCAAAGAAAGAAAGGAGAGAAAGAACACAGAGCAGATGGGACATGCAGAAAGCAACAAGTGAGATGGCAGATTTAAACCTACATATATCATTTATGACATTAAATGTAAATAGACTAAATTCTTCACACAAAGGACATAGATTATCAGCCTAGGCTTTTTTTTTTTTTTTTTAAGATAGTCCTTGAAAATACTAATGAAAGAATGCTAGTGTCAAAGTAGATCTTGTAAGACCAAAATTAAATAAATAAATAAATGTAGGGAAAAAATTACTCCATATGCTAAGTGGTTTGATTTACCAAGAAGACATAACAATCTCACATTTACACCTAAGAACATGGTCTCAAAGTATTAAAATTCAGAAAACTAAAGGGAAAAATAGTCAATTTATAATTATGGTGAGAAATCTTGACCAAGCTTTCCCATCTTTCTCAGTAATTTATGGAATAAGCAAACAAACAAGAAAGAAAAGAAAAATCAACAGTGCTTCTCAAACTGTAATGTGCACACATTTCCCCAGAGAGAAATAAGAAATCTGACTGATACTCCCCACCATAAACAAAAATCAATTCCAGATAAATTACAGACCTAAATGTTAAAGGAAACACAACAAAGCTTCTAAAGATGAAATAATCCAAGCTAAGATTTCTTAAAGTCGTCACTAAAGGGAACAATTAATAAACTGGGTTCAAGACACCATTAATAAAAGTGAAAAGGAAAATCTCAGTGGAAGATATTTGTAATACACAAAAAAGGGTTTGAATTTTGCACACAGAATTCCTACAAATCGACAAGAACTCCCTCCCCAGTACCGCATATTCCAACAGATGAATAGAAAAAAGGACGAGAACGGGTACTTCACAAAACCAACTATCCAAATGGCCAATAAGCAGATGCAACCGTGCTCAACTCAATCATAAGAGAAATGTACTATAACCTAAAAGCAATACAATCAGAATGGTGAAAAGTAACAATACCAAGTACTGGTGAGAATGCAGAATCATGGAAACTGTCATAGAGTGATAGCAGAAAATACAATGCAGAACCATTTTGGAAAACTGTTTGGCACTTGTTCACGGAGAAAGCAACGGCACCCCACTCCGTACTCTTGCCTGGAAAACCCCATGGACGGAGGAGCCTGGTGGGCTGCAGTCCATGAGGTTGCTAAGAGTCGGGCACGACTGGAGCGACTCAGCAGCAGCAGCAGCAGTATAGTTGCATATATGTATACATTATGACCCAGAAATTCTAGTCCTAGATATATACCCAACAGATATGCATACACATTAAGAGAGAGATATATGTACAAGAAAAGCTCATAATGGCATAGTTCTTACCAACCCCAAACTGGAAACAGCCTAAATACTCATTAACATTAATAAACTGTGGTATATTTATATAATGGAATACCATGCAGCAATAAAACTATGAATTACAACCATATGTAACACAAACATAATTTTTTTTTTTTTTTGGCTACACTGTGTGGCTTGTGGGATCTTAGTTCCTCAACTAGGGATTGAATGCTGGCCCTTGCAGTGAAAGCACCAAGTCCCAACCACTGGACTGCTAGGGAATTTCCAAGGGCTTCCCAGGTGGCGCTAGTGGTAGAGAACCCGCCTGCTAACGCAGGAGACATAAGAGATGCAGGATCGATCCCTAGGTGAGGAAGATCCCTAGAGAAGGGCATGGCAAACCAATCCATGTTCTTGCCTGGAGAATCCCATGCACAGAGGAACCTGGCAGGTTACAGTCCATGAGGCTGCAAAGAGTCAGACATGACTGAAGTGATTTAGTCCATATAGCACAATGTTGCATGAAATAAATTATATACAGAGTTAATTTATTTACATATAGTTCAAAATTGGGAAAACTATGCTATAATAATAGTCATTAACTCTGGAAAGAGATAATGATTCGTAGGAGACATACTGGAGCTTCTGGGATACTCAAATTTTGTAGCCTGGGTAGTGATTACACTGGTATGTTCACTTACGATAATGCAATGAGCTGTACACTTACAATTTGTGTTATACTTCAGTGAAAGAGGTTTAAAAACAGAAGCAGTCAAATTTAGGGATTAATTTTTCCTTCTTAAGGCATATAAGCATAAAAATGATATAGGCATAAAAGGCTATATAACTGAATGACAGAGATCAATGTTTTTCCAACCTTCATGTAAAATTTATGGATGCTGTCTAATAATACAAGTATACTGTTGGGGTAGCTAAATTCTGTACAAATATAAGACATTTCTAAATTTTTTACTCTATTACTTTTACCTCCTTTTTAAATCTCCAAGGTGTCGTTTAATTTAGAGCCATATTTACTCAGAAATCTTTAGTAACAAATTTCTGTGCTAACAACAAGGTTATCACCTATTTGTCTTCATGCCAAATTACTTCATTTCCCAAACTACACATCAACCAAAATAGGATAATCGAAATATTACCCTGTTAAATCTCAGTGGCCTACATCACTTTCTACATATAACTACTTACATATAACTGAGTACCAATTATATGTCAGGTACTGTGATAAATGCTTTATATTCATTACTTTTAAAACTCATAACACTTGAGCAAGGGAAGCCATTTATAATCCCATTTACAGATAAGCAATCAGACTCAAGTTTTCATACAGCTAGTAAATGACAGAGCAGATAATCAAATCTAGGTTTACCCAAATGTGCTCTTTCCATTTTCTCCTATGTCCTCTATTTTCCCAATATGTCTCCTTTACTAAGTCATTTTCATTCATAATTTAAGTGAGCATACTTTCCAAATATTAACCAAATATTTCACTATTCAATTAGCAAATTTACTCCCATAAATGTCCATAGTCCCACTGGAAATAAAACACAAAGATACACAACCTATTTAGAAATCTGAAAGCATATACACCAACAAAGAAAAATAGACCGTCTACGAAAACTAAGTTTTAAAGAAAATTTTGTCCCACAATTCTAGGCTATTTCTACATTAGCTAAAAAAGGTTAAATATTTATGAAAATTTTTTAGGGCAAACTTATTTTGAAAATAATAATGCTAATACTGGGCTTCCCTGATAGCTCAGTTGGTAAAGAATCTGCCTGCAATGCAGGAGACCCTGGTTTGATTTCTGGGTTGGGAAGATCTGCTGGAGATGGGATAGGTTACCCACTCCAGTATCCTTGGGCTTCCCTCAAGGCTCAGCTGGTAAAGAATCCACCTGCAATGTGGGATCCCTGGGCTGGAAAGATCCCCTGGAGAATGGAAAGGCTACCCACTCCAGTATTCTGGCCTGGAGAATTCCATGGACTATATAGTCCATGGGGTCACAAAGAGTCAGACACGACTGAGTGACTTTCACTTTCAATGTCAATACTGGAGATGGAATTTTAAACCAAATGATTAAGGGACTCTTCTTTCTTAAATTCTTTCAGTACTTTTCTTCCTGCTCTAAGATTTACTATGGTGATTGTTCCATGTATTAGCAGTATGGAAAAATCACCATCATTAAAGGACTTCCCTTGTGGTCCAGTGGCTAGGACTCCACACTTCCAATTCAGTGGGGCTGGGTTTGATCCCTGGTGGTGGACCTAGATCTCATATGCTGCAACTACGAGTCTGCATGCCGCCAACTAATAAAAAAAGATCCCTGCACACCACAACAAAGACTGAAGATCCCACATGCCGCAGCTAAGACCTGGTGCAGCCAAATAAATCAATATTTAAAAAAATAACTGTCATTAAGACATACCTCTTCTGAGTCCTGTGATTTGGTGGTTTCTTCATTCAAAACATATCGTCCTCTATAAAACTCCCTGATCCTTAAATTTAATGTTTCAGTTTCTTTTTTCAAGTTCTCATAACTTGGCAGTGGTTTAATGGCTGTATCTGAGGCTCTAAATGGTAAAGACTCATCCAAGCTGTTCAACTCCTGCAAGGCAGGGGAATGACTATCTGGGTCAGAGTTTGTATCATCTTCATCAAGTTCTTCTTTAACCAGAGGCATTGAAGAGGATTTTAGACATACAGATGCATAATTCTGGCCATACAAAAACCTCAAAGTTTCTTCTGTCTTCCACTCAATCAAAGTCTCTTTCAGGGCTTTAAGTAAGTTTGCCTTTGCAATTTCAGGGCACACCTGCAATGAACTGGAAGCTGACCCAGAAACTTGGTTTGATTTGGCAAATTTCCTCTTAAAATGCTCAGCACTTTTCTTACTTATGCCTACAAGAGTTACTTTTGAACTACTGTATTTAATATCAGAAATTTCTGAGGCTTCTAATTTTTCTTGCAGAGAACTATTTGAAGAAATCTGTGTATTTACATTCTGTAAAGGAAGTTCACAAGCAGTAGCTTTCTCCTGATTATCTAATCTGCAATTGCCTAACTGCTCGATGACATCTACTACTGTTTGCTCTTTGCTTTCATGTTGAGAGTTAACTTTTTGACCAGCTTTCTTTTTCATTATGCTTTTTTTGTGCAGCTGTGGCCTTGTTGCATTTGGTCTGTTTCCTGGCAGAATGGAGGAAACAAAGTCTTGCTCATTATCACTGCTACTATCACTATGAGTGCTAGAAGAACTAGATTCATAACGCTTCTCAAAATGGCCAGGATTGTCAATATCTGATGTTTTAATGGCTTTGCTGCATAACTGTATTTCTGCTCCAGAAGGACCACTGTTGAGAGAAAGAAATAAAAACTGTAACACAGAAACAAAATATCCCAGAGAATTTATACTTTGTAACTTTCAAGATAAAAATTTTATTCCCTAGGCAAGGCTTTATTTATAGGCTAATATTTACCTAGGCCTATACACACACACACATTTCAGAAGAAAGCTATAATTCTGTAATTTTTCTATATCATATCTGATATAGTTCTCTTTCCATCTTCTTCCCTTATCTTTTCTCCTTAATTATTTTAAAAGTGTTATAAGAGTTGAGCAAAAAGAAGAAAAACAAAACTAAAAATCAAACCATACCTGCACAAACAAAATCTCACAAACCAACACTCGATAATGTCATACTACTGAATTATTTTCATTTTTGCTCACTCCATTTCTGTAATGAATCCGTAGTTTTTTTTTTCTTTTAAGGTTTCTTTTGATAAATTCATTACTAGTTTCTCAAAAAAAATAAAAAATACTGTAGGAACTCTGTTCAGATTTTGAATATTTAAAAAAAGATGTTTAAGCATTTTCCAATTCTGGCTGATAGTTATGTAGAAAATTGCATTAAATGAAAAATATAAGAAAGTCATAGCAAAAGTTGGCAAATCAACAGTAATCAATGAAAGATACTTGAAAGTCCAGAATTAACACACAAGGATAATAATTAAAGACAATAGTTTTCCCTTTGACTATGTTACTTTAATTTTCAGATTAGGTTTATAAAAGATTAAAAAAATGAAAGAGTAAAGGCAAAGAGAAGCATTGTCTATACAAACAAGAAAGATGAGGGGAGGAGGAGATCAATTACCCTTAAGCAAATGCACAAATGAGAACTTTAAAAGGTCAGGATGAGAAGGATTCTGGATCAAGAAGTACTGGGAGAGTCATGAAAGGGTATAAAGGCACTCCCTACTTTTCACACAATTTTTCCGTAAACTGCTCTCCAAAACTGGCTATTGCAATTTTTAAAAAGGTTTTTAAAATGAAATAAAATAATTCAACAATAAACAAAAAAGCATGCTTGGGCAAAATATAAAAAGAATACAAGCAGAGTTGAAAACAAGGTTCTGGATGGAAATGGAGAAAAAAAGATAGTAAGTTTATTCAGTATCAGGTAACATTTTTAAAGTTAGAATTTAGCCTAGACAGTCATGAACTGTCTACTGTAACTGAAGTACAATTTCAAAAAACTTAGAATAACAATTTTCGTGTACACTTTCTCTTAGAATTGTAATTATGTTTTTCTATACTATTTCAAACCCATAAATTGAAGATTTATATAATTAAAGAGTATCTCGCTTGTGCTCAATTTTATATAACTAATGTAGTGATTAATAACCAGGAAAATTTACTCTGGAAGATAAAAGGGTACGTTTTGAGAGATGATCGTGGTTGGGCAAGCAATGTCACTAGGAAAGTTTAGGAAAAAATATAACTTGGAATTTCTATTAATGCTTTAAACACTCTTTCAAATAATTAAATAACTGATACATTAATGTTTTGAAATTCTACAAAATAAGGCTATAAAAACCTTTCAACAAATGTAATTGGCACAATTTGGTTGACAAAGAAGCACAGTATTTCAGATGGAAGCTGTGTTTGTGTCATATTTCAACAGGTTCAATTAGACTTCCTTGGTAGGAACAGCTGTACAGTAAATCATACAGATCAAACACATCATCTTACCATCACAAAAGAAAAAAAGCTGTACAAGGCAAATATTTCTTTGTGTGGGCTAGAATGGGCACTTACATAATGCACCAGCACAGGAAGTCCAAGAGTTCATATCACCTGGTTTACTCTTAATGTTTCTATTAACATGAATATACAGAAGGTAAGTGATACTGATTCAACCATACCTTTGTCCTTCTTGTAGCAGCTGAAAATCAGGATGTCTGACAAGAAAACAGGAATAAAAAATTGAAAGCACCTGATATATCAAACACTTGAAAGTGGTTCATTATAACCACTTTGGATAGAAAATATAACAAAAAGGAAACAGTTCATATAAAAATGTTTAAGAAAAAATATTAAATGACAACATATTGTAAAACTCATCCACAAGAAATCTGGATTAATCTTTTTATCCAAAATTTTCTCATATTTCTGGACTAAGTTCCACAAGCCCAATGAGTTTCCCTGACTAACCTGCTAAAGTAAATCTCTCCCTTCTCTAAATTTTAGTCATCATCGTCTTTACAGTTAATACACATTGATCATGTACTCTTCTATGACTTAATACAGAAATTTTATCTAAATGTCTTACTTTTCATATCTTTAAGTCTAGTTGAGAAACTAGACTACAAGCTTATTGAGGGCAGAGATTATTGTAATTCTCCTGTATTTTGTTTATATGGTCAGTAAGACTTTTTGCCCTAATTGATAAAGCAGTTGTACTGCAGCATTGTTGTGAGGTATGTAGGTCAAGTGGTTTAACTCTAGGATAAACTCTGCCTTTTAATATCAAAACCACATTTAGCTAGGCATCAAGGATATCAAAAACAGGAGGAAAAAGTTCTTACAAAGCCAAGTACAAAAGGAACAAGTACAATAGCAAATGAGTTCAAGGGAACATGAAAACTCTGTAAAGTACTCCAGAAGTACTCAGAAAAAAGTACATTCCCAAAACTACATATTCAAAGAAGAACTAAATAAATGGATCAGTATTCTACGTATTTACCAACAGATTCAGTATTGTTAAGGAGTCAGTTCTTCTCAACTTGATCTACAGATTCAATGCAACCCCAATCCAAATCCCAGCAAATTATTTTATGGATATGGACGAACTGATCCTGAAGTTTTTATGGAGAGGCAAAGACCCAGAATAGTTAACACAATACTGAAGAAGAACAAAGTTGGAGAATGACACTTCCTGACTCCAAGACTTACTATAAAGCTACAGTAATCAAGACAGGGCAGTGTGGCACTGGTGAAAGAAGAGACAAAAAAGATCAGTGGAAAAAAAACAGAGAGGCCAGAAGCATCCCACGTGGATACAGTCAATTGATTTTTAACAAAGGAGTAAAGGCAACACAATGGAGAAATATAGTTTCAAAAAATGATGTTCCACATGCAAAAAAATTATTCTAGACAGAGACCTTATACTCTTCACAAAAATTAACTCAAAATGGATTACAGACCTAAATGTTAAGATGCAAAATTGTAAAACTCCTAGAAGATTACACAGAAGAAAACCTAGATGACTTTCTAGATACACACCATGAAGAAAGAACTGATGAGTCAGACTTTATTAAAAGTTTCTGTTCTGTGAAAAATACTGTCAAGAGAATAAAAATAGAAGACAAAGACTAGGAGAAAACATTTGCAAAACACAAATTTAATAAAAGACTGTTATCCAAAATATCAAAGCACACTTAAAACTCAACAAGAAAACAAACTCAATTAAAACACGGGCCCAAGACCTTAACAGATACCTCACCAAAGAAGATAAACAGATGATAAATAAGTATATGAAAAGATGCTCTACACCACAGTTCATCAGGGAAATGCAAATTTAAAAAATAATGGAAAAACAAACAAAACAAAGAGACATCACCATACATCTTTAATAATAACCAAAATCCAGACCATCAATAAGATCAAAAGGTCTGAATGTTTGTGTCCCCTCATCACCAAATTCATATGTTAAATCCTAACTCAATGGGACAGTATTAGGAGGTGAGCCCTTTGGAAGTGATTAGGTCACAGGGGCAAATCTTTCTCCAATGGGATTAGTGTCTTTAAAAGGGAGGTCAGAGAAATCCCTCCCCATCCTACCACATGAGGACAAAACCAGAAGTCTTTAACCCAGAAGAGGTCCTCGCCCAATCACACTGGCACCCTGATCTCAGATTTAAAAATCTCTATAGCTGTGAGAAGAAATTCTTCCTGCTTATAAGCTACCCAGTCCATGCCGTTTTGTTGTACCAGCCTGAACAGACTAAGACATGCACCAAAGAGCTCCCCAAAGAAGATACACAGATGGCACACAAGCATATGAAAAGACGCTCTGCCTCATGTGACATCAGAAGTGCAAATAAGATAATGAGATATTACTGAACACCTATTAGTACAGCCAAAATCCAGACAGAGCACTAACACTATCAAATACTGGTAAGGACGTGAAGAAAAAGAAACTCTCATTCATTGCTGGTGGGAATGCAAAATGGTACAATCACTTTGGAAAACATCTTGGAGACATCTTACAAAAACTAAATATACTCTTTACCACACAATGGCAGAAAGTGAAGAGGAGCTAAAAAGCCTCTTGATGAAAGTTTCAGAGAGTGAAAAAGTTGGCTTAAAGCTCAACATTCAGAAGACGAAGATCATGGCATCCGGTCCCATCACTTCATGGCAAATAGATGGGGAAACAGTGGAAACAGTGTCAGACTTTATTTTTTGGGGCTCCAAAATCACTGCAGATGGTGACTGCAGCCATGAAATTAAAAGACGCTTACTCCTTAGAACAAAAGTTATAACCAACCTAGATAGTATATTCAAAAGCAGAGACATTACTTTGCCGACTAAGGTCCGTCTAGTCAAGGCTATGGTTTTTCCTGTGGTTATGTATGGATGTGAGAGTTGGACTGTGAAGAAGGCTGAGCGCTGAAGAATTGATGCTTTTGAACTGTGGTGTTGGAGAAGACTCTTGAGAGTCCCTTGGACTGCAAGGAGATCCAGCCAGTCCATTCTGAAGGAGATCAACCCTGGGACTTCTTTGGAAGGAATGACGCTGAAGCTGAAACTCCAGTACTTTGGCCATCTGATGAGAAGAGTTGACTCATTGGAAAAAACTCTGATGCTGGGAGGGATTGGGGGCAGGAGGAGAAGAGGACGACCGAGGATGAGATGGCTGGATGGCATCACGGACTCGATGGATGTGAGTCTGAGTGAACTCCGGGAGATGGTGATGAACAGGGAGGCCTGGCGTGCTGCGATTCATGGGGTCGCAAAGAGTCGGACACGACTGAGCAACTGAACTGAACCACACAATCCAGAAATCATACACTGTGGTATTTATCCAAAGGAGTTGAAAACTTATGTCTACACAAAAACCTGTATGCTATGCTTACAGTAGCTCTATTCATATGTCAAAACTGGGAAGCAACCAGGACATCCTTCAGTAGGTAAATGGATAAATTCTATAGTAAATTCAGACAATGAAATTTTATTCATTGCTAAGAAGAAAAGAGCCATCAAATTATGAAAAAATGGAAAAAATTAAATGTGTTAAGTGACAGAATCCAGTTTGAAAAGGCTACGTACTATATGGGACTCCAACTATATGACATTCTGGAAAAGGTATAACTACTGGGACAGTAAAAAGATAAGGGGTTACAGAAGTTTGAGAGTAGAAGATGAACAGGTAGAACACAAAGGATTTTTAGGGCTATAAAGCTACTCTGTATGATAGTGTAACAGTATCTTCAAGTCATAATACATTTGTCCAAACCCCAAATTGTTCAATACCGAGTGATCCCCAGTGTAAACCATGGGTGTGGGTGATAATGATGTGTCAATGTAGGCTCATCTATGTATGCTCACTTTGATGGGGGATACTGATAGTATGGGAAGTTAGGCATGTGTGTGGGCAGGGGCTTTATGGGAAAATCTCTGTGTCTTCCTCCTCATTTTGTTGTGACCCTAAAATTGCTCTAGAAAATAAAGTCAGTTAATAGAAAAAAAAAATACAAGGAAACAGATGTGCACTAAAGAGAAACTAAGTCACTGAACATAAACTCCATTTAAAAGGAAAAACAGGGCTGCAATGAAGGTAATAGTGCAAAGAATTTCTGTTTTAAAAAGTGAAACTAAATGGATATATGGAACCAGAAGTCATTTGAGTTATGACATTTAAAGGCTGCCAATCAAAAACATCAGAGTTGCAAGTATTTTTCTATATAATTAAACATCACAGCATCAATCATATAACTATTGCCTAGATAATCCATTCATCTTTTGTTTAGCATACAAGGCACTACAGGGGATGGATTCACTGCCAATCCTCTTCCTTAGTTTTGGGAGGCACTGCTAGCTGATCAAGGCATTCTTTCCCATTAAACATCTAAGAACCACTCATCAGCATACATTCCTATTCTAGAGAATTCCCCACAGTTGAGAAATTCCCCCAAGACCAATAATAAAATATTCAGAAGACAAAATAAGGCAATAATCAGAGAGCTCCCTGAGAATAAAAATTTAATCTATTTTTTCCTTTCCTTAGTCCTTCAGCCAATCAAGGCGTATCCTTTTGCAATCATCCAAATTATCCTGTTTACCCTGCTTCTTCCCACTCATGAAAACTCTAGTCACAGAAGCTACCTTGGTTTGGTGTTACTCAAAGAAAACAAATGACACTGCTTGGATGGTGACAAGTCTTGACTACTCCAGCGGATATTTATAACTCCCATTAAGAGCTTTTTTAGCATACTAAATAATATGCTAACGTCTCCAACAGAGTGTTTTATTGCCTGTTGACTACTTCCTCCCACTTCCATTTGTAGTTTTCTCACTCTTCCTATCCCACATCCTCGCCCAAGTCTTCTAGGCTAAAATTTTTTTTTTTTTTTTAAGGCTAAAATTATCAAGGTCCAGTACCATGCAGCTATCTGGCATTTGGTCTTACACCGGGATCTGAGTATCAGTGTAGGGAAAAAAAATGTGTATAGACACAGTGATTCTCAACTAGATTCTTGTACTAACTAAATGGCTAGCCTGTAAACACAGGGTATATTCTATCATTCAACAAATTCCTCCAGAAATAAAATTCTGAAATATTATACATTTATGGGTATGTTAAATAATACAAAGAATAAGTTCCTATTTTTAAGGACATTACAATTTAGGAGGAAAATGCACATTCTAAGAGATTTACAAGTAACCATCCTCATGAGAGCAGAAGGCAATGGCCACCCACTCCAGTACTCTTGCCTGGAAAATCCCATGGACAGAAGAGCCTGGTAGGCTGTAGTCCATGGGGTCACTAAGAGTCAGACACGACTGAGCGACTTCACTTTCAATTTTCACTTTCATGCATTGGAGAAGGAAATGGCAACCCACTCCAGTGTTCTTGCCTGGAGAATCCCAGGGAGCCTGGTGGGCTGCCATCCATGGGGTCGCACAGAGTCGGACACGACTGAAGCGACTTCGCAGCAGCATCCTCGTGAGAATGATGTGGCTACTACTATCATCCCATGTTACAGATAAAAAGACTGAGTACGGAAAGACTAAGTAGTGTGCAGAAAGTCACACAGCTAGTAAGTGGTAAACCCAGGTATCAAACCCAGCCAGCATGGTTCACAAGAACTACACTCTTGCATCGTCTAATTCAACAGAATATGTAATAAGTACCGTGAGAGAGATATGAGTTGCTACAGGAAATTAAGAGAAGAAAGAAAAACTTCCTGCTGAGCCAATGATGACAAGCTTCAGATTCAGCTGTGCCTCTAAAGAACAATATAGTTTATACATAAAGGCGTTTGAGGTGAATCCTATGGATTTTACAAGGAGGTTTTTTTTTTTTTTTTCTCCTTTCCACTTTTTATTTCTGGACTGGTTGTTAATTTCTCTAAAAAAATTTTTTTTTATTTTTTAATTGAAGGATAATTGGTTTACAGAGTTTTGTTGTTTTCTGTCAAACCTCAACATGAATCAGCCAGCGGTATACATAAATCCCCTCCCTTTTGAACCTCTACATACCTCTCCCTTTTTTCTCTTTTGGTAAGTTACCAAGGTTAAATCTAGCCTATTTCTTAAAGAAAAACTAACACACATACACACACATAGAAAACAACTCTGTCCTTGAGCCATACAACCCTCTCCCCTTTCACTGACAGACTTCTTTAAAGAAAGTCTACATTTATCACTTCCAATTCCATTATCTCCTATTCAGTCCTCAGCCCTCTACCTCCTGACATCTGTATGCATTACTCTACTAAAATGACTCTTGCTAAGATCACAAATTACCATAGGGCTGCTAAACCTAAAGTATAATTTTCAGATTTTTTTTTCCTTTTTAAAGTAGAGGAAGAAGAATTAGAATAAAAGGAAGGGTTTCAAAGAGGAAGAAAATAGGAACAAATCATAAAGCAAGGCCTTGGTAAGAGGAGAACAGAATTGGTAACATACAGGGTACTATACTAGCAATGAGGAGGCAGAGAAATGACACAGTATATGAAAAAAATAACGAAGGAGATTCTAGTGGATGTCCTCAATCATTTCACTTAAGTAGTAGGTTATATCTACTAGGAGTTGGGGGTGTGTGGCTTCAACATTTAAGGAGAGAAAAGGTCTGAACATATCATAGTCATTGAGAAAGAATAAACATGTGAGCACTGTTGAGACTAGACATCAACTGGAACAGGGCCACAGGAGTGTAGGCTTTGGTGCCAGATATCTGGATTTAAATCCCAAATCTATATATATGAGCCAAGTGTTCTTGAGTGAGTCGCTAAAGCCTCAGTTTCACCATCCATAAAATGGGTACCAACACTTCCCTAGTATGTTTTGAGGATTGAAATAAATGAGACAGCTTATCTAAAGTGCTAATGGTCTTATTTGAGACCTTTACCCAATAATCTTGAGGAACAGGAAAAAAAAAGATGACTGAATTTTGGGAAGGTGGACATGGCTGAAGGCTAAGGGAGAAAGAACCTGGGGTTGTCTGAGAGGATGATATTACAACTGCTGACCATGGACCTCGAGAAAACAACTTTAATGAGGGTCTGCCACCCTAGAAGGAGAGAGCTAAGGTAGAGACAGAAGGTCAAAATGAGGTCACAAAGCACACTCAGGAGTGACAGCTGTAGATGAGAGCGAGGTTGTGGTCAGAGACGGGAAGCTCTTATTTCAAGATCTTGGAGGCAGAATAGTTCCAAATAAGAATAAGGTCTAAGTACGGCTGAATCAAGGGTAATACAAATGAACACATTATTCTAAATCATGAAGATAATTTAAGTAGTCCTATGAGACATCTCCAGAATTGCAACTTGATATTTTTTGAGAAAAACACTAAGGATTAAAAGAAAACTCAATCTCTAATGAATGGGGAAATTAGCATATACTGAGTGCTTTTGATGTGGTAAATGTTTTAAAAATTGTGGTTAAAAAATATATAACATAAAACTGACCATTTAAACTGTTTTAGCAACAGTCCAGTGGTATCAAGTTCATTTACATTATTGCACAACTATCACCATCCATCTCCAGGACTTTTTCATTCTCCCACACTTTCTGCTATGTGGTTCCATATATTATACCATTTGATCCTCACATAACTCGCAACTTTATTTTTATAGACGAGGAAACTGAAGCTCTGAGGGGTAAAGTGATCCTTAAGGGGGTTCCCAAGATCACTACATGTCTCAAGCAGTATATCTAAGATTTGAATTTAGGTCTTTCAAAGTCTAAGTTCTAACATGTTGCCTCTAATTAAAGCCAGAAAAAGGAACCCCCAAAGTTGTGATGAAACCATCTTTACATAACCCCTCCCATAGGAATTCAATGTATTTCATTATTTTCCTCTCTGTTGTTTCAGTTTTCTGACTTCATGTAAAGAAAACTATGTTGAACACTGTTTCTAGATGCTTTAGGAATAAACTTAATACTCTGATTTCCAATCTATGAAAGGTAGAGAGGTACCTGACACTAAAATAAACTAAAATTGAGTTTTATGAGGTATTGAACAAAAGATTCCATATAAAACTTTGGTTTTTGCTATGAGCTGTTTCAGAAACAAGGCACCAAGTCACATTACTCTTTCTTTTCTATCTCTTTAGATGAAATTCAAAAGCTTTTTGTTAAAAATATCATTTCTCTTCAATCTAGGTACCTTCCATTCCCTTCATGTTGTCCTGAGACATTTAATCGCGATAATTTCAACTTTAAAAATAAGTAACCATGTTAGAATACTTTCAAGCTGGTTCTCCATAAACATATTATTTTCACTAAATTATAAATCAGATGATTAACTGTAACTTTACCAAAGTCTAAAACTAGAAAAAGCACACCAAAAGACCTTGATGTGTGTGTGTATATATCACTTAGAATATGTGTATTATAAATAAACCAACGGAAGGAGCAGACTGCAATTCCCTCCTGTGGTGGGAATTTTTCAAATATGTTAAAAGCTGTTTCAGAAAGTTTTTATTCTGTCTACCAAGCAAGAGAGGTGACTGTTCAGGAAGAGGTTATAGAAGTTGTTCTGCAGAGGTTTTTGGCTTCCGCACCTCTGAGATTATACTGTGTTTATTGCCAAGAAACATGTGTGAAAACCCCCTACGCTGGGCCACATGATGGCGCTTTCAGCTCTGTCAGCATTAACCATTTACCCCAATTTCATCTTTAAATCAAACTTTGATTCTAAACATTTGTCCTTCCTCCTTAGTTTTAACTCCTGATTTTTTAATTACAATTTTAGAAGCTTCCCTCCTTCAAAAAGACTTGTCAGAGCCTCCAGTTAACCACAGGATTTATAAATGTAACTATATAGTATTACTACCTAAAGGAACATGCTGTCTTAGGAACAAAACTGTATGTGGTCTGGTTCTGGCCACCAAGTGTATAAAAATTTTCTAACTCACAACATGAGAAACCTCACACTGTGTCATGACCCAGGCCATCTAGGTCAATGTTTCGTCTCTGACAAGGCATCAGGAGCCTTTCTGTGTAAAGCACCGCTGCTGTCCACAACATTAAAGACATACTCCAGACAGTTTTACCTTAATAACGAAAACGAGGAAACACAAACCCTAAGACCCTTTCTGACTCCAAAGCCTCAATAGAAATATGGAGCTAGAATTCATTAATTTGTCTAAATTTTTCCTAAGCTGCTTTATACATTTTTACTAAGGAGGAAGTGAGTTTATTATGGTACAAAATAATATTTGATAAATTTTAGGAGATAATATAGGCTTTAGTATTTTACAATCTGGTGGATAGATTAATATTAGTTTTCACAACAATGTAAGAAAAACCGAGTCAAATTTAACATTTTATTGACAAATGGTAAGATCATGGCGTCTCTGAATATGTAAATTTCAAGTTGAGACATACTATAAAATATTCTTGGTTTTTATTCATAATATAAAAACTTTAATTCAGTATTTTATCAGCCTTCTACAAGACTAAAGAATTCTAACTATTTAAAAATCAGTTACTTTTATTCTAAACTCTTAAATGAGACAGACTTCCCTAAAAGGTAGTACAAATTTCCCTAGGCTTATGCTGATATTTTTAATTTTCATCATTTTTATAAATGAGACATTGCTTATCCAGAAAACTTTCAACTATAGCAGCAGTGACTGACTTAGAACTGTAAAGCATTAAAATGAAAGGGAACTAAAGTTAAATGCAAGTTTCTACTTTATAAACGAGGAAAATGAAATTCAGTGCTGATAAGACTTTCCTAGAGTAAAACAATACTAAAATCCTAAGCTGGATTCAACAAAACAGTGCTCTGCAGATCAGGACCAACCAGTTAAGGAGGGTGCTACCAGCATTTCAAAAAAAGCAACAGAGTAGAAAATAACAGAGGCTTTCCATGTAGTGAGGATAAAAATTAATTCCTAAAACTTTTTGTTCAGTTCTATGTATGTGTTGGATAAGGTGAAATGGTAAAAAAAAATTCTGGAAGTCGTTCATGAATACAGAGAACAAACAAGGGGTTGCCAGAAGGGAGAGGGGTGTGTGCATCAATGAAATAGGTGAAGGGTATTAAGAGGTACAAACCTCCAATTTTAAAAGAAATAAGCCATGGAAATGTAAAGTACAGCATAAGGAATATGGTCAATAATACTGTAATAACTTTGTATGGGAACAGATGGTTACTGGACTTATCATGGTAATCATTCCATAATGTATGTAATTATCAAATCACCACTAGTACACCTGAGCCTAATATATAATACATCAACTATATTTCAATTAAAAAAAGATTTTGGAAGTTATTACAATAAAATAGGAAGTTATTACAATAAAATATCTAATTCTTTGAGTGGATTTTCAAATTTATTATTTTTTAATTATAATAAAATAGCAACTAATATTAATAAAATTATAACTTGCAATTATGGTGATATAGCTTATTTATTACAACTCATTCAAAACTAATAAAAATATCTCTGCATTAAATACTAAATGTTGGCTTTTTTTTTTTTTTAAAGGCCATTTTTTACCTTTAAAAGATATGCTATGGGGTGTAACATTCATAACTTATGTGAACAGACTTTCTTTAAAATACATTTCTGTAAAGCTTACACGTATAATATCTAGACAAGCTTAAGAAAATATTGAATTCCAGAATTCTGATCATTAGCACGCATAAAAATACCAAACATTTTTTGTGAAAAAACAGTGACCCCTAGTGGATTAAATAAACTGACATAATGTTTGCCTCTAAGAATTTAGGAATTAAGGTAACACTGATGCATCCACTTATGAAAAATACTGACATGGTATTCAGACAACTATTATGCAGGTTATAGTTACACTATGTACAATGTGATAATTGTATAAATTGCTCACTGGTTACTTCCAATCAAGAAAGAATTCTAGCTTTGTTCAGAATCTATAACTAGCTTAAGAAATACACTTATTCTTTCTGATCTTGTGTGATAATGAAGTTGGATTAAATTATCTCTAAGGATCCTTTCAGTTCTTTCATTGTGATCCTTTAATTCATCTCGCATACCAATGCCAGACTAAATTCTATTCAAAAAAGTTCAGTGGCTCCCCAGCTCTTGAGTACATACCAAACTTAGCTTGGCCCCTTGATAGCTACATTATTTTCTATTTTTTCCCAAATATATCCCTTATTTCAAATGAGTTAATGTTCTTACTATCTACTTCCAATACCCAACCTACTCCTGTAAGTTTATTTTCTCATCTCTGCTTAAAGCTTTTCATTATGCGGTGTTTTAACCTCACTAACCTACATTACAGGTGTCCATTAGAATAAGTCAAATTTGTTTCACTCAGGTTTATTTGTTTTGCCAGCCCAATGAGATTTTAACTTAACCACAGAGGTTGGCTTTCACACGTGTGAGCACAAGCAGACACATGCATCCTGCTGCGTACTAAGAGTACACTACCCTACCTGCCTGCCTTTTTTTTTTTTTTGGCCACACTGTGCAGCATGCAGGTTCTTAGTTCCCAGACCAGGGATGGAACCTGCACCACCCTGCAATGGAAGCTCAGAGGGCAGGACAACCAGGAAAGTCCCTACACACTTTAAACGTAAATTAAGTTGGTAAGTTTAAAAAAACCAAGAGCATTTTCATCTTTCATTTTAGTGAGGTGGGGAAGTGTATATAAAGTAGAATTTCAAGAACCATAAATATAAATTGACATAGCTTCATATTTTGGGAAAAAAGTAGGCATTCTGAAGATAGGATGGTAAGATTTTGGGAAAAGGTTAGAGGAAGGAACATTTTTAAATTAGTTAAAGAAGTACCAATAACTATATCTGAAGAAAACAGAGATAACAGGAAAGGTGCTTTGATAAACGGTTTTGAAGTTGATATGTGGATGGACTAAATGAGTGCGCTAACTTCAAGAAGCAAAAAAAAGATCTCTGGAAGCAAAGCTAAGAACTCAACCAAACATCAGTTTGAACACTGGGAAATGTAATATGTTGCTGTCATGAGAACTGAGGAGGCAATGGCAGCTCTCATGAAAGAAATTTAGAAAGAAATATTAAGAGAAAAAATGATAGTTAAACAGGTGCTTATAACTTTCCAGAAACTCTGGACAATGCCACAATCTTTTATCTCCAAATAAGAAAGTCAGGCTGGCAGAGAAATGATGAGCTATTTAGTCTCCATGATGTTTAATTCAATTAACAAAGGCCACACTGTATATTCAACATATTCTAAACCACACAGAATTGGCTCAGCAAGGAAAGGTGTCTGCAAACAAAGCTACTGTCACCAGTACAACTGATGCTAGTTGAACATACAGTACTGATGCTACTTGAGTATCCAGTAAGATTATTTAGCATATATCTTATTTTACCTCAAATAACACTGCCTTGTGTTATAATATTCTCTATCAAACATGAATTACTTGAGACATTATCTCATTAACTTAAGCCTTTGTATAGATACATAACAATAATTTGTTTCCTCTTTAATATTATTATGCCAACTTCCCTTCAGTAATGAATTCTCTTTCAAATTCAGCAACAACTAAAATGTTATAAATGTTCAAACATTTCTCAAACGGCAACTAACCCATGAGTGTCTATAAACTTTTTTGCTAAAAATGACTCTTTAAATTGGTTTTTAATTTATAAAATATTGTACTTTTAATAAAGATAAAATAATTTAATAAATTAAATTAGAAAACAAAATTAGAAATAATTGTTAAACTAAATAAATTAGTTCTAATTAAATAAACTAGAACTTTTTAACCTTGGTACATAAGTTAAGAACTATGTACAGAGGTTCATAACACTGTACAGGAGGCAGTGACCAAAACCATCCCAAAGAAAAAGAAATACAAGAAGGCAAAGCGGCTGTTTGAATGACATTACACATAGCTGAGGAAAGAAGAGAAGCAAAAAGCAAAGGAGAAAGGGAAAGAAATAACCAACTGAATGGAGCATTCTAGAGATAAGAAAGCCTTCTTAAATGAACAGTGCAAAGAAGTAGAGGGGAAAAAAAAAAAAAAGAATGGGAAAGACTAGAGATCTCTTCAAGAAAATCAGAGATACTAAGGGAACATTTCACATAAGGATGGGCATGATAAAGGACAGAAATGGTAAGGACCTAACAGAGGTAGAAGAGATTAAGAAGAGGTGGCAAGAATGTACAGAATGACTACACAAGAAAGATCTTAATGACCCCAAAACCATGATGAAGTGGTCACTCACCTAGAGTCTGAAGTCAAGTGGGTCTTAGAAAGCATTACTACAAACAAGGCTAGTGGAGGTGATGGAATTCCAGCTGAGCTATTTTAAATCCTAAAAGATGATGCTGTCAAAGTGTTGCACTCAGTATGTCAGCAAATTTGGAAAACTCAGCAATGGCCACATGACTGGAAAAGGTCAGTTTTCACTCCAATCCCAAAAAAGGGTAATGCCAAAGAATGTTCAAAATACCATACAATTGTGCTCATTTTGCATGCTAACAAGGTTACGCTCAAAATTCTTCAAGCTAGGCTTCAGCAGTGGTGAACTGAGAACTTTCAGATGTACATGCTACGTTTAGAAAAGGCAGAGGAACCAGAGATCAAATTACCAAGATCCTTTGGATGACAGAGAAAGCAAGGCAATTCCAGAAAAACATCTACTTCTGATTCACTGACTATGCTAAAGCCTTTGACTATATGGATCACAACAAATTGGAAAATTCTTAACGAGATGGAAATACCAAACCACCTTACTTGAGAAACCTGTATATGGGTCAAGAAGCAATGGTTAGAACCTTACGTGGGACAACTGACTGGTTCTGAACTGGGAAAGGGGTACGACTAGGCTGTATATTTTCACTCTGCTTATTTATTTTATATGCAGAGTACATCATGCGAAATGCCAGGATGGATGAATCACAAGCTGGAATCAAGACTGACAGGAGAAATATCAACAACTTCAGATATAGAGATGACACCACTCTAATGGTAAGAAGTGTAGAGGAACTAAAAAGCCTCTTGCTGGGGATGAAAGTGGAGAGTGAAAAAGCTGGCTGAAAACTCAGCGTTCAAAAAACAAAGATCATGGCATCCAGTCCCATCACTTCAAGGCAAAGAGATGGGGAAAAAGTGGCAGATTTTATTTTCTTGAGCTCCAAAATCACTGCAGATGGTGTCTGCAGCCATGAAATTAAAAGACGCTTGCTCCTTGGAAGAAAAGCTATGTCCAACCCAGACAGCATATTAAAAAGCAGAGACACCACTTTGCCAACAAAGGTCTGTCTAGTCAAAGCGATTGTTTTTCCTGTAGTCATGTACAGATGTGAGAGTTGGACCATAAAGAAGGCTGAGTGCTAAAGAATTGGACTTTTGAACTGTGGTGCTGAAGAAGACTCAAGAGTCCCTTGGACTGCAAAGGAGATTAAACCGGTCAATCCTAAAGGAAATCAACCCTGAAAATTCATTGGAAAGACTGATGCTGAAGCCCAATACTTTGGCCACCTGATCTGAAGAGCCAATTTGTTGTAAAAGACTCTGATGCTGGGAAAGACTGAAGGCGAAAGGAGAAGAGTGTGGCAGAAGATGAGATGGCTGGAGAGCATCACCCACTCAATGGACATTGAGCAAACTCTGGAAGAGAGAGAAGGACAGGGAACAATCTATGACACTGCAAAGAGTCAGACATGACTTAGTAACAGAACAGCAAGATACAGTTCTCTAGGCGGTACAAGTGGTAAAGAACCTTCTACCAATGCAGGACAGAGACATGGGTTTGATCCCTGGGTTAGGGAGATCCCTGGAGGAGGGCATGGCAACCCACTCCAAAATTCTTGCCTGGAAAATCCCATGGCTGGAGGAGCCTGTTAGGCTACAATCAATGGGGTTACAAAGAGCTGGACACAACTGAAGCGACTTAGCACATGGCATGCACATACAGCTTCCTAACAAAGTAAGTTCAGTTGGATCTAAGATCCTGCACCTTCTGAAAAAATTTAAAATTCTCATCCCAGGATTATTACTAGGATTAACAGAAATAACCATCAGGGCAGGAAGCAAAGTTCATTTTCTTCTTAAAGGTGAAACAGAAAACAAGTGACATCTGTATGTACTTTCTGATTTTAAGCATAAAATCCTTAAAAGTTCTGCTTGAAATATAACCATTTCCCCACAATGAAAATGTGTATAATAAATGCATTCCAAAGAAGACTAACCTACTCTTTACATTATCTCAAAAACTATAAAGAAATATATGAACAAATATATACATAATGATTTAAATTACCTTTCTTCCTCACGAACCCATACTGGACTTTTAGGAATTTGTGCTTCAAAAAACTTAGATGCTTTATAACAAAAATTGCTGCAAAAACACTGAAAAGAACATTTTAAAACCAACAACTTATTTTGTTCTTATTGTGAAATACAATTTACGTACAGAAGAGAATATAAAACATAAATATGTAGTTCACAGGAAAAAAACATTCCAAGAATCGACCACCCAAGTTAAGAAATAAGATTTAGTACCTTTGAAGGCTTTTCTGTGTCCCTCCCCAATTGCATCGCTTTCCACATTCCCCAGAGATAACCACTATCATAAATTCTGTTACTCATTCCTTTGCTTTCTTTCAGTCTTGCTACTGATGTTTGGTTTTGCCTATTTTTAAACTTTGTCTAAATGGAATATTATTATGTACTCTTGTATTCTGTTCCACATCATGTTTTTCAGTCATTTATGTAGCTATAGCGTATGCATTTACACTGTGTATTACATTCCATTGCCTAAGTATTACTACCTTTTAGTTACTGTTTAAGGACAATGAGTTGTTGTTTTGTTATCATTACCGTGTTACATGAATCTTTTTTAATTACAATTTTTACATTTAAAAAATTGTGGTATGATACACAAAATTCATCATCTTACACATTTTTAAGTGTTCAGTTCAGTGGCTTAAAATACCTTCTTACTATTTTGCAACTATCACCATCATCCATCTCCATAAATCTTTTCATCTTACAAAACTGAGACTTCGCACTGATTAAACTGTAACTCCCCATTTCTACCTCCTGTGACAAAAACCATTCTACTTTCTGTCTCCATAAATTTGACTACTCTCAATTATGTTACATAAGTAGAATCATAGACTATTTTTCCTTTTGTACTGGATTATCTCACTTAGAACAATGTTTTCAAAATTCATTCAGTTGTAGCTGTGTCAGAACTTCCTTCCTTTGGAAAGCTAAATAACATTCTATTTTATGTACTGAATATGCACCGTATTTTGTTTAACCTACTAGGAACAATTCATGGGCTTCCCTCGTAGTTCTGATGGTAAAGAATCTGCCTGCAATGCAGGAGCCCCAGGTTCCATCCCTGGGTCAGGAAGATCCCCTGGAGGATGAATGGCAACCCACCCCAGTATTCCTGCCTGGAAAACCCCATGGACTGAGGAGCCTGGCAGGTTACAGTCCACGGGGTCGCAAAAGAGTCACACACATCTGAGCAACCAAGCAGCAGGCTACAGTCCATGGGGTCGCAAAAGAGTCGGACATGTCTGAGCAACTAAGCACGAGGAACATTCATACACATATGTGCTTGTGTACACAGGTTAAACAAGAAAGAGTTTATACCAAAGAATAGAATGGTCACAAAGAATGTGTAAATTTGACTTTAACAAATTTGATTTTGCCAAACAGTTTCTCAGAAAGGTTGTATCAATATTTATTTGACCAGAAGTATGAATCTGTGGTCAGTTGTATGTGAGAAACATAACTCCTGATTTGTAGCTTATCTTTTCACTCTTGTTTTAGAAACTTCTAATAAGCAATGTTTTCTATTTTAATGTAGAATAATTTATCAGTTTTTCCTCTGTGGTCTATAATTTTCCATCTTATTTAATAAATTCTCTCCAACCCAAGTTCTAAAAACATATTTTTTTACATTTAGGTTCTTAATCTACCTAAAATTGATCTTTGTATACACACTCTAATAGCTATCAGTTTTCATTTTTTCTGTATCGATAATTGGGCTTATACAATTTATTAAAAAACCCATCCTTTCTCCACTGATCTAAAATACTCCTGATGTCTTATGTTCAGTGTCCATATAAGTAGTATGAGTCTGTTTCTGGCTCTCTATTCTTTTCTATGATTCACTCACCTGAATTCATGCCAATATGCAATTTTTAAATGTTCACATACTAACTCAAGTGTAAGCAAAAAAAAATTTTAACACTATAAATATTTATAAATGAAAATCTTTTAACATAGTCATTTTCTAGAAGGCAAGATTTTAAACAGATATTTTTAGAATCCCATTTGGTATAATATTAAATATTAACTCCCACATTGCTAATAATCTTTAAACTTACCTTTCTTTCAGTAATATCATAGACTTTATTAGTTTTGGTAGAAATTTTATATTTCTGTTTTGGTACCTAAAGAAAAGAAAGTACAGCGTACGATAGAATTCAAGTAACAAACATGAACTTTATGGTTAACATTAAGTCATCTATATATTGTATCTTTGACTAACCCATATCATTAGTTCATGACCTCAGTTTTATTTATTGTTCTTTTTACATGGTATTTTGCTAAATATGAAAGTTAAAAGTCTACATGTTACAGAAAAAAAAGTTACTTACAATTCCTAGCTTGTTCTGACATAAAGGATAGCCACAGAGTTTGATAATAGAACGCTCATCCACGACATCACTATAGTGAGCAGGTGTGATGAATTTCCCCTACAACGAAATGAGAGGGGCACTTACTCCACCACATTATTCAAAAAGTTTATTTATCAGCTCTTTAGGCCTCATTGATCTCATATGAAAACACAGGGGTCATAAAAGTACTTATCTCATAGGCTTGATGTACTGATCTCATAGATTTGATAGAATCACAGGAGAAAATAAAGGAAAAGCACTTAGAAAAGTACTTCTAGACACATTCTAAGTACTTAGAAAATGTAAGTTATTATTTAAAAAAACACAAACCCATAAAACCCCCAAAATTTCTGCCACAGTAAACTATGCATCTTTGTAGATTACACAATTCATGAAATAATTCTGAGGCAAGAGGAAGAGGTGATGTTATTCTGACTGCTATACCAGAGGAAAATATTAATAGTATATTTTTAATTTTTAAAAGTGTTACTCAAAAATAGAACTATATACAATTTTACCTATTTCTGAAAGCACAGTCTTATAAACAAAGTACATTAAAGGTGTCATTGTGCAAATTTTTGTGCAAAATCTTTCATCTTCTGAAAAAACACAACAGTGAGGTGACAGTTATAAGCTAACACCAAATATTTTCCTTTGACATTTTCTTGTTCAAATAATCTCAGATCTACTACCCAGAATGATGGGTTGGCAATGTCAGTAGGCTAGAGGGGAATGTTTAAAGGCACAAGAGAGTGATGAAGAAAGGTCTCAGAAGAGGAGGAAGATGATGAAGTTGGGCAAATAGGTGGAAGGATGGGTCAAGGCAAAGAAGAATGTCCCCTCTTCTGATGAGGAGTAAAAGTGAGGCTAAGTAAGCTAAATGACAGGATGAGTAAGGGAGTGAAGCAGAGAAAAAAATCCAGGTGTCTGCTGTGTTCTCCATGAGTTAGGCAACAGCTTAGAGGAAAGGAGTATGGAATTGGGGAAAGCAGTAATGATGGGAAGAGTGCCAGTGGGTGGTTAGAAAGGGTGCTAATTACAGATATAAATGATATATTTTATATAAAAAATAAACAAGGCCCCACTGTATAGCACAGGGAACTATAGCAGAGTCAGACATGACTGAGTGACTAAGCATGCATGTGCACACACACACAAGTGTAACTGAACACTTTGCTGTATACCAGAAACTAACATTACATTGTAAACTAGTGGAACTTCAAAAAAAAAAAAACAAAAAACAAGCAAACCTCAGTTCTTGAGACAAACCAGCATTTCTGGTTTGTCTTTAGAGTCATCAAGCATGGAGATTCTGATGCAGTTAATCCATATCAATTTAAATATTGTCATATTTATATTCCTCTTGTTTAGGAAAATCTCTGAGCCACACCAAGAATTATTTCTACAAAGCTCTAGCTTTAATTTTCCATTTCTTTCTTCTCATAAGGATTATGAGGATGTAACACACATTTCAAGTTTTTAATGCAATAAAGCCATTAATGAAAACAAAAAATTTTTAATACAAATGATAATTCTCATTATGTGTTGATTAAACCATAGGGGGTCTATATCTCATGTTTTTAAAGTATCAAAATGAATGAAATTACATTAACAGAAATAATGGTTTTCTATTACTAAAACAGGAAAACATACAGCCTATGAAAAATGACATGGCGATCAGCGGTGCCAAGCAATGAAAATCAAGTGAGATTAGCAGACTGGTTAAAAGAACTACTATTAAGGGATAAAATATGCATGTTACCTCTCTCAAGTACATTTTAAAGTCATTATAAAGCAAAGAATGCATAATAGTAATAGCTGGTTATCTTTAAATGCACAAATTATATAGCATGTGACTGACAACAAATTCAAAGATTTCAATAATGCATGGAAGTTTCATGTTACACAGATTTAAAGACTTTATACTATAAAAGTGTTAGTCTCTCAGTCATGTCTGATTCTTTGCGACCCCATGGACTGTAGCCCACTAGGCTCTTCTGTCCATGGGATTCTCCAGGAAAATATACTGGAGTGGGTAATCATTTCCTTCTTCAGGGGATCTTCCCTACCCAGGGATCAAACTGAGGTTTCCTGCATTGTAGACGGTTTATTCACCGTCTGAGCCACCAGGGAAGCTGGTGGCAAACCACTTCAGCATTCTTGCCTTGAGAACCCCATGAACAGTATGAAAAGGCAAAAAGGCATGACACTGAAAGATGAGCCTCCAAGGTCAGTAGGTGTCCAATATATCACTGGAGAAACAGTTCCAGAAAGAATGAAGAGGCTGGACCGAGGTAGAAACGTCTCATAGCTGTGGATGTGTCTGGCAGTATACAGTCTGATGCTGTACAGAACAAAACTGCAAGGAACCTGGAATGTTAGGTACATGAATCAAGGCAAATTAGATGTGGTCAACCAGGAGATGGCAAGAGTGAACATCGACATCTCAGGAATCATGAACAGGTGATGATGGACCGGAATGGGTGAATTTAATTCAGATGATCATTATGTTTACTACGGTGGGCAAGAATCCCTTAGAAGAAATGGAGTAGCCCTCATAGTCAACAAGAGTCTGAAATGCAGTACTTGGGTGCAATCTCAACAATGAGAGAATGACCTCGGTTTGTTTCCAAGACAAATCATTCAACAACACAGTAATCCAAGTCTATGCCCCAACCACTGATGCTGAAGTTGAATGTACTATGAAGACCTACTGCTACTGCTAAGTCACTTCAGTCATGTCGAACTCTGTGCGACCCCACAGACGGCAGCCCACCAGGCTCCCCCGTCCCTGGGATTCTCCAGGCAGGAAAACTGGAGTGGGTTGCCATTTCCTTCTCCAATGCGTGAAAGTGAAGTCACTCAGTCATGTCCGACTCTTAGTGACCCAATGGACAGCAGCCTACCAGACTCCTCCATCCATGGGATTTTCCAGGCAAGAGTACTGGAGTGGGGTGCCATTCAAGACATTCTAAAACACCAGAAAACTATGTCCTTTTCATCACAGGGGATTGGAATGCAAAAGCAGGGAGTCAAGAGATATCTGAAATATCTAGCATGTTTGGCCCTGCAGTACAAAATGAAGCAAGGCAAAAGCCCACAGAGTTCTGCCAAGAGAACACACCGGTCATAGCAAATATCCTCTTCCAAAACACAAGAGACAGCTCTACATGTGGACATCACCATATAGTCAATACTGAAACCAGACTGATGATATTCTTTGCAGCCAAAGGTGGAGAAGCTCTATACAGTCAGCAAAAACAAGACCGGGAGCTGACTGTGGCTCAGATCATGAACTCCTTATTGCAAAATTCAGACTTAAATTGAAGAAAGCAGGGAAAACCACTCGGCCATTCAGGTATGACCTAAATCAAATCCCTTATGATTACACGGTGGAAGTGACAAATAGATTCAACAGATTAGATCTGATAAGGGTGTCTGAAGAACTACGGACAGAGGTTTGTAACACTGTACAGGAGACAGTGACCAAAACCCTCCCAAAGAAAAAGAAATGCCAAGAAGGCAAAGTGGTTGTCTAAGGAGGCCTTACAAACAGCTGAGAAAAGAAGAGAAGCAAAAGGCAAAGGAGAGAGGGAACGACACACCCAACTGAATGCAGAGTTCCAGAGAATAGCAAATAAGAAAGCTTTCTTAAATGAACAATGTAAAGAAATAGAGGAAAACAACAGAATGGGAAAGATTAGAGATCTCTTCAGGAAAATTGGAGATACCAAGGGAACATTTCATGCAAAGATGAGCACAATAAAGGAGAGACACAGCAAAGACCTAACAGAAATGGAAAAGGTTAAAAAGAGGTGGCAAGAATACATTGAACTATATAAAAAAGGTCTTAATGATCCAGATAATCATGATGGTGTGGTCACTCACCTAGAGCCTGACATCCTAGAGTGTGAAGTCAAGTGGGCCTTAGGAAGCATTACTACAAACAAAGCAAGTGGAAGTGATGGAATTCCAGCTATTTCAAATCTTAAAAGATGATGCTGTTAAAGTGCTGCACTCAACATGTCAGCAAATTTGGAAAATTCAGCAGTGGCCACAGGACTGAAAAACGTCAATTTTCATTCCAATCCCAGAGAAGGGCAATGCCAAAGAATATTCAAACTAACATACAATTGTGCTTATTTCACATCCTTGCAAGGTAATGCTCAAAATCCTTAAAGCCAGGCTTCAACAATACATGAACTGATAACTTCCAGATGTAAAAGCTGGGTTTAGAAAAGGCAGAGGAAGAGAGATCAAATTGCCAACACTCACTGGATCATAGAAAAGGCAAAAGAATTCCAGAAAAACATCTACTTCTGCTGCATTGACTACAATAAAGCCTTTGACTGTGTGGATCACAATAAACTGTAGAAAATTCTTCAAGAGATGGGAATACCAGACCACCTTACCTGCCTCCTGAGAAACATGTGTATGCAGGTCAAGAAGCAATAGTTGGAACCAAACACGGAACCAATGGACTGGCTCAAAACTGGGAAAGGAGTATGTTCAGGCTGTATACTGTCACTCTGCTTAATTAACATATGCAGAGCACATCACGCAAAATGCCAGGCTGGATGAATCACAGGTTGGAATCAAGATTGCTGGGAGAGATGTCAATAATCTCAGATATGCAGATGATACCACCCTAATGGCAGAAAGCACAGAGGAACTAAAGAGCCGCTTGATGAGGGTGAGGGAGGAGAGTGAAAAAGCTGGTTTAAGACTCAACATTCAAAAAACTAAGATAATGGCATCCGGTCCCATCACTTCATGGCAGACAGATGGGGGGAAAAATGGCAACAGTGGCAGATTTTATTTTCTTGGGTTCTAAAATCACTGAAGATGGTGACTGAAGCTATGAAATTCAGATGCTTGCTCCTTGGAAGAAAAGCTATGACAAACCTAGACAGCATTATTAAAAAGCAGAGACACCACACTGCCAACAAAGGTCCATATATAGTCAAAGCTATGGTTTTTCCAGTAGTCATGTATGGGTGTGAGAGTTGGACCACAAAGAAAGCTGAGTGTCATAGAATTGATGCTTCCGAATTCTGGTGCTGGAGAAGACTCCTAGAGTCCCTTGGGCTGCAAGGAGATAAACCAGTCAATCCTAAAGGAAATCAACCCTGAGTATTCACTGGAAGGACTGATGCTAAAGCTCTAATACTTTGTCCATCTGAAGTGAAGGGCCGATTCATGATAAGAGACCCTGACACTATGAAAGATGGAAGCAAAACGAAAAGAGGAGGGCAGAGGATGAGTTGGTTAGACAGTATCATTGACTCAATGGACATGAGTTTGAGCAAACTCCAGGAGATAGTGAAGGACAGAGAAGCCTGGAGTACTGTAGTACATGGGGTCGCAAAGCCTCCAACATGACTGACTTAGCCACTGTACAAAACAACAACATACTATAGAAGTAATAATTTATCAATACATACACACTCCCTTAGTAATTCTTCTGAAATGTTCTCCTCTAAAAGCTGTTCCACAATATGTAGAGCTTTTCTCTCAAACTCAATCTTCTTTCTGACAGCTGCTTCTAGTTCTGCTTTCCTAAAATTTAAAAAAAAAAAAAAGGTATTTAAGTTATTCTACTTAAGTTTTAGCATAGCCATTTTCTACATTTTAAAATTAAACACTAACAATGTACTATTTTGCTATTAATGTTAAATGTATATTTTAAAATGCTGTTTCTTTTGATCCAGTATTTTTCAAAAGGGAAACAAACTACTTTTTATTGACGTCTGTCATAAGAGGATTATTTGATTTCCAGGGCTCAGAGAACAAGGAAGAATTTAGAGTATCCTACAAAAAAGAAAATAGGAGGACATCTTTTTTGCCAGATAAAACTATCATTATTGAAATGATAATTTATCATTCTCTATCATTTCTCTGAGCTTTTACCTAAAAATGGAGGCTTTTCCCTTGAAATCATTAGAAATCAGAAGGGAATGGAGAGGAAGAATATGATTTTGGTTGTTCTCTTAAATACAAATTTCTTTGTGCTAATTCTCAAATGTTAACTAAATGGCCAGCCTGGTTTAACAGGACAGAGTCATACTCGCAAAGAAGTGTTTACTTACTTTGTTGTAAAGTCTTATTAAATAACTATACCGGTATGACTATATGGTTCTGGAAAACAACAATCTAGGAAGCACCAGTGAAAATCTGTCAGTCTCTGCAGGCCCCATACATCATATAAAAGCAGAGGTTATCTGATCAAAAAATGGTCCTAGGACAGTGGTCCTCAATTCCAGCCACAGTGTAGATCATCTGATGAGACCTTTTTTAAAAAGGATACCATGTTCAGGTCCCACTGCAGGCTAACTAAATAAGAATCTTTGAGGATGGGCTCTAATTAATGGTGTTTTCTTAAAAGTGCTCCAAATAAACCTAGTGTGTAACAGAGTTGAGAACCAGTACCATGGGAACAAAGATACCAACTATCTTGGTGACTTGTTTGCTACACTAGTTTCTACTCGCCCACCAGAACAACCCTGCTGCCATCCTGGACCTTGAATGCTCGCATATGTGGACCTAGAATGTACTCAGTCCTGAATATTCATTCCAAGGACTGATGCTAAAGCTCCAATACTTTGGCCACATGATGCGAAGAATGGACTCATTGGAAAAGACCCTGATGCTGGGAAAGATTGAAGGCAGGAAGAGAAGGGGACATCAGAGGATGAGATGGTTGGATGGCATCACCGACTCAATGAACATGGGTTTGAGCAAGCTCTGGGAGTTGGTGATGAACAGGGAAGCCTAGCGCGCTGTAGTCCATGGGGTTTCAAAGAGTCGGACATGATTCAGTGACTGAACTGAACTGAGAATGTACTCACCTTTTCTCCCTACCTTTATTGACTGCCAAGACTTTAGCATCTAATTTCTTGCCTGGAGCAATATGTTTTACAAAAAACAATTTGGAGAATTGACACAAGACTGTCAGCTAGGGACAAATAAGGACATTAAAACAAGAATGTCTCACTGTTCACACTATTCGCTAAACCCAGGGTAGGCAAGGCGTTAGCAGGGAAGCTGGAAGAAAACTCAAGGAGTCATAGTAAGTGAAGACCCATTTACTCTCTCCCAACTGCAACAACAGCTGTAGCAGCAGATAAACTGTATTCTCTCCTCTCACGACTAACCCAGTGGACACAGCCCTAACGCAGCCAAAAAGCTCTTCAGGTGGAGCTGATATATGTTTACAGAACAAAAGTGGCCCGTGACCAAGTTGGTATATCGTGACGCGCATGCGCGGTGAGTTATCTCAGCTGTTACATGACCATGTATTTACAAAACCTGGGGTCAGAGCGAGATGCCCTGGGGCAAGAGAGCCTGACCACCACCACTTTGGTTAATCTGCTCTTTCCCTACAAAGAAGAAACTTGTAATTAATACCTGTTCTCCCACCATTTCATAAAGACCAATCTTACATCAAAAATGTAAAAAGGACATGGACACAGATTAAATATTCTTTGTACTGAAAAAAAGTTTTCTCTGCAGTACCAAAGTTCTTTGTACTGAAAATATTTAGCTTTATGAAAAGCATTATTTTTCTCATTTTGCCGCTTAACAATAAAAGCTATGTCATTTACTAAGATCAGAATAGAATGTGCATTAGGAGTTGCTGATTTAAGGAGTTAATCTCCTCAACCTGCAGGAACAGCAAACTCCTCTGAATTGATGAATATCTACAGCTGTTTCCCATGGACAGCCCTGTCTCAGAGCTCCCTTCTATCCCACACGACAACACATGGTGTGGTCTACAGCAGTGGTTCTCAAACTTCTGGGCATCAGTGGTCCTTAATAATCTTAGTTTTTGCTTATGCAGATTGTATCTGTTGATAGTTACCATACTGGGATTAAAGGTGAGAAAAATTTCAAGCACTCATGAACTCATTTAATAGTAATATATACATTATACGTTAACATATTTTTAAATGAAATATTCAGTGTGAATTACAGAATTGTTTTATATTTTCACAAAGCTCTTTATAATTTCTGGCTTAATACTATTCAGCTGGATTGAATGTAGAAGTATTTGTCAGCAGAAATAAATTCATGAAGGATCACTTCTCTCAACACCTAGTCGGTTACCCTCAAGGATCATCCTGGGTGATCTGCGTGAAATACGTTTCAGCTTATCTATATTCTTCACATTGTAGTACTTAGAATAAAAGATAATCTCCTCAGGCATGTAATCAGATCCATGTTGAAGAGACCTGCAAATTACTATTATCATTATTAACTAAACTTTACTGTTGTATTATTTTCTAAAGTATAGTCATTCTGCTCCATAGGAAAACAGATCTCAAATTCATCTGATTTCTCCACTCCCAAATGATCTTTATCCCTAACACCTTAACACTTTTGAAACTTAAATTCTATTACTTTATTACTTCAAGTTTTATTTGCACTTAGAAAATTTTAATTTCTCACCCTAGCCTACTGGTACTGTTTGAATGCAACCCTGCCTCTAACTTATTCCTACACTCCCTTCTTCCTTTGCTCAGAATGCTTCACATGACCTTGGGTATCTCTCCTTTCTTTTTTTTCTTGTCACATATATTGGTGCTTCTAGCTGGAAGTCTCTCCTCACTACTCTGTCTGGTAAGTGCCTACCTAGCCTTCCAGTCAGTCTAATTATTACTTTCTCAGAGAAGCTTTTCCCTGAACACATACCACCCTTCCTGCTAACCTCTTCTGTTTTTAGTTCCATCACAGCCTTTTCACTTGCAATTATGTATTTATTTGTGATAATGTAATTGATATTTCTCTGTTCTACTAGACAGGAACTGTGTCTGTACTGTTCAAAATCATATCCTCAGGGCCTCTGAAACTGAAAAACTCCCAAGAGAGAACACAGGCAGAATAGCCTTTGACATAAATCTTAGCAATTTTTTTTAATGTCTTCCAAGGTGAAGGGAAAGAGCAAACAGGAAGGACCTAATTATACTTAAAAACTTTTGCAAACAAAAGGAAACCATCAACAAAATGAAAAGACAATCTACTGATGGGGAGAAAATATTTGCAAATGATATGACTAATTAGAGGTTAATATGTTAATATCCAAAATATATAAACAGTTCACACAACTCAGCATCAAAAAAAACCAATCCAATTAAAAACTGGGCAGAAGAAACAGGACACTTTCCCAAGGATGTATAGATGGCCAACAGGCACATGAGAAAATGCTCAACATCGCGAATCAGCAGAGAAACGCAAATCAAAGCCACAAAATGAGATATCACCACACATCTGTCAAAAAGGCTATCATTTAAGTCTACAAATAGCAAATGTTGAGGAGGATGTGGAGAAAAGGGAATCCTCTTGTTAGTGGGGATGTAAATTGGGGCAGCCACCACGGAAAACAGTATAGAGGTTCCCTAAAACACTAAAAACTACCATATGATCCAGCAATTTCACTCCTGGGTATATATGGGAAGAAAATTACAACACTAGTTTGAAAAGACACATGCACCTCAATGTTCATAGGAGCATAATTTATAATTGCCAAGATACAGAAGCAATATAAGTGTCCATCAACAGACAAATGGATAAAGATGATGTGGTTTACACATGCCATGGAATACTACTCAGCCAAAAAAAATAATGAAATTCTGCAATCTGCGACAACATGGATGTCCCTAGAGGATATTATGCTTTGTGAAGTAACTCAGAGAAAGACAATTATTCTGACATCACTTATATAGAGGACAAATCAGTGGTTACCAGTGGGGAAACAGCAGAGGGAAGAGCAAGAGTGGGGTATGGGATTAAGAGATACAAACTATGTATACAATAAATAAGCAACAAGGAAGTATCGTATAGCACAGGGAAATGTAGTTATCATTTTGTAATAACTTAGAATATAATCTATAAAAATATTTAATCTCTATATTGTACATCTGAAACTAATATAAATCAACTAGAGTTCAATTAAAATTAAAAATATCCACAGGGACTAACACAGATCTAGCATATTTAACATTCAGTAAATAATTCTTGAATGAGTAAATTAAAACCAATACTTCATAAAATCATAACTTATAGATATATATAGTTACATCATCCTCAAAGATGACATCTATTCTAAGAACCTTTTGTGCTAGGAGATAAATGCTGCCTTTTTAGAAGATGCCCATTGAATAGTATAGAACAACTTTTTGCTGAAAATATGGACATGATGTAAACAAAGAAAAACAACAAAAAGTTTCTTGGAGTCTGGTATATAGAACAAAAAAGGAAAGTATCTGAAGAGATGAAAAAAAGGTTCCTAGTTAATTCAGGACATTTTTCTACAGATAGTCATACATTCACCAGCAATCTAAAAGTGTCAACTTGGTTTTCTTAAGGCATGGAAGAGTAGAGGAAATAACAGTCTGAGTTTACAGTACTTCTCAAATCTTCCCCTTCTCTCTAAATAATTTTCTCTGAGGTAGCACCTATTACACTTTTTACAAATGGTTCAATTAGTATGAGATTAACAGATAAGTGAAAGCAGCTGTCTATGTAGTTCTCATACCTTTGAGAAGCATCTTCTTGGTTCAAGGCACTTGTCTGCTTAGTACCTACCATTAAAGAAACAAAAAACAGTAGGTCAAGTGTACACAAACACCAGGTTACAGGACAGATTCTTGCCCAAATAAACTATAGACCATCCTTTCTTCTTCTCCACACATTTCACTTCCAACTCTGTGTGAAAATCAAATGAAATGAGAAGGGAATCCAATTTGGTTTTGCAAGCTAATTATTTTTGTTTAAAATGTACCTCTTTCAGGACTGAATTTTCTCATTTATCCTAGTCGCATAATTAAGCACTCCTGAAAGCCTGAGATCTAGGGGCAACCTCTCTCTGTCCCCCTCAATGTTAGTTCTCCGGTAAAGAGGGGTGCGACCCTCCTCAAGAGATCCAGGGCACCACAGGGGCAGTCCACCTGCAGGGAGGACCAGTGCTAGGGTGAAGGCCAGCTGCACTCGGCCTTCCAACGCCCTCCTGGTCACCTGCCCACTCAGACGACCCCGATTGTAGGCTCTCAGGACCTCTCCTGCCCTTTCCCTTAGAGCCTGGAGCACAGCCAGCCCATTTGTGGGGAAATCTTGGAAGACTAGCGTCAAGAGCTGGGGATTCGGACGAAGGTCGTTCCCACAAGGCGAGAGTTCGGCGGTAGAAAGCTCTTGGCCTTCTTGGCCCCTAGGATCTCCTTCCCTGGGGCAGCCTTTCGGGAGCGCCCGCATGCCTCCGCCTGGAATTCTGTCGGGGCCGAATTCTCAGTTCCAAACTTGGGAAGAGGCCCTTCCTCCTACCTGGGACATCTCGGGAGGCGCGGGGACGCCGAGCTTTGCGGCCGGCAGAGCACGGTCCGACCCAGTAGGCCATGGGGTGCGTCGTCAGTGTCGGAACCGACCTTGGCGTCTTTCCCCCCAAGACTCCGCCTCCCGTCGCGCAACGCGGGGCGGGGCCGGCTGGGAGGGGAGGGGAGGGACCCGGAAAGCAGCGCGGCGGCGGCGGCGGAGGAGGAGAGCCGCGAGAGGGGCGAGAGGCCTGGCGGTAGGTGGATACACGCGGGGTCCCCGGCGGCCGGGGCCCGCGGTGGGAGGTGAGCCGCGGAGGACCCGGCTTCGGGGTCGAGGCCTCCGTGAGGTCTGGGGCCCAATGGCCGACGCAGGCAGGAACCGGGAGAAATGGCTTCCCTTGGATGCAGCCTGCACGCGCACTGGGGTTTTCTTCGCTGCTGTGAGGATCCGGCGGAACCCCGTCTCTACTACTGGCTGGGAACCGGGCTGTGTTGCCCTGAGGGCGGCCTGTTGCCTGTCTTCGCGCGATACAGTGATTTCACTATCACAATTGATTATATGGGGCGGGGCGCAGTACATCTGTTACAGACAGATGCCCGGGTCTGTAATGCTTGTTACTCTTGCGGTGGAAGGCATCCCCGCTTTCATCCCCTCCAGGTGTTACATTGCAATTTCTGTCAAATGGGACATTAAAAAAAAAAAAAAGAAAAGGCTCCCTGATAATTAGAATTTATTTCAGGCCCACCTTTGGGGCGCGGGGGTGGAGGAGGAGGGTGAAGACTGTCTTTTAAAAGATCTTAGTGTAAATTTGTGCTACCTCTTGGGAATGAACTAAAGACTTTCTTTCCCCTTTAATTTATCTTTCAAAATTATGCTCCAAAAAAAAATTAAAGGATGAAATAAGAGGTTTTTGTTCTTCTGTTTTTTGTTTTAATTTCTTAGGCTGACGTTTCAGTAAAAAAAAGTTTCAGCTTTAAAAACTTTCCATTTTCTTTGTTGTATTTATTAATAATTCATCAGAATGAAGTAACTTATACTGAAGTAACTTATGATGAAGTAACTTATTACTGATAGTTAACAGTGTATTTATATTATAAATTTCAGCATCAAAACTGGAAAAAATAAGGAATGGCTGTGGAGGAACTACAGTCCATCATAAAGAGATGTGTAAGTAATTTTTTCTGTTTTTAATGGCATTTAATGACCTTTCAGAATATGGGAAGAGCACAGATTATTTTTAATTACATCTGCAGTCACTCAAATTGTTAATCTTTAATCCTTGCTTTTTTTGACCTATGAATAAATAGCATGAAGACAGGAAGACAGATTGGATATGTCACTTAGGGAAATAATCTTTACACTTTTAATACAGATCCTTATCATAGATTTCTTTGGCACGGTGGATTTCAAGGTGATTTATTGAAGTATTTTTTAGCCTAATCCTAATCTTCATATATATGCTTATGTGCAGCTTATCTAGAATTTAAATAGATTTCTTTTTTAGAGAAAAATCAAATAGTTATTGAATTTCCATTTGCCTAAACATACTTGTTTTTTTGTTTGTTTCTACCAGCAAATCCTAGAAGAGCAAGACTTTAAAGAGGAAGATTTTGGCCTGTTTCAGTTGGCAGGACAAAGATGTATAGATGAAGGGCACATAGATCAGCTATTAGAAATTATTCAGAATGAAAAGAATAAGGTAAGTACACTCTTTCTGAGTACTTTTTCAGTCTTTACTAGTAAGAGAATAGGCACATGATACTATCATTCATCCACTCATTTTTTTCAGCAAACATTTAAGGATCAACTTAAATATCCACTGTAGAAAACTGTGGAAAATAAAAAGGAAATAAGATCAGTTATATACTTTAAGGTGCTTACAGTCTAGTAGAAGATATAAACATGTAAAGAACTCGCAATAAAGAGGCAGAATAAACAGATGGTTTATATCTGTTAAATCATTTAGCTTCTCCAGAATAAGTGTTACAGTTGAAATATAAGTAAAATGCAAATAATATTTTGGGAGAGCTGGATGACCTTATTGGCCAATATAATCCATCATCCGGCTATAATTGTCTCAGAAATCATTCCACACAATGGGAAAGGATCTTCTTGGGATCAGGAACAGGTGTTTATAACACCACCTAATTTTGTCTTTGGACTCATCCCAGTCCCACACTTCCTGTATAAGACATCGTCTTGTTTCAAGGAACATATTTTATAGTCCTATTTATTTATACAGTTTTTGTAGGGACTTCCTGGCTGTCCAGTGGTTAAGACTGGGTGCTTCCTCTGCAGGGGGCACAGGTTCCATCCCTGGTCAGGGAACAAAAATCTGGCATGCCATGTGGCTCCACCAAAAAAAATTTTTTTCTTTGTCATAACATTCTAGTCATTCTGGCCTGGGATTACATACAGGGCACTTTGATTGTATTTAGATTACTAAAATCTTTTAATCATACATTGTTATAGAATCTATTACTAATTCAAAGGGCTTATCTCTTTTTATTTATAATTTTTTTAGTAAATATTAGGATGTTTTATTTAGTACATTTATTTCTGATATGTATTTGTAATACCACTGTAGCCCCAGATAAAATAATGCTTTCTTTAACTCCTTGGTTTTTCCCAATTGCATTCTCAGAGGAGAACCTTTGAGAGTACCTTACTTTTAGCTAATCATAATAAAATTAATAAAAGTTAACAATATTTATTGTGTATCTACTATGTGCCAGATGCTCTTAGGTGCTTTACATCTTTTAACTCACCAACCTAGATAGCATATTGAAAAGCAAAGACATTACTCTGCCAACAAAGGTCCGTCTAGTCAAGGCTATGGTTTTCCCTATGGTCATATATGGATGTGAGAGTTGGACTGTGAAGAAGGCTGAGTGCCAAAGAATTGATGCTTTTGAACTGTGGTGTTGGAGAAGACTCTTGAGAGTCCCTTGGACTGCAAGGAAACCCAACCAGTCCATTCTGAAGGAGATCAGCCCTGGGATTTCTTTGGAGGGAATGATGCTGAAGCTGAAACTCCAGTACTTTGGCCACCTCATGTGAAGAGTTGACTCATTGGAAAAGAGTGTGATGCTGGGAGGAACTGGGGGCAGGAGAAGAAGGGGCTGACAGAGGATGAGATGGCTGGATGGCATCACTGACTCGATGGACGTGAGTCCGAGTGAAGAGCTCTGGGAGTTGGTGGTGGACAGGGAGGCCTGGTGTGCTGCGATTCATGGGGTCGCAAAGAGTCAGACACAACTGAGCAACTGAACTGAACTGAGTCTCTCCTGAATCCCCTGATAGGATTTTCTAGATAAGGAAAGTGTCACTGAAAAATTAGTGACTTGCCCCAAGTTACTTAGCTTTTACATGACATCTGACATTTAAATCTGTACAGCCTGGTTTCAGAGCTCTTAACTATTTTCGTCAACCTCCAAAGCACTGTGTAGCACTTGCAGGAAATTTTAGAGTAGAATAGAGAGGACTGATTGTGAGATTGAGACAGGTGACATGATGATGGGGTTTCTAGCCTCTGAGGAGATAATATATACTGAACAGAAAAAGGCAATTTAAGAAGGGGAGAAAGTTCCTTTGATGGAGGACAAGGAAGTGGGATTGTTTGCCAATGTTGAGTTTAAGATGCAACAGGTAATTGAAAAGTAATGTTTAGAGCTCAGTAGAGAAATAGGAGATTAAGATGTAGATTTGTGTCTGACTGTTAGAGATTAGGTGATTGTGATAGACTCGAGCATAGTGAGGCTTAACCTTAATAGCTTGAGAATCACCTTGGTAAAGTGTAGTTGTTTATTTTTTGGCTGAGCCGGGTCTTGGTTACAGCATGTAGAATCTTTTTTTTTTTAAGTGTGGCATGTGGGATCTAGTTCCCTGACCAGAGATCAAACCTGGGCTCCCTCCAGCCTGCATTGGGAGTGCAGAGCCTTAGCCACTGGACTGCCAGGGAAGTCCCATGTGTGGTTTTCTCAATTCAGAGGTTCAGATATTGATAAGACAGAGTGCTTTTCTAAGAAAGGTGACAGTCAAGATTGATCAGGACTTACTATTAATCCACTTTGTGCAAAAAAAAAAAAAAAAAAAAGTGTTTTTTAAAGTCATAGGAATGAAAAAAAAAATAAAGTCATAGGAATGGTAGTTTGTCCTAAGATGCTATAGTGCAGGGATTTTCAACATTAGTACTATTGATATTTTATAGCAGTTGTCACCCTAGTAATGACAACCAAAATGTCTCTAGGCATTACCAAATGTCCCCTGATTGGGAACAAAAGCACCCCCATTGAAGCCACTAATACAGTGGGAAAACTATGGGCTTTGGAGTGGGACAGCTTATATGCAAATCCTGACTCTGCCACATTTTAGCAGACATTAGGCATCTCAGTAATCTCTAAACTTTGGCATTCTCATCTGTCAGTTGGGAATAATTATTATTACCTGGTACAGTTGTTTATATTAAACTAAACAAGATGTAACTTCTGGATAGTTAGTATTCTTCTTCCTCATAATGATTCATTATTTACATAATTACTGGGGAACTTGCAGCTGAGATTATGATTGTATGATATGTTGTCACAATCCTTATTTCAACTCAGATATGTAAAATTTTATTCAAATCTGGAATTTCTCTTAATTATACTCAGAGATGGGCTTCCCTGGTGGCTCAGATGGTAAAAGAATCTGCCTGCCTTGCAGGAGACCCAGGTTCAATCCCTGGGTTGGGAAGATCCTCTGGAGAAGAAATGCTACCCCACTCTAGTATTCTTGCCTAGAGAATCCCATGAACAGAGGAGCCTGGCGAGCTACAGTCCACAGGGTCAGAAAGAGTTGGACATGACTGAGCAACTAACACATTCACTTTCATGCCTGATAAACTTCTGTTTCTTTAACAAGCCTTAGCATAACCATCCCCTGTTCTGGGAAGCCTCTCTCGCTTTCCCTGGTTAGAAGTGACTAATTCTGCTCTACTTTATACTCTACCTTTATTATTTTATAAGACTGAGTTCATGCAGGGAGTAGTGTACTGATCTGTATTCTTCCCAGATGTATTTTCTTTTGAATGAACCTAGAATATGAATCCTTTGAGGATAGATTGCTTATCTGATGGGTTTTTTGCTTTACTTCCTGCACCTAGAGTATTCTAGGGTCCTATCAAGTATGTTTGATAAATAGTAATGAGTTGAAGTAGAATGCAGGTCAGAGAAGTGGAGTATATTGCTAATAGTTTTGAAAATCAGTGGTTTTGCTCTAGGGTGGCTTGTATTTTTTTCTTTGAAAAGTTGTTTTAGATTTCTAAGTTTAGAATGGGTAGTAGGAAATTTCTGTTTATTAAAGTTGATTCTGAAAAAGCCAGATTAAGAAAGAAAACTTTAAAAAATAGGCCAGGAGAAAGTGGAAAACTAATACACTTGAAGGGAAACTAGAGATTGGCTAGAAAACTGACTTCACTGCCTTAAAACAGAAAATGACACCAACATTTTATTTTACATCGCAACATTTTCAATTTTACGTTGGATTTCAATAAGCTGAACAGTTACAGTAAAACATGTCACCAAGTTCTAATGATGAGAAGCAAATGACTGAAAAAGTTTTTCTACTTAGTGGAAAATTTCTAGAAATTGTTCCTCAGTCATAAAACCTTATATCTCCTTTTATTTTTTAAGTCATCCAGAGGCCAGATGTTGAGAAACTGGGGTGAATCCTTTACCTTTGCTCCAAACAGTTGGCAGCCTATAATACATTTTAATTAAATAATTGCTTTAGAAAAAAAAGAGAATCAGTGGTTTTGATAATGAATGTGAATGACTAATTATAAGTTAAACTTTTAGTTGTATAAGCATTCTGAAATATCTTTGAAAATAGAAGCTGTTTGTAGACGAGAAGGTTGATGAAGTGGTATCCCCTTTATGTTTACAGAAGTTACATGATTATAATATACTTAGAGATTCTCCAGTGAACTTTAAAAGGTTCATGAGTGTTGGCTGGATTTCTTTATGAATTGGGAGCAAAATTCTCCATGAAAATTTTAAGTACAGCTCATATAAAGCAAATTAGCTCTCTTGTTGGAAATAGAGGAACTATTTAAATCCTGAGAAAGACTAACCTGATTAAAAGTAAAGACTCATTTGCCTTTCCTCAGTGTAAGTATTAAAAACCATTTTAGAATTTGTTATCTCTTAGCTGCCAGTCCTAGGAAGTCAGTGGGGAGATGTCCATGGACACACTTGCCTCATCTTTTCTGTTTTTGAGGAAATTGTAAGCTTCACCAGGTTGAGAAAGCTCACTGTGAGAGTCCTGTAGATGGCAGTATTTGCTTTACTCTGAAAACGTTTTTACAGGTCATTGTCAAGAATATGGGCTGGAATCTTGTTGGTCCTGTTGTTCGATCACTTTTAAGGAATGAGAAGGAAGATGATAAAAGAAAGTGTCATTTCCTTCTGCTTGATTTATTGGTAAAGGTAAGTTAACAAAACTAGATTCACTTTGTTGCAATATGCAGCAGTATTTTATAATTTCCTTTAATGTTTTTGGTGAGAAAGCTTTTAGTACATGAAAATATAGGAGGGAACTCTTTGGAGAAGAGGCCCATCCTTATTTATTGGATGGGCAATTCCATTTCATTTTTCACAAATTTTCCGGATATAAGAATTATCCAACCTTATTTTCAGTTCAGTTCAGTTGCTTAGTTGTGTCTGACTCTACAAGCCCATGAACCGCAGCATGCCAGGCCTCCTTGTCCATCACCAACTCCTGGAGTTTACCCAAACTCACATCCATTGAGTCAGTGATGCCATCCAGCCATCTCATTCTCTGTTGTTCCCTTCTCCTCCTGCCTTCAATCTTTCCTTCAGTCTTCTGCTTCTGTTAGGTCCGTACCATTTCTGTCCTTTATTGAGCCCATTTTCCCCATCAGGGTCTTTTCGAATGATTCAGCTCTTTGCATCCGGTGGCCAAAATACTGGAGTTTCAGCTTTAACATCAGTCTTTCCAGTGAACACCCAGGACCAGTTTCCCTTGGAGGGACTGGTTGGATCTCCTTGCAGTCCAAGGGACTCTGAAGAGTCTTCTCCAACACCACAGTTCAAAAGCATCAATTCTTCCTCTTTATACTCCAACTTTTACATCCATACATGACCACTGGGAAAACCATAGCCTTGATTAGATGGACCTTTCTTGACAAAGTAATGTCTCTGCTTTTTAATATGTTGTCTAGGTTGGTCATAACTTTCCTTCCAACGAGTAAGCGTCTTTTAATTTCATGGCTACATTCACCATCTGCAGTGATTTTGGATCCCCCAAAAATAGTCAGACACTGTTTCCACTGTTTCCTGATCTATTTGCCATGAAGTGATGGGACTGGATTCCATGATCTTAGTTTTCCCAATGTTGAGCTTTAAGCCAACTATTTCACTCTCCTCTTTCACTTTCATCAAGAGGCTGTTTAGTTCTTCTTTGCTTTCTGCCATAAGGGTGGTGTCATCAGCATATCTGAGGTTATTGATATTTCTCCTGACAATCTTGATTCCAGCTTGTGCTTCATCCAGCCCAGCATTTCTCATGATGTACTCTGTGTATAAGTTAAATAAGCAGGGTGACAATATACAGCGTTGACGCACTCCTTTTCCTATTTGGAACCAGTCTGTTGTTCCATGTCCAGTTCCAACTGTTGCTTCCTGACCTGCATACAGATTTCTCAAGAGGCAGGTCAGGTGGTCTGGTATTCCTGTCTGTTTCAGAATTTTCCAGTTTATTGTGATCCACACAGTCAAAGGCTTTGGCATAGTCAATAAAGCAGAAATAGATGTTTTTCTGGAACTCTCTTGCTTTTTCCATGATCCAGCAGATGTTGGCAATTTGATCTCTGGTTCCTCTGCCTTTTCTAAAACCAGCTTGAACATCTGGAAGTTCACGGTTCATGTATTGCTGAAGCCTTGCTTGGAGAATTTTGAGTATTAATTTACTAGCATGTGCGATGAGTGCAATTGTGCGGTAGTCTGAGCATTCTTTGGCATTGCCTTTTTTTGGGATTGGAATGAAACCTGACCTTTTCCAGTCCTGTGGCCACTGGTGAGTTAACCAAATGTGCTGGCATATTGAGTGCAGCCCTTTCACAGCATCATCTTTTAGGATTTGAAATAGCTCAACTGGAATTCCATCACCTCCACTAGCTTTGTTCCTAGTGATGCTTCCTAAAGCCCACTTGACTTCATATTCCAGAATGTCTGGCTCTAGGTGAGTGATCACACCATCATGATTATCTGGGTCGTGAAGATCTTTTTTGTATAGTTCTTCTGTGTATTCTTGCCACCTCTTCTTAATATCTTCTGCTTCTGTTAGGTCTGTACCATTTCTGTCCTTTATCGAGCCCATCTTTGCATGAAATGTTCCCTTGGTGTCTCTAATTTTCTTGAAGAGATCTCTAGTCTTTCCCATTCTATTTTCCTCTATTTCTTTGAACTGATCGCTGAGGAAGGCTTTCTTATCTCTCCTTGCTGTTCTTTGGAACTCTGCATTCAAATGGGTGTATCTTTCCTTTTCTCGTTTGCTTTTCACTTCTCTTCTTTCCACAGCTATTTGTAAGGCCTCATCAGACAGCCATTTTGCTTTTTTGCATTTCTTTTTCTTGGGGAAGGTCTTGATCCCTGTCTTCTGCACAATGTCACGAACTTCATTCCATAGTTCATCAGGCACTCTGTCTTTCCGATCTAGTCCCTTAAATCTATTTCTCACTTCCACTGTATAATCATAAGGGATTTGATTTAGGTCATACCTGAATGGTCTTGGTTTTCCCCACTTTCTTCAGTTTAAGTCTGAATTTTCAATAAGGAGTTCATGATCTGAGCCACAGTCAGCTCCTGTTCTGATTTTGCTGACTGTATAGAGCTTCTCCATCTTTGGCTGCAAAGAATATTATCAATCTGATTTCGTTGTTGACCATCTGATGATGTACACGTGTAGAGTCTTCTCTTGTGTTGTTTGAAGAGGGTGTTTGCTATGACTAGTGCGTTCTCTTGGCAAAACTATTAGCCTTTGCCCTGCTTCATTCCATACTCCAAGGCCAAATTTGCCTGTTACTCCAGGTGTTTCTTGACTTTCTACCTTTGCGTTCCAGTCCCCTATAATGAAAAGGACATCTTTTTTGGGTGTTAGTTCTAGAAGGTCTTGTAGGTTTTCATAGAACCGTTCAACTTCAGCTTCTTCAGCATTTCTGGTCAGGGCATAGACTTGGTTTACTGTGATATTGAATGGTTTGCCTCGGAAACAAAGAGATCATTCTGTCGTTTTTGAGATTGCATCCAAGTACTGCATTTTGGACTCTTTTGTTGACTATGATGGCTACTCCATTTCTTCTAAGGGATTCCTGCCAACAGTAGTAGATACAATGGTCACCTGAGTTAAATTCACCCATTCCATTCCATCTTAGTTCCCCGATTCCTAGAATGTTGACATTCACTCTTGCCATCTCCTGTTTGACCATTTCCAATTTGCATTGATTCATGGACCTGACATTCCAGGTTCCTATGCAATATTGCTCTTTACAGCATCAGACCTTGCTTCTATCACCAGTCACATCCACAGCTGGGTGTTGTTTTTGCTTTGGCTCCATCCCTTCATTCTTTCTGGAGTTATTTCTCCACTGATCTCCAGTAGCATATTGGGCACCTACTGACCTGCGGAGTTCATATTTCAGTGTCCTATTTTTTTTCCTTTTCATACTGTTCATGGGGTTCTCAAGGCAAGAATACTGAAGTGGTTTGCCATTCCCTTCTCCGGTGGACCACATCCTGTCAGACCTCTCCACCATGACCCGTCCGTTTTGGGTGGCCCCACACGGCATAGCTTAGTTTCATTGAGTTAGACAAGCTGTGGTCTGTGTGATCAGATTGACCTTATCTTAGATCCACTGATTCAGAATCTTCGAAGAAAGACCTAAAAAGATCTATTTTTTTTTAATGTAGCTTATTATATAGATGTAAATTCATGCTTTAGATAGTTTACAGAGGTAGTTCATGGCCACACTGATCTTTTGGCAATGTTGAAAGTAAAATCAGATCCCAGTCCTCTTTTTTCTGTGCTATGTTCCCCAAAAGAATATACTGCAAAGAAATAAAAAAAAACTTAGAATGCTAGTGATCACAGTGGACGTAGAAGTAGGAAATAGATTAAGTGTAACTGATCACTTTAGAAAGAGGCTCTGAGTAAAAGGTTAATAGAGTTATAAACCAAAAATGATAGTTAAGAGAGAGAAATTCTAAGGGAAAAGTACATTATAAGAAGTTGCTTAAAGATCATTGCAAATAAACACAAATATATACTTGGAAAGAAGGAACTCCCTAGGTTTTAGTTATTAACTATGAGAGCTTTCAGAAAAACAAGGCAAGTGAGGTGATAAGACCAGTCAGAAAGCAATGCAAAGTTTTGTTTCTTCAGGAAAGACAAAAGAGACTCTGCACTCATCTAGAAATCCTGGCGGTGTGAGATAGAAAGGTCCCACCTGCTGGAAGCTCTGGGAAATGAAGGCAGCCTTCAGGATAGACATCAAAGCTCAATAGAAACCTCAGCTCTGGTGATCAGGCTGTCCTTTCCCCTATTTCTCTAACTTTTCCATTAATCAGTACTTTAAGTCTCTTAAATGTAGCTGTCCATTTGGAGACCCTTGATTGCTTGCTTTCATAGAGTCACAGACTCTGGGTTTTGCCAGTGTATTTTTAAAAAACATTTTTATGAGATGTTTTACTGTTAAGCAAAAATAATTATATTATCTCAGAATATGCCTTTTAAAAATAATAATAATGTGGCTTTAAATACAACTTGTATTAAACAGGTTCAATTGTGAATATTTTTATAGTTATGTAATCCAAAGGAATTATTGTTGGGTTTGCTTGAACTGATTGAAGAGCCCTCCGGAAAACAGATATCCCAAATTATTCTTCTTTTACTTCAGCCGTTACAAACAGGTAATGAGTATATTGATACCTAAGTGTTCCTTGTTTTATTTGTGTAAGTGCCTTGATATTACTCCAAAATGTCAACAGTCTACCAAAGTATAGTTTATGCCTAATTATTGAGTACTCTGCTTAAACTAGTAATAGCAATGCCAGCTTGAATCCTACTGCTCATAGAAAGATGGCAATACCTGGCACAGTGTGGGTACCCGGTAAATATTTTGTTGAATGTCATGCCCCTTTTCACGTGCTTTGTCATAACCTATAGCTCTTTGCCTAACCTTCCTATCTGCAACTTATATTTAGAATTTTTCCTGTAAACATATTTAAAGTATATGTTTCGGCTGTTCTTCACTGCTCAATCTGATTTTGTTGTGGTAGCCTTGTATCTTAATTAAGAATGGTATCAGGCAGGGCATTGCTCAGCCTCTGCCTTAGGAGGTTGGAATTAGGAATAATAAAGGTATTACTGAAGAATGAAACAAGTGGAAAGAAAAGTTTTCATGACTGAGTAAAAAAAAAAGTACTGGTAAGTAATCGACTTTGGTAACCAAGGCAGATATGCATGGGAAGAGACTACCATTTTATAACCAAGGTGTAACACAGTCTATCAGAAGGACCTGGGATCAGAAACTAGAGTAAATTTGTTTTAAATGTGAATGCCCAGCAGATTTGTATCAATTGAAATATTTAAAGTCTTCTAGAAAGAAAAATCTAATACTACTACATTTCATTTTTACAGTGCTTTATAGTTTACAAGATACTTGTTCTTATTTTATGCTTATAACAACCAAAGAATACAGAAAGAAGTACTTCTTTAAGTTTTAAGTATGTAACCTGGTAAGAACATACCTAAACAAAATTTCATGGCATCTGTTGTAGAGAGCCATGATCGTAAGGTGCTCTATTATTTTATGTACCGCTAAGAAGGAAAAAAAAATACTGCCAGTTAGGCTATTATATGTCATCCTGATATCAGAACTATCAGAATGTGGAGGGGGAAACTGTATGAGGTAATTTGGCATTTATCGGACTTATTCTTCATTGTTTAGTATACTTCATGAGGCAGCCTCAAGTAACAACTTGGTCTCTGTTTTAGTGATTCAGAAACTTCGTAACAACAAGGCATATTCAGTTGGGTTAGCCTTGTCTACACTTTGGAGTCAGCTCTCTCTCCTTCCTGTTCCATACTCAAAAGAACAAATACAGTCAGATGACTATGGCCTTTGTCGGTGCTGCAAGGCCTTAATAGAGTTCACTAAACCTTTTGTGGAGTATGTCATTGATAACAAGGAAAACTCAATGGAAAATGAGAAATTAAAAGATGAAATACTGAAATTGTAAGTATATTTTTAAGAACAATTCATAATGAACTTAAGTATTTAATAGTTCAGTTGTTTAAAATGTTTCTTTGTTTTATTTGTGATGGAAAGTAAATCTAGTTTCAAAATTTGAATTTTAGAAGAATATGGAGTTCAGTTGATGTCACATGAGCATTTAATGATATTTTAAAAAATTAAGTATCATATGCACATGTGGCTCAGATGGTAAAGAATCCACCTGCAGTGAAGCAGTCCTAGGTTCAGTCCCTGGGTTGGAAGATCCCCTGGAAAAGGGAATAGCTACCCACTCCAGTATTCTGGTCTGGAGAATTCTATGGACAGAGGAGCCTAGCAGGCCACAGCCTATGGGGTTGCAAAGAGCAGGACACAACAGAGCGACTTTCACTTTTCAAAAAAATTAAACATCCATTTTTTTAGTTTACTTATATTCTTTTATAGATTGCCTTTACTCATCATGGTAAGTGAACAATAGCAGTGGAAGAATAGATAGTTGTAGCTTAAAGAATCTGTTTTTTTCCAGGGGAATTATGTTTTACTCTCCCTTTGAAAGCAGCAGAAGATGCACCAGACAGTTGAAATTCCAATTTGATAACAAAAACAGTAGCAGAGAACCCAGTAAGATTCACACCAGGGGTACGATAGGCTGTGCATAGGAGTACTGTGTGTTGTTGTCAAGCACTTGACATATGGTTAATCCAAACTTAGTGCTGTAAGTGTAAAATATTTCTTGTATTTCAACAACCAGTTATTAAAAGAAGTCCTAAAATATCTTAATAATTTTTATACTGATAACATTGAAATAATGTTTCTAATACATGGGTTAATAAGATAAATTATTAAAATTAATTTCCCTTTCTCCTACTACTTTTTTAGTGTGACTGCTAACAAATTTTTAATTACATATGTGGCTTTAATTATATACAGGACTCTGTTAGACAGTGCTGGACTGGATTATATTGAATTACATGTACCAATAATTTTTGTTTTAAAATTTGGGAGACTAAAACTGCTGTCAGCTTTCTATCTTGTCAGGCTAGGATATTAAACCTTTTTTTTTTTTTTGACCATTTATAAAACTTATTATTTCACAAAAGAAAATATATTTTAACTAAAGAAATAGGTAGGGCTTAATCACAGAATAAAGTTTGATTTTCTAAATAAAACAAATACAGCTCTATGAAAAAAATTACTACATTGTCCTGATTTTCCTTTAACTTATGAAAACTACATATACACTAGCACTGTCCTAAGACAGATATTCTGTATGCATCAGTATAGTCCAGACATGAAAGTGATTTTGCACAGTGAGTCTAGCAAAGTATTCTTATGCTGTCCCCATTAGTAGTAAGAAAAATCTTATATCACCAGTTTTACAGGCCATTGAGTTATTGGTTATTTTATTTTTTATTATTTTTCATGTTATTTATGTTATTTTTCATGTGAAAACTAGTTATTTTATACTTAGGAGGTGCTGTATTAATAGTTACCTATTTCTTAAATTTTAGTTGTTTGAAAAGCTTGAAATGCCCTTTGCTGACAGCACAATTCCTTGAGCAGTCTGAAGAAGCTGGAGATGATCCTTTAAAGTGTTTTGCATCCGAAATAATAGTAAGTGCGGCTAATTTAATTTGTTATAAAATCTGTAATTAAAATATTACCTGCTATATTCTCATCTGTGGCACATGGACCTGTAAATTGACACATATATTAATAAAGCAATATGTATTTTTTGTAGAACATAAACAAAAAAATGAAAAATAAATAGCAATAATTTCAATAACCAGATATAAATAATATTAACACCTATACAGGAAAATTCTGCAGTTTTCCTGTGTCTTTTTCCTTTCCTTTCACTCAAAACATTTCACTTCTGACATTTCTGGTCACAAAATGTGTGGGTTTTTTTCCCCCATATGAAACAATTCTGCAGCACCAACTGGGCATCCTACAGTTTAACTCAATTCTGACACTTAACTACCTGGAGATAGTATCAGATTCCACAGGTTAAGGACTTTGTCCCATGAGACTGCTCCCTGTTTCAGATGCCAATTGCTAGTCTTAGGTTCCGTTTCCCTGCAACTTCTGTCTGGCTTGGCTACAGATGGGAGATTCCGTGACCTCCTGCTCTTTGGGTTCGATTATTTGCTACAGCAGCTCACAGAATTAAGAGGAAACCTTTACTTCATTTTACTAGTTTATTAAATGATATGATAGAGGATGCAGAAGAACAGCAAGATGAAGAGATACATAGGCCAAGGTGTGGGAGGGTCCCAAGCACAGGAGCTTCTAGTCTCATGATGTTGGAATACATCACGATCCCAGGACACTGTGACCTCTAGCCTGGAAGCTCTCTGAAATTCATATTTTGGGGATTTTATTGAGGCTTCCTCATTTAGACATGATAAAACATTAACTCCATTTCCGCCCCCCCCCCCCCGAACTGGGGAATAGGACTCAAAATTCCAAGCTTCTAATCATGGCTTGTTTTTTCTGGTTACCACCTCCTACCCAGGAGCCATCTTAGTGCCCACTCAGAGTCTCTTTACTAGAACAAAAGATGCTTCTAGTGTCTTGTAACAGAAATTTACAGAGGTTTTAGAGCACTTTGTCAGGGACAGGGTTAAACACCAGTATTAGAACAGATGTTCCTAGTGCTCTTATCACTTAGAAAATTATAAGGGTTTCAGGAACCCTGAACCATCATGCAAAATGCTGGGCTGGATGAATCACAGGCTAGAATCAAGATTGCTGGGAGAAATATCAACAACTCCAGATATGCAGGTAATACTACTTTAATGGCAGAAAGTGAAGAAGAACTAAAGAGCCTCTTGATGAAAATAAAAGAGGAGAGTGAAGAAGTTGGTTTAAAACTCAACATTCAAAAAACTGAGATCATGGCATCCAGTCCCATCACTATAGAAGGGGGAAAAGTAGAAGCAGTGACAGATTTTATTTTCTTGGGCTCCAAAATCACTGCTGACGATGACTGCAGCCATGAAATTAAAAGATACTTGCTCCTTGGAAGGAAAGCTATGACAAACCTAGACAGCATATTAAAAAGCAAAGACATCACTTTGCTGACAAAGGTCCGTACAGTCAAAGCTGTGGTTTTTCCAGTATTCATGTATGGATGTGAGAGTTGAACCATAAAGAAGGCTGAGCATCGAATTGATGCTTTTGAATTGTGGTGCTGGAGAAGACTCTTGAGAGTCCTTTCCACAGCAAGGGAATCAAACTAGTCAATCCTAAAAGAAATAAACCCTGAATATTCATTAGAAGGACTGATGCTGAAGCTCCATTACTTTAGACACCTGCTGATGTGAAGTGGCAACTCATTGGAAAAGACCCTGATGCTGGGGAAGATTGAAGGCAAAAGAAGAGGGTGGGAGAGGATGCGATGGTTAATCATCACTGACTCAGTGGACATGAACTGGAGCAGACTCTGGGACATAGTGAAGGAGAGGGCAGCTTGGCATGCTAAAGCCCATGGGCTTGCAAAGAGTTAGGACACGACTTAGCAAGTGAACAACAACAGGAACACTGTGCCAACAACCAGTAGCAGAAAACCATATATATTTTCTGTTATCTCGCAACACCTTCCAGATGTTTTTCTCCTTTAATAGTTTTATTTATATATATTTTTTCTTTTTTTCTTTTTTTTTAAGATCCTAACAGATAGTTGACTCTTGAGCATGTTCAGGGGGTAGGGGCACCACACCTCTGGTTAGTCAGAATTCGTGTATACCTTATAGTCTGCCCTCTGTATTCAGAATTTGAAATTTGAGGAGAGATGGGGGAATTAGGAGAGGAGATGCCAGAACTTTAGAGAAGCTAGATTCTAAGATGAGAGATGATTGGTAACTGATATAAACAGATATGTAGTTAAATAGTAGTGAAGAGGTTATGAGTGATGAAGAGGGAGGGGGAATGGATTTTCCCAGGAGTATATAAAAACCTGGGGCCTCTTCATTGTTGCAAGCTAGAGCACAGTATAAACCTCTAGAAACAGTACAGACTTCACCATTTGTGATATGTGTACCCCATTTTAAGAAGATGGCTATGAAAGTTGGAAACTTAAAGCTGGGAGTGATGTAATCACACTGTTTTGAGTTCACCACTGTAATGGAGGATGAACTTAACTGAAATAAGAATGGAAGTAGAAAGATCGGTTAGGTATCTTTTGGGAGTTGAGTGAGAATGATGAGAGTTAAGAGAGAATAATAAGAGAATGGAAAGAAGAGAAGGCAGATTTGAGAACTTTATAAGTAGATAAAATTGCAAAGTTTGGTCATAGACTGAATTTAGAAGAATAGTAAAGAAGTTGAGTTATGGACAAGGTATTTTGCTTAATAATAGGACAGGTAAAGGTTCCAGTAATTGAGATAGAGAATACACAAGCAAGGAGTAGGGGGTTCTGTGCTTTAAATTTTTTTTCATTGTGGAAATTTAAAGACATTCATAAAAGTAGAGGGACCAATGTAACATAGTCTCATGTACCCCTTGCCTCACTTTAACAATTAACGTTTTTGCCAATCTTGTTTTATTTAGCCTACCCCCCCATTTTTTTTGGAGTTGATAAGCAATGTAAAGTTAGTTTTTTTTTTTTAATGTGTTAAATTTTTATTGGAGTATAGTTGATTTACAGTGTTGTGTTTTTACAATACAGCAAAGTGAATCACTTATTCACATATGCACTATTTTTTAGATATTTTTTCCATTGTAGCTCATTACAGAGTATTGAGTAGAGTTCCTATGCTATATAGTAGGTTCTTATTAGTTATCTATATTATATATAGTAGTGTGTATATGTCAATTTCAGTCTCCCAATTTATCCCTCCCCCACTTTTTGCTGTAGTATTTTATTTCAAGCCCTAGATATATCATTTCATCTGTAAGTCTTTATGTATGCTTCTCTAATTGGTAAGGGCTTTTTAAAAAATATAACCACAATGCTATTATGACACCTAACCAGATTAGCAATTATCTCTAAAATGTATATGTATATATATCTAATACCCGCAGAGAGCAAGTTTTTAAGGAGCAAATTTTGAATAAGAGTGATGAGATTACCTGAAGAGGTGGATCGGTGTGAGAAAGGAGTTCAGGGCTGAACCCTGTAGGGTTCAGTTCAATTCAGTCGCTCAGTCATGTCCAACATTTTGCGACCCCATGGACTACAGCACGCCAGGCTTCCCTGTCCATTACCAACCCCCATCGAGTCAGTAATGCCATCTAACCATCTCATCCTCTGTCATCCCCTTCTCCTCCTGCCTTCAATGTTTCCCAGCATCAGGGTCTTTTCCAATGAGTCAGTTCTTCACATCAGCTGACCAGAGTGTTGGAGTTTCAGCTTCAGCATGAGTCCTTCCAATGAACATTCAGGACTGATTTCCTTTAGGATTGACTGATTTGATCTCCTTGCAGTCCCAGGGACTCTCAAGAGTCTTCTCCAACTCCACAGTTCAAAATCATCAATTCTTCAGCACTTGGCTTTCAGCTTTACCCTGTAGGGTACCAGCTCATAAACGAGCCCATCAGAGAGACCAAGAAAGGAGAGTCAAAGCGGTGATGAAAATATCACAGAAACTAAAGTGGTAGAGTTCAGGAAAAAGAAATGATTGCTGCTGTTAAATGCAGCAGAGGTAGTCTGTAGAGTTGGAGTTGAAAAGCATCCGCTGGATTTATGAAGTATATGGCATTGATAACTTAGCAAGAGCAATTTGAGTGGAGTGTGGGAGACCAAAATCAGTTGAGTAGATAAAGGAGTGCATGAAAAATGAAACAAAGGAGATCACTGATATAAGCTATACTTTAGAAGAGTTTGGATGAATAAGGAAGAATGCAGTAGAGAAGACATGAAGGTAATTGGGAGAGATAGGGAGGCTTGAGCATATTTATAGGCTAGAGGGGCAGAAACCATCAGAGGGGAAAAGAAAAGTGTTATGGAATAACTGAGGTAATGTGGCAGGAGGAGAGCAGACAGCTGGGTACAGGATCAAGGACACCTGGAGAGGAAGAACATGTAGAATGGATATGCATGTAGAAAAATTTGTAGCAGAAATGGAGTGTTATAATCAAGGGAATCAGACCCACTTGCCTCATATTTCTTAAGAATGAGGAGGTAGAAATGAGGATTGAACAAGGGGCTTCAGAAAACTGATAAAGGTTTGGAATATTGAGTGGAATGAAAAGAGAGGTAGAAGACCAAGAAAGCGTTAGTCAGTAGTGCTGAGCACTTGGGGTCTGTTGTTGGAGACCACAGCTGTGAAAATAAGCATTTGTGTGGTTTTTCTCCAGTAGTATCAGCTGTCTGGGTTTTGAGGTAGGTGAATTGTAGCTGTCTTTCCAAGGCTGGCATTTTATTGGGTACACGTAGCTAAAGGAAATACAGGGTGCAGATAATTCACATAATAGTGCATTGGTTGGTTATGGGAAGAAACGGATTAAGGAGGGACAGATGGGTAGGTTAAAAATGAAGGCATAATAATACTAGAGAAGTCAGAGGTAGATAAGTAGCTTGGTAGGAGAGATAAGAAATTGTGGTCAGAAAATGAGATGCTGGAGTTTAGGTATCTAATATGGAATAGCTCCAAATGTTGATAGAGATCCAGGATGGAATCTGGTGCCAAAATGGATTAGAAATTAAGGTCATTAGAATTCAGTGGTCAGAAACACCATGAGGCTGACCTGCTATAGGAGTTATCTGCATAACTCCAGGATCATAGCAGGAGCTGGATAGAGAAAAGGCATGTGAGCAGATACCAGCCTTCAGTGAACATGGGGAAATGACCAGAAAGTCAGCATATGACAGAGATGGGGACAGATAAAGGGCAGTATGACATCTGCTTCAAAGGAAAATGTGCTTTTGCCTGAGAGTGCAGGAAGAACTAAGATAATACTAAGCCTCTACCCATACCACCCCTCCCTGCTGCTGCTTTACTGGCTGTGCGATGTAAGAGATGGGAGAGTATGAGCAGCTCCCACCAGAAACCAGTCAGGTTTAATTAGAGCACTGAGCTACAACAAACATCCTATGAAGAGGTTGAGGGTAATAGGAAGAGGTTCTAAGATCTTAGTGGAAGGAGCATTACAAGTAGAGCCAGCAGTGAAGAAGCACAAAGCAGTTAAGAAATAGAGATGAGATTGGGGCACGAAATGAAGTGAGAAGGTGCTGCTGAAGGATAGGTAAATGTGGCACATCTCAGCCATCCCTCTGGCACAAGCTGTTTTGGTAGAGTACTGCTTGAATGCCCCAAGGGTTGCAGCATAGGAACATTTCATGAGAGGGCAAAGACTGCCATGAGAAATTGTAGAGGGTCAGGTGTGTTGGGTCTGAGCGAGTCAGCTGAGTGATACGTGGATAGACAGTGAAGGCTCTAACTGGGACACGGGTGAACCCCGAACATCTACAGCAGCACTGTAGAATCTGGTTACATATAACAACTTTTTAAAAGGCTAACCTTACTCTGTGGGGAAAAAAGCAACATCTAGTATTGGCTGGATAAAGAAATGAAACTTCATTATTAAGAGGACATTTGGAATCTGAATATAGTCAATTTTTGTTTTATAGCTATAATAAGAATGTGTAGCTTCAAAAATCAATATGTATTTAGCGTCTGGTAGCTGAATAGCAGTCTCTTGTGACTGAGGATGAGTTTGCATGGTTCATTTTTATGTTTTGAAATGACTAATGGAGCCATCTGGGATAGGCATATTTTAACTCCCTAAAGACTGGAAAAGTCTTATTTGGCTTTCTAATTCTCCACAATATCAGGCCCAGTGCCTGGCACTCAAGTACTTATTGAATAAATTAGTGATTGTGTGGAACATCAGTGTTTGTTCTGATTTAGCTGTTTTTGTTGTTCCCTTTTGACTTCTATTTAGTAGTTTCTTGTGGCCTTTAACTTTCTTGAACTTTTTGGTGGAATTTTCTCAATAAATATTGACATAGGTGTTATGTCATTTTCCTTATAAGGAAACTAAGGCTTTGGAGAGGTTAGGAACTAACCCAGTATCTCACACCTAATAAGTGGTAGAGCCAAAACTCAGGTTAATTTCACTGGATACTGAAGATCAGATGCTTTCTAGCACATTAGAAATAAAATAAAAGGCACAGGAGCAATCTTGTGATTCTTAAGTCTCTCTTTTTCTCTTTCCTTCCCCTCTTAAAACAAACATGAAACTGTAGCAGTTAACACATGTGGGGATGCTTCTCTTTCTCTTAAAACACAAGAGCCTACTAGCCAGTCCATATCCAGCAGACAGTGGTTGGTAGAGTGTTGTTACTAGAGTATTCTTCATTTGATTAGTCTACTGGCATTTCATGATACTTTTATGTCTCACATGTTTAGGTTCTCAGGTATCTCTGAAGCATTTTTTTAATTATAAAATATTCCCTGATGGCTAAGATGGTAAAGAATTTGCCTGCAATGCAGGAGACCAGGGTTCAATCCTTGGGTCAGGAAGATTCCCCTGGTGAAGGGAATGGCTACCCACTCCAGTGTTCTTGCCTGGAGAATTCCATGGACAGAAGAGCCTGGCAGGCTACAGTCCATGGGGTCACTAAGAGTTGGACATGACTAATACACACATACATAAAATTTACCATTTTAACCATTAACTGTATAGTTCAGTGGCATTAAGTACATTCACACTGTGAATGTTGTGTAATCATCACCACCTTCTATCTCCAGAACTGTTTCATCTTCCTACACACTTCCTTCAGATTGTTGGCAGAAATTCATCTTCTTGAATCTGCGGGATTGAGGTCTCCATTTGGCAACCTACTCCGGTTTTCTTGCCTAGACAATTCCAAGGACAGAGGAGCCTGGTGGGCCACACAGTTTATGGGGTCGCAAAGAGTTGGACATGATTGAGCTACTGAGCACACGCACACTCCATTTTCTTGCTGGCTAGGGACCACTTTTAGTTTCTAGAAGCTGCCTGAAGTTCCCTGCCAGATAGCCCTCTAAATAGGCCCCCTCATAACTTGGCAGCTTAGTTCTTTAAAGCCAGCAGAGGTGAGTTTCTGACTCTAAAGAGGGCTTGGATCCTCTTTAAAAACATTCTTCCTCTTAAGTCAGGCTCCCAGAGGATAGTCTCCCTTCTTAACTCACATCAGCTGATTTGGGGCTCTAAGTACATCTGCAAAAATCACTTCACTTTTGCTGTAGTACACAATCTGATCATGGGGTGGCATCTTGCCATAGTCTGCTGGGTAGAAGCAAGTCTCACAGGTCCTACCCACGCTCAAGAGGAGAGGATTATATAGGATGTGAATATGGGGTGGGAGAGGGCACAGTAGAGTGTCTGCTGTAGCTTCCTTTTTTATCCATTTCACAGGGGTTTTTGTCAGCAATTGGATACCCTTTTCCCAAAATGATTTTTAATCATGGAAGGAAAAAGAAGACTTGGGATTATCTTGAATTTGAGGAAGAAGAAGACAAACAGTTATCAGACTCTATGGCTTCTCTGGCATATCTAGTATTTGTACAGGGCATCAGTATTGATCAGCTTCCAATGGTCTTAAGGTAGGAGTTAGTGTTTATGTATTCTAAAAGGAATAGCATCAGACTCATTTATCTAATGTCCAACATATATTTCTTAATGTATTAGTACATTTTCAGTGAAGTTTAAACAAAACCTATTTTTATTCTAAGTATTACTGCCAATAATCTTTTTAAAGCCAGTAATCATCAGTAGTGAAAAGGGTTGTGGGGGAGGCATTGAAACAGACATAAGGAATGATTGGGATAAGAGTCAGAAAGTGTTAAACTGAGCTTGGTTTTGAAGCTGTTGGGCCAGTTGCCAATAGGGTGGTTTAAATTGCCATCATCTTTTAACTGTATTATTAATATAATCCTGAGTGGATATGCGCTTCTAAAAGTGCATGTGTATGTGTATGTTTTTATATATACATTTTTTCTATTTTAGCCCATCATATCTTTTGCAATTTAATATGGGGCATATTGAAGTCCTTCTACAAAGGTAAGATTATTTAAGTGGCATCTCAGAATTAAATAATAGTATTAAAATAGCCCTTGTCAAGATCAAGGGAAACTACTTTGTCTTTGCCAGACCCTAGTTAATTAATAATTTTACAAAATAGTGAAGCAAGTATTCACAAGAGACAGAAATGAACCAAAGGGATGTTTACAACAAAATTTCTTATTTTAAGCTAAAGATAATATTAAAATATTGTCTTTTAAGGAGATTTCCAGTAATCTGCTTCTAGGGTTTCTTTGCTTATTTCAGAAGTTGGTAAATTAAAATACCTCTATCCCACTGCAGCCTCTTCCAATCTAAGGAGAGGTGGTCAAGAAAGAAGTTCATCCATGGTTTTGCTTCATGGATACAATCTGTGAACTGCATCAAAAGAAAGGAAGTCTTGACTCTACCTTTTATAGCTTACATTATTGACAGTGATATCATTCAATAGCTTTTCTCATTTGAGGCACCAATAAGAAGAAAAACTTTATCTTTTTAAAAAAATCACCAAGTAACAGGTATGCAGTTTTCCCAGATAGATATTTAAGAATTTCGCACAACTCTATGCTTTGTTTTCTTTTTCTATAACATGTTGAAATTCTCTCTTGAGATCAGTCAGGGCCTTCTAGTGCTATCCTGTAGGAATACTAGTGACAGTTTATTAATCCCATCTCTTCCCAGGTGAAGGAAGATTTGTTACATGGCAAATGTCCAAAGCCTTGGCCTACAAGGCAGGAATTTCCAAGGGTCTCCTGGCACAAGTAGTTGCTAACTCTGTAAATTTACTGTATTGTGTATGTGTTAATGATTTTACATAGTTTCTGTTATATACATGAAATGAGAATGTGTATTGATTTTAATATTCAGTTCTATAGTCTTAAAATTTCCAAACTGTCATTGAGGCAAAAAATGGAACACTTTTAATTCCTTTTATGGTTAGAACAAGAACCTGGAGCCTAAGATCATAGTTTTTGCCACGGATCTTAAATATTTAATTAACAATAATTGTAAACCTTTAAAAAATAAATGGAAAGCATTCCTTTATATATATATGTATATATATATATATAAAGAATTTAAAAGAGCTAACCAATTAATCAATTAGAATACATGGCATTATATCAGGCATAATTTATTGCTTAGCACTTGGTGTTGAAATTCTACTGATCTGATACCAGGAAATAAGCCCTGAGTGGACTGATCATGGTAAATTTTGCTTTCAGTAGCCAAATCAAAAGATAGATCAAAGGTGGATTAAGAATTTTGACTAAGTTCCTCAACAGAATTTCTCCTTAATATGCTTTTTTGAAGTATTTAAAATTCAATTTTTGCTTTATTTTTCCTAAAGTGAAGAATAATTCTAAAGCAGTTTAGAAAACCATGTTGATAAATTTTAATACTCTCTTCCAGAACAGAGGAGTCTGTTTTCTCCAAAGGATTGGTAAGATTTGTTTGCAACCATTATAATTTAAATACACAATCATGTTAACAAATACAGCTGTTGATGTTACCATATTTGTATCTCTGCATATATTTTAATCTGTAGGATCTATTGGAGAATGGTTTATTGAGAATAGAGGACAACAGTCTGCTTCACCAGTACTTAGAAATCAAGAGTTTTCTTACTGTACCTCAGGTAAGTAAAATATGTATTCTAATCTTAAAAAATGCCACTTTTCTGTTCTAAACTTAAGTAAAGTTCTTCTCAGACTCTTTTCCTGCTTTTTTCTCCATATCCTTTGAAAACTCTGGTACCTTGCTGTCCAGTAGAACTTTCTGTAATGGTAAAAGTATCCTGTTTTCTGTGCTGTACAGTTTGAAAGCCACTAGCCATACTGAACACTTGAAACGTGGCTGGTGTGACGTAAAGAACTGAATTCTAAATTTTATTTAATTTAACCTTAACTAGAGGAGAAGGCAATGGCACCCCACTCCAGTACTCTTGCCTGAAAAATCCCATGGACAAAGGAGCCTGGTAGGCTGCAGTCCATGGGGTCGCTAAGAGTCGGACAGACTGAGTGACTTCACTTTCACTTTTTACTTTCATGCATTGGAGAAGGAAATGGCAACCCACTCCAGTGTTCTTGCCTGGAGAATCCCAGGGATGGGGGAGCCTGGTGGGCTGCCATCTCTGGGGTCGCACAGAGTCGGACACAACTGAAGTGACTTGGCAGCAACAGCAGCAGCTATATGTGGCTAGTGGCTACTATATTTGACAGTATAGCATCCAGTGGGAAATATAGCTTTCTTCTTTATCACTTTGGTTCTGTAGGAACCTTGCACAATGAAGCTCCTTTACTTTTATCATAACTCAGGTCCTCAGGACTATATCAAGGCATATATAATTCATTACTACAAAAAAGTTTTGTTTTCTCTCCTGTGATTTGTTTTGCCCCTGTTTATTAGTTATTTGTTATCATAGCCAAATAGGTCTTAGATGTCAATTTAGCAAATTGTTTTTCCACTATTTATATAGAAAAATCAGTTTCAGTTCGGTTGCTCAGTTGTGTCCGACTCTTTGCAACCCCATGGACTGCAGCACACCAGGTTTCCCTATCCATCGCTAACTTCTGGAACCTACTCAAACTCATGACCATTCCATCAGTGATGCCATTCAACCATCTCATCCTCTGTTGTCTCCTTCTCCTCCTGCCTTCAGTCTTTCCCAGCATCAGGGTCTTTTCCAATGAGTCGGTTCTTCGCATCAGGTGGCCAAAGTATGGGAGTTTCAGCTTCAGCATCAGTCCTTCCAATGAATATTCAGGACTGATTTCCTTTAGGATGGACTGGTTGGATCTCCTTGCAGGCCAAGGAACTCTCAAGAGTCTTCTCCAACACCATAGTTCAAAAGCATCAATTCTTTAGCACTTAGCTTTCTTTATAGTCCAACTCTCACATCCATACATGACTACTGGAAAAACCATAGCTTCGACTAGACGGACCATTGCTGGCAAAGTAACGTCTCTAATTTTTAATATGCTGTCTAGGTTCGTCATAGGTTTTCTTCCAGGGAGCAAGCGTCTTTTAATTTCATGGCTGCACTCACCATCTGCAGTGATTTTGGAGCCCAAGAAAATAAAGTCTGTCACTGTTTCCATTGTTTCCCCATCTATTTGCCATGAAGTGATGGGACCGGATGCCATGATCTTAGTTTTCTGAATATTGAGCTTTAAGCCAACTTTTTCACTCTCTTCTTTTATTTTCATCAAGAGGCTCTTTAGTTCTTCACTTTTTGCCATAAGGGTGGTATCATGTGTGTATCTGAGCTTATTGATATTTTTCCTGGCAGTCTTGATTCTAGCTTATGCTTCATCCAGCCCGGCATTTCGCATGATGTACTCTGCATTTAAGTTAAGTAAGCAGGGTGACAGTATACAGCCTTGACGTACTTCTTTCTCAATTTGGAACCAGTCTGTTGTTCCATGTCCGGTTCTAACTGTTGCTTCGTGATCTGCATACAGATTTCTCAGGAGGCAGGTCAGGTTTTCTGGTATTCCCATCTCTTTAAGAATTTTCCACAGTTTGTTGTGATCCACACAGTCAGAGGCTTTGGCAAAGTCTATAAAGCAGAAGTAAATGTTTTTCTGCCTTCTGTTAGTATATAATGTCTGATTATTTTAAATTAGTGGATTATATTTCTATATGTTTGAGTTCATTTCTTTTGCCACCCTAGACATAATTGAAAATTACTATGTGCTTCTAACTATACACTTGGTAACACCCACTCAATATCAGTTACAAAATGGATTGTACTTAGCTTCCTGTGGGCATAACAGTAGAATGAAAGGGTAAGACAAAAATTACTTCAGCTTTAAACCTCTTTTCCTCATTTCTCTGAATTTTTAGTATATATTAATAATATAGTTGTTTCTTTGTAGTCAATATAATCTAATATTTGAAATAAATTTTTTTTTTATTTCCAGGGTTTAGTCAAAATAATGACCCTCTGCCCCATTGAGACATTGGTATGTAAATATCTGGGACTAAATAATAGTGAGTTGCAGTGAAAAGTTTTAATAATTTAATCTTTAGTTTATGTAACAATATTATTTGTTCCATTTTAGAGGAAAAAAGGTTTAGCTGTGCTTCAGCTGTATATTAACAAATTGGATCCACAAGGCAAATATACATTATTTAGGTATGTATCAAAGGTTAATGGAGAAATGTGTGGTTGATTAAAAACCAAATTAATGCCATTAATTATTCAAGATTATTGTATTTTGGTGTGTTTTGCGTGTAATTCCACTCTCGGACACAACTGAGCGACTTCACTTTTCACTTTCTCTTTGATAGGTAGAGATGAATTAATCAAAAATTATGGATACATATATAAATATATATTATGTGAATATTACATAATAAACATATATATATATATATACTTCAGTTCAATTAATTGAAATACGCTAAAATTAGAGTAGACTGAAAAGACTAAACTGAGATTGGTAAGACTTCTGCTAGAACTTTATATATGTCAATAATATCCATTATTCACAGTTGAAATTAGTGGAGTTATAACCTTTGACAGCCTATTCACTTTAACAGTGGAGCTTATTAATAGTACTGTTTGAGGAGCAAAAGATTCTAGCAGCTCTGATTTGAAGATCAGCAAATTTTCTTAAAGGGTCATAAGTAAATATAGTTTTTATGGGCTATACAGCCTCTGTCACAACTGCTCAACTTTGTGTTTATAGTAAGGGTCAGTGTATTCTAGTAAAACAAAATAGGCAGTAGGCTGGATTTGGCCTGCAGCCCTTAGTTTGTTGATACCTGGGTAATAAAAGTGAGTTAAAACCAAATTGGGGCAGTGTTAACATGCTAAGTAAGAGGTGTTCTTTGGGATTGCCCAGTACTAGCACTCATGATTCCTTTTTTCTTCATTTCTGTTTGATAAGAATCAGAGTAGGTTTATGAAATCTCCGTTTGATGCTTAGGTCTTATACCAGCTTACCTATTCTGATCTACCTGTATTCCTACCCAGAAAACTCCCTCTTCTTAGGTTGATCAGATTGAGTTTCCTTTCTTTGCAATTCAGTTAAGGTAACCAGACTAGTCAAACAAGGAATAATTTGGGGAGTTTTTAAGCTATTATACTAGTGACTGTTCTTGACATGTTAGATCATTGCAACTATATGCATAAAAAGATTCAAGTTTGGTTTAATAGAAATTTCTTTTTGAAAAACCCAGTTAAAATAGAATTTACCAATTAGTGAGGGCAGTAGCCATAACAGGTGACTTTGTCATTGTCTGCACTGTTTTTTTCCTATTTCTGCAAATAACAAATGGCCCATTTGAATTTGTAAAACTTTATCATTATTTAATTTATAATGCAGTCCAGGATAATTTCAAATGTATTGTAATTTTGCTTTAAAGGTGCTTACTGAGTACAAGTAATCACTCAGGTGTGGAGGCCTTTATTATTCAAAATATCAAAAATCAAATTGACATTTCATTAAAGGTAAGAGCATAACTAAGGTGTCAATTATCAATTTATTATTTTATTTTGTAGGACTTATTCATTTGTGGAATACATTAATGTGGAATCTTGCGCTATGGACCTTCTCTATCTCTAATATTAGGGTACAGGCACACCTCAGAGATAGTATGAGTCTGGCTCCAGATCACCATGATAAAGCAGAAATCTCAGTAAAGCAAGTCGCACAAAATTTTTGGTTTTCCAGTGCATATCAAATTAATTGACTACATTTTAATCTGTTAAGTGCTGTAGCATTATGTCTAAAAAAAAAACAATGTACATACCTTAATTTTAAAATACTGTATTTCTTAAAAATGCTAACCATCATCTGAACCTTCAGGGAGTTGTCATCCTTTTCCTAGTGGTAGGTCAATGTTGATGGCTACTGATCAAGGTGCTGTGGCTATTTCTTAAAAGTAAGACAGCAGTAAAGTCTGCAAGATTGATTGACTGTTTCTTCCACAAATGATTTCTCTGCAGCATGCGAAGCTGTCTCACAGCATTTTACCCATAATAGAAGTTCTTTGATTATTGAAGTCAATCCTCTCAAACTCTGCCACTGCTTTATCAACTAAGTTTTGTGTAATATTCCAAATCCTTTGTTGTCATTTCAGCAGTCTGAATAGCATCTTCATCAGGAATCTATTCCACCTTAAAACACAAGTTTCTTTGCCAACCTAGGAGAAACAGCTCCTCATCTGTTCAGATTTTATCATTGGAATTGCAGCAGTTCATTTACATTTTCAGGCTCCACTTCTAATTTTAGTTCTCTTGCTGTTTCCACCACAGTTATTGTTACTTCCTTTTTTAAAAAAATTTTGGCTGTGCTGGGCCTTCGTTGCAGCATGTGGGTTTTCTCTGATTGTGGCATGTGGGCTTAGTTGCCCTGTTACATGTGGGATCTTAGTTCTCTGACTAGGGATTGAACCTACGTCCTCTGCGTCGGAACGTGGATTCTTAACCACTGGACCACCAGGGAAGTCCCTCCACTGAAGTCTTGAACTCTTCCAAGTCATCTGTGAGAGCTGGAATCAGTTTCTTCCAAATTCCTGTGAATGTTGATATTTTGACGTTTTCTCGTGAATCATGAATGATTCCAGAAGGTTTTCAGTTACATCAGAAGAATCACTGTCTCTGAAGCAATAACTTTATGAAATATATTTCTCAAAGAGTAAGACTTTAAAGTTGAAATTACTCCTTTTTTCCATGGGCTGCAGAATGGATATTTGGTTAGCAGGCATGAGGACATTAATCTCATTTTACATCTCCATTAGATCTTTTAAGTGACAAAGTACATTGTCAGTGAACAGTAGTAATATTTTGAAAATAATCTTTCTTCTGAGCAGTAGATCTCAAGAGTAGGGTTAAAGTGTTCAGTAAACCATGTTATAAACAAATATGCTGTCAAGGTTTTATTGTTCCATTTATATAGCATAGGCAGAGTAGATTTGGTATGATTCTTACAGGCCCTATGATTTTTGGAACAGTAAAAAGTAAGCATTCGTTTCAACCTCAAGCCACCAACTGTATTAACTCTTGAGAGTCAGTCTGTCCTTCAAAGCTTTGAAGCCAGGCATTTTCTCCTCTAGCTGTGAAAGCCTAGGTGGCATCTTGTTGCAGTATAAGTCTATTTTCATCTACCTTGAAAATCTTTTGGTCAGTGTAGCCATGTTCATTAATTACCTTTCTGTGCTGTGCATAGGCACTGAGTTGTGTCCAACTGTTTGCAGCCTCATGGACAGTAGCCCGCCAGACTCCTCTGTCCCTGGGGATTCTCCAGGCAAGAATTCTAGCATGGGTTGCCATGCCCTCCTCTAGGGGATCTTCCCAACCCAAGGACTGAACCCAGGTCTCCTGCATTGCAGGTAGATTTTTTTACCATCTGAGCCACAAGGGAAACCCCAAATTACCTTCCTAGATTTTCTGAATCACTTACTGCAGCTTCTACACCTGCACTTGCTGCTTCAGCCTGCACTGTTAGGTCTGGAATTGGCTGCTTTCCTTCGACCTTATGAGCCAGCATCTACTAGCATCAAACTCCTCCTGCAGCTTTCTCACGTCATAGCCTTCATAAAACAAACGACTTAGGGCCTTGCTCTAGATTACATTTTGGCTTAAGAGAATGTTGTGGTTGGTTTGATCTTCTATCCAGACCACTAAAACTGTCTCCGTATCAGCAATAAGGCTGTTTCACTTTCTTATCGTTTGTGTGTTCAGTGGAGTACCTCTTAAATTTCCTTCAAGAACTTTTCCTTTGCATTTAGGCTAACTTGGCTAACTGTTTTTGGCACAAGAGGCCTAGCTTGGCCTTTGACATGCTTCCTCACTAAGCTTAATCAGTGCTAGCTTTTGATTTAAAATGAGACTTATATGACTCTTCCTTTTACTTGAATACATTGTAGGGTTATTAATTGGCCTGATTTCAGGACTGTTGTGTCTCAGGAAACAGGGAAGACCAAGGAGAGGGAGAGACAGAGGAATAGCCAGACATTGGAGCAGTCAAAACACACACATTTTTCAAGTTTACTGTCTTCCGTGAGCATGGTTCATGGTGCCCCAAAACAGCTAATGATAATAACATCAAAGATCACTGATCACAGATCACCCTGCCAAATATATAATAATGAAAGTTTGAAATTTTGGAGAGTTATCAAAATGTGACACAGATGTGGAGTGAATAAATGCTATTGGAAACATGGTGCTGATAGACTTACTTGACACAAAGTTGCCACAAGCCTTCACTATGTAAAAAAAGGCAGTAAAGTGAAGTGCAGTAAAATGAGGTATGATTGTATATTTTCCCCCCATTTCTACTCTTTTTTAAAAACCTGGATTTTGAAATTTGTTAACTATAGATTTAAATTGTATTAATTCTAATAATGTGATTTCTTTTTGTTTTGCTGCATACTTGTGAAATATTAATGGAAACTAAAGTCTCTTTGTAAATACTCAGTAATTCCATATAGAGAACAGAGAAAGAGCATACCAGTGCTCTCAAAACAAACTAGCAGGGTTTGTTCCAAGTGCCTGGAAATAGTGAATGGAAATCAAAGTTTAAAATATGTGTTTAAAATGTGTAATGGCTAATTTTTGTAGTATCAAGGTACTAGGAAAACACATGTATTTATCAACCTGTTATTTAAAGCCTTTTTCATGTTTTCTTTTGCTTCTCAGAAAACACATAACAAATGGTTTACAGGACCACAGCTGATTTCCCTTCTGGATTTGGTACTCGTTCTCCCAGAGGGTGCTGAAACAGATCTACTGCAAAACTCAGATAGGTGAGGTGACCATTTGTGACCATTTGTTACTAAGGTTCACATAGTAAATTCAGAATAAAATGTGAAACCCTTGTTTTGGGAACCTAAAATAAAACATATTTTCCTGTGATTTTATAGTTAATGGTTACTTCATAGAATTACATATTTACATGTTTAAGTAATTTTTGTTGTTGTTTAGTGGCTTATATGTTTGGATTTTATTGTTTTGTTTTCCAAGACATACATCTTTTTTTTTCATATACAATATGTAATTTTACTTTTAGTATTACTAGAATGAATGTTGAGAAATTGTTGTGTATAAAAGGAATCTTAAAATTCAAGAAGCAAAAGATGGTATTTTCAAACATTAAAGATAACAAGTCTCCTTGGTGGAGAAGGCAATGACACCTCACTCCAGTACTCTTGCCTGGAAAATCCCATGGATGGAGGAGCCTGGTGGGCTACAGTCCATGGGGTCGCAAAGAGCGACTGAGCGACTTCACTTTCACTTTTCACTTTCACGCATTGGAGAAGGAAATGGCAGCCCACTCCAGTGTTCTTGCCTGGAGAATCCCAGGGACAGGGGACCCTGGTGGGCTGCCGTCTATGGGGTCACACAGAGTCGGACACGACTGAAGCGACTTAACAGCAGCAGCAACAGCATCAGTCTCCCTTGGGGAAAAAGAGAATAGTAATTTTCACAATTAAATTTTGTGAACTTGGAGAACAAGAGTAATAAATTATGTTAAGGAAAGAAGATGTGTGGTAGAATATTTTAAAGGAAAAGTTTTGGATGCCCAAACATAATTGTAGAAATATACCCAAGGTTTTAACTTAACCTTTATTCACTGAAATTGCTGATTATGTAAAATTGTACTGTAAGTAACAAATCATATTTTTTTAATTAACAGGATAATGGCTTCGTTGAATTTATTGAGGTATTTGGTTATCAAAGATAATGAAAAAGACAATCAAGTAAGTGAATTTTTATAAAAAGAAACTATTATTCAAATGCATAAGGAATATTTTGTTATTTTCTTATCAATACCTGCGTAAGCCAGTGAGTGTTATTTTACCCAGTTGCAATAAGTGCCAACAATTATTCTTTAAACTTGAAGTTAATTTCCAGGAGTCCTTACCACCCCACATCCAACTGCCCTTTCCTTTTCCTGTTGTGCCTCTGTGCTCTTGCTGTGGGCATCGCTTAGCTCTGTTACGTAGGTAAATTGCAGCTCCTAAGTTAACTAACCTTTCGAAACTCAACATATGTTTGTTTATCTTGTTCATTAACCTTCACCTATATAGCTCATGATTTATGGCTGAGCTATACAAAATAAAATAATCTGATATCGCCCTCATCGGACTTGACAATTTGAAGCATTTTCAGCACTAAATCTGTGAAGAGCACCTTTTGAATAATGTGTAGGAAGTTGAAATTTTTAAAAATAGTGCACCATAAGAGGTATTCAATAAGCAGAAAACCATTTGAGTGAGGTTTGTCATATGGTAAAATTGTATTTGCTTTTTATCTTCTCTTTCTACTTTATTCTAATAGTTGCTTTCTCTATATGTGTCATCTTATTAACTGTAACTACCTGAATTACATGCATGATTAAGCTTTTTAGAAAGTGATAAATGAAATGAAAGTAATTGAGTTTTATATAAGAATCCCAGAGCCTTTTTTTTTTTTTTTTTTTAAGTAAATCATGATTTGGGATCAAACATTTATGGACGAAGTAGCAGTAGATTTTTGACTGAATCTATTAGATTCAGTGATTTGACTTCCCATTCATTGTTCTTCAGCCAAAAATAGTTATGTGCTATCACTGACTGGTGGATACTCTAAACAGGATGCTTTTTTTTTTTTTTTCTAATGTTTTTTCAAACATAAAGCCAAGTTGAAAGAATTTCACAGTGATCACTGTTTTATGTACTACAGAGATTGTATTGTTAACATTTTACTCTGCTGTTATCACTTATCCATCTCTCTATCCTCTACCATTCTTCAGTCTCTCTTTTTGATGCAGTTCAGGGTAAACTACAAACATCATCATACTTTCCCATAAATACTTCAGCACATATTTCATTCAAAAGAGTTAAATATTTGTGTATAATTTTTGAGTTCACATAAAATCTAATGCCTGAATTTTAATTTTACATTAACTGAGTTTTAACAAATGCTTAGATCTGTTATCCAAATCCTTATCAAATATAGAACATTACTAACATCACAAGAAGCTCCCTTTTCCCCTCCCAGTTAATTCTGATGTCATCATTCCACACCCATCCCTAGCCCCTGGCAACTCTATCCTGTCCGAGTGCTATGATATATTCTTCACTATGCTATCAGTGCTCTTTCGTTTTTATTTTTCATAGATAATGTTAGCACAGGAAGGATCTATAACTTGCACAAGGGCATATAATTAGCAAGAAGCAGAAATAGCCGTGACCAAACGCAGTGACTAGAACTTCCTCTTTTTATTTTTTTTGTAGTCAGTTCAGGAGCAGCGGAAGCCTTGAGGCTTCCGGAAAGTCCTTAAAGTATGGTATGAGTTTTTACTTTCGTCAGTAAGAGGCCATATCTGGAAATGATCTGATTTGTCTGACGGGGTGAGAAAGCATCTTCTTGATTAGGAGTGATAGATTTATTATTAGTAGGTATGGAGCATAGTGTACCACAGGGGCAGCAAAGAGAGGGAAGGCAGAGCAGTTTTAGCACTGTGCAATGTCTACTCTGATATCCACAGATAATACCTCACACTTATTTGGCTTGAATATTATAAAGAAAAGGATATAACCAGCTTATAAGACTGCCTTCTTATGTAAGTTTTTAAAAATTTCTTCTTAAGAATCAGCTATTTCATAGTATTGCCATGCAGATTACCATAAGAATTATCATACCAAGGAAACTGGCAAAAAACAAAACAAAAAATCAATCCAAGATGGTAACCTAACGTCTTTGAGGCAGCTTATTCATCATGGAAGCATTTCTACCAAGTGCCGTCACAGTAGGTCATGAATATAAATGAGAGGCATATTTGTCTGCTGTGGTTAACAAGAAAATAATAGCTTCTGAGTTTTTAGAAATATTTGATTAAAGGAGAAACAAAATGATATTCTAATGATGCTGAATTGTGAGTAGTTTTATTCAAAAGGACTCCTATTAGTACCCGTCTTTGAGTTAAATATGCTGTGGTGGTAACTAGTCAGATGAAAAGCTGAAAAGCAATCAAAAAAGTGTACAGAAAAACTAAGAACAGGATCATTAAAATATAAAACAAGGTGATTCATAATTGAATAATGATCCATTTCTTTTCCTGCTATTTTGGGTTACTGTCATCTGACTTTCTTCATAAATCATTCCCTTCCTCACCTTACTATTTCATGTCTCTTCATCTCTTTGCATAATAATTTAAAAGCACTTTCCCCACACTTCAGTTTCACATAACTTCTTAGACCTTAAAACTCCAACTGTCTCTACTGGTCAAACCAACTTAATTTTTAGACTAGTGTTCACTATTATTTGGTAGGTATCTTTATATAAGCGTTAATTGTTTAATTACAGTAATTCTAATACACAGCCTATAATAATTTATCCCTCACCTTCTATCCACTCATTTCCTTACCTATCCCTGCTTACCTATTTTTTTTTCCTAAATAATTTGTGATTGTAATATGTAGAAAGCAGGATCAAGAGAAACATTGTAAGACTGTAAAGGCCAGAAGTGTCTATCAGGAACTTTAAAAAATTGAATTATGTAATGTACACATATATGTTTTTCATTTAGGATAGAACAGTAAATACCTGGCATACCTCCACGTACATATAGTTCTATATAATTCACATTTTAGGTTCTCATTTAAATTGTTTCTTTCTCCAAGATTGAAACATATACCTTGTGTGTTATTTGCAGAGCCAAATGACTTAAGGTTATAACATTCCTTAATATTACAAGTGATAAAGTTCTACAGTATTATTTCGTAAATAAGACATGATATACAAATTAGAAGGGAAAAACTGCATCTTATTCATTTCCTTCCTTTTATTTCTTCAGTATCATGGTTGACTATGTCCTTTGCAAGGTCCCTTTCCTCACAATAAATTTCACTATGGTATAAAACTGCCTTTCTATTTTGTGCAACAAGCTGCAGTGAAATTTGAACTGGATAGTTAAGCTCTAAAACTGAAATGGTCTCAGAACTACTTTACCAGTGTGTTGTTTGGGTATAAAATTTTAAAGTAAACACTTGTGAACATTTCAAATTTTTATCCTTATAACTATTTTTTAAAATCTTGTTACTTTTTTCTAGACACTGAAGTAAAATATGATTTTCTTCGTATTTTTTTCCATAAATCTAATAATCTTAAAGAATCCCCCTGCAATGCAGGAGATGCAGGTTCAATCCCTGAGTCAGGAAGATCCCCTGGAGGAGAGCATGGGAACCCACTCAAGTAGTCTTGCCTGGAAAATTCCATGCCAGAGAAGCCCAGTGGGTTACAGTCCATGGGGTTGCAAAGAGTCAGACACAGCTGAGCAGCTGAGTACACATGCACACCGTCTTAATGTAAAAGAGAGAAAATATTCTTGTTTCCACAGCTTCTTCACTCCTACGTGTTTCTAAAAAAAATTACTGTTATTCATCACATGAAAAATTTGTGAAATTATGCAGAACTGAGTGTGCACAAATTTTCTTTAGCCTAATTGTTTCACATTTTATTTCCTTATTGTAAGTTTTAGATTGTGGACTGTGTATTAAATTATAGCCATTAAGAGAAACTAAAGTCTTTTATTGAAGTCTTTTATCTTAGGGGGTCTTTATTAGACCTGCTAGAGTTAACGGCAGCAGAGTTACACTGTCCAATAGACAGTAGCCATGCGTGACTATTAAATTATAAATTAATTTTTAAATTTTTTAAATTAAAAATTCCATTCCTCCTTGGCATTGGACAGCATCATTCTACATCACTGTTTCTCAGCATATAGGTCTAATAAAAATTACCTGGATATCTTACATAATTCAATTTTTAGAAATTCCTAATATGTACTTGTTTAGATTGATATTAAAAATGGGTAAAGATACAATATGTTAATTAAAAAGGAAGTATAAATACAGCACAGATTGAAGAACAAAAGGAAAGTTACATGAACACATTCCAATAAATTTTGAAACTTCAATAAAATGGAATTTGTTAGAAAATATAATCTAGCAAAACTGTAACAATCTACTAAGAGAAATCACAGGGCTGATAATTTTACCATAATTTCAAAAAACATATACTCAAGTCTCATACAAAACATTCCAAAGACTAGAAAAAGTGTGGTTGTGTCTAAATGTTATGTTTAGTAAGGTATGACCTTAATACCCAAACAGTCTAGGATAGTGTGCTTCAGTGAAATTACAGGCTCTCCCACACTGCAGGCAGATTCTTAACAAGCTGAACCACCAGGAAAGCCCAAGAATACTGGAGTGGGTAGCCTATCCCTTCTCCAGCAGATCTTCCTGACCCAGGAATTGAACTGGGGTCTCCTGCATTGTAGGCAGATTCTTTACCAGCTTAGCTACTCAGGGAAGCAGATATATAGATATTAATATTAGCAAACCAGATCCAGCAAAAAAAAAATTGATATAAGTCATCAAACTCAGTTGGATTTATTCTGGTAATATAAGGTAATGTAATTTCATAGGTTAAAGTAGAAGTACTTGATTATATCAATAGTTATAGAGAAAAAGCATTTAATACATTCAATATATAATCATGATAAAAATATTAGTCCACCAGAAAATATTATAACAAAAAATATGAGATACTTAGGAAAACATGTAAATATGTGTAAAACTTTATGAGGGAAAAAAAGGGGGGAAGAATGGGACTGTTCAATAGATGATGATGGATAATTTGTCATACATATGAGAAGGGAATTAAGATGCCTATGTCACATATAATATACAAAACAAAATTCCAAATAGATTAAAGACTTAACATTGAAAAGGAATTTAGAAATTTTAGAATACTGTGTAACCTAAGGGTAGAGAAGGCTTTCTTAAGTAAAGAAGCACTAACCACAAAAGAATAGATTGATAAAACTAATAACATTGAAACTAAAACCTATTCAAGGAAAGAAAATGCATACAAACTGAAAAAGCCACAAAAAGAAAGAGAAAACAAACCAAAATACTTCCTCCACCCAATAGTTAAAATCAGATAACTATAAAGCAAGAATCAAGACCACAAATCAGAAAAATAAGTAGAGGATACAGATATTGTAAGGCAGCTCACAGAAGAGGAAACCCAAATGGCCAATAACCACAAGACAATATTCCCAATATCAGTAGTGTTTATGGAAGTGTAACTTAAAACTGCAGCGAGATACTATTTCACAGCCATCACAGTGGCAAATGTTAAAAAGGTAGATAGCATAGTTTAGGATACAGAACAGTGATGAAACAAAGTAGATAATTTTTGGGCAATTTGGCATTATCTAGTGAAATTGAATAAATACTCTTAACTCAGCACCTTCTGTCTTAAGGCATCTTAATGAGTCCTTAAATCAATTTACTGATTTAGACACAAGTTTTACAGAATGAAATAGAATATAATTGAGGTTGTTTGCACAGATTCTTAGTTACGGATATTGCAGCAAATTTTGTGGTCACTTGCAAAGAACAAGGTTTGAAAATGGAGGGGATATGACAGATTGGCAAGGAATAAGATATATGTTGCTTTCCAATATCTCTTATGACATATTCAATGGTCAGTTAGCAGAAAGGCTACATTTTATGGTAACATAGTATGTGGTTAAATGGAAAGCAAACTGTACCTCCTATCAGTAAAATTGTGAAAGGTCACAAATTATTTTAATCTGTGTATTTTCAGAATTAACTTTGAGGGAGAAAACTTTTTTCCAAATTCATGAGAATAAGAAAAATAAGTGAAAAAATATAGAAACATTCACTTTCAACTGTTGATCTGAAACTGTAAATAGTGTCAATATTCAGAAAAATACTGACCCTACAATTAGTAGACTTAGCCTTAATTTGAGCTACATTCTAAAGAAAATGAATATAACTTTAAAGTGAAGATTATTTAAGATGGTTTCATCAAAAGTAAATACCCAATGAAAATGATAGTCTAAAATAAAATTTTTCTTGCAAATGAAAGCTAAAAACCTTCCAAATTAGACATCTAGAAACAACATTCTGAACTTGTGAATGAGGCCCCGTAATGGTTTGAAAGATGAAAAGTTACTAACATTCTTCTAGTCTCATTATCAGCATATATAATTACATATTTTTTAGCAAATGAGAAAAATCACTCAGTTTGGCCTGCAGAGTTTATTTTTCCAGCATATACAGTGTTGGATTGTGTCTATTGATATATTTAAAAGTATGTCTTAGTGGTAACATGATGTTTTAGAAAATCTATATTGCAAAATATGGATGCAAAGGTTCTGATGCTTCTTGATGAAACATAAATTGTGTAGCACTTAAATTGATATTTAGTATTTGCAAAACAATATGAGATTGTATTTTTTCACCTTAACCTTTATATACATGTAAAGATTAGCTATATTTACTGAATTGGAAACACACCATGGGTCACTAAAAGTAGAAAGTTTACATCAATGATAAGTGACAGAGCAGAACTATGAGCAATCATCTTCTTAAATTGTCAGAAGCACTAGCAAGTTGTTTTAAGTCAGTTGGAAAATTTTGGTATTCAAGGAAATCCCTATGGATATAACTATATTGTAAAAGGGTTGAAAATTGTTAATTTTAGCAGTTCACTGATAAGCCAAACTCTTGAAACTTTTTGCAGTGATTGGATCTAAGCATGACCAGTGTATCATATCAGAGTTCATTTATTGTTCCTTTGGAAAGTTCGAAGTAGGGCATAAGAGCTCAAGGATAATATACATGTTTTTCTAGTTGGAAAGCAATCTTATTTGACAGTTATTTTCAAAGGTAATATTGAGTGGCAAAACTGACATATGTATCTGATTTTCTGGTATGCCTAAGACATAAAAATTGAAACCACAGGAAAACATGAGTATATTTTTCATATGTTAAACTTATCTGTCAGTTGTAGAAGACATTACTGTTATAGAAGGAAACTATCATCATTTTGATAATAATATTTCAAATAACTTCTATTATTAATTAAGAGTAAACGAAAATTTGTTCAACTTAGACCAAAATTTTTTAAAGGAAACTTTCCTATATTCTGGACATAAGTCTTCTATTAGGTATGGTTTTTATATTTTCTTCCAGTTTGTGGCTTATTTTTTCATTATCTTAGTAGAATTTTTTAAAGAACAGAAATGTTAAATTTTGAGGAAGTCCAGTATATCAATTCTATTCTTTTAAATCATTTATGTTTCTTTGAATTCTAACAAATCTTTGTTTCAACCCAAGATCACAGATTTTCTAGTAGAAGTTTATATTTATGATTGACTTCAAGTAAATTTTTTATATGGTGAAGTATGGGTTAAGGTAGTTTTGTTTTGACTCCAGCAGTATTTGTTGAAAAGGCTATATACTCAAATTGTCTTGTCACCTTTGTCAAAGATCAAAAAGATCATATAAGTATGGGTATATTTTTGGATTCTATTCTGTTCCATTGAACTGTCTCTCTTCTTTCACCAGTACCACACTATCTTGATTACTGTAGCTTTATAGTAAGTCTTATGTGTGAGTATGCCAACTTTGCTCTTAAAAAAAAAATTTTGGCTGTTCTAGATCCTCTGCTTCTCCATTTGAATTTTAGAATAATTTTGTCTTTCTACCTGTTTTTCTGCTCTGCTCTCAATGCTTAACCTCGTTTTTTGTACTTTTGGTTACCAAATATGTAGAGATTTTCCCATATCAAGGAATTTTTTGACACCAAGTAGATGTCCTACAGTTGAGTCCCCTTCTGACACTCTACCTGGAGATAGCATCAGATTACAGAGGCTAAGGGCTCAGTCCCACGTTAGCTCCCTTCCCTCTTCAGATGCCAGTCACAAGTCCAGGTATTGATCTGACTTCTGACAGACTGGCTAAAACAGGTTCTCACAACCCCCTCCTCAGGTTCAATTAATTTGCTAAAGTTGTTCACAGAACTCAGAATATTGTACTTACTAGATCACTGGTTTATCTTAAAAGGATATAACTTAGCACAGCCAGGTGAAAGAGATGCATAAGGCAAGGTATGTGGGAAGGGGCACTAAGTTTCATGCCCTCCCTTGAAACTACTTTCCCAGCACCTCGACCTGTTCATCAACCAGGAAGCTCTCTGAACCCCATTCTTTTGGGTTTTTTGGAAGCTTTATTACATAAGCATGGTTGATTAAATCACTGGTCACTGGTGACAGCTTAATCTCCAGCCCCTCTCTCCTACTAGGAGTTTGTGGTGAAAGGAGTTGACAGTTATAACCCTCTAATCACACAGTTCCTCTGACAACCAGCCCCCATTATTAGGGGCTTTCCAACAGTTATATTCCCGGCTGAAAGAGCTTCTTATGAATAACAAAATACACTTTGACCACTTTTCACTTAGGAAATTCAAGAGTTTTAGGAGCTCTTTGCCAGGAACAGGATGTAGACCAAATACTAGTGCTCTTTGGGGGGTGGGGGAAGAAAACACACTACAAAGGGGCACAAGGGAACTTCTGGGGTCATGAAACTATCTTATAGTGGTGGTGGTTATACTGCTGTTTATCTTTGTCAGAACTCAGAACTGTACAGCTAAAAAGTTTACTGTATGTGAATGATACCCCAACACACCAGACCTTAAAAAATGTGTAGAAAGAAAAGGACCAGGCTCAATACCAGACTAGATGTCAGTGACTCCAAGCACACCATCGTTCTTAATGTTTATTTTGGAATTATTTTGGTTTTTTTGTATTATATTTAAATATTGATATAATTATATTTGATATTATAAATAGAACATTTTGTGAAACATTTGTTTCAGCTATATAAATGTGTGTTGAGTTGTGGTATAAATTATATTTCTTATTGTGGGCCATGGTAAAAATATTTTGAAAAATGCTACCTTAGAAAAACGTATCCCATGTAAACAGGAAAAGATATGCAGCAGTTTCAGTGAGCACTGTTTGAAATATTTAAGAAAACTAGTATTAGGATAAATCGTATAGTGGGATGCCTGAATATCAGTTAAAGTGAAAAGATTAGCGCTATAACATAAATAACCCTCAGAAACATAGGATTGAACAAAAGGGGGCTAAAGTAGGATGCTTTGATATCATTTATATATTTTTAAACATGCAAAATTGGGATGTATAAATACTAAAACCTCAAGTTTTAGAAAATTTTGCATAGTTAATGGCTTACTCTTGAATAAAGAGGGCTTCAACCATATCTAATTTGTCTTTTTAAGTAAATAGGGCAAGATGTGTGCATTTGACAAAGCTTAGTGTGAGTATAAACGTGTTTTCTCTGTACTCTTTATGTTTGAATGTGTTTTAATCTGTAGAGGGTCATCAGTACCTGCAGCCTTGAAAGCCATCTGTGATATTGGGTGGTAGCAGTGGGTTCTACTTTTAAGCTTAGAGGAAAGGAAAAGAAGGTTTTAAAAAGTGGGCGTGGGGGTAGAGAAAGGTGAAAGAAAAGGCTGGAGAGAGAGGGAGGAACGTAAGAGAAATGAAAAGAGTGGGTGCATAGGTAGCGTAACATGCTTGATATCCTGTGTGACTATACTCGGAAGTTTCTACTGTACTAATGCATAACCCACATTTTTCATGTAAGGACAAAATCTTATGATTTTAATGGATGTTTAAAAATGTTTTTTAAAGCATACAGTTGAAACCTGTTCATTGTTTAAAAATCAGGATAAATAAGCAAAAAGAAAATAATAAAATCTCACCATTTATTTTTGATATTACAGTGTATGCTCTTTTAGGCTTTATACCAGCAAATCTGAACATACTTTTTTAAAAAAGATCATATTATAGGAGTCATACTGCAGCCTGTTTATCACTTTTTTAGCTACTCGCCAGTATGTACTGAAGAGTACTATTTTAACAGCAGTATAGTGTTCCATTGTGTGGATATGGAAGTTACCCCACTCCTGATGTGAAAAACTGTCATTATTGCCAATTTTTCACTATTTAAACATTTTTATAAATGTATCTACAGTGAAATCATTACAAAATACATCTTTAATTCTTCCCCAGGTTAAGTTCATAGATGGTGAGTGGAAAGTATGCATGTTTTTGAGATTGTGGATTCTTGATAGTTCCTCAAGAACTCCACTTTTCCTTATAATATAGGAATAATGAGAAAGGACAGATTTAAATTAAAGGGATATATGTGACAGTGAAATTATAAATTATTCAACACAGATATGTGTAGATTTGAGGGCTGTATATGTTAAATGTTATATAGTACTTGGATCAAAATAAGCTCAATTACAAAATAGGTTTTCAAATTGTAAAGTAAAAATTAAAAATAAATAAATAAATTAAAAAAAAAAATAAATAAAAAAATAAAATAAAAAAAAAAAAAAATAGGTTTTCATATGATCCAGTTCTAGTTAAGGATAATTGGATTCCTAAGTTTTCATTTTTTGCCTAAGCTACTTTCCTTTGTAATAAGTAACTGGAAACTGAGCAATACCAATGAATTTTCTTTTTCTTCCTAAAAAAAGAGAAAAACTAAGACTTTATGATTCCCTTTTAGTACTAGAGGAAGAAATGCTCTTAGAACAAAAATCTTTAATACGAATGACCAAATAATCCTAAGCTATCCCAGGCAGGTAAAATCTCCATCTTTATTGATCACCAAGAAAGTCTTAAGTCAGCTTTGTGTTAGAAGTTTCCATCAATAGAGAAGGAATAGAATCCTCTGGCACTAGATCTGTGACAAGGATATCATTTGAAAGATAAGGAGTTGAAGGGAACTTACAACATAGAGTCATCGTGGGGATGGTTTATAAGGAAAGAGCAATGTCTCAGACTATGTGGATTATTTTCAGATAATTTTCTCATGGATAAAACTTGTAAGTTATCAAAACCAGAAGCTGTCCAAATGGCACAATAATGAATATGCTAAACGAGTGCGTTTTTGTTTTGATTGGTATTTACATACAATAACTAGATATAGTAATGAATGTATTAATAAACAGTCAACTCTACTTTGAAAGGCAAGGATCATGTCTTACTCATTTCTGTTTCTCCAACACTCAGCCCTTGTTTAATACTCAGTTCAGTTCAGTCGCTCAGTCGTGTCTGACTCTTTGCAACCCTGTGAATCACAGCACTCCAGGCCTCCCTGTCCATCACCAACTCCCGGAGTTTACCCAAACTCACATCCATTGAGTCAGTGATGCCATCCAGCCATCTCATCCTCTGTTGTCCCCTTCTCCTCCTGCCCCCAATCCCTCCTAGCATCAGGGTTGTTTGAGTCAACTCTTCACATGAGGTGGCCAAAGTATTGGAGTTTCAGCTTCAGCATCAGTCCTTCCAATGAACACCCAGGATCTCCTTTAGAATGGACTGGTTGGATCTCTCCTTGCAGTCCAAGGGACTCTCAAGAGTCTTCTCCACACCACACTTCAAAATCATCAATTCTTTGGTGCTCAGCTTCCTCACAGTCCAACTCTCACATCCAGACATGACCACTGGAAAAACCATAGCCTTGACTAGATGAATCTTTGTTGGCAACGTAATGTCGCTGCTTTTTAATATGCTATTTAGGTTGGTTGTAACTTTCCTTCCAAGGAGTAAGCATCTTTTAATGTTTAATACTAGTAGGCATTAAATCTTGAATGAATAACTAATTGTTTCATTAATTCTTCCAAACAGACTGGTTTGTGGACAGAACTTGAAAAGATTGAGAATAATTTCTTAAAGCCCCTCCATACAGGACTCAATATGTCAAAAGCACATTATGAAGCAGAAATTAAGAATAGCCAAGGTTGGTAATGTGAAATTTTATTTCCAGTTAAGCCTAAAAATTAGTCAGATTTTTAAAACTCATTTATATTCCAAATAAAGAACTTTATCTTATACTTGTTTAACTTATAGCCAACAAGGAACCATGACAACTGAGTCACTTTATATATAATTTAAATGATTCTTTGTGAATATATACTCCAGTTAATACTGAAATTGGGTAAAATATTTAAACCAAGCTGGAGCATAGTCTGGTTTAAAACCTCAAGTTCTGATTAGAAACTAATTGTATCACAAATATTTCTGTTTGGATATCATTGCACTTCTTTCAGTATTGCGGGGTCCATCCCCCATGACATCTTTACTAAATCTCGACCTCTACTAAATTTGCACAAATTACAAAAAAGAATCTTAGGTCCAGAATTACTTTTTAAAGACAGCAGTTTTATTCTAATAATCTTGTAATCTTTTCCATATAACTATGGTGGTATCTGTATAGACATCACTATAAATAAAAATTTTGTCTTAGTGTGACAGGTTATAATTCTGATTTTATGTTGACAAAAGTTTCATTCATCTGGTACATGCCAAGAAACTGTGAAGAAACATTAATTCACATGTTATAGAATTTTGATATTTCTATTTGTTCACAGCCAGTTTTTAGCATACCCTGAGCTATTAAATCTTCCCTGGTGGATCAGTGGTAAAGAATCTGCCTGCCAATGCAGGAGACGTGGGTTCAATCCCAGGTCAGAAAGATCCCCTGGAGAAGGAAATAGCAACCCACTCCAGTATTCTTGCCTGGGAAATCCCACAAAGGACCTAGCAAGCAGGCTACAGTCCAAGAGTCTGACATGACTTGGCAACTAAACACCACCACAACTAGCTATTAAAACCATAAGACTTAATTTACACAAATAACTGGCATCTTTTTAAAGTTAGTAAACAAATTATAAATTTATTATTGAAATCTGAGAGTTTATAATGGTTAAGTGTGATACAGTTTTTTCCTTCTCTTATAGAAGTCCAGAAGTCTAAAGATCATTGTTCACTAAATGTAGGTAGAGAAGAGATCCCAAATATGCCTCCTGAAATGCAACTTAAGGTAGATATGAAATTTTCCTAAGCTACGTCCAACTGAACTCTTTTCTCTTTTTTGCTTTGCTTTGTTTTAAATGCAGCCTTAGTAACTAATTTTCTTGGCATTATAGGTCCTACATTCAGCTCTTTTCACATTTGATTTGATTGAAAGTGTTCTGGCTCGAGTAGAAGAACTCATTGAAACAAAAACAAAGTCTACCTCTGAGGAAAATATGGGGTAAAGTGAAAGCTCCATCTCCTAAATAAAAACTAGTAGTACACTATATCTTTCATTATGGTTTATTTACTAGTAGTACACTATATCTTTCATTATGGTTTATTTAATACCTTTATAGAAGTTTTTCTGTAAAACACACTGAAAATAAATGTAGCTTCTCTTACGTCTCTGTTTCAGCAATGACACATTATGGATCAGTAGCATTGTTTCCTTTTAAAAAGGTATCTATATGGGTAAATAATGCCCATGTGTATTTTAAATACTACTGTTGAAAAATCTAATATGAATCACTAATTTTATATTATGATTTCATAAAATGTACTGGAACTACCTTTATTCACACAGTTTTGAGTTTATAAAAATTCTGATACACTTCATGTTCCAGTTAGATGCTATTTTAGAACTCCTAGTGTTAAACTGGCTATCATAGCACTGTAAGAGCTTAGGGAAAAATTCTGAGTCTGTGTACTACTCCTAATTTCCCTTTTTTTCCCTGCCTCAGGAGTCTTAGAAGGCAGAGTCCTCTATCACCAGCTTTCCAGCAGTAGTAACAATGTAAAAGTATCTGTGAAGATTAATTTTAGAAATAGTGGCTTGTATTATAAAAAGGTATATATGACTTTTTCTTTAACCCAAGGGGCTTATTAGAAAATGCTGTATACTTATCTGCAATTAAACATTTGTTCTTCCAGCTTAATTTGTATCATTAAGAAGGTTCAATCTAAGTTTTATATACATGTACCAATATTTTTTGAACATTATTAAAGGAATTAACAGAACTCTGAAAGTAAAATCATTTTTAATTATATGTATTTTATTTTAATATCCTTCTCAAAGAACATTTATAGTTGTAATCTAATTTGGGTTAAATGTATCACCACTCAGTTTTATCTTTTGAAGTGTTTTCCACACAGGACTTTGCTCAATGATGTAAGCTTTAGTTGTTATCATTCTGTAGCAGATGCTATCTATGTATGATTTGGAGGTGATCTGGAAGAAGATATAAACATGCAACATTATTTAAGAAATAAGGTATTTTTTACAGGGTCACATCTTAAAATACCTAACTTATTCAACAGGTATTAATCAGTACTGCTAAGCTGCTAAGTCACTTCAGTCGTGTCTGACTCTGTGCAACCCCATAGATGGCAGCCCATCAGGCTCCCCTGTCCCTGGGACTCTCCAGGCAAGAACACTGGAGTGGGTTGCCATTTCCTTCTCCAATGCATGAAAGTTAAAAGTGAAAGGGAAGTTGCTCGGTCATGTCCGACTCTTCATGACCCCATGGACTGCAGCCTACCAGGCTCCTCCATCCATGGGATTTTCCAGGCAAGAGTACTGGAGTGGGGTGCCATCGCCTTCTCCATAATCAGTACTATGTATGAGTTATTAGAGTAATAGAAAAATACCTGATCTTTGTCTTTATGTAATTTCAAACATGCAAACCAGAAAAGTAGAATACTATTAAGAATTGCTTCAACAGGGATCTGTTCCAAGTAAAAGAGTAAGGAACACCTAACTCTGCCTATGGGAGTCGGGAGCACACTTTATGGAGAACAAGCATGAAAAGAAAAGTGGAAACTAGTCAAGTTATAAAATAGCATGTTTGCACTCTGACAGTTCATGACTACCAATATTTATACTTGAGGATTTGAAAGAAGATTTAAGTAACCAATAGAGCCAACACAATGTATATATGACCAAATGATCTTTTAACCTGAATGAGTGATTCTGATAGTTGCTACTGGAATTGAGAAGACTTGAGAGGCCAAGTTCAGGCTGGGGAAAGAATTGCATGTGTTTGGAAATAGCAACTTCTCTAAGGGAAACAATATTTGTCAGTTCCATTGAATAGGGAATGCATTTTGAAGAATCTCAAAGTTTATCAGTGTGTATGTATGTATGTCATTTTCCTCAGGTGACTTACCTTAGCTATGGTGCTCATAAGATTAACAGCATTTACTGTGTTGTGTACTGGAAGTATCCGTAAGTTACTACCCAGGAATCTGGGGGAGAAAAAAATCGTTTAAGTTAAATAGATCATATTACTTATATTTGTTGTCCTAAGTGGAAAGAAGAGACAAAAATCCTTTATTGTTTGTCATTTTTTTATTCATTCATGCCTGCCTTATTCCACAGAGGATTTAATATGGCTTTAAAACCAGAACTTAATTGACTAAAAAGTGTTCACTTCTGATTTAGTCTTGCTGAAGAATTCCATAAATCAGCATGCATTCTGAAACTTGTCACCCTCATTCATAGAATAGCTGTTTGGCCTGCGTTGTATTAAAAATGAAAGGTTAACATTATAAAGTTTCTTTTGGCAAAACATAATTCACTTGCCTGAAACAATTTAGAACTGAAGTACATAAAGTAACTTAAGGAAAACGGGTCTGTAGCGTTACTGTCCATACCTCTGCTGAATCCTGAACATCAGTTTCCATTCTTCAGGTCCATGCAGGGCAGCAGACAGAACCAAAAAACTATTTTGGTGAATGTTAATAAACTTCTCAATTTTGGCTAGAAATGTTTCTTCAGCAGACATAAAGCATTCTCTAGCATCCATCAATAAAAATGCAACTCCTAGGAAAGGTGAATGTAATATAAAATGTCACTTTGTCATATTAATTTTTTTTTATAAACTTAGTAAAATCAACAAAAATAACTATAAGTTAAACATATATGTAAGTGTCCAGGCCCTAAACCTATAGCAGATGGAAATCAGTATAACAAAAGTCTTACACAGCAAAATAATTAGGTAGTTCTTTGAAGTGCTCTGTAACAAAAGGATGACAATCTAAATATTTAAGGGGAGAACCCTTTCTGGGTCAGTAACCATTTTTTTCCTTTAAGGCACTATCCACAATGAATGTAAGGCCTAATTTTAGTTATATGTTAATTTTTCATGTTATAATTTTTAAAAGCTGGAAATCAACTAAAGTAGTTTAAAGCAAACTTTTAGTTATTCCTTGGAGAATCTTTTGTATCATAACATAAACCATTATATAAATTAACACACTCAGGAGCAGATATCTAGGGTCTCTGAAACAGTATCAAGGGTATAAGAATGCTCCAGAAGGCTCCCCTGGTAGTCCACTGGTTAGAACTCAGTGCTTCCACTGCAGAGGGTACAGGTTCGATCTCTGGTCGGGGAACTAAGATCCTGCATGCCATGTGGCAGTCTTCCCCCAACCTCCCAAAAAAAGAATGGGCCAGAAGAGAAGCTTAATCTGATTAGCTCTTTAAAAGATGAGTGGAAGACACAATCTCAGGAAGTAAATAACTATGTGATTATACTAATTTAATGAACTTAACGCTAAAAATTTATATAACCTTTCTGAATCTAAATTACCTCATCTGTAAGGTTGGAATAATAGTTCTTTGATTGGTTTGTTAAAAGGATTAAATAAGAGAATGTATATAAAGTGACCAAAGCATACAATAGAGTAGGTATTTACCAAAAATATTTTACTTCTCTCTAGAGGGCTCTCTACAACCAGAAAGGATGAATTTGAGGCTGGACCATTTTCAGCTTGGATGTCTATTTCTAGGAGCTTTTGAAAGTGCTTGTCTTCTAAAATCTCTGTTAAGAGTACAGGTCTATTCATAACCACTCTAATAAAATCCTTTACCTCCACTTCTTATCACTTCTGTCATTTTCCAAGCACAAGTAGAGCTTCTCCCTTCCCATGTCCCCAGTTCTTTCATATCCTAGTCTAATTCCTTTGCCTATGACTCACAGTTGTATGGATTTATGATTTCAGGAACATTTGTCCCCATTTGGTTCTTTTAGTTAGTATTTGTTTTATATTATGTTCAGTAAACTCTTGTACAAAATCATGAAAAACGTTCTCCTATATTGTTTTTTTCCCACCTAATTTTTTTAATTGAAGGATGATTGCTTTACATCCTGCATTGTTTTTGTATATGGATTTTGATCAATATGATGCTAGCCTCTTCATTAATATGAGCAATATTTTAAATGTTGATTGTTAGGGAGGGTGGCTTTGTGGTACTTTCATGTTAGTTTCAAAGCAAGTAGTTTGTACCATCCTCTACTAGACTCCAGTGATTTAACTTTAGTTCAACAATTGTAATCTAAAAAGGAATGTATTTTGTAATTGGCCATACGTACTGCTTTTGCAGGAGTAACAAAGTTTTATTACACATTCACCTTTCCCAAAGAGTAACACCTTAAGCTTATTACTTCGTTACTAAACTACAGAATAATTAGAATTTACTTGCATGTATTTATTAACAAACTGAAATCAAAGAAGTCAGCAAATATACTGTACCAGAAAGAGAAAATATAATTGATCCATTTTCTACTGAATCTGAATACCGAACCTTGTGGCTTCGATTTTCTAGGGCAGCTGCAACTTCATAACTCTTAAAAAAAAATTTCAGAAATTTTCAGACTTAAAACATCTTTTTAATAGTTAATTAAAGCTAATGAAAAAAACATGAAGTTTAATAGCTTCTTTTATAACTGTACACTTAAAGATTTGATCATTGAGACACTAAATGTGCTCTCTCTATGGAGGAAAAAAACTTAAAAAAAAAAAAAAACTAAAAATATTTAGTTCTCCTGAAATATACTATGGGTTTGGAAATGAGTTGTGTACTAGTTATGTTACTTAGAGAAGAAACTAAAGACAGTATTAAAGAATTAAACTATAAGAGCAAACACAAACTTCTAAAAAGCAACTTGAAGATGGATTCTTCACATACCTATAATTATGTGGATAAATAGGAAATTAGAAATATTTGAGGCCTAGAAATTAGATGCTTAGTATTTAAACCCAAAGTCCTACTGTCTTCATACATATTTTCTAACTCACCTAAGTGCTTAAAACATTTGAAAAGTTTACTAACAGTAACTGTAAACAGATGAACTGAAGAATTGTGTCTTTGTAGTTTTCTATATGGCACTTCTTGGTTCTGTCAATCATCTAACACACCACATCTAAGAAACACGTCACCTATTCATTAATGCATGTCAGAATCCATCTTTAAGTTGTTTTTTAAAAAGAAGTCTGTGTTTGCTCTTATAGTTTAATTCTTTCATATTGTCCTTAATTTCTTCCTTAAGTAACAGCTGTAGTAACAAAACTCATTTCCAAACCCACAGTGAATTCCAGAACTAAATACTTTTACTTTTTTTTTTTAAGTTTTTTTCTCCATAGAGAGACCACATTTAGTGTCTCAATGATCAAATCCTTATAAAAGAAGCTATTAACAATTAGATATTACCTAAAGCACTTCCCCAGTGGCTTAGCATTCATTATCTGCCTGTAATGCAGAAGACACAGGAGGAAGATCCCCTGGATGAGGGGTATGGCAACCCACTCCAGTACTCTTGCCAGGAAAATCCCATGGACAGAGGAGCCTGGCGGGATAGTCCATTGGGTTGTAAAGAGTTGGACACCACTGAAGCGACTGAGCAAAGCATTAAAATATAAGTGGTTCATAGTATTTACTGACTGGTTAGAACTCTAAGCTTGTTAGTCTCCAAGTAGATAGAAATCCCTTACATTTATTTTATATTTTGCCTCATTATTATCATATATTTGCCTGTGTATATTTTAAGTACACAGGTTAGAATTAGGTACCAAATACTTGATTCCTTCCTAGAGTATTTTATGCTACTCAAACAGATCCTGACCTAGAGTTCAATTAAGACTCTTCCCATGAGTTTTCTGCTGTTTTCAAATTATATATTGCTTCCAGTGATGGCAGATTAAGTAATTTAGGCCAACTCTCCTGCTGAAGGCATCTAGAAAAGCTAGAAAATTTTTAAAAATCTGCTTGAATGCATCAGAGAGCTAGCAGGATAGTGAAAAATTACAAGACCAAGACCTATACAGAAATTCAAAGATAAGAGATAGGCATTTAGGCCATTTTCTCCCCTGAGGGCATCTGTCAATTCAGGAAGAGACAGACAGGCTGAAGAGAGCTTTTGACAAAAGTGGAACAGCTCTCATAGGGGCTGCAGCCTAGCTTCAAACCATTTCAATCCCTAAAATTGGATTAAAGTGATACTGTATTACTAGTGTTCCCAAGAACCTTGCAGAAGCACTCCCTAGAGCAACTCTTCTCAATTAGGTCTCCTCATTTCAGCTACAGAACAAAGAAAATTATCTGAATATTTTCTCAATTCAAACATAACAAGTATCACAGAAATGAACAGGACGTAAGCTCCTTTATTACAGAGAATAGAAGCTGGGTGGCCAGATCAGCAAATAAAAATATAGAACATCCAGTTAAATTTCCATTTCAGATAAACATGATATTTTAGTATTAATATAAGTATGTCCCACGCAATATTTGGGATGAACTTAAACTATATTCATTATTTACCTAAACTTTTTAGTTTAACTAAGTGACCTATATTTTATCTGCAAACCCTGCTTAGAGACTTAAAGGTTTAATTTTCTCTCAGAATTAAGGTTTCTCTAGAGGAATATAACACTATTCTAGGCCTCAAATAATTTCTACAAACTTTTTTTCAAATACAAATTCCAACAATCAATCAAAAATAATCAAACATATAAAGAGACAAAATTACATGAAAAGAGAACTATGAGAAACAACAAGTAATAGAAACAGTAATAGAACATACATACAGTAAAGTTACATGTGCCATAAATAGCTATCTACCATATTCAAGGAGATAAAAGGCAAGATTGAGAATCTGGGCAAAGAATTAGAAATTATATAAAAGGATGTAACACATCAAACCAGTCAACCCCAAAGGAAGTCAACCCTGAATATTCACTGGAAGGACTGACGGAGAAACAAGCTCTAATACTTTAGCCACCTGATGTGAAGAGGTGACTCACTAGAAAAGTCCCTGATGCTGGGAAAGACTGGGCTTCCCTTGTGGCTCAGCTGGTAAAGAATCCGCCTGCAATGCGGGAGACTGGGTTGGGAAGATCACCTGGAGAAGGGAACTGCTACCCACTCCAGTATTCTGGCCTGGAGAATTCCCTGGACTGTACAGTCCATGGGGTCTCGAGTTGGACATGACTGAGCGACTTTCACTGGGAAAGACTGAAGGCAAAAGAAGAAGGGGGCAGCACAGGATGAGATGGTTAGACACCATCACCGATCAGTGGACATGAATCTGAGCAAACTGTGGGAGACACTGAAGGACAGGGAGCCTGGCATGCTGCAGTTGATGGGGTTGCAAAGAGTTGGACATGACTGAGCAACTGAACAACTACAACAGGCAAAACTAACTATAAACCTGAGATAAATCAGATCAACAGTTGCTTGAGGCAGGGAACTGGAAAAGGACTGATTATAAAAGGGCATGAAGCAATATTCTGGAGTGATGAAAATGTTCTATATATTTTGATTGGGGTGATGGTTACACAGGTACACAAATTTGTCAAAATTCATTAAGTTTATACTTTAAATGTGTATTTTATTGTATATAAGTCCCACCTCAGTTAAATTCATTATTAAAACATCTTTCAAGATCCGGGGGAAACAAAAATATAATTGATTCTCATACAATGTGGATTTGAACTGTGTGGGTCCATTTATATGTAGAATTTTTTCAATAAACACATATATTACACAATCTGAGGTTCACTGAATCCTCACACGCAGAACTGCTGATACAATGGGCCAAATGTAAAGTTAAAGGTGAATTTTCAACTGTGCAGGAATCAGTGCCTATAACCCCCACTCTGTTCAAGGGTCAACTGTATTTTGAAAGGAAGACTGAGATGGTCCTCATTGAGGTAATTTCTAAATTATGTATTATTCAGATAAAAAGGAAAATGATCCAAAACAGAAGGTTTGAGCCAAAAGAAGAAAAGCAAAGAAAGTAACAAAGACATGAGTAAATCTAAACAAATACTAACTTTATAAAATAATAATAATGCTTTGTGGAGTTAAAAAATTGAGAGAATTAAACTATATGATAACAACAAATACAATACAGAAGAGGGTGATTGGAATTAGTGTTCTAAGATTTATTTGTCATGTAAGAGGAAGATAAGTAGCAAACGGCCTTTTCCAGCAACCCGAGATGAGTCTATACATGGATATCACCAGATGATCAACACCAAAATCAAAGTGATTATGTTTTTTGTAGCCAAAGATGGAGAAGCTCTATATAGTCAGCAAAAAACAAGACCTGGAGCTGACTGTGGCTCAGATCTTAAACTCCTTATTGCAAAATTCGGGCTTAAATTGAAGAAAGTAGGGAAAAGCACGATGCCATTCACATATGACCTGAATCAAATCCCTGTGATTATACAGTGGAGGTGATGAATAGGTTCAAAGATTTAGATCTGGTAGACAGAGTGCCTGAAGACTATGGACAGAGGTTCATAACACTGTACAGGAAGCAGTGACCAAAACCATTCCAAAGAAAAAGAAATGCAAGAAGGCAAAGTGATTGTCTGAGGAGGCTTTATAAATAGCTGCAGAAAAAAGTGAAAAGCAAGGGAGAAAGGGGAAAATATACCCAAAAGAATGTGGTATTCCAGAGAATAGCAAGGAGAGATAAGAAGGCCTTCTTAAATGAACAATGCAAAGAGAGAGGAAAATAAAAGATTGGGAAAGATTAAAAGTCTCTTCAAGAAAATTGGATATCAAGGGAACATTTCAAGCAAGGATGGGCACAATATAGGACAGAAATGATAAGGACCTAACAGAAGCAGAAGAGATTAAGAAGAGGTGGCAAGAACATACAGAGCTATACAAAAAAGGTCTTAATAACCCAGATAATTACGATGGTGTGGTGACTCACCTAAAGCCAGGCATCCTGGAGCGTGAAGTCAGTGAAAGTGAAAGTCACTCACTCATGTCTGACTCTTTCTGACCCTATGGACTGTAAAGTCCATGGAATTCTCTAAGCCAGAATTCCAGAGTGGGCCTTTCCCTTTTCTAGGGGATCTTCCCAACCCAGGTCTCCCACACTGCAGACAGATCCTTTACCAGCTGTGTGAAGTCAAATGGGCCTTAAAAAGCATTAATACAAACAAAGCTAGTGGAAGTGATGGAATTCCAGCTGAGCTATTTAAAATCCTAAAAGATGATGCTGTTAAAGTGCTGCACTCAATATGTCAGAAATTTAGAAAACTCATCAGTGGCCACAGGACTGGAAGTGGTCAGTTTTCATTCCAATCCCAAAGAAGGGTAATGCCAAAGAATGTTCAAAATAGCGTACAAGTGTGCTCATTTCACATGCTAGCAAGGTTATGCTCAAAATCTTTCAAGCTAGGCTTCAGGAGTAGGTGATCCAAGAACTTTCAGATGGATTTCAAGATGGATTTCAAAGAGGCAGAAGAACCAGAGATCAAATTGTCAACGTTTATTGGATCATGGCAAAAGCAAGGGAGTTCCAGAAAAACATCTACTGCTGCTTCATTGACTATGCTAAAGACTGACTGTGTAGATCACAACAAACTGTGGAAAATTACTAGAGATGGGAGTACCAGAGCACCTTATCTGTCTCCTGAGAAACCTGTACGCAGGTCAAGAAGCAACAGTTAAAACCAGACATGGAACAATGGACTGGTTCCTAATTGGGAAAGGAGTATGACAAGGCTGTATAATGTCATCCTATTTAACCTCCATGCACAGTACATCATGCAAAATGCCAGGCTGGGTGAACCACAAGATGGAATCAAGATTGCCAGGAGAAATATCAACAACCTCAGATATGGAGATGATACCACTCTGATGGCAGAAAGTGAGAGGAACTAAGGACCCTCTTGATGAGGATGAAAGAGGAGACTGAAAAAGCTGGCCTGAAATTCAACATTAAAAAAACAAGATCATGGCATCCAGTCCCATCACTTCATGGCAAATAAAGGGAAAAAAGTGGAAGCAGAGACAGATTTTATTTTCCTAAGCTCCAAAATCACTTCAATGACTATGCCATGAAATTAAAAGACACTTGCTTCTTGGAGGAAAGCTTTGACAAATCTAGACAGTGTATTAAAAAGCAAAGACATCACTTTGCCAACAAAGGTCCATCTAGTCAAAGCTATGGTTTCTCTAGTAGTCATGTATGGATGTAAGTTGGACATAAAGAAGGATAAGCACTGAAGTATTAATGCTTTTGAATTATGGTACTAGAGAAGGCTCTTGAGAGTCCCTTGGACTGCAAGGAAATCAAACTAGTCAATCCTAAAGGAAATCAACCCTGTATATTCATTGGAAGGACTGTTGCTGAAGCTAAAGCTTCAATACTTTGGCTACCTGATGCAGACAGCCAACATATTGGAAAAGACTCTGATGCTGGGAAAGTGAGGGCAGAAAGAGAAGGGGTGACAGAGGATGAGATGGTCAGATAGCATCACCCACTCTATGGACAAGAATTTGAGCAAACTTTGGGAGGTAGTAGAGAACAGAACTCTTGCCTGGAAAATCCCATGGACAGAGGAGCCTGGTGGGCTGCAGTCCATGGAGTCGCTAAGAGTCGGACACGACTGAGCAACATCACTTTCACTTTTCACTTTCACGCATTGAAGAAGGAAATGGCAACCCACTCCAGTGTTCTTGCCTGGAGAATCCCAGGGACGGGGGAGCCTGGTGGACTGCCGTCTATGGGGTCACACAGAGTCGAATACGACTGAAGTGACTTAGCAGCAGCAGAGAACAGAAGAGCCTGGCATGCTGCAGTCCATGAGGTTGTAAAAAGTCAGACACAACTTAGTGACTGAACAACAAGAACAACAATAAAAAATTATTATTTACTTTGGACTTTGTGGGGCTACGTATGTATGTTAAATTTTCTAGGGTAACTCTTAAAAAACAGAAATAGAGCTTATAACTTCCAAAGCTAGTTAAAGAAAAAGAGACTATTAAAAATCAATACAAAAAGGGACCCAAAAAAAAAAAAAAAAGCAAAAACAGAAAAGGTGAGACAAATAGCATAAAATAAGATAAATAAAACAAAAGCAATTGTTTTTGGCAAATAGTATTGGTGGTTGTCTTCCTCTCTTAAAATCACTCTGACAAAGCTAAAGAAACGAGAAATATGGGAGAAAAATACTGATTCCAGAAATCTAACAAAAAGAACAATGAAAAATTCCAGTGAAACTTAAGGCTGTCTTTAAAACGGGTATGGGGCTCGATGGCTAAAGCCAACAGAGCAGAGGGCAGCTTGAGGCAACAATGAAAGAACAGGGTAGATTTTAACAAGTCAAAGTCTTCTAACCTCTCTCTTCTTTACCATGAAGAATCATCTCTTGCCCCCTCATTCTAGACATTAGGTGGTATCCATAAGATAAACATCCAGGAAAGGGTTAGATAATCCTGCTAGTTGCAGAGTTAAAAACCCTGATCAATCGCCCTCAGGCATTCAACTTCCCATTCCTTCCCCCTTCAAGCTGTAGGGACAGTCTCCTCTCAATGCTACTAAGTCTAGACAGGTCAGGTCCTGTTGTTTACTTCTCCAAAAAACCTTAAGTAATGTATGTTCATATGAATTGTTGTTTCTGGAATCATTTAACATCTCTTAGAATAGGCTTAGCGAGAAAAAAAAAAGGAAAACTTAAGAAAATGTCCAACTTTCAGATATTTAGACAAGTAGGAAAATGGATGCAGTGATCTTCCTAATTTATCTTTAAAATACATTTTAGATTATATACTTGCTGATTCACACAACTTTGGATAATCAAGCTAAAGGTATTTTAAAATACTGTTCTATTGCTTAATTTTTAATTCAAGATCAATGGCCCAAATGCCTCTTTTACCTTAAGAGATGAGCTAATAATAATGGTGGTTGTCCATTTTATTTTTTCTTTTCCATCACTTTCAGCCATCTCTTTGGATCAAATCAGCTTCTGGTGGTGCCAACAATCTGAGAAAAATAACAGCAAAAATAACACATAGAAATGTTTGCTTGATGGATGAGTAAATTTCAGAAAGAAATAAAATTAGGGTAGTGGAGACATTCTAAAGAATATTTGACAGTCAAAATTTGACACTAAAAGAGTATCTGTCTTGTTATACATTGTTTTTGTTAAAGTCTCTTCAGTTGTGTCCGACTCTTTGTGACCCTATAGCTCAGTCAGTAAAGAATCTGCCTGCAGTGCAGGAGACCGGAGTCCAATCCCTGGGTCGGAAAGATCCCCTGGAGAAGGAAATGGCTACCCAGTCCAGTATTCTTGCCTGGAAAATCCCATGGACAGAGAAGCCTTGTGGGGTGCAGTCCATGGGGTCGCAAAAAGTCAGGCACGACTGAGTGACTGACACTTCACTTCATGGATTATACCCCCATCAGGCTCCTCTGTCCATGGGATTCTCCAGGCAAGAATAGTGGAGTAGATTGCCATGCCCTCTGGGGATCTTTCAGAACCAGGGATCAAACCTGCCTCTTAGATCTCCTGCATTAGCAAGCGGTTCTATACCTCCAGCACTACCTGGGAAGCTCATTATACTTTGTATGTTAAGCTCACTCAGTATTATGCTTCCCATTAACAATTATTACAAAAAAAAAAACAAAAACAATTATTACAAGCAATGCTTCCCATTTCAGAGCATTAGAGAAGAAAGATGTGTCAAGGACTATGAAAGATCTGAAATTTTATCCTACTTGCAAACTAAAAAGTTAACCTGCAAGAGTTTCATGGGTACAGGGAAAGACATAAGACTTGGATTAGAGACAAAGGACAGTTTTCTACTCATAGCAACAGGAGTATCACCATTTTCTTCTAGCAGTTCCCCAAGGGCAGTTCCCATGGGGTGATGAGACAAAAGCCATCTGTACACACAGGGGGGTTACACTACAGGAAAGGAAGTTAAAGCTCAGAAAGCCCCAACCTTTTTTAAAGAGACTGCAAGCATACCTGCCCTTCTGCTCTAGAGGCAAATAACATAACTATCTCTAACTTAAAATTATTTACTATACAAACATCCTTTAAAAGAGTTCAGGAGTGGGGCATTTCTAAAAAGTACACTGGTGATGCTTGTTGATGCTGGTCTGGGGACCACATTTTAAGAACTACTGCACTAAGGGAAAAAGCATTCTAGGCAGTGATAACACAACAACAAAGCATAGTATACTAGCAACCCAATAATTAAAGAAAATGTTGTAATAACAGAATTCTGTTATTCTGTTCAGTGCACTAAAGTTGAAGATATACATGTCTGGGGTAGGGGGGTGGCAATAAAAGTGAAAATTACTGCAAAGCTAGTAGCATCAAACTGAATTTAATTATGGTCTGAATTTGGCACTTTTCTGATATTGAGACTAAGCACCCTTAAGCTATATTTCCATTTCTGTGACAAGCTTATGTGTTTTGCCCATTTTTCTATTAGATTTCCTTTTCTCATTCATTTGTAGGATTTCTTTACATATTCTGGATATCAGTCTTTATTAGCTATGTGTGTTTTCTCCCAGTTTGTACTTGTCTTTCCCCCTTCTTTATGGTAATATCGGATACACACAAGTTACAATTTTCAATATTGTCAAATTTATCAATCTTTTCATTTATGATTAGTGCTTTTTTGTTTCTTTTCCTTCTCTACTCCAAAGTCAAATATTCTCCTTCATTGTATTCTAAATTTTTAGTTTGGCCTTTCAAATTTAAGTCTTTAATTATTCATCTGGCTTTTTGTATAGAGTCTTAAGTAGGGATCCAATTTCATTTTTTGAAAATAGGGCTATCTAGTGGTACCAGTACTGTTTATTCAGTCTCCTTTCTCCCCCTGGTCATTAATAATACCACCTTAGTCATACAATGTTTCTATATTAACAGACCTGTTTCTAGGTTCTCTATTCTATTCAGTTACTCAGTTTGCTTATTCCTAAATCAATGTCATACTTTTTTAATTATCATAGATTTTTTTAAAGTCTTGATATCTTTATGGGAAGTCTCTCCATCTTAACTCTTTTTCAGTTGTGCTGTAGCTATCCTTTGGTCATTTCTCATCCCTATAAATTTTAGAGTCATCAGGTCAATTATTTTAAAAAATCCTGTTGGTTAAAAATTGTTTGGGGAGTTTGTTGTAATGTTTTTGCTGTAAAAAGTGTTTCAAGCTCTGCTGAAATGTTGCTGAAAAGCATGGTGCTTGTAACAGTTGAACAATCCATGGTTGCTCACTCCGGCCTACTTCTGCTCTCCCTCTGAAGCAGGTTAGCATTGAAGGTGGTATGGAAGAGATTTCATATGTGTTCAATTGTTTGTTTCTTCTTCCTTCTCCCTTTAGCTCCCCACTTCCCCTCCTTAGCTCCCTCAACCTCTTTTGTTCAATGTGTGTATCTTAAAGCTAATTTTTACTACTGGATATCTGAGGAGCCACAGATATAGAATCTGTATTGTTCAAAACACAGCATGAAATTAACATTAAATAAAACTAAATTTAAAATGCAAAAAAAAAGAAAGAAACCCAAAACAAAAAGCCCTACTAAAGGGACTTTTTAAAATTAGAAATGCATTTATCTATAGAACAGTTTTGGAAAAAAGCTTTTTTTTTGGCCATGCCACATAGCATGCAAGATCTCAGTTCCCTGAAGAGGGATCAAACCCATGCCCCTTGCAGTGGAAGCGTGGACCACTGGAGAAGTCCCAAAACTAAAATTTTTATGAACTTGACACTTTGCATCTGTGAATATATCTCCTCATATTTAAGACTTATAAACACTCAAGTGTTTCCATTTAACATTGTGTCATAAGCATTTTCCTTACATATTTTTAAAAATATGTAAAGGCTGGGTAACTTTCTTTTGTATAGATATGGCATACTTTATTTGACAATTATATAGGGAAGGAAAAATAATTTCTCCTCTACCCTTCTGAGTTCTTGGCTTAGACCCTCCCTTATTATAAAAGACAGATAAGAGAAACACAAACAGAATTTTATTAACATGTATACCTCATGTATACATGGGAGATACCCAGAAAAACTGAGTAAATCCTTGAGATGGCTCAAGCTACCACCTTAAATACCATCTTCAGTTAATGACAAAAGAAAGACATCATGGGGGAGGCCAATTATGGAAGGGGCTTCCCTGGTGGCTCAGAGGGTAAAGCATCTGTCTGCAATGTGGGAGACCCTGGGTCAGGAAGATCCCCTGGAGGAGGAAATGGCAACCCACTCCAGCATTCTTGCCTAAGAATCCCATGGACGGAGAAGCCTGGTGGGCTACAGTCCACAGGGTCGCAGAGTCGGACACGACAGAGCGACTTCACTCCTTGGTGGCTCAGACAGTAAAGAATTTGCCTTCAGTGCAGGAGACCACGGTTTGATCTCTGGGTCAGGAAGATCCCCTGCAGAAGGGAATGGCAACCCATTCCAGCATTCCTGCCTGGAGAATTCCATGGACAGAGGAGCCTGGTGGGCTACAATCCATGGACTCACTGAGTTGGACACGAATTATCAACTGAACAACAATTAGGAAAGGCACAGTACCAAGGGTAAGTTTTGTTATGCAGATTTAAGTTGGTGCCATTTCCACTGATAGGAAGTTTCCTGTGATTTAGAATCATCCTACTTTCCCAGAAACAGAGTCGAAGACACCTACAAAAGATTTCTTTCATAAATGTAAATATCCTTCACAAAAGGGTAACTTCTACTCTGTTTTCAGAGCTTTTTCTGTGTCTGTTTTTTTAAAAAATAATTAGCTCAAAATAATCGTTATGCCAAACAGGCATATTCTAGGGTGGCATTTCTGCTACCCTTCAGTTATCACTGGTGATTTAAATTGGACATTTGATCTGGTCACAAATTTTTCCAATTACAACTGACTTTGCAATACTCGGAATTACCTTTCAAAACCATAAATATCATATTCCTCCCCTATTAAAAATCCTTCAATAATTCACCATGGCTTACTGAACAAAGTCTAAACTGAAGGTATACAAATTCTTTCCTATTCAGCCTCATGTCCTGCCATTCCTCAACATATTACAAATACTCTAGCTATTCTGAAGAACTTGTAGTCCTGAACAAAATGTTTTTCACATCTCATCCCTTTACATATTATTAACTGAAACCCTCCTCCTCTCCTTGACAATTCCTATGTAATTTTAATAATAAGCAGTTTGTACTTTTCCTATTTTCTACAGGCAATTAGGACCTTCCTCTTTTGTAGAACTATAGTACTCCAAATATATCTTTATTATATCAATCATTAACATAGTTATATTTGTTTATATAGCTGTATTCTCAATGAAAAGACTTCTCACTGGAAGCTCCTCAAGAAGTGGGACCATGTTTTATTCATCTTTGTATTCCCAAGGCTGAGCACAGTGCCCAGCACTTTTAGCAAGTTCAAACTAAGTCCAGATATCAGAAGCAAAATAAAGGTCACAGCAAACTGGGAACAAGTAAGGGAGTTACTGGTTGACTGCCATGAAGAGGGAGGTTTTTGCCATGTGCCTTTCTTATGTGTTAAGAAATCTGAGGTGTAGAGATGGATTAAATTAGTTTAGGAGAATAATACACATTCAAACTTTTTGGTAGAAGACCCATGGTGTAGTAGAAAGACCAGGAGGTAGACCAGGGATCTAGTCTTATTATCTATTACTGTGATCATTCAGTGTCTTCAAAAATATTTTCATGGGAATATAATGACAAGAAGAAGAATAACACTGGGCTTTCTATTATCTCAGAATAGTTAAGAAAATCAAATGACATAATACATAGGAAAACATAAATATGACATATTGTATTATTACCATCATTATATACTTCTGTCAACTCCTTTAACCAAGCCAAAATAATAAATCACTTTTATAAGACTTTCAGTACTTTTTTCAAATGCTCCAACACAGATACTCCCTCAGTTACATGTTTCTCCCCTAGAGATCTCTTCTCACTCATGTAGACTCTAGCCTTCCCTCTTCAATATAAATTGGAGATCTGGGTCTGATTCATTAGCTGTCATCCTGGGAATTCCTTTCTCCTCTCTCCTGTGTTAGAGCTATGTTGCCCTTGATTTATTTTTTCATTTTGCAGAAGCATTCTTTAGTTGTTTTTTGAAAAAAAGAATGCATGACACATACATTTATCAACAGATACAGAGATACACTTTGACCCCGTGCATATCTGAGAAATCTTTACCCTATCCCTATATTTAATTTATCCCTATCCCTATATTTAATCCTTATATTAAAAAAAGACTTCCCTGGTGGCTCAGACAGTAAAGCGTTTGCCTACAATGCTGGTTCGATCCCTGGGTTGGGGAAGATCTCCTGGAGAAGGAAATGGCAGCCCACTCCAATATTCTTGCCTGGAAAATCCCATGGACAGAGGAGCCTGGTGGGCTTTCCAGGTGACTCAGTGGAAAGGAATCCACTCACCAAGCAGGAGACTTGGGTTTGATCCCTAGATCAGGAAGATGCCCTGAAGAAGGAAATGGTAACGGACTCCAGTATTCTTGCCTAGGAAATCTCATGGATAGAGGAACCTGGCAAACTACAGTCCATGGGGTCACAAGAGAGTCAGACATGACTTAAGTGACTAAACAGCAACAACAATATCAAGTGTTGATAAGGATATGGAGAAACTGGAATTCATTCATACACTGCTATTCATAAAATATATGGTACAATCAGATTGGAAAATATCTTAGCAATCTCTTTAAAAGTTAATCATATACCCACCATATAATCTAGTCATTTCACTCCTAAGTATTTTTATAAAGGCAAAAGAAAGCCTACGTCTATACAATGAGGTAAACACAAAGGCTTTATTCATAATACCCCCAGCTAGAAACAACTCAAATATCCCTCAGCATAAGAATGGATATTGTGATATATCTATACTCTAGTATTACTCAGCAATGTAAAGGAAGAAACTACGGATTCACACAACAACCTGGATCTAAAAAATTATGCTGAGTGAAAGAAGCCAAAAAAAAAGGATTACTATATGATTCCCTTTGTATAAAGCTCTGGAAAATGCAAACTAATTCACAGTGACAGAAAACAGAATGGTGATGATGGAGGAATAATGACAGAAGGAAGAATTAGGGTAGGAGGAAACTTTGGGGAATGACGACTACGGTTCATTGTATTGATTGGTGGTGATGATTTCAAAGGTGTATAAATATCAAAAAATCATATACACTACAATTAATTACACATCAATTATACCACAATATAGCTACATATAATAATGAGTGTATCATTTTTCAATTAGCTAATTCTGTGTGTCAAAAAAAGAAGCACAGGTGTTCCAACACTGGAGCTATTCAAAATGTTTCCAGTGGTGGGACTCTGAAGTCTACAGTAATTCTATCTACTTCATTACCAGTTGCTTACTCTTGCTGTTATGAAAACTAAAATTAATGCCAGACAGCTGAAATCAAGCAAAGAAAGCAAAGCTAATCTTTCGTTATGAAAAGTGAAAAATAACCTTTATGAAGCACCTTGACAGTCATTGCAAAAGGTCCCCAAAGTTACCACATGCCAATTATTTTCCAAAAGGAAAAACACATTGAACTTCTGGATAAAATAACCTGTACTGCTTACATGGCTAGGAAACAATCTTTGCTTCTACAGGATCTCTTTTGAAGTGGTAAGATCTTCTACAATAGTATGAAATTGAAGATATCTAACTATCAAAACTGGAATCTCCTAAATTCCTGTTACAAGCAGCTTTTTTTCATATTCTTAAAACACAGAAATTACCATGATGAGGATATATCAATAGTAAGTTCTGTGTACATGGAGGTAAGGAGAAGATAGGACTAAGGTGTGTTCTTAAAGGATGGCATACCTTTCTGGATTGGAAATTGAGACAAACTCAGAGCACAACTTATCTTGCATGCAGATCTACCCAGTATGGCTTTGGGAGCTACGGATGCTGGGAATTCTCAAACATAAAATCAAAACACAAAGTAAATGGGATCAAGAGCATCTAGATTTTTTAAAGGCTAAAATATGCAGTTTTAGGCTTATTTTTATAAAGACTATGATAGGGCTTCCCTAGTGACTCAGAGGTAAAGAACCCACCTGCCAGTGTAGGAGACACAGATTTGATCACTGATCCAGGAAGATCCTACATGCTGTGGAGCAACTAAGCCCCTGCACCACAATTATTGAGCCTGTGCTCTGGAGTCTGGGAGCTGCACCCACTGAAGCCCATGTGCCCTACAGCCTAGGTGACAAGAGAAGTTACCACAGTGAAAAGCCCACGCATCACAACACAATGCAACGGAGAGTAGTTCCCATTCGCTGAAACTAGAGAAAAGCCCAGGCAGCAATGAAGACTCAGCACAACCAAAAATGAGGAATTATTTTTTAAAATTACTTAAAAAGACTGCCTTAGTCATTGTTAGGGCAATATATCATAATGGTCAAGAGCACAAGTTCTGGGGTTGGAGTGAAGGTAAAGTGCTAGTCACTGAGTCGTGTCCAACTCTTTGTGACCCCATGGACTGTAGCCCACCAGGCTCCTCTGTCCATGCAATTCTCCAAGCAAGAATACTGGGCTGGGTTGCCATTTCCTTCTCCAGAGGATTTTCCCAATGCAGGGATTGACCCTGGGTCTCCTGCATTGCAGGCAGACTGAGCCACCAGGGAAGACCCTAGGTTCAAATCCTGGTTCTGTCACTTAGCAGTTGACATGCACTTGGGCAAGTTACTTAACTTCTCTAACCCTCAGCTGTCTCCAATTTAAAATGCAGAGAATACGCCCTCTTTTACAACATTCCTGTGAGGATTAAATCAGATCGTAAAGTAGCAAGACAGTGTAGTGGTTACAAGTGTGACCGCTGCCTGATTTGAATCCTTGGCTCTTCTACCTACCACTGGTAAATGATCTGACCTTGAGAAAATCACTTAACTTCTTCATGCTGCAGTTTGCTTATCCTTAAAATGAGGATAATATTTCCTGCCCCACAGGGCTATTAAGAAGATCAATGTGTTATACATAAATCATGTAAAACAGTAGAGCACATAAGTAGTAATTATTATTAAAATGTGTACTGCATTAATAATTAAATAGTAAGCTTCAATAAATGCTAAATACTGGTAAACAAAAAGCACAATGTACATTAGACTGTTATTTCTAAACATGTAATTTTTATTTTTTTAGACAGAAAGTTTGGGTGCTCAAAGGAAAGCTGGCCCATACCATGTCTTATAAGTAACAGAATTTCATGTCTGTTATTTCCACTCCTTAAAAGGTTCAAATCTTATAGTTATGCTGTATTTTAGATTATGTCTCAGCATTTCCATGAAGCCTTTTCTAATGATATTTCAATTTTTGTTCTTCCTCCATACTAGTCCACAGTAGATAGTTTATAAACATTTTGTTACTTGATTTAATTGGCATCCACAAACCAGGCTTTTCCTTCTAGAACAGGCAGTTTGGAGAGAAAAAAGGAGAGAGAGGAAGCTGAAGTGATTCAAACTTGATAACAAAATTAAAGGCTACTCAGAATAGAGACATGACCATCACAAAACAAAAGATCAGTTAGATATGGAATGTGTATATACACATATTTAAATATGTATATTTTATAATGCAAGGAATGCTCAAAAGAGAACACAAGAAATTGAGCACTGAACTTCAGTTTTGGTTGGTTCTTCAACAACAAATGTGAAAAGGAAAAGACTATATAATTTTACATGTTAGGAAATTCAGGCTGAGAGGATGGTGTCAAAGGGCATATATACCTACAGAATGAATATGAATGGGTTTACTTTTGGTAGATTGGACATGTTAACAGTTATTAAGTCTTCCAGTCCACAGACGCAAGATATCATTCCATTTACTTGTTTCTTCCATTTCTGTCATTGATGTTCTATAGTTTTCAGTATACAAGTCTTTCACCTCCTTAGTAAAGTGTATTCCTAAGTATTTTACCCTTTTTGTGCTTTTATAAATGGGATTATTTTCCTAATCTCCTTTTCATGTAGTTTGTTGTTTGTATACAGAAATGCAACTGATTTTTATATGTGGATTTTGTACTCTGCAACTTTACTGAATTGATATATTAGTTCTAACAGTTTTTTCTTGCCTAACTGATCTGGCCAGGACTTCTAGTACGATGCAGAATGGAAATGGTGAAGGTGGGCATATCTGCCTTCTTCCTGGTCTTAACAGGAAAAATGTTCACTTTTTCACCTTTGAGATGTTACTAGCTGTCAGCTCATCACTTACGACCTTCATTATACTCAGGTAATTTTCTTCTATGGATGAATAAGCTCTAGAGATCTGCTGTACAGCACTGTGTATGTGCTCAGTTGGTCAATCGTGTTCAACTATTTGCGACCCCAGGGACTGTAGCCTGCCAAGCTTTTCTGTCCATGGAATTTTCCAGGCAAGAATACTGAAGTGGGTTGCCATTTCCTACTCCAGAAGATCTTCCCAACCCAAGGACTGAACTGACATCCCTTTTGTCTCCTGCATTGGCAAGCAGATTCGTTACTATTGTGCCACCTAGGAGTACACAACACTATAATATATACTTACAGTTTTATTAAGAGGGTAGATCTATATTAAGTATTCTTTCCACAATAAATGAAAAAAAAAAGTGAATGAGTCCAAATCTAGATCTAGCTCTTTTCCTTTTTCAATTAGTACCATGTTTATTACCTCATGCCTGAGCTACTCTAATTACCTCCTAACCCTCCTTTCAGATCTATTCTATAAACTCTTCTCAAATAATTTTCCTAAAGCTTGAATTATAGCTAGATCACTCTTCTGTCCAGAAAACTTCAACAGTTTCCTAAAGCTTAAGAAATTAAATCCAAATTTGTTAGCCTAGCATTCAAACTTCTCTTCCCAAAGTCTGGCCCCATGTTTCCTTTCCAGAATTACTTCCCACTAACAGGGGACATGCAATCTGTGTAGTCTCATAGGGCCCACACTTAAAAGGATTCTATACTTGGTTTATCACTATTATTCTCCTATTGCTTTCTTGAGAATGTGAACCAAGAGGTTCTATGTTTTCTTTTTTTTTTAATTAATTAATTTATTTTTTATTTTACTTTACAATTCTGTATTGGTTTTGCCATACATTGACATAAATCCACCACGGGTGTACATGCGTTCCCAAACGTGAACCCCCCTCCCACCTCCAGTTCTATGTTTTCATTTCACACTGGGCCTGTAAATTATATAGTCAATCCTGCCCTCTATAACAAAGAAACCTTATACTTTCTCACCTCGCTACCATACCATACTATTTTCTTCTATCTGAAACAACTACCCTGATCTCTGCCTGCCAAAATTCTACCTACTTTTTAAAAGCTCACTTATAACACACTCAAAAAGTTAAATTACATGCATATTAAGATGACAAGGAGGTATCATTTTGTACCCATGAGAGCCTTCTTAATTAGGGTTCTGGGATATGAAACTCTAATGCCATTAGACCAAGGTGAGGAAACTTTTTTGTATAAGGCTGGAGAGTAAATATTTCAGGCTTTGTAAGCCATATAATTTCAGTTGCAACGACTCAACTCCTCCACTGCAGCGTGAAAGAAGCTACAGATAATAAGGAAACGAATGTGACTGTATTTCTTAAAACTTTATGTACACTAAGATATGAATTTCATATAATGTTCATGTGTCACAAGTACTACTTTTCTCTTTTTTTTTTCCTCAATCACTTGAACCACAACTATTCTTGGCTCCAAATGTGGAGGGCCAGATTTGGCTCAAGGGTCACAGTTTGCCTAGCCCTCCCTAAGATATCCATGATATATCATGATTTTGCTTTTCTTCTATACATCTAGAATGGTACTAGTCATGAGCAAATAATCTCTTAAGTTATGTTTTATAGATTTAATTATCTCATAGAACTGCTGAGAACAGCTGCAGTAAGAGCGACAAAAATTAAAGAATTTTCAAGGATATGAAGCAATAAGGAATCTTACACATAGGTAGTTAGAACATAAACTGAAACAGACATTTTGGGAAATAATTAGGGATTAATGGGGTAGATAATTTTTAAGGGGCCTTTAGTGTTCTTGCAGGATTTTGCTGGATATGTATAGAATATTTTTCACGTGCAATAAGCAACACTGAGGAATGAGCAAGCAGGCTTGTCACTATTAATTAACAAGCGTTCTTCCACTCAGAGTTTATCTCTGTTAACACAATCAACTGAATGTACCTTCACTGAGGTCTACCTATGTTATTCTCAAATCCCTCTGGGATTTAGGGGCCAGAGGAACCAACAAGAACCTGAAACTTTGGTTACTGCTTTGCCACCAATTTTCAAAAAATCCTTTGTTTCTAATCCAGGTGGCCTGTTTCCTCATCTGAAAATCAAAGGTTGGACCAAATGGCCTCTTATGCCAGGTCCAAAGCCCTAATATTCTGGGCTTTTGTCGTTATGGTTTTGTCTTTCCCAAGTTTTCAAATTTAAATAAATTTAACATTGCACAATAACCTCTTTACTGTAACTTGCTTTACCGCTCAGTCTCCTCACTAGTCAAGTGACAGAGACTGGCCTACACATCTTCACGGCCTCTTCGATTTCCTACTTTCTAGAAGAATCTTCCCCAGCCCGTCCCCTCCCGTTCCCCAACCTCCCAAGAGTGGGAGGTGTGAAGAAATTAGAAATTACACCGAAGGAGAATATAAATCATGGGGTGGAAGTCAGAGCTTTGGAAAAGAAAGCAGTTCCCCAATCCTACATGAACAAGAAAACCCGTTTCCACATAGCTCCCAAACGAAGAAAAGGCTGCGGAGGATCCTCTCTCACCCGCCAAATCCCTGAGGTAAAAATCTGTTCGCTGATCTTTACCTCAAGGTTTTTCCACACTGGCAGAAGAACCAGGTTATCAGCAGCCTCGTTCCCAAACTTGCAAACACACCTAATCTGCACGTTGTCGGTGACAGCTCCGCTGCTCCCAAGATTCAGGAACTTTCCAGGAGAAGCCCTTTGGGCGGCGCAGGAGGCCCAGGCGTGTTCTCTGCGCTCGGCCGCCTCCGCAGGCTCTGCTTTCAGGGCTTCTGCGCAGCCGCAGACTAACAACCACCCCCACGTGTCTACCTGTTTAGAGCGCTCCTATGAGGAAGTGTGCAAGGGATTTTTCACGTTAGATTTAGCTGCCTGGAACTGATTTTTCACAGTTTCTTAAATTTAGCCTCAATTCGTATAGTACTATTGTGAACATAAAATCAAAGTGACCTCCAATTCAAATTATGAAAAAATACGGTTTCATTATTGGCTGTAAATGTAACGTATAGAGACCTGGGTATTTCCTCTTGGGACTCTTGTTTCAAACCTAAATGAAGTTCAGCAAATTATTAGGCACTGGTGCTCACAATTGTAAAAATTCAAAAATAAGGAAAAAGGAAAACCACCACTTGCCTAGAGCCTAATGGCTAGAGTACGAAATGATTTATGTGTCTTCCTTTATAAAAGATGGAGAGAAAGTGCTCCAGGAAAAAATCCTCTGTGGAACTCCTGTGATACGATTAATTATACCCTAAGGTAGCCATTTTGTATAATAAATGTGGAGTTTTCTATAAATGATATTAAAATTAGATGCACTCTTTTGCTGCCTCTTTTGGACAGTTAAGACATGACAAGACATACCAGAGGAGTCAAGACCTGGCTGGAGCCATACCACCTGGGTTTGCAAACTCAGGGAGTTGAGCCAGCAGCTGATGTGGGCAGGAGGGTTTGGAGGACACTCTACTTGGAAGGTCCTCATGTTTCAGAGCAGGCTAATAGCAGAGGAGTAGAGGAGACATCCAAGATTAAACAGAAGAGGGTTTCAGCAGGCGCAGTGCAGGATGGCAGTTCCCTCTTCAACTGTGATGCTACAAGGAGTCTCAGCTGGGTTGAGAGCAGAGACTCCAGTTGTGATAGGGAAACTGACAAATGCAAAGAAGGGTCTGTGCAGGGGAGGGTACTGAAGTTTTGGGGCAACACACCAGAATACGGAGGGAAAAGAAAACTAATGATATTGAGTATCTACTCTGTACTAGGTACTATTCCAGGTGCTTTACATAAATGATTATATTAATCTTCTCCATAAAGGCTGTAAAAGATATGTTATTTCAAAAAAATGGAGCTCAGAGAAATAGTTACTGGCCTTGAAACTATAGCTAGTGATAAAAGAGCTGGGGTTCAAGCCTAAGTCTTTCAAAGGTATAGACCACATCCCTACCTCTACCTCTCCTTCTGCACATAGGGACCCAGTTAGACAATCTGGAACACAACATTTAGATCACATGTGTAGGAAAAATGACTTAGATAGTCACATACCATGGAGATAGCATTGATTGTTCTTCCTGTCTTTATCCTTTTTTCCTTCATTCAATCAGTCAACAAATATGTGATTTCATAGAAGAATGAGCCTAGTCTGTGGAGTCAAACAACTTGGCTCCGTATCATGCCTCCAGAATTTACTCAGCCATGAGACTTCTTAGTTTTCTAATCTTAACATAAGGATAATAATTCTGCCAGTTCATAGGTTGATGTATGTCAGTCTTTTAGAATAGTGCTTAAAACATGAGTACTCAATAGGTTTACCTGCTGTTTTCATTATTGTTTAAATGTTCCCTTATGATATCAGGCAATTGTATTGTTTGCCCAGTCCATTCATTCTCCCACTCTTGTAGATAAATGTTTCATAACCTTTTCCTCTCTACAGATCTCTTCATCCTTACTTTTAGCTGTAGATCTTGTTTACTATTTAAATGAGATAAATAAGATCGTCCATAAATGAACTTTCACGGAGGCACATAAACACATGTATTCATCTTTCATCATCTGTGCCCACAAATTTTGCTTTCCCTCCAATTATATTAAATGAACTATTCATGCTGTTATGTTAAGATCAGTTCTCCAGGTGGACACTAGACTCCATCTCTTGTTTACTCAAGAACACAGTTCCAGCAATTCTATCCTGTATCTTGCACAATAACAATTTTCTTCTCTACACTGGACCATTCTCAATAGCAAATAAATATGCTGCTATTTCGCCCATCTTAAAATCTCTTGATCCAATTTCCAGCTCCAACTAACCATCCCATTTCTCTGCTCTCCTTACAGTAAAACTCAAAAGGATTATAATTTCTGTCCTTAAACTCTCTTCTCCCATTCTTTTTTTAAACATACTGGTTGCTGCTGCTGCTAAGTCACTTCAGTCGTGTCCGACTCGGTGTAACCCCATAGACATCAGCCCACCAGGCTCCCCCGCCCCTGGGACTCTCCAGACAAGCATACTGATTAGGCTTTTTAAATTTCCTCCATGCCACAGAAATTGCTCTTGTCAAGATCCTTGCTAAATTCAGCAGTTTTCAATACTATTTTACTTAGTCAATCAGCGTAATTTGTTGCAGTTGATCACTTCCTTCTCTTGGAAACATGTTCTTCCTTGGCTTTCCCACACCAAGTTTTCAAGGTTTTCCTCTAACCTCACAGGTCACTTTGCAACATCTTTTATTGTTTTTTCCTCAGTATCCAAACTCTTGAGAGCACCCCAGGTGCAATCCTTGCATCTGTTTCTTCTCTCACCAGTTGACTCTTGAACTGCATGGGTCCATTTATACATAAATTTTTTTCAATAAAAATATTGGAAAATTTTTGGGAGAATTGTGACAATTTGAAGAAACTCATAAGTCATTTAAGCTAGAAATACAGAAAAAAATTAGGCATGTCATGAATGCATAAAATATATGTAAATACTAGTCTATCTTTACACAGACATAAGTGATATTTTATTTATTTATTTTTGGTTGTGCTGGGCTTTTGTTGCTACACGCAGGTTTTCTCTAGTTACAAAAAGCAAGGGTTACTCTTTGTTGCAGTGCCCAGGCTTCTCGTTGAGGGGGCTTCTCTTGTGGCAGAGCACAGACTCTAGGCATATGGGCTTCAGTAGTTGCAATACATGGGCTCATCAGTTACACCACATGGGCTTTAGTTGCCCAAGGCATACGGAATCTTCCCAGACCAAAGATCAAACCCTTGTCTCCTGCACTGGCAGGTGGATTCTCATCCACTGTACCACCCAGGAACTCCAGGAAGAGTGATAGCTAATGTAAAATCAATAGTGTTAGTTTTCTTACTATTCCATAACTTTGCTTTCAAAGAATTACATTACCATATAGTATGCCTCTTTCTCGTGGTTGGAGAAACTGCAGTATCAGCCTATTATCACAGGTAAGTGTGCGTGTGTGTGTGTTTAAGTAACAATGTTTCCAGTATTGTATAATAATGACTGTAATAAGAATGCCATAAAATGTTTATAATGATTCATTCATTAGTGTATAGGCTAGGCTACCATGAAGTGCATGCTCAGTCTCTCAGTGTGTCCGACTCTTTTGTGACCCCATGGACTGTAGCCTGCTAGGCTCCTCTATCCATGGGATTTCCTAAAAGAATACTAGAGTGGGTTGCCATTTCCTCCTGTAGGGAATTTTCCCGATCCAGGGATCAAACCCAAATCTCCTGTGGCTCCTACATTGGCAGGCAGATTCTCTACCACTGAGCCACCTGGGAAACCCCAAAATCGATCGGTGGGGCCCAAAGGAAAAGGTCCCACCGAGACTTGAACTTGGATTGCTGGATTCAGATACCAGAGTGCTCATCATTACACCATGGAACCATGGCCAACCATGAAGTAATTGTGTCAAAAACATTAGGCTACCATAGAGCAATCATATTGCTGCTTTGTTATCAATGCATGAATTGTTATACCTGTAAATAAAATTAATTTATTTTCACATTATGTTTTCAATTTTGATGCCTAATGTTAGTAATACATATAACATCTACAGTGTTTTGTATCACATAAGACTTTCCTGGTGGTCCAGTGGTTTAAGAATCCAGCTTGCACTGCAGGGAACGTGGGTTTGATCCCTGATAGGGGAACTAATGGCCTTCCCTGGTGGCTCAGATAGTAAAGAATCCATCTGCAATGAGGGAGAGCTGAGTTCGTTCCCTGGATTGGGAAGATCCCCTGGAGAGGGCGAGGATCCCACTCCAGGATTCTTGCCTGGAGAATCACCATGGACAGGGGAGCCTGGCAAGGACGGAGGAGTCCATGATGTTGCAAAGAGTCAGAAATGACTCACTTTCACAGGGGAAGCAAGATCCCACATGCCTCAGGGCAACTAGAAAGAGAGCCCAAGCACTGAAATGACAACAACAAAAAAGGCAGTATTGATATAGGTACTGACATGATTCATCTTGTAAATAAATGGTGTAAACTTATGGTACCAATAAATACTGTATAGTACTGTAAATGTATTTTCTCTTATGATTTTCCTAATATTTTCTTTCCTCTAGCTTACTTTGAAAGTGTTAGTTGCTCAATCATGTCTGACTCTTTAACACCCCATGGACTGTAGCCTGCCAGGCTCCTCTGTCCATGGAATTCTTCAGGCAAGAATACTGGCATTGGGTAGCTATTCCCTTCTCCAGGGGATATTCTCAACCCAGGGATCAAGGCCTTGTCTCCTGCAATGCAGGCGGGTTCTTTATTGTCTGAGTCACCAGGGAAGACCCAGCTTACTTTATTGCATATCACACATATAATATGTTAATCAACTGTTCATGTTATTGGTAAGATTTCTAGTTAACAGTGGCCTCTTAGCAGTTAAGTTTTAGGGGAGTCAAAAGTTGTATACAGATTTCTGATTGTGCCCCTAACCCTTGTATTGTTCAGGAGTCCACTTATTCACTCCCTCAGTGATCTCATCAACTCATGGCTTTAGATGTAATTATACTTAACAAACCCCAAATTTCTATCTCTAGCTTTAGTTTTTCTCCTGAACTTCAGGTTGGTATAAACAACTGCCTATTTAATATTTCCACTAACAGACATCTCAAATTTCACATGATCAAGACAACTTCTAATTTCCCCTGCAAACCTATATTACCTCTAGTCTTCCCCATTTCTGTTAATAACTCACATTTTCCCTATTGTTAGATTTAAATACCTTGCCTCTCTCTTATTTGCCCCATCTCACTCATCAGAAAATCTTGCCTGTACTTTCAAAATATTAATATATTTACAGCCCAACCACCTCCCTTGTCTGAGCCACTATCAACTCTCATCTGGATTATTGCATTAGCCTCCTAACAGGTTTCCATGTTTATGTATGCCTTGCTCCCTAAAGTCATTTTTCAATATAGCAACCAGGGTAATCCGGTTAAAGCAGAACATGGATTTTGTTTTCCCTCTGCTTAAAACCCTCTAATGGCTCTCAGCTCTCAGAATTAAAGCTAAAGTCCTCATGACGACCTACAAAGTCCTATGCGATCCAGTTTCCCTATCGTTCCTACTATGCTCTCTCTCACTTGCTTCTTCTGTTCCACACTGACTCCCTTCCTGCTCCTCATACCTACCAGGCATGCTCCTGCTTTTGCACCAGCTCTTCTGTCTAAAGTATTTTCCCCCCAGACATATTCTTTTTATATATATATAATTTTACTTAATTTTTGGCAGTGCTGGGTCTTCATTGCTGTGTGAGCTTCTCTAGTTGCAGAGAGCGGGGCTGCTCTCTAGTGTGGGCTTCTTATGGTGGTGGCTTCTCCTGTTGCAGAGCACAGGCCGTAGGGCCCACAGGCTTCCGTAGCTGTGGCACATGGGATCAAGAGTTGTGGCTTCTGGGCTCTAGAGCACAGGCTTAATAGTTGTGGTGCATGGGCTTAGTTGCTCCTCAGCATGTGGGATCTTCCAGACCAGGCATTAAACCCGTGTCTCTTGCATTGGCAGGCAGATTCTTTACCACTCAGCCAGCCCCCCGCCCAACCCCCACTGCCAACCATATATTCTTCACTCACTTTCTCTGCCCTTGAAATCTTAGCTCTGTCATCTTTCCAGTTAAACCCACCCACCCTGATTTGCTCATTTAAAACTAGAACCATTCTTGATCTGTCTTAGCCTGTTTTGTTTTAATAGCATTTGTCACCCTATAACATGCTGTATAATGCATGTACTTACTATGTTTATTGTTTATAGCCTTTGTTCTCTCACTGGAATGTAAACTCCACAACAGCAGGACTTTTTTTCTCTTTTGTTCACTGATGAATCTCTTTCATTTATTACAACGTCTGGTACCTCTTAAGCACTAATGAAAAGTGTTAGCAGCTCAGTCGTGTCCAACTCTTTGCGACCCCGTGGACTGTACCCCATCAGGCTCCTCTGTCTGTGAGATTTTCCAGGCAAGAATACTGGAGTGGGTTGCCATTCCCTTCTCTAGGGGAACTTCCTGACGCAAGAATCAAACCCAAGTCTCCTGCACTGCAGGCAGATTCTTTACCATCTGAGCCACCAGGGAAGCCCTAAAAAGTATAGAATAAGTATAGTCAAATACTGAAGTATTTACTCTTACTTAGAAAGTCCCACTGGGCTTATGTCTCAATACTAACATATCAGATTTCAGTGAATGTTAGCAGCTGTAAGTTGAATAGTACCAATGGAGGCCTCTATTTTTATTGAAATTCTTACCCTTATTACTTTTAGGCTTGAATTAGTTTATTTCAAGCTTTAATCTTCTGGGTTAGGGCTAACTAATTTTTGAGATATTTGCTAGAAATAAAAGTTTAACAGTTAATCCTGCTAATGAATTTTTATTCAGGAGGCTTATGTATTACCATAATTCATTCATTTATAGAACAAATAAAGCTGTTTAAGTTGCGCTTTTAGAGGTGTCTTCATGATTCAGGCCCAAATGTACTGAAATTGAATACACAAATATATTTGGCAATTCTGTAACAGCTCAACTTCCTGGTTCACTACTCCCTAGAATGCTACACAGAAATATGTTCAATTTATATTCCTGCTTAGTGTCAGAACATTCCTATTTCAGCAGCTGTGAGAAAGTTACAATGAAAAATTAATTCCATAAATTATTGATTCCTGGATTGAAAATGTAAAATTCAACTTGAAAGCATAGAATCAATAAGAACTATATATTTCATAAACCTTGCAATGCCATATTTCCACATTAGCTGCACAGTGACAACCTGTTATGAGACTGCAAGAAGAGTTTAATGTTCTCCGTGAGATGCCTCCATTTCTGAAGTAACAACAAAGCCTTTGAATCTATTTAGTGGCTTGAATGCTCTGATAGATCTAAAATAATGAATGTCCTTCAGTATTTTTCCATTTTCGTCAACTGCAAATATTGAACAGTCATTTTCTTTTGAGGCTCCCCTGCATGTTCTTTGTGTTATATGCTTCTTTTCTGATGTTCTGATCTTGATGTTGTTGCCCATGAAAAGGGAACATATATATATCCCCCACCCCAACACACAAAGGGAATTGTAGAGGCTGTTAGATGAAAGAAAACTGACTTTCACCAGTTTTTCCTTTGATATGAAAAACTGACATAGTACTATATTCTCAGACCCTGATGAGGTATAATTGTTATTTTTAAATGATTGGATTTAAGCAATTTATTGTTTTGGAAACAACGGGCTCAATTTAATGAAACTATCAGATGTTTTAAAAATACCTGGTTGTTTGGAAAGCTTCTCTATTTCCAAATAAGCTTGAGTATGAATGTGTATGACTTAAATAATAAAAGCAAAACATTCAATTCTCTATTTAGGCACTAAAAAAAATATTTTTCATTCACCAACCTCACTGGTCCTATTAGTCTGCTTTGACTTAGATTTCTCCTGGTTCTCAGCTGTCTATCATATAGTGCTGTTGATTTAATGTGATTATTGAGCACAGGTGTAATTCATTGGCGACTTCCTCAAGGTTTAGATATTTTGACAGATTCTTATTTTTAGCCAGCAGTCCTCAGTCATAATATAAAAAAAGCTAAGATGAAAACTCAACACACCAGTAAACAGGTGAGTCTGACAACATAAAAATTCCTAAGTTTAATATTGAGCTGGATAAAGAAATTTCTAGTGTTTCCCAGGTGTCTCATGGGGTAAAGAATCTGCTTGCCAATGCAGGAGATTCAGGAGACTCGGGTTTGATCCCTGGATTGGGCAGATACCTTGGAGCAGGAAATTGCAACCCACTCTAGTATTCTTGCCTCGGAAATCCCATGGACAAAGGAGCCTGGCAGGCTGCAGTCTATAGGGCCACAAAGCAGTCAGACACTTAGCAACTAAATAACAACAACAACAAGAAATTCCTATCTAGGCCTCCCTTCAAAGCCAGGTTTTAACATGTAAGTCAGATACTGTCTGAAACAGGATAAAAGAATTGTAATATCTGTCTCTTTGCCCTTCGGATCAGGGGTCTGCACCAACTAGAAAATTTTGTGGTTATCACTTTACCTGGTAGGCCCCATTATTTGAGGAAGCCGGAATTGTATTAACCACCTCTTTCTCTCTTCCTCCTTCTACCTTCATTATCTTCTTCTGTTGTTCTACATCACAGAGAGATGAGCTCCAAGGAAAAAGCTGAATGGGAAGAGGGAGTGAACTGCATGTTAAGAAATGTAGTGTCCCAACCTAGTATAGCATTGTAGGTAGCGGCAGAGAGAGGATGAATCTAAGAGCAGTCAGGCTGAGAATATTGTAATTTTTCATGTGCTTGCCCCATCATTTCAGAGTAACATGATCAAACAGTGGGGTAGGAAAAGTCACTAGAGAAAAACAGCAGTAGGTGAATGCCTAGGAGACATGGAAATTGAAATAAGAAATGACATACATACAAGTGGGTAGGGAACAGGACTAAGAGAAATATACATATTTCGTCTGCTGATAATCACTAAGTCTAAGGACTTTTACTTATGAGTAGACAAAAAAATCAACATGGAGCTTATGGCAAAATATTTCAGAACAAGGGAAAGGAAATGGCATCATAAAGACTCAGAGGAAAAGCATGATCCAAAAGAAAACTTTAAGAGACAACTTGCATCCTTAAAGTACAAAAAACCATACTAGTTCTGTAGATATGTAACCAGAGTATGAGAAGAAAGAAATAAGCAACAGGCTGAAATGGAAAGTCAATAGAAAGTTATGAATAAAATAAGGGAAGATTGGACTGCTACAAAAAATATGCAACCACAGAATTAAAAACCGCCTTGGCAATAAAGAAAGACTTGATTCTGGGGAGAAGAAGAAGGTGGGACGAACTGAGAAAGTACCATTGAAACATATACTTTACCATGTGTAAAATAGGTAGCTAATGGGAAGTTGCTGTATAACACAGGGATATCGGGCTGGTGCTCTGTGATGACCAAGAGTGGGGGGATGGCAGGGGAGGGAGGCTTCAGAGGTGAGGGACACATGTATACTTATGACTGATTTTCATTGTTGTATGGCATAAATCAGCAATGTAAAGCGATTATCCTCCAATTAAAAATTTAAAAAGACTTGATTTTGGTGGAATATGTGATAAACAATGAGGATTATTTGAAATACTCCAGGATGAAGAAAGAAAGGTCAGAGATAGGTGATATACATAAAGGCAAGAAAAGAGAGAGAAGATAATTGGTATTCACGAAAAAGAAACCAAACAAATGGGAGAAAAATCAAATGTCTGATGGGAAGAACGGTTTCCTGATGAGAAAAAAAGCCCATCGATGCAGAGAGGAATAGCAATGTTTCTGCAAAAATAAATGACAGATACCTACATCTAGACATGGCCTGACAACGATTTTTAAATTACAGTGCTACAGAATAAGCAGTTCAGACATCTGTGAAGGAAACAAAAGATGATACCTAGAAAGAACAAAAAATCATGTTAGCCTTGCCCTTCTCTGCTGCCGTACCAGGTTAATTACTACATGCTATTTTTCTGTCAACTGAGGGATAAGAAGGACTGACAACAGGTACTAGACAAGTTAAATGAAGATATAAATCTAAAGAATTATAAATATTGGCCACAGAAGGCTAAACATAAATGTAATGCAACTCACGTACGCACGACTTCAGATCCTTTCCACTTCTTGTCCCGCAAGGCTCAACACTTGCTCTGCTTCCCAGCCCAAGCAACTCTGTTAAGGGCTCCATGCCCTCGGTAGGAAGCCCTGATGGCTCCAGCTGCACTCGGTCTCCTGATACACCAGCTGGCTCAGCCTTCTCGGGCCAGCTTGGTCAGGGACTCTGCCGTACATGCTGCAGTGGGAGCTGTAAGGCCCCGTGGCCTCCACGTAGGCATTGGATGCTCCAGGAGCTGCCAGCAGGGGCCCTGCCACAAGCTAGAGCTGAGGAGTTGTTAACCCTCACTGAGCATATTTTGAGCAATGGGAGAAAAGAGAGGAGTGAGCACATAATTGTTCACTCTTCTTCCCTGATTGTACCAAACTTTAGAACTTCCCTTAGCCTCTCCAAAGTTGTCCTGTGTAACCGAGAAACCAGCTGTTTCTCATAAAGCTGAGCACAATTTGCCACCCTCTGTTTGCTTCCTTCTCTGTTTTACTTTTTCCCTCATTATTGCTTGCCTGGGATTGAATCCTCCAACAAAACATTAATTCCCCAAGCTTTGCCTTAGCTTCTGTTTCTAGAGAGCTGAGCTAAAACAAGTCAAAATACTCTTAAAAGGAAAGATATGTAAAAATTCTGAATGATAATCAGGATCTAAACATTCAAAATATCTCTATATCTGAGAAAGAAGAAAAGGACATAACAGGAGAGTGATGGAGAGAGAGGTGTACTAATTCCTTATCTTAAATAGGGGAAACTAAAGAAGTGGACTTACACATTTGATTCTTGTAAATTGGAGACATAGAAGTCCAAGAGTATTTTAGGGAAAATAACGTTAACTGATCGGAGAATTAAAAATAGAACATTGAGGGACTTCCCTGGTGGTCCAGTGGCTAAGATTCCCTACTCCCAGTGTGGGGGGGCTGAGTTTGATCACTGGTTGGGGGACTAGATCCCACATGCCACAACTAAGAGTTTGCATGTTGCAACTAAAGATCCTACATGCTGCAGTGAAGACCTGGTGCAACCAAAATAAATAATTAAATATATTAAAACCAAACAGAATGGTGACTTTTCAAAAACTAGAGAAAAACAAATAAAATCTGATCTTATAGAGAAAAAGACAAAACCAAGAAGGAACCATAAACCATACTAATCTAAAACAAAATGACAAAAGTAGTCCATTTAAATCTTATAAATTATGTTTAAGATATTTAAATAAGAATAAAAATATACATTAGCAAAGACTAAAGAGAATTGTAGAGGGGATGATAACCACATTTGTGCATCTGGACACAAAGGGAATGATAACTAACCTAATAAATTCAAGAAAGCTAAAAACTAGGCCAGCAATGGGGAGAGTCAAAAAGTGACTCAGAAATCCCCAAGGCTTAGGAATTTGTCCCAGAGGTTCTGGTGTACTAGAGGTGTGACAGAAATTCAGAAGAATTTTTAAAAGTCTGTTTAAGAAGCACTTAGAACCTAAGATGCCCTCCTCGCATCCAGGTGACTCTACCTCCCTCACTTCAGCAGAGCCAGAGGTTCTTTCTCTGGACAGGGTAACGTGAAGGTCTCTGACCAGGACACTACAGGTGAGGTTGGAAGTGGAGTTTGCCGAAAATAGGATAAGAGAACATTTACACCTGGAAAGTGAGACCCCAGCCCTTCTACAGTCACATCCTAGAATATTCATATCAAAAGTCATTTCCTCCAGGCAGGAGATAGGAAAATTGCTCTATGAGGAGTTGAACCAGGTTGGGTGAAAAGACCTCAAGATGCTGACATTGGTGTTTCACAACAATTGAGCCCCATCGCTGACCCCACAGAGAGGCTTGCTGTCATCAGCAACCCCACTCACTCACACATAGTTTTCAGAAAAGCTTCTGAGTCGCTAAAGTATGAGCAAACAGCCCAGGAACCTCTCTAATGTGAAAAATAGAGACTGAAACAGATATATAGAGAAAAGAAAATTTGGAGAAACTCATTGTGCAGAGAGTAATAGAGATGCAGACGTAGAGAATGGACATATGGACACAGTTGGGGAACAGGAGGGTGGAACAAATTTAGAGACTAGCACTGACATATATACACTTCCTTGTGAAAACAGATAACTAGTGGAGACATGCTAATAAGCACAGGAAACTCAGCTTGGGGCTCTGTGATGACCTAGATGGGTGGAACGGGGCGGGGGCGGCGGCGGTGTCAAGAGGGAAGGGATATATGTATACACATAGCTGATTCACTTCATTGTATAGCAGAAACAAGCACAACATTGTAAAGCAATTATATTCCAGTAAAAAGATAATTTATATCTTCAGATAGGTAGGGAAAATGTTACATCCAAAGATTCAGAACAAAATACTATTAGGAAGAGAAATTTCAAAGAACAAAGTAAAAAATATAGTATTATAGCAATAATGAAAAATGAAAAGTTGAATGGAAGGACTGGGAGATAAACAAGGAAATACCTCAAGAAGTAAAGCACAAACACAGAGAGATTAATATGAAGAAATATGTATTTAATGTTCTCATGTCTAAAAGTTCCAAAAACACAGAACAGAAAAAACAGAGGAGGAAGAAAGTGTCAACTAATTTAGAAACTTTTTCTAGAACTGAAGGATGTGAGTTTCCAAAGTGAAAAGGCTCACCAAATGCTTAGGACAATATTAATATATAGATTAAAATATACCCACATTGAGCACAGAAACATACTATTCTACAACACTGAGAACAAAGAGAGAATCCTAAACTTCTCCAGACTACTTATAAAGAATCAAGAACTAGAATAGCATCAGACTTCTCAACAAGAGCAACAGTTATAACTCCAGAGGGAAAAAAAAGCCAAATGCAATGAAAAGTAATAATATTACTAACTTACTTAGCAGTAAGTAGTTTTTATAATAATTATAATAATGTAAATTATAAATTCTGATACAACTAAAATTACTATACAACTATGTTGGGTAATAGGTGTGGGTAAATGAGAACCAAATTCTCATTTACTGGAGTGAGACAATAAATAATATCTGAAATTTTAAAGTCAATTTGTAACAACAATTCTGTCATAGCTGGGGTGGGGTGGAGTGGGAGTGGTTCATGTTATTTGGGGAAATAGAAGCAAACAAGTAATAGCGTACCTTCCCTGGTGGCTCAGATGGTAAGGAATTTGGCTGCAATGCAGGAGACCCAGGTTTGACCCCTGGGTCAGAAAAGTCCCCTGGAGAAGGAAATGGCAACCCACTCCAGTATTCTTGCTGGAGAATCCCATGGACAGAGGGCCCTGGCAGGCTACAGTCCATGGGGGTGCAAAGAATCGGGACAGGACTGAGTGACTAAGACACACACGATTGAAAGTGGTTGCTATAGGAAGTGGGATTTGGGAAGGAGGAGAGCAGGGGACTGATGGTTTTTTACTAAAATTTGCAGAACCATTTCACTCTTCAAATGCATACATAACTTTGATGAAAATAACTGAAATGAATGGGTTCTTTTCCTAATTCTAAGCTTTTAAACTCATTTGACTTGTTTTGAGTGTATAAAATTTTAATGATAATATTAAAGGCTATCATCTATCTTTTAAAGACACAATGAGATCCATTTTTTATCTTTCACTCACAATATCTACAATCATTACAAAAACTGTTAGGAAAAATAATTCCTATTTTTTTCAGTATTTTTAGTGAAAATTTATTATTTGAGTAGTTAATATATATTTAATGTAAAAAACAGAAAGAAGAATAAATATATAAATCAGCAACAAATCCCAAAATCCTACAACCAATGTGTTTAACTACAAACAATGTGTTAACATATTTCTTTTTAGTTATGTATTCAAATGTAATACATCAATTAGGTTTGTGTTTGCCTGCATGTAAGAGAAAATTCAAATGAACAGTAGTTAGAAATACTGTTCAACATACAAAGTTCTCTTCCCTTATGTAATAGCAATCTTAAGCTAGGTAGTCCAGGGTTACTATAGTGGTTTCACAAGGTATTCATATACCTGGGTTACAACTCTGCCATCTCTAGGGTGTGGCCCTCATCCTCCTAGTACAAAAGAGGACTGATAGAACACATTTGTGCATGTTTGCTTGGGCTGTGTGCTTGCATGCCAAGTTGCTTCAGTTGTGTCTGACTCTTCGTGACCCTATAGATTGTAGCCTATAGATTGAAGCCAGGCTTTTCTCTCCATGGGATTATCTAGGCAAGAATACTGGGATGGGTTGCCATGCCCTCCTCCAGGGAATCCTCTCAACCCAGGGATCAAACTTGCATCTTTTAACGACTTCTGCTTTGGCAGGAGGGTTCTTTACCACTAGCATCATCTGGGAAGCCCTGCTTGGGCTGCACATGAACTAAGTTGGAATGAAACAGAGAAGGTTAGCAAGGCCCCTGCCCAAGAATAACATGCACATTCATGAAGCTTTCCATATTTTTAGAAAAGAAAAAGAATATGTTTGTGCTCTGGAAAGGAAGAGAAGGAATGCCCATCTACTTTAGAGAAATTTTCAGGGAAAGAAGAGGACTGCCCATCCACTTTGGAGAAGGCAATGGCACCCCACTCCAGTACTCTTGGCTGGAAAATCTCATGGATGGAGGAGCCTGGTAGGCTGTAGTCCATGGGGTTGCTAGGAGTCAAAAATGACTGAGCGACTTCACTTTCATGCACTGGAGAAGGAAATGGCAACCCACACCAGTGTTCTTGCCTGGAGAATCCCAGGGACAGGGGAGCCTGGTGGGCTGCCGTCTATGAGGTCGCACAGAGTCGGACACGACTGAAGCAACTTAGCAGCAGCAGCAGCAGCCCATCCACTTTAGAGAGATCCAAACAGTCCATCCAAAAGGAGACCAGTCCTGGGTGTTCATTGGAAGGACTGATGCTGAGGCTGAAACTCCAATATTTTGGCTGTCTCGTGTGAAGAGTTGACTCATTGGAAAAGACCCTGATGCTAGATTGGGGGCAGGAGGAGAAGGGGACGACAGAGGATGAGATGGCTGAATGGCATCACTGACCCGATGCACATGAGTTTGGGTGAACTCCAGGAGTTGGTGATGGACAGGAGGCTTGGCGTGCTGCAATTCATGGGGTCACAAAGAGTTGGACATGACTGAGCGACTGAAGTGAACTGAAATGAATACATTATATCATCCCTGTATTTTTATTGACCATCTATTTCTTCTTTTGTTATTTTTTTTTTACTTTTAACCTAGGTTTCTATTGGGCTATTAGCATTCTTCTGATTGATAAATGAGATATATATATATTAAGAAGATAAATCTTTGACATATCTCTTGTAAATATTCCTAATTTGCTTTCCTACTTTTTTTCTTATGAAGTTTTTAGGATACAAATTACTTAAAGAAACTATATATACTTCAACTTTTCACTTAGGGTAAATAGTCAATAAAAATTGATAAAGACACAGTCATGTTACTGGTGACTAACATAAAGGGGACTGAAACATGATAATGAGATGATTTATATTTTCATACACAAATGAAGCATCTCTCCCACAGATGAGTCAGGTATCTAGTCATATCTTTCCAAAAAAAGCATTTGAGAAAACTCATTTTTTTTCCCCTAGGAATTCTTACCTATGTAATATTTTTCTTCAGTTAGCAATAGTATTACTAACTTTAGGGTCTACTGACTGAATTATTGTTTCTATGTTGTTAAGTCAATATTATGTCCAAATAAAGTTTAAAATGACCAGTAATTTTTAAGAAAAAAATTATGGCAAAAGGAGTTGAACAAGGATCTTATGATTTATTTGTTTCTAAAAAATATTTAAAAGCAGCAAATAAGGGTGTTAAATCCGTGATGGCAGTAATAGCTGTTCGAAACTGATATGCTGTAAGTAGGTCTGTGTGGTAATACAAACTGACTCAAGTATTTGTGCCACACACAACAGCCCAAACAAAATGCTTTCATTTCCTCCTTAGTAGATCTTCTTGTCTCACTAACAATGAAAAATACACCCCACATACTGTTCTTGGATTGATTTTAATGTAATCTGCCCAGAATTTTAGCTTGATTTTCAAAATTAGAAGTGAAATTGAATTGCAAGCAAGGTATCTGATTTGACCAGTAATGTAAACTTGTATAGTATAATAATACTTGGAATTGTTTTTCTACTTTATTTCAATTGCTTAGTTAAATCTAATTAACTCCAATAATTTTTTATGTTGCCAAAGTGTCTAATTAGTTTTCACTCATAGTTCCTAAGTAATTAAAATGTTTAGTGGGTAGTCAGTAATAATAGTCTCAATTATCAAATTTATTACTTATTAATCTACAATTATTTTCAAAAACTTTTATGGTTTTTTTCTGATGCTTGAGTCTCGTTAAACATCTTTTGATCATTTACCAACCATTTGCCCTTTAACTTTTGTTGAAAGGAAAAAATTACCCCTCATTTTATCTTTTTCCCCTTCATTCTGTTTGTGATATCTGGGACATATATTAGTTCTAAAGTTTAAATAACCAAATGAATAATCTTATATCTTATTTATTTGGCTGTGCTGGGAGCATGAGAGATCTATATACGGGATCTTTAGTCTTGGCATGTAGGACCTAGCTCCCTGACCAGGCTTTGAACCCAGACCCTCCGCACTGGAAACTCAGTCTTAGCCACTGGACCACCTAAGTCCCCATATTTTATGTTTTCTGTTTTGGAGTTCTATGTGTTTTTCTGGGTTTCATGTGCTTTTTTATCACAAGATTATATTAAAGTATCATATGTTACATGTTTTATTTTTCTTCTTTTTATTGAAGTATAGTTGATGTATGGGCTTCCCTTGTGGCTCAGCTGGTAAAGAATCCACCTGCAATGCGGGAGACCTGAGTTTGATCCCTGGGTTGGGAAGATCCTCTGGAGAAGGGAAAGGCTACCCACTCCAGTATTCTGGCCTAGAGAATCCCATGGACTGTATAGGCCATGGGGTTGCAAAGAGTCAGACACGACTGAACAACTTTTGCTTTCACTTTTCATAGTTGATGTACAATATTATATGTTACAGGTGTACAATATAGTGATTAACAATTTTTAAAGATTATACTCCATTTATAGTCATTATAGAATATTGGCTATATTCCCATGCTGTATAGTGTATCCTTGTAGCTTATTATGGATAACAACTGCTTATTCATTTATTAAAAATGTTGATTTAAACATTTGCAGTGGTGACTCCAGCCTCACTTCTGATCCAGTACTGATGGAAGTGATCTGTTTGACAACCTTTGAAGGACTGTGCAGGTCAACGGGTCACTTGTGGATCCTCATCTGGAAATGATCCCGAGGTCTTAGAACCTTCACCACGAGGAATTTTCCTTGTAGCTATTCTCAGGGTCTTGGTAGGCATCTGAACGCATCCCTTCACTTTTGAGATTCTTTTCTTCAGGCCTCTGATCAGGTCAGGACATACCTTCTCCAGAGGCTTCACAGCTGCAGCTGGTGAGGCAGATCCTAATCTGGTGAACAGCCACCTCTGGGTCCACAGGAGTCTTGCAAGCATCTGTAAGAGCCATGGCTGCCCAAACAGCAGTGAGTCAGGAGCAGGAGCCGGTGGCCTTGGGATGCTGTGGCAGCAGTGACCGTGTTTTCCTCAAAGAGCCCTTGTAGCTTATTTTATACATAATAGCTTGTACTTCTTAATTTTCTACTCATATCTTGCCCCTCCCCACCCTCCTCTCCCTCCCTGGTAACCACTAGTTTGGTAGGTTTCTGAATTTTGAAAGACATATTGCATACCTTGGTTATCTCAATTGCATCTCAATTAAGACGTATTCAAGTTGAAAATTATCTTTTTTGCAACTACAAACCATCAGCCTTCCGTTTTTTACCTATTAGAAATCTGGGATAAGAAGAGGGGTCCCCTTCATCCCTTCTTGCAGGTCTTCATACTCAATTTGTAACCACTTCTTGTTCATTCTATGGAAATAAGTTTGTAAATTCCGGGAGTTGATAATGGACAGGGAGGCCTGCCGTGCTGCGGTCCATGGGCTTGCAAAGAGTTGGACAAGACTGAATGAACGAACCGAACCGAACTGAACTCAACTGAACTTGTTCATTCTATCAAAATTACTCCTAATTATCTCTTAAAGCCATCCTCTTATTTCCAACTTGGCCATTTTTTCCTTAGTTTGGGCCTCTTTTTCTCCTTAATTATTCCAGTGGGCTTCCCTAGTAGCTCATCTGGTAAAGAATCCACCTGCACTGCAGGAAACCCTGGTTCAACTCCTGGGTTGAGAGGTTCCCCTGGAGGAGGGCACTCCAGTATTCTTGCCTGGAGAGTCCTCATAGACAGAGGAGCCAGGTGGGCTACAGTTCACTGGGTTGCAAAGAGTCAGACACAACTGAGTGACTAAGCACAGCACAGCATGACTCTTCCTTCCTGCAGTCTCCTCTCTATTTTTCCAAAGCAGGTGGCACTAGTGGTAAAGAACCTGTACGCCAGTACAGGAGAATCTGGAGAGAACGGTTCATTGCCTGGGTGGGGAAGTTGCCCTGGAGGAGGGCATGGAAACCTACTCCAGTATTCTTGCCTGGAAAATCCCATGGACAGACCCCTGACAGGGTCGCAAAGAGTCAGACACGACTGAAGCAATTTAGCGCACACACATGCAGCTAGAGTAATCTTTAGAAAATAGTTCTATGTCTGCCTTTGACAATAACTTTAAATATCTAACGTCTTTGCCTAAATGGCTTTCCCACAGCCCTTGGCATAGCTTCCAGGTGCTTCATGTCTTGGCCTGCCTGTACTTTCCCAGCTTTGCCTTCCACTGCATGCATCCAGTGCTTTATTTATTTAAACACCTCAGGTGCCTTGAAATGCCCTGTATCAGTTAGTATCCTTTGTGCCTGATCCCACCTCCTCCTGCCTCTTCCTTGATTGCCCCTGATTCATTGATTATTCTCAACCTCTTTTTTCAAAGTGCTAAAATTACTTTTAAAAACAACAGTAACTTCAAGCTATCACTGTCTCTTTTTCAGTTAGGCTCCTTGAAAAGATAAGTTCTACTTTACTTCCTGTTCACCCTTCAACCCACTGTAGTCTAGTTTCTGTACTCACTACTACTCTGAAGAAAATTGACAAAAACTATCAATAAAGTCCTCATGTCCAAATCCAATGGACAATGACACCCCACTCTTGCCTGGAAAATCTCATGGATGGAGGAGCCTAGTAGGCTGCAGTCCATGGGGTCGCTAAGTCGGACATGACTGAGCAACTTCACTTTCACTTTTCACTTTCATGCACTGGAGAAGGAAATGGCAACCCACTCGTGTTCTTGCCTGGAGAATCCCAGGGATAGGGGAGCCTGGTGGGCTGCCGTCTATGGGGTCACACAGAGTCGGATATGACTGAAGCGACTTAGCAACAGCAGCAGCAGTCTCAGTGTGCACCTTGATATTTCAAACAGCATTTGGCACTATTAACCACTACAACTTACCTAAACACAAACAAAAACCCTATGTATTCCTCTGTGCCTTGTAGAAAACATGGAAAATATGAGTTAAAACATAAAAATAGTAATCACCACTTAATCACAATCACTGTTAACACTTAGTCCCTTCTATGTACTTGTTAATATACAAAACTGTATATTTTATTTATAAGTAAATACTTTGGGTTTTTCTTGTATTTTTCTCTTGACATTAAACAGAATTTTTTGAAAGCAATTGTAATCATTGCATAATGTGTTATATAGTTGTATCATAATTTAGCCTTTCTCCTACTGTTGGCGTTTAGCTGGTTTTCAGTTTTCACTTATGGATCTCTCTGATAAACATTTTGTAGACAAATTTTGTCTCAAATTCTTATTTCTTAATGGTAGATCCCATGAGGGCAAAGGACAAGGTTAAGGATATGAAGTTATGAACATTCTTAACATAGACTGCCTAATTACTTCCTGGAAAGGTAATTTACACTCCCATTGTAACATTCGGAGGACCCCAAACCTACTAATTCTCTTGCTAACATTGAATTTGTTTTCACAAATTACTGTAAAAATCCTTGCCACTTTGATAGGTTAGAGTAGAATCTCAGCCTTGATTTGCCCATCTCCGATGAGTGGCGACTATATGTTCACCACTTGTCTCCTCTTATCCTTGGCTCCCAAGTTCTCTTACTTCTGAATACTCCTTTTTGGTCTTCATGTTTTTCTGACACTTCCACAGTATATTGTCAAGCCTCTTGAATGTCTCACAGGCATCTCAGACTCAGTATGTCCTAGATTAAACTCATCCTCACTCCTGAGCTTGCTTCTTTTTTTTTTTGGCTAATGACATCATCCACTACCCAGGCACTTCAGTCAGAAACCTGAGTCTTCTAAGATGATTCCCTCCTCTTGTCCTCAAATCAGTAAGTTTTTCCAGCTCACCTCTTAAATCTCTCAGATATGTCCACTCCTTTCTCTCTCCACAGCTATTGCCCTAGTTGAAGCCTTGGTTATTTTAACTCATCACTAGTCTCCTTGCCTTGAATCCTGCCCCACTCAGTCCTACTTTTACTGCTTCCAGAGTGATCATTCTAAAATGCAAACCCGATCCTCCTGCTACTCTACTCTCTGGACACTTCCTCCCTTGTATGTTAGCCTATTTTTAGTTTTTAAAGGACACACCATACTGTTTCCCATAGTCTATTTTTAGTTTTTTAAGAAAGCACCATACTATTTCCTATAGTGGCTGCACCAATTTACATTCCCACCAACAGTGTATGAGGGTTCCCTTTTCTCCACACCCTCTTCAGTATTTATTATTTGTACACTTTTTGATAATAGCTGTTCTGACTGGTGTGAGGCAATACCTCATTACTGCTGCGAACCATTTAGTACAGGTACTTTTTATTTAGAGCATAGGCACTAGCTTTTCTTGAATATGTTTAGTTATATCTGTCAGCTTTTGAATGAAGATGTACCAGTTTGCATTCCCACAGCCAGTATATGAGTTTGGGTTGCTTCTCTCTTGGTAATCTTTATCAGTCCTGCACCAAGAACTCAAATTTTTTAAAAGTTAAATTTTTTTTTTTTTTGGTATGGAGTTTTTGAGTCTTAGGTAAACTATGCATAAAAGCATCTTTTTAAAACATTTCTATTCAATATTTTTATTGACTGTAACACTCTATCTAAGAAAAAGCAACGTACTTTCTATAAAAGTGCATCAAGTCATCTGACCTATATTTCCAACAAGATTGCAGCCATCAAGCCCTTTCTTTAAATAAATTCTATAGTCATTCACTGAATATTACTTGCCCTAAGAAGCTTTCTCTAATCTTTTCTTCCTGACAATCTGTTCATAGCTTTTCTCTCTGAGCTCTTACAACTCTGACCATATACAATCGTTATCCACCAAACAACAGTATAACGTGTTAGTTCTCTTTTAGTTCCTTCCACTGGGATAGCTGATCTCAGGTAAGGATGCTACATCAGTTTCCTCAGGTGTAATAAAGATAAGAGGAGAACAGCTCTCCTGGGTTCCTTTACCCTGCTGCTCTCTGGCCAGGTGCCCCTTCCCAAGGTGTCTCTTGTTTTGGGAAAAAAAAAAAAAAAATGTAAGAATACATCTCATAGAACTGTTGTGAGAATTAAATGTTAATGGGTATTTAAAGCATTTAGTAGTGTCAGGCTGGTTGAAGCTCAAGTTGGAATCAAAACTGCTGGGAGAAATATCAATAACCTCAGATATGCAGATGACACCACCCTAATGGCAGAAAGTGAAGAGGAACTAAAGAGCCTCTTGATGAAGTGAAAGAGGAGAGTGAAAAAGCTGGTTTAAAGGTCAACATTCAAAAAACTAAGATAATGGCATCTGGTCCCATCACTTCACGGCAAACAGATGGGAAAAAAATGGAAACAGTGACAGACTTTATTTTCTTGGGCTCCAAAATCACTGCAGACTGTGATTGCAGCCATGGAATTAAAAGACACTTCTTGGAAGAAAAGCTATGACAAACCTAGACAGTGTATTAAAAAGCAGAGACATCACTTTGCTGACAAAGGTCTGTATAGTCAAAGCTATGGTTTTTCCAGTAGTCATGTATGGATGTGAGAGTTGGACTATAAAGGCTGAGTGTTGAAGAACTGATGCTTTTGAACTGTGGTGCTAGAGAAGACTCTTGAAGAGTTCCTTGGACAGCAAGGAGATCCAACCAGTCAATCCTAAAGGAAATCAGTCCTGAATATTCATTGGAAGGACTGATGCTGAAGCTGAAACTCCAATACTTTGGCTACCTGATACGAACAGCTGACTCACTGGAAAAAGACCCTGATGCTGGGAAAGATTGAAGGCAGGAGTAGAAGGGGACAACAGAGGATAACATGGTTGGATGGCATCACCAATTCAATGGACATGAGTCTGAGCAAACTCTGGGAGACAGTGAAGGACAGGGAAACCTGGCATGCTGCAGTCCATGGGATCACAAAGAGTTGGACAGGACTGAGTGACTGAACAACAACAAGCAGCACAGTGTCTAACATCTAATAAATGCTAAATAAATTTCAGCAATTATTTTTCAATATGTGTTTGCTGAATGATAAAGAACTAGTCCAGAGTCCCACAAGAAACAGACTGGTAGATATGTTGTTCATAAAAGTGCACGGTAAGAAAGCATACTCCTGAAATTAACTAAGCGTCATACTTAAGCAAATTTCGTTCCCTACTATCTATTTGCATGTATGATATGAAGGAAATGAAGTTTCAGTAATAAACTTGTAAACTTCTGAGGTAGTTTATTAAAATAACAATTTCACATTTGGAGAAAAAGAAAATAACACACTGTCTTGAGAATCTGTGCTGTTTCTGACTCTATCATATACCAAATGAAGTATGTCGTGGAGTAGAAATAACATCAAACTGAAATTAAGGAATATTGGATTCTGGCTCACAAATCAGTGTGGGGCCTTGGGCACTTTAAAAATTCCTCTGGGCTTCAGAATCTTCCTTGGGAATTTGAAGGGATTAAACTAACCTCTAAATTCCCATCCAGCTTTTAAGATATAAAGTTCTTATAATACTGTTTTTGACCTTATATGGTTTCCTCTCTTCATTAGAAACTGAACTCAGTTTTGAGGAGCAGGAGTCAAACTTTTATCTTCACACTTCAGAGCCTAGAACAAATAAATGTGTGTCTTGACTGAATGAATGAGTGCTCCTTGTAGAGCTTCTAGTTAAAAAAAAGTGTAACGAATTTATGGTATAACAGGTTAGTATTATTAGAGAAGGAAATGGCAACACATTCCAGTGTTCTTGCCTGGAGAATCCCAGGGACGGGGGAGCCTGGTGGGCTGCCGTCTATGGGGTCGCGCAGAGTCGGATACGACTGAAGCGACTTAGCAGCAGCAGCTAATATTATCTAATGTGTAAGAATACCAAATGATGGTATATTTAAAGTTGTTGATATTCAAAAGAGTTACAGATTATCTCTATTGTTGTCATTTGTTGAAAACTTTGTGAATTAATTTATTTTCATTTTTGGCTGCACTGCTTGGCTTATTGGATCTTAGTTCCCTGACCAGGGATTGAATCAGGGTCACAGCAGTGAAAGCACTGAGTCCTAACCACTGGACCACCAGGGAATTCCCCCCAAACTTTGTTAAATTACAAAAGGAATTCTAAACCAAAAGATTTTTTTTACTTCTGACATATTTTAGAGAAATTATGAGTCAGTTACAACGCTTTGAGAGACGCCAATTCTATTATATCCCATCATCCAAAGGAATTACTGTACAGATAAAACCGATGGACAGTTTTCTTACTTCTTTTGGATAACAGCAGATGCCTTTCTCTGGATATATCCCCCAAAAGAGGTACAGAAAATTCTGCTTCTCTTGTTTTAGTAAAAAGGTCAATGAAACATGAGATGCATTTACTTAACAATTTCCTGGATCTAAATGGCTGGAAAAGGGAAGGTTTTTCCTAATACTAGCTATCAGTCTAACCATACCAACCTGAGTTTGAATGTCACAGATTAACTCTACATAAATTGACACAAGGATGATAAGGTTTTTTTTTTATTGTTAAATTACTGTTACCATATGCAGAGAAAAAAGGGACTGTTCTACTTGTGCATTCACATTTTAAATTATTGGATGATAAACAAGTAACTGACCAGTTAGGAAAGGAAAACTAAAGCAAGGGTTTCCTTGTAGGTCTTCTAAATTCTCCAATAATTATAGGAAACATGCTCAAGATTTTTAGAAAAAAACCACTTTTTTCTACATATGATATCATATTAATAAACAAACTAAATTGCAAAGACTTCCTCAGTAGTAAGGATAGACTAAATCTGGCTAATGCAGTTATCATTTGGATACAATATAAACATCAAAAAAATAAAGAGGTGGCATATTTTAACATTTTCTGAAGTGTTAACACTCTTAATGCTGAGTTTCCAGTTCCAGAATTGTCCATTCCCCTTGGGGTGAACATTCTTCAGAGGAAAAACTAGCCATGGTAATGCTTGCTGAGGAATCATCAAATGGAGATGTTAGTTCACTCCATCTGTTCAAAGTGTCTACATGTGCTTTACCCTGAGGTTTTGAGCTGTCTCGTGCTAAAAGTAGTGTCTGATTAATTAGGTACTGTGCTAAATTTAAGTCTTCAGGAACAGAATTTGTGATATTTAAGTTAGAGTCCTGTTCAGAGAGCAGTTGCTTTAATAGTGTCCAGTCTTGTTTTGCAAAGTGTTGCTCATCTTCAAAATCCATGTCTGTAACTTGTGTTTCTGATTCCATTTTCTGCTCAAATGCGTCTGTTACATCCATCTCATATATTGGAGACAGGGTTTTTGAAGGCCGATGGTCATACATGTAGATGTGTGCCACTGTGTCACAACCATCTATGTCTCCTGAAATAATTCATAATACTACACAATGTAAAAATTGCACATGTTGGTACCCCCTCAGAGTTCTGTAGAACTATTAACACAATGTAACAGTTATAGTCCAAAAAAAACCCCACAGAATGGGAAAAATAACATTTATACAAAATGGAGAAGATTTTTGAGGCATTTCTTTTTCTTTGTTTAAAAAAAAAAAACTTGAAGGTAATGTTTAACAGGAAAATCAACATAGGAAACTAACAATAATTCTCCATAATTTAATGTAAAAGCTTGTGATACAGAAAACAAAAATTATTTAAACATAAACAGAATGCACACATATATCTAATTCACTACAATAGAAACTTAAAGAGAAAAAAGGACATGGTTATTTGATGGTGATGTTTAAGGTAAGTCAGTTTCAAAGGGAGGATCAATACATTTTATCTAAAGACTTACTTGTATATTGCACATGCAAAGAAGGATGCAAGCAAGGACAAACAAAAAAGTACAACTTTACCAGCTCCCTACTCTTGTGATTTTGCTGAACAGGGACTATCGGTAAGTATTTTTCTTCATTTTGGTATACAATAGCTACTCAATCAGTCACTATTGCATATTTTAAATGTGGGTCATAGTTCAAATTACAATAATAAGGAAGACAAACACAAAACAATTAGACAGGAAACCATCTATACATATGAAATAAGCCTGGGCTTTTTTCATATGTTATCATTTCTCTAAATATAATCTCTTTAAGGAAATTTATCTTTTTACTTAAAATTTTAGAACAGAATTATAGTGATCTTGAAAGTCTTAATCTCTGTAAAATGTATATAAATTTTAATAATTAATCTAGTTAAAATAGTTCAGTGTTTTTAGTTACATATTACTATACTTATTGCACAGCCCTCTTATATATTAGCATAGTTCATAAATCATATCCAATGTATAATAAAATTTCTAATAGTCAAGAATTCCTATGTTAAATTAGACATAAATAACTAAATAGCAAACTATGTTTTTCTCTTTATTCTTTCATGTAAAATCTCTTAGTAGATTAGCTCTAATAAACAACCAAAATTTGTATTAGATGTTAATTTTTCACTAAGATTTTAAGTGAACAATTAAGAGCAACTAGCTAATTTTCATTCTATTAAGAAATTCCAGTTTTCATTTAAAATTTGAATCTGTTGCTTAAGCAGTTATTCTAACTAAAATATAACATTCAGGGGCTACCGACAACTTTTAAGATTCTATAAACTCATTTTCTTATGAATTTAGCATGTCTATTTCTGTACATTACCTGCAGATAAAGCAATATTAGCTTTTTCGGTAGCTGTAGAATGGCTTTCTTTCACTTGACCTTCCTGAGGCAGAACTTGACTCCGACAGGAGTCCAGAGACTTTGTGAAGCTGTTCTTTGGTATGTCAGAATTGGATTCTCTTTGATGAAGTTCCAAATGACATGGTCTTTCTTGAGATTTTATATCACTATCTGAAAATTTGCTGTGTGTCTCAAAGCCATTATCCACATTGCTTCCACTATATACTTTTTTATCTCCTGGAGGAAGCTGTCTGCCTCCTTTGGACAGGACATCTGTTGTGCCCTTTTTTTCTGTGGCTGAAGCACTCTGTTTATCTTTTCTTGACGAGTCAATGCTACTAAGACCCAAGGGAGAGCTTTTGTTTTTATATATACTATTGCTTTTCTTTTGTCTGCATTCTAAAACACTACCTTCACTTCCTTGTGAATATCTGGAGTAGCAGTTCCTTCCATGATGTTCATGAGAAATGCCATCAAAAACATCAGAAGGTGAAAGAGAATCTACAGAAGGTTGAAAGCAAGCATGGACCTCCCCTTCATCAGATCCTATCTCTTCACATTCATCTACAGAAAGTAAAACAGACCTTTTAAAACTTTTAGTTACACGAAACTCATGACTTTCATTTTCAGTTGCATCTTCAAAAGCTAGATTAATTATCCCTTGAAACTCCTGAAGAGCTGGGTTAGATGTAGAGAAATTTTCTGCAACATTTTCAGCTTCAGACCTTTCATCTTCTGTTTCATCTGCTGAGGAAGAAACTTGATCTACCTCCTGTACAAACTGGACACTGCCTCGTGGAATATTTTCTTTTTCCCTAGGATGAATTATTGTAGATCGAGACCAAATTTCTGGCCTTTTCCTAGGAATCTCATCATCACTTGTTGAATTAACTTGGAAAAGGTCACTACTACTTTGCTTTTTCATTTTCACTTCAATTCTTAAGTTGCTATCATATATTTTTAATTCTTCAGGAGTACTGGTATCACTGCTACTTCTTCCAAGAAAATCATGGCACAGCATAGTGCCACATTTAGAAACACCTCTGTCATTTGACCCATCATCATCCTGAGACCCTCCAGCATCATAGTCTTCAGATCTGGGCTTTATGTCATCAGAGGATGTGGTGGCACTGCCACTGTCTGATTCAGGACTCTCTCTCTGATGCAGAACATTGGTACTCAAATTCCAGTGACTCATGAATGGCGCTTCTGGAGGTGCATGGCTCTCTGAAGTTTCTGTTGTTTCCGTATCTTTAGGAGAATTTTTCCCTGATAATTGTTCCAAAAAACACTTGGAGGAAATATGTGAACCTACTGAAGCATGATTGTCTTCATTCATGGCAGAGTCATTAGACAAGTGACTAGGAACTGTCTCTTCTTCTACATGAATTTTAGATTTTCTGTCATCTTGACCAGAATTTACGGTACCATCTGTCTTTTCAGGAACCCAAGGTAAAACATCTTTCACACATTTAATGCTTAATTTTTGGTTTGTATCTTTTTTCCCTACTTGCTTCTCCCTATCTGATTCTGAATGGAGTTGTTCTACATGTGCTGAGTCTAAGTCACAAACTGGATTCGAGTTCAAAGAGTTTTCTTTTGGATTTGAAATCATGGATTTTAGATCAGTGGTACTATAAAATTTTGGATCGACATTATCACTCTCATCAGAATGACAAGGTATTTTAGCTATGGTGCAGTGATCTATTTTTTTGTGACCAGAAACATTTGTTTCACTTTTAACTGAACATATCTGTTTTGATTCCAGTTCATGTTTTATTAATTTATTCAGATTTGAAGTATTTTGGCATTCTAACACCAACTTCTCTTTTTCTTGATTGTTCAGTGTCTTCTGTGAGTCGAGTATGCACGGTGACTGAAATGCTTCTGCATCACTGGTTTTGGCTGTGAGATTAGTTAGAGGTTCATGAGTCTTCTGTTCAGAAACACTGCCTTTGTTATTATTATCACATACGTCAAGAAACACACTTTTCTGGACAACAGATGGTTCACTTTTTAAAGGTTTCTGAGAAGAAGGCAGAGTCTTCAGTATAACCTGTTCAGGAAGTGTTTTCGGTTTTGAATCTTTATTATTCAAATTTTCACCTTTTTTAGGTTGATTTGGGTTTTTAGGCATTGTGACTTTTTTTGCACTAATCTTAGGCAAAGTTGTTTGTCCTTGCTTGACAATTTTTCTCTTAGGTGTTTGTTTATCTGTAGTTGCACTGTGGTCCAATTTTGTCACATTTTCATCAGATTGCCTTGAAGACACTGAAGATTTTACTGAATTTGGTGATCCTTGGGATCCTAAGAAAAGAAAATTAAAAAATATATCTTCCAGTTTGTGAGTGAAATTCAATATGGTTTTTAAAATCCTTTAAAAGAAACAAAAAGATATCATGATGAAATGGTAACATAAGATCAAATGGACAATTACAAATTAGGAGTTAGTGACTTGATAAAATAAAAAATATTTTTTACTACAAATATAGAGAACCTATTACAGCATCTTAAGTAAAATTATTAATATGCTCTCTCTTCTTCAAGCAAAGAGCATTGAGCCTTATGCCAGAATTGGATTTGCATAAATATACGCAGGTAGAAAAATCTGGTTTTCTTATGCCAAGAGAGTAGTAAGGGTCTTCCCTTTGAAGTTCTAGGGGCAGAAAATAGACTGTTCCACACAGTTGAAAAAGAGAATCAAACTAAATACAAAATAGGAATGTTGAAATTGTTGCAATTTTTTTCTTCCAACAGTAACAAAACTAATTTATTTCTCATAACCAGATCATTATTATTATAGCTCATTAGGGTTAACAACTTAGATCTGCAGTTGAAACTAAAGCTGGTTACTGGAAGGAAAGAGGATTGATTTTGAGAATTCACTTGTTTATAATGGTTTTTGAGAATTCACTTGTTTATAATGGTTGAAGTTCTAGAGATGATATTTTGAGCATTTAAAACTGTCAAACAGAATTACCAAATCTTTTTAAATGTTTATTTTTTATCTACTAGAACATGAACAATTTTTCTGTGGCTTATTTTAAAATTTACTTTCAGTATTAATTCATTACCTACCTCAGAACTGTGTTTAGCATTTTACAAACTGCTCTTACATATGTCAATGCTTAATGCATGAAGTAAATTAATTTTTAAAATCTGTTATTATATTAGCAAATATGCAATCTGATGAGTATTCTTCTCTTTCTTACAACATGGAAAACAATAGGCACAGCACAGGGTCTAGAGAGAAAATTCTTCCTTCCTACGTATTACAGCTCTCTAGACAGTACCATTAGTTTTATTGTTGTTGTTGTTGTTTTTTTTTCTTTGGTACCATTAGTTTTTAAAGAGCTCTTTAGTGTTGGCTTTGGAGATGGAATTCTTAGAGTTATCAGTGAAGCTTTGAAGAAACACAGGCATAATATATAGAAGGACCAGAAATGCAGATAACCTGGTGACTCCCTTAATATGATTTTCACAAAAGAAAATAAAGAGTAAATTTATACCCCAAAATACCAAAATACTTGTCTGAAAAGTAGAAGAATAAAATCTTGTCTCTGAAGTATGAAATGAATGTAAAATGAGTGAAGTCATGTTATATTTTGCTTATCTGTTGCTGAAGTTCCAGAATCAGAGTTCTGCTTATTCCATTTAAACAAAGAAGTAAAACCTAGGAGTATTTCAACTTTACCTTGAGTTTTAGCAAGATTAGTTGTGGCATTCTTTGTCCTCTGTGGAGCTGTAGCACATCCATTTCCATTTCCTCTTTTTTTAAAAATTGCCTGTGGTACTGGATCACTGTATCCTTTGCTGGTGATCTTCTTTAGCACACTAAGAAAAATTATTTGTGTTCAGTATTACACTGAGACTCTGAAACATAATTTTTTAAAAGACCCATGCATGAAATATAGTTTTTCACAACACTGTAAATCAATTAAACGTCGATTAAAACAAAAAGAAAAATATTTTTTCTCAAAGAAGTAAAAAATATCTCTTTTCTGAAAATAGAAAAAGTCATATGTTTGTAAATGTTTAAGTTTATAAAACTGTAGCTCTACTATGGGAAAGCAATGCATAATTAGGTGCCACAAGGATACATTATTCTTATATCATTTTGTATAATAAGTTTTAAAGTATCGTTATGTAAATATATTTAATTTTCTAAGGAAAAATATTTTAAAAATATTTAGCTAGAAGTTAGTACATGACTGACTTCCAGAGAAAGCTAATGTCTAGGTAAGATAATGAAGACTTACCTGTTATGTGTATTAGATTCCTGTTCATGAGTGCTTTTTTTATTGGAAATTCCATTGGTATCTTTTGAAACAGGTCGAGATTTCATTGCTGTAAATGAAGATGAATGGGTCATGAGACTGAACAATAAATATGTAATAATTATGTATAAATTCACTGGTCATACAATATATATGCAAAATTAAATGTTAGAAGGAGAAAAACTTTTCCTCAGTTTGCATAAATATATGTAACTAAATTCTTTTTGGCATTTGAAACTAAATAAAAGTATCAGAGTACTAAAACTCACCTACAGTGGAAGTTTTGATACCTTCTACACTATTTTTCACAGTCTGTCCTCGAGAGTCACAAGAGGAAGGTTTATGACCAGAAAGCTTCTCTTTCATTGACCCATTTTCTTTTGGTTCATCCAGAGAGTCAGTGGAAGTCAGTAATTCCGTACTTGAATTTGTAGATCTGCTGGAGGGCCCTGCAGTTTGGAGGTGTGGACAATCTTTGCCTGTCACTTTCTTCAAAGGCTTTGCTTTGGCTTGCACATTTAAATTTCCAGTGAGTACCTTGGGTCTGGCACCTGTAATTTGCTCTTCCTGATTTCTTGCTCCTTTTCCATTTCCTGAATTTTTCTGTTCATTTGCTGCTGCTGTTGCTGATCTTTCCACAGCTTGTCTAGGTGACAGGTTTGTTGACTTTGCATTATCACTGTTTTCCGTTTTGGGCTTTATGATAGCTTTGGGCTTTCCAGAAACATTTTTTCCCACAGTTTTTAATTCTTTTGTACTCTTGGATGCTGGTTTTGGATCCTTTTCCTTTAAATCATCATGCTTCAAAGTTTTATTTATAGAATTTCTATTAGTACTTGATGAATGTCCAGAGGCTCCTAATGCATCAGATTTCATCTTCTGATGAGCAGAGAGATAACTCAGACACTCTTTCTTGTTACTTCCTCCAGCGGATTTGTTTTTTATAGCACCACAGTCAGTAACCTGTTTTCTTTGCTACAAAAAAGAAAAAAAATACTTTGTATTTTGAAAAGTCTTTGACACGTAATGCTTTATGTTTCAATAGCCAGTTTTTCAAAGAGGAAAAAGCAGCAAAATTCACATTATGATTTAGGGCCACTTAAAACTTGAATTATCTTGGATCACTTAAATGTGTCTTTGATCACCTTACCTTAATCAAATCTGAAATACAACAAACAACAATTAATAGGAAATTCTACTTTTAAAAAGGCATACTATTTAACTTTGTGAAATTATGGTAGAGATTAACATTTAATGATATTAGGTTGCCTTGGGTAAATTATAGAATCCCACATTTTTTGAGGGCCCACTCCCAGGTTTTGTGCTAAAATGCTTCTCATATATCATCTCACTTATTCCTCACAACAATTCGGTAAGATATCTCCTGCTGCTATCTCCATTTCTTAGACAAGAAACTGGGGGTTAAAGCAGGTATGTAGTTTACCCAAGGCCACCAGCTTCCCAGGTCGTGCTAGTGGTAAAGAACCCACCTGCCGATGCAGGAGATGTAAGAGACAAGGGTTCAGTATCCGGGTCAGGAAGATCTCCTGGAGGAGGGCACGGCAGCCCACTCCAGTACTCTTGCCTGGAAAATCCCATGGACAGAGAAGCCTGGCAGGCTAGAATCCATAGGGTCGCAAATAATCAGACATGACTGAAGCGACTTAGCACTCACATGCATGCACGTGATGAAAAGGGACTGAACTAGGACTTGAGCTCAAGATTTACTGCTTTAAAGCAGGTAGTCATTATATGGTAAATTCTGAGGGACATTATAATGATTTTTCACCAAAAATTCTCTCTTCAATCCTATATACCAAATGCCAGAAATTTTATCACTGAATATTTAGTCCTCTGGAGGCAAGGGCTCCTGGGAAAGAACACATTGACATTTGAAAAATTTGGTTTTGGGGGCAGGGGAAAAGCAAAAAAAAAAACCCAAACCCATAAACATCGCCCACAGCCTCTTAATACAGTATTGGTTGTCTGGAGAAAAGAAAAGGGGTCCTAAAAACAAATGAAATAGGTAAAAAGAGGAAAACAGAAGGGCACTAAAGACAATTCACCTTCTTTATCATTTTGGTTAGAACCAACCTTGTATGGGAGCGAATAACTGGTATGAATTATAGAATAAAATTTTAAGACTATATCGCCATTTTCTATATAAATACGCCCCCCCCCACCTCCTTTGGAAGGCTGTTATGAGATTGTAGAGGTGTGAGGCAGAACCTGTGTTGCTTTCTTTGATCCCTTAGCGCCATGCCCATCACACGCTGGGCACTCAAAGAACATGTGATGATGGTTATCAGCCTTGAGCATATACTGGCATACAGTTCAAGGTCTAGTTATTTCTAATAGAGAAAGCTTCTATTTACAATGAAAATTTAAGATAAAAATAATGTGTTGGTAAGTGTGTATTTATATTCACACATACATACATATATACATAAATAATAAATAAGCTAGTTAGCAAAAAGCAAGGTATAAAGAATAATTAGATTCTTACTCTAACTTTAGTACTAACTGAAGAAAAAAACCTCAGATATTTAGAAACTCATTATTAATGTCTCTGGGCCTCAGATTATGCATATTTAGGGGTAGAGACTGGTCCCATTCAGTGGAGTGTACTAGGATTCTGTAATACTTGTAAACTTCAAATAGGCTTGGTCCTCGATTTTGTTTTCTTGATCAAATCTTAGCTCAAAAAATAAATTTCTCTATTTTTAATACTTAAGACCAGGAAGACTCTGATGTTAGATCTCTTCCCACCTTTAAAACTAATCTTACTTAAGTTACTCTGTCCTGGAGTCTATCTATTTTAAAGTGTTTATACAGTATATGGAGTAACTGTACTCCTTTAGAAATTTCAGCATTAACATTACATGGTGAGAATTCAATGTATATGCATTTTTAGACAATCTGTGATTTATATCTACAAAGTTTACACATGTTTCTTATATACAATGTTTCTTATACCAATTAGGAATGCTCACCACATGATAAAGAAAAAGAGTAGCCCTCTAAAACCTTCCTCTTAGACTTTTTCCTCTTAGACACTTTCAGGTCTAGTACTATTCCTTTACATTGTTTTTACTATATTTCAACTTTTAAATGATGGAGCTAGTATGTTATGAAACAGACTTAGGGAAATAGTCCTAGGAGGTGTACTAGCAAAAAGCTCCGGGGTCCCACAGGTTTTCAGCCAAGACATTTAGAGCTTGACCTCTGCCACAGCCATGAGAGCTACTGGTTGTGGCTTGGAGTTGTATGAGTTCCCAGCTACAGGCTGACAGGGAAGAAAAGATTCCCTATTCCATTCTTGCAAGGGCAATATATTCTTTGCATTTCAAATCCGAACTCTCAGTGTATGTCTCCATATCATTGGAATACATGTCTAGGTTAGTATAATTTTGTACTTCACATATATTAAGTTAGCTAGACTGAAGCTCTAACCACCATCAATAATGGGTGTGTGTATGTGTAAATGTGCTAAAAAACAAATAACATAAAACTTACCATCTTAATTATTTTTAAGTGGGCAGTACAGTCAGGTTGACTATATATGCCTTGCTGTGCAACAAACCTATAGAACTTTTTCACCTTGCAAAACTGAGACTTTATCTTCATTGAACAATTATTTCCCTTTGCCTTTTCTCCCCAGACCCTGGCAGCCACCATTCTACTTTGTTTTTAAGAGTTTGACTATTTTGGTTACCTCATGTAAGTACACCAAGTAATTTTAAAGTGAACATAACTGTACTCTTGATGTTAATTGCCTTTTTCACACCAAAAATACCTTATGTGGATTAAAATCTTAGTTTAGAGAAAACTGGGACAACTGAAATCTTCTTTTTAAGAAGTAGGTTAATTAGAAAAATAGACATGGAAATGAATTTAGAATTCTGGAAAATTTCTGATCTGGAATAGTTCCAATATGCTAGTTGCCAAAAAGGTTTTCAAGGAAATAAAAAAGGTAGACAATATTTCACTTCCCATGTCAACTGGATATAAAAAATGCATATCACTTAAAAATTTAAAACTGTTTACTTGATTTAAAAGAGTCAAAATTATTTCCATCCAGGAACAGCTTTAGTTAATGAATAAATTCTTAAAAATTATTCTGAAATATAAAACAATAAAATTTAAATTATTTTTCATCTGGGCTTATAAAACTGTAAAAGTTTACCTGAGAGCTACTGAAAATAGGCTTTCTGCCAAGTCTTCGGTCATCACCTTTGTCAAATGCAGCTGTGGGGAAAAAAGCAATTTATTTTTATAGGAAGCACTCATACCCCAGAAGTAAAGGGATAATACTATATCATCAGAAAATAAATACATTTTGATGGAAATAATGTTTAAAAAACTGAAACCAATCTAATACACTAAATAACTATCTGCTTTAGAAGTTATCTTAAAGAAATTTATTTTGAATCTTATTTTCTTGTTCCTATGGATTTTATGTTATTAAAATTAATACATGAGAAACATATAGCCTTGTGGAAAAGATTTCTACATTTACAAAAACCTAGAATTTTCTCAAGTTGTGAAATTTTAGAGATAACTTCCTTTTAGCTGGTTTTCCAAATTTAAAAAAATTACAGATTGTGGCAAATGTAATACTTTATAAACTATTAAACATGAGAAAATTTCTATCCTAAAAAATATAAAAACACTTAAAATTTTCTAATTTTGCAGGTATGTCAGGAGGAAAGAGTAAAGAGAAAAAAATATGGTTTTGTTGAAAATAAAACATAAGACAATCCTTAAACTTTATATCATTCTTTTTAGAATTACATAAAAATTCATTTTATAGATTTAGGTTTATATGGGAATTACTGGAGAACTCAGTTGATATTCTTCAAATAAGAATTTAAATGACGTCAGGGAAAAATATAGGAATAATGATACAAGAGCTATAAATATAGTTTAGCTAATGGATTTCTGCCTTTTGAAGGTTATGTAGTTTTAAAATATATTTTGAAGAGATATATATATAATTTCCAAATTTATTTTTATTAAAACAGCTGGTGAAAAATACATTAAATGATCGGTAATTCTACCATACACCTTCTATTATCTCTGTTCTATAGGAATTATGTTATAAGACAAAGCAGGTTCCTAAAAATAGCATTACAAGGACTGGTTTGTGGTCAGCAAATGACTGCACAACAATATACAGGTAGAAATTAATACAAGATTTCTCCCAAAGATCAGTAACTCAAACTAGAACATAAGAAATGTTATAAAAAAAAGAACCCAGAATTACTCCTTTATCTGGGATTTCCCAATGCAGTAATTACACATAGGTCAGGACTCATTATAATTCAACATATTTAAGATTTTAAAAATTATTTTTACACTGATATAGTAGATTGAAAAGTTCTTTTGACAATTAGTTGTAATGCCAATAACATTTTGTTGTAGATATGTGTATATAAGTGTTTGTATTTACATGTATTTTATATTAGCACTCTGCAGAAGTAAGATAAAGAAGCTTGTTTGGGACCCAACTTAACTATGAAATCCTTTAAAAAATGGAGAAAAACAAAGTTTACTCTCAAACAGAAGAGAGTTGACTGACACCTACGCATGGAATGCTGATCTTATTTTTTCACACTGAATCATACAGATGAACTGTCATCTAAAAATCAGAACAGAAATAGTCACAGGAAAAAAATTTCAATTTCTAAAGACCTTCTCAGGACTTTTGTTGTTTCATAGATTTTGTTGGATTTCTTTGCAAAGTATTCCTGAGATCACATCTATCTAGACTAGCATGTAATACTCCTAACACAAGACAGAGCAAATCGTATTCTGACTAAACCATTAAAGAATTTAATATATCCATGTATTATCAAGAATATATTATATCATATATGTCTTCCATGTTTCATAGTACAGAAATGTTTGCTTCATAAAATACAGTCTCTTAAAATGTTTTAAAAAATAAACTTACTGAATCTGTCAATATTTTTCCTAAGGTACCTGCTTTAATCCAAGAATAGTCATGAAGCCATTTTTAGTTCCACACCCTCAATTTTCTATTGTAACATTTTGAACACATTCTGAACAGTATACCTCCTTTGTTTAATGCTAATATTTCAAATGGTACCTATTAAATGTCAAAGACCACTGTGCAGCTCCTGAGGGACACTCCGCAATAGCACACATCATATCACTGAACCAATCGATCGTGAAATAAAGCCATCTAATCTAAGCAAAACCACAAGAAAGGGTATCTTATGCAAAAGAAGATGGAAAAGCTTTATGGAAAAATAATATTGAAAGGGAGAGAAAGTATGTTTGGTAATCTGTTCTGTATGGGTTACATTTTCTATACTTCTAATCTCTCTACAAGAATGCTTTTAAGCAAATTTGCTAGAACACTTGCTAATACAAAGTAGAATTATATATGTATGTATAAAGGAAATGAGTTTCATTTTCAAAGAACAACAAAAAAAGCATGATTTATTAAAACTGCCTAAACATACTATCACTAGTTTCAATTAGCAGGCTATTATCAAACAGAAGCAAATAAACGTTAACCCTACCACTTATTGGAATTCCTTTAAAATATCCCTTGTCACAATTATAGGAATAAAAAATCTCAAGGCTAACATACCTGCTTGGATTTTCTGTTGATCATCTGTGCTCATCAGCTTCCAGCTTTCTGTGTGACAAACAGCATAGAAAGACTGAACCAGGAAGATCCACAGCTTATCACGCAGAGCCTGGATCTTGCACGTAAAACCCTGTGTTCAGGCAACAAATCAGCAGCTGGTGAGAGCCACATTGTCATAGCAACCAGTCATTATTCCTTTCCGAATCTACTTACTCCTAAGCTAGATCAATGATGTCATCACTTAGATTTTTAAGATCGTAGGGTACAAGTTATTTATGAAGGCTTACTCTTCAACAACAGAATTTTATAGTGAACACAAACCTTATTCTTTCCCTCTTGTCCTTTTAACCAAACACTGTTTTAAACTACCAATAACCTTTCTGTAAATACCTTCCACATCCTTTTCAAATCAACTATGACATTACAAGGTCAAATGCCCTATGCAGTATAATAAATATGATGACAATTTTTTGTCATTCTTGTTGAACAAATTGTCAGTATTTGCAATTAGCTTATTTATTACCATTCATGAATTGTTTAAAAATAAAATATATTTTAATTTTGCTTTTTCCCAGTCAATCCAACTTTAAATGATTTTTTTAAGACAAAAAGGAATTAAAAATATATTATAAAATTAAAAGACACTGATGATTAAAACTCTAAAACATCCTTTAAAATTCTTTAAGTTTTATATTTAGGAAATTTAATGGAGTGACGGGGGGGAAATACTAAAGTTATGCTGTACCAATTAATATTGCTACCAAACTATGCTTAGAATTAGCCAGCCAAACTTCTAAATTTCTGAACTTCTGTAATTATAGTAAGTCCATTTAGAGGTAAATGAAATTTTTAAAATTATGCGTTACAAGAAATCCCAAATATACATAAAACTACAGACCATAGCCAACCCCCAGGGATCAAACACTTAGTTTTAATGACTCATGCAACATTTAAAATATGTATATATTTAAAAATCTTATAATACTTTAAATATTCCATCATTTATTTAATTTTTATGATATTTAATACCATTTCTTTTGTACTGTCAGAGTTCAGTAATGTGTCCAGAGCCATAAGAAGCGAGCAACTATTCTCAGTGGTAATGTTTTCTTCAACAGCTTTAAAAATTTTGTCCAACAGATCAGATGTGCTACTCATTGCTTGTGACTATAAAACACAGAAATTGACATGTAATAGGAATATGTATAAGAAATGTGGAAGTCTGGCATACATCTGGCCATTCATCATAACTGGCTGTATGAATTCAATCAGAAAACTTATTTCTTCTGTTAATAATAATATAATAACTATTATCATTATAATAAATATTATACTAACCCCTTTCCTCTGTTAAAATATCTGCATGTGCAGACACACACACACACACACACTTCTTAAGAACCAAAACAGTGCTAAGACAGAGCCTAGAAGTAAGTAATAAAAGTTCTTTAGTAACTAAATTTAGAGAATGTGGGTCCCAGTAAGACAATTTTTCATGGACCATAACTGTATTACCGCTCAAAACATCTTTATGACATCAATTTCTAAAGTATGGCTTAGCTGATTGAGGACTGGAGTTGGCTATAGCTGCATTGGTCCTTGCCAGGGCACTCCAATCTGTCCCCTCCTCCCTTTATCATCTTATGTATAAGCCAAAAATCCTGTCCATCACTGCCCTAAATCCTAGGCAAACATGCCATCTGTATGGAATTTACTTAAGTCATACTAATTTAATCAAAGGGAACCTGCATTTGAAAACTCTTACATAATTATAATCAAAACACAAAGATGGGACTAAATATAGGATATAATTTTAGACATAGTACCTGTAAGAGAAGAGCAAAATTTTCACTTTGAATGATCTTGGAGAAATTTTCTATAATAAATGCAATACATTCTTCTTGAAGCTGAGATGCCATGATCAATGCTGACTCTGTCCACTTCACTCTGGGTAAACTGACGATTAGCCTGTCACTTTCCATCAGAAGAAAAGCAGCATTCTTATCATTCTTATAATTTTGAAAATATTGGGGGGAAAAGTTAGATTACTGCTCATAAAAAAACTTTTCAAGCAAATTAAACACTTTCATTTTCTTGTGATGCTTCTTTCAAAAAACCCAAATTCCAGATAGCTAATATCTTTGTCATTAGCTTTACATATTTATTTATTCACTCAAAATTACCCTAAAAGGGCAAACTTTGAGCTGGAAACAAATCACCTTTAAAGCATAGTTAAAAGAAACATGAGAGCAAAGTTACAAAATAACTACAAAGAAAAGCCTGACTTTCCTGAGATTTTTCACTACTGAATTAATTTCTGTGCTTACAGATATTCATAGCTGCATGGAGATACACTGACACAGTATTATTTCTTTTCTGACTATAAAATACATATTCTTTATTACAAATTTAGAAAGGGTAAAAATTACTTCTAAACCCGTGACTTGCTTCTTCCTCTCTAATTAGGTAAGACTCTTCTTCTTATATTTTATTTATTTAATAATGATTCATTTTTACACCATAGGAAAGAATATTATGAATATTTATCTCTATGAAAAAAATGGAATGACAATTCACAAATACCATGTGCTCCAAGGAAAAGGAAAAATGGCAACTTATAAATTATTGTATTTTATTCATGTTTCATTTTTAATTCTTAATCCTTAGGACATACCTATTTACTGAATAAATAGTTATCTGATCAATTGTAGTAGAGTGAAAAACATAGCCACAAATTCTTTGTAGCTCAGTTCTTCAAGAGGTGGACTTGACTCCTCATCCCTTGATTCTAAACTAGCTAGTTCACTTGCTGGCACAAACAAAGGTATTTTGCAAGTTTCAGAGCCTAGGCTGAATACCTCAAATACCCTTGTAGCCTGTATCTTTACCCTCTTGGTTCTGGGACCACAAAGCCAAAAAAAAGCCTGGTAAGAAAGACCAAGGGTGCAGGAGGCCCAGCCTCCAACTTGGCCATCAGCTGAAAGCAGCCTCAGGACTGAGCTTAGGCAAGATAAGCAAAAAAATCATCCAGTCGACTCACAGAGAATTCAGTTTAGTTCAGTTCAGTCGCTCAATCATGTCCGACTCTTTGTGACCCCATGAACCACAGCACGCCAGGCCTCCCTGTCCATCAGCAACCCCCGGAGTACACCCAAACTCGTGTCCATTGAGTCGGTGATGCCATCCAACCATCTCATCCTGTCGTCCCCTTCTCCTCCTTGCCCTCAATCTTTCTCAGCATCAGGGTCTTTTCAAATGAGTCAGCTCTTTGCATCAGGTGGCCAAAGTATTGGAGTCTCAGCTTCAACATGAGTCCTTCCAATGAACACCCAGGACTGATCTCCTTTAGGATGGACTGGTTGGATCTCCTTGCAGTCCCTTGCAGGGACTCTCAAGAGTCTTCTCCAACACCACAGTTCAAAAGCATCAATTCTTTGGTGTTCAGCTTTCTTTATAGCTCAACTCTCACATCCATACATGACCACAGGAAAAACCATAACCTTGACTAGACGGACCTTTGTTGACAAAGTAATGTCTCTGTTTTTTAATGTTGTCTAGGTTGGTCATAACTTTCCTTCCAAGGAGTAAGCGTCTTTTAATTTCATGGCTGCAATCACCACGTGCAGTGATTTTGGAGCCCTAAAAAATAAAGTCAGACACTGTTTCCACTGTTTCCCCATCTATTTCCCATGAAGTGATGGGACCAGATGCCATGATCTTAATTTTCTGAATGTTGAGCTTTAAACCAACTTTTTCACTCTCCTCTTTCACTTTCACCAAGAGGTTTTTCAATTCCTCTTCACTTTCTGTCGTAAGGGTGATGTCTTCTTTGTATCTGAGGTTATTGATATTTCCCCCGGCAATCTTGATTCCAGCTTGTGCTTCTTCCAGCCCAGCATTTCTCATGATATACTCTGCATATAATTTAAATAAGCAGGGTGACAATACTCAGCCTTGACATACTCCTTTTCCTATTTGGAACCAGTCTGTTGTTCCATGTCCAGTTCTAACTGTTGCTTCCTGACCTGAATAATAGGTTTCTCAAGAGGAGAATAAATTTTATCAATAGTTTAAAGCCACTTAGTTTCGTGGTGATTTGCTACACAGCAATAAATAACTAGAAAACCTGGAAATTTTCCCTGATCTCTACACCTACACCAGATTCCTTTTACACATGTCATCAGAGAATCTGTCCCTTCTCTTTAAAGCATTTACATTATTTGTAATTTTTCAATGATGAAATACCTACTTGATTAATACTCATCTCTCTCACCAGACTGTATGTCTATCAAATGTGAAAACATGTTTGTTTTGGCTCATCATTGTATCCACAGGGCCTAGTATAGAACAGGGTCATAGCAGACACTCAAATGTTTATTGATCTCTAAGCACATCAGAGACTTAGAGTCTGTAAGTGAATTCTTAAGCTAAATTAAGTTTAAGCTTTGAATATCAAAACTTTAAAAATTTCACCCATTTACTAAGAATTGTTTCAAAACATATTATATACTTCCCCTGCTTTGAGTATAAAAAAATTGTAATATGCTATAATTCAAGTCTTTAAAAAATTTACATATTTATTATAATTTACTGTTATCCTTTCCTCTTCTGATGACTTCCTGAGTAATTGTGTAATTACTAAGAGTTTTAGGCAATAAACCAAATTTGTCCTACTATAGGGACTGTTCTAGTATTAGAGACAAGTATAGATAATCAAATAAACTTGGCAGGTATCTATGAAGTGCTTACTATATTCATAGCATTATGTGCTCTGACAGTAATCTTTTTAAAAAATATAGATGTATAGTTGTCATAATTTAGCTTGAAATTTATTGGAAAGCTAAAATATGGGCATAAATGATAACAGATGGTATGTCATCTTATTCCATACTGGTCTGAATATCTAATAACATTAAATGTTAAGAGTAGCTTGAGGTTCAAAGAAGGAAGGAAATGTAATATACTTCTAGACCAAACATAAAATTTTAAATTCAATAGTTACCACATGGTTCAAATTTCAACAGTATATAAAAGGCATCAGTAAGAAGTCTCCCACTCCTTCCTGTCCCGAGCCACCTATTTTTCCTTGTCCCAATCAATATTATTTATTTTCTGTATTTTTCAGAGTTATCTTATGTATAACAAATAAAAAAGGTAATTTCCCCCTCATTTTGCTCAAATGGAGGCATTAATATGCACAGTACTCTGTACTTTGCTTTTATACTGAGCGCACACCTTGAATGTTTTTGTTGTAACAAAATATAAAGAGCCTGATTATTATTTCAACATCTACAGAACAGTCCCTAATATAGATATAAGATACAACCAGTCCTCTACTTATAGATATTTATGTTGTTTCCAGTTTTTGCTATTGCAATGTTGTAATGAAGAACCATGTAGATAACATCATTTCACATGAATGTGAGTATATCTATGGGATAAAATTAATATGCTGGGTCAATATTGCTGGATCAATACAAGTCTTATCTAGGAACTGCCTAATAACTGAGCCTACGGAATAGGCTTGGATGCCAGTGATCCCAAGAGAGTGAAATAGGGAAGGAGAGAAAGTCAATGGAAGGATATGCTTCCTAGCTCGTTGCTAACAAAAGTGTGATCCACAATACCCATCACCTGAAGTTTTTTAGAAATGTAGAATCTCAGGCTCCACCCCTGACTTACTGATTAAGAATCTACATTTGACCAAGACTCTGAAGTGGGTTTTTTTTTGGCCGTGCCATGCTGCATGCAGGATCTCAGCTCCCCAACCAGAGATTGAACCCTGTGCCCCTTGCAATGGAAGCATGAAGTCCTAACCACTGGACCACCAAGGAATTCCTGATCCTGAAGTGTTTGTATATAAAGTTTGAGAAACAATGATATATAGCAATTGTTGTTGCAGGCAACAGGGGATCAGTCTTGCTGGGTATCCCCTGAAGAGCTACAGAGCATACAATTTGAATTATTCACCTAAAGGGCTAGATCAGGGATATACTTAATTACTGGTTCCCGTCTCCCGTTGGTCTTGGTCAAGGTTTGTGCCCTGGGATACTCCCTTTCACTTCCAGGTTTGCATAACTGTGGGTACCCGGGGTGGAGCAGCAGTGAAGCCTCAGAACAGAAAGTGAGAAGTATGTGTGATGTGGCTGCGGAAAGTGTTGTCAGGTTACACCCGCGTGCAGCTGCATGCTGCAGGGATGGCTGAAGCACACACACGGGTCAAGAGGACATGAGGTGGGGCACCAGAAGGGTATAAAACATTGCTAGCACATACTCAATGGAGTGCTGTTTTCCAAATTGTAGTTTTCTCCCCTAGCAACCTAGAGAAATACATTTAGTGGCTTACAGTCATCATTAGAAAACAAGAAAGGAGAAAAATATAAAATATCAGAACATATTTAATATGGTATGTATTCATTTTTGAAACTTGTTTCAGTTCTACATATGTGAGTGTACTGGGTTATAGTATAAAAAGAACTTGCTCTGGGTCTGTCAAAAAAGTTTGAAAAACACAGCGAAAAGTGCCAATATATTCCCTTTCCAGGAATGGAGTACTTCTTTCCTACATCCTTGTTAAAATAGTACAAACTTCCTCTTTTTTGCTCCCTACTAAAATGTACTGATAGAATATGGTCTGACACTGTAGTTTTTTTTTTTTTTATGTATTTATTTGGTTGCACTGGGTCTTAGTTGCAGCATGTGGGATCTAGTTCCCTGCCAGTGATTGAACCTGGGTCCCCTGCATTGGGAGCATGGAGTCATAGCCTTTGGACTACCAGGGAAGTTGAGACACTGTAATTTTAATGTCCATTTCTCTTAAATGAAGTTGAGGACTGTTCATCAAATAAGAGGCATTTGTATTTGCTTTGTGAACTACCTAATCTTATCCTACATTTAGCTATTTTTAAAAAATCAACTAGCAGGAACTCTGTAAAAGAAAAATTAGAGTAAGAGTATGATATAAACTGTCTTTTGCCCTTTGATTTTGTAGAGGATGAGATGGTTGGATGGCATCACCGACTCAATGGACATGAGTTTCGGTAAACTCAGGGAGTTGGTGATGGACAGGGAGGCCTGATGAGCTGCAGTCCACGGGGTTGCAAAGAGTCGGACATGACTGAGCAACTGAACTGATGATAATTTTTTTTTTTTTGATAATTTTTAATATATAGAAATTTTGCATTTTTATGGAACTAAATTATTTTATGACTTCTAAATTTTATATCCTCACTGCCCTGATGAGGTTATAAACTAATTCTTTCAGGGCTTACTGTAGTATTTTAATGGCCTCATTTTCTTTACTTTCAAATCTTTGATCCATTTGGAATGTATACCGGCATACCAGGATGTGATATATAGATCCAGCTTTTTTGCAGCAAACTTCCTGGTTGTTATCCTAACATCATATACCGAATAAACACTATGACTCATATTGTTTAATTCTTTTGATACTGTGTCAATTAAATAGCCTTCAGTTATCTTTTGGTCTTAGGACTAACAGCATTTTATATAAATATATATATATATATATATATATATATATACACACACACACACATACACACACCTTCAGTTCTACCCCAGTAACTATTTTTATTTCAATTTTTCTATATTTAAGAATGATTCATGATTTGCTTTTTTTAAAAAAAGGCTTAAATAAAACATTTGAAACAGAAAATTTAATCATGCTTTGAAATAGCTCAAGTAGTCAGAAGCCCTAACTAACACCTTTCTCCTTCTATTCACTTCTCTACCCTGCTGTCTCTTCCTCCCCAAAGCAATAGTTTGTACTTGGTAGGAGGGAGCAGGCATTTCTTACTGAACTGCAACAGAAGAAGTCCCTCATATTAAAATTAAAAAAAAATTCTCCATAAATAGTCCAATGCAGCACTTTCTTACTTCCATTGGTATAGGACAGTGTTTGGCATATTACTGATAGAGTAATGTCCCTGCAATTGAACTGCATTAGAGCCAAAGAAAAAAAAAATGCTCAGTCAACCTTTCATTTTTTTGGATAACATATTATAAATTTTAATTTGAAAAAATTAAAAATATTCTATTTTATTAAAACAAGAAAATATATTTTATCTATATAATAACATATGAAGATTATGTTAAGGTTTGAATATCTACAAAGAAAGACAAAAGTTTACATTTTCATTGTAATCACCGTGATGTCAAAAGGCTTTTAATCATATGGAATGTCTGTTGTTCTGATTCTCGTTTTTATATGTCTTAAAAGGAAGAATCAAGGATTTACAAAGCTTATAAGAAACTGATTAGAGCTATAAAACCAAAATAAAATATTGTAGGAGAGGGAGAAACATAGTATGAAGAGCTTATTCTTCAAATATACTTACCACTTGCTTTAAAAAAAAAACTTCTTGAGATAGTCAGTTAAGAACACTCCCAATCTGGCCTTAGCCTCTCCCCAGACTCATCTCTCATTATTTCAGTTACAACAGAATATTGGCACTGCTTGGTCTCCAGGGCCCTGGTCACATTTTAAAATTCTGTCAGGAATGCCCTAACATACTTTTTAATTTTGAAATTGTCCTCTATCTTCAGGTTCATCTCATGTTACTTCTATCCTTCTAATCAGAATCAATTGTTTTTTACTTCTGTGATTCCATGTATATACCTGAATTATAAGTTTTACTTATTCATTTATTTAACTATCAATATATACCAAATATATATTGGTATATATACCACGAGGGCTTCCCTCGTGGCTCAGGCGGTAAAGCGTCTGACTGCAATGCGGGAGACCTGGGTACGATTCCTGGGTCGGAAAGGTACCCTGGGGAAGGAAATGGCAATCCACTCCAGCACTCTTGCCTGGAAAATACCATGGACAGAGGAGCCTGATAGGCTACACCCCATGGGGTCGCAAAGAGTCGGACACGACTGAGCGACTTCACTTCACTTCATATACCAAGTACCTACAGTGTGCTAGGCATTGCCCTAAGGCTGGAGCTACAAAGGTAAATGGAACATGGAACTTAATGTTCATATTCATCATAGTCTAACTCGTACTTTGCATTGTTATTTAAGTGCCTATTCTTCCAGAGATTTGTGAGTTCCTTGAAGTCAGGGCCCACACTTCCAAAAAAAGCTTCTTTGCCCATGTTGAACATCTATTATATTACCTTTAGAATGGCAGCAATTGGTTTTAATACCTGGCTTTGTCATTTACTGACACTGTGAATGTGAATAAAGCACTAACCTTTCTGATTCGTTTTCTCACATATAAAATGGAGATAATAGTACCTATGTTATACATAATTTCAAAAAATAAAAAGTATACTTTGAACCATAGAGGTCCTTTAAAAATCCTCTAAATAATAATAATAGTTGCAATAGTAATTAATGACATTTTCACTTCTATTGAACTGAATTACAACTGGGCCATTTATTTGCCTTCATGAATAGAGATTAACTATTCAATGACTAAAGAAACTAATACAAAATCAGTCAGTTCAATTCAGTCGCTCAGTTGTGTCACACTCTGCAGCCCCATGGACTGCAGCATGACAGGCTTCCCTGTCCATGGCCAACTCATGTCCATTGAGTTGGGGATGCCATCCAACCATCTCATCCTCTGCCGTCCCCTTCTCCTGTCTTCAATCTTTCCCAGCATCAGAGTCTCTTCCAGTGAGTCAGTTCTTTGCATCAGGTGGCCAAAGTATTGGAGCTTCAGCTTCAGCATCAGTCCTTCCAATGAATATTCAGGACTGATTTCCTTTAGGATGGACTGGTTGGATCTCCTTGCAGTCCAAGGGACTCTCAAGAATCTTCTCCAACACCACAGTTCAAAAGCATCAATTCTTTGGTGCTCAGCTTTCTTTATAGTCCAACTCTCACATCCATACATGACTACTAGAAAAACAATAGCTTTGACTAGATGGACCTTTTTTGGCAAAGTAATATCTCTGCTTTTTAATATTCTGTCTAGCTAGGTCATAGCTTTTCTTCCAATGAGCAAGCGTCTTTTAATTTCATGGCTACAGTCACCATCTGCAGTGATTTTGGAGCCCCAAAATAAAGTCTGTCACTGTTTCCATTGTTTCACCGTCTATTTGCCATGAAGTGATGGGACCAGATGCCATGATCTTAGGTTTTTGAATGTTGAATTTTAAGCCAGCTTTTTCACCCTCCTCTTTCACTTTCATCAAGAGGCTCTTTAGTTCTTCTTCACTTTCTGCCATAAGGGTGGTGTCATCTGCATATCTGAGGTTATTGATATTTCTCCCGGCAATCTTGATTCCAGCTTGTGTTTCTTCCAGTCCACCATTTCTCTTGATGTACTCTGCACAGAAGTTAAATAAGCAGGGTGACATCATACAGCCTTGACGTACTCCTTTCCTGATTTGGAACCAGTCTGTGCTTTCGTGTCCATTGCTTCTTGACCTGCATACAGATTTCTCAGGAGGCAGGTCAGGTGGTCTGGTATTCCCATCTCTTTCAGAATTTTCCACAGTTTGTTGTGACCCACACAGTCAAAGGCTTTGGCTTAGTCAATAAAGCAGTAGTAGATGTTTTTCTGGAACTCTCTTGCTTTTTCAATGATCCAAAGGATGTTGGCAATTTGATCTCTGGTTCCTCTGCCTTTTCTAAATCCAGCTTGAACATCTGGAAGTTCACAGTTCATGGACTGTTGAAGCCTGGCTTGGAGAATTTGGAGCATTACTTTGCTAGCATGTGAGATGAGTGCAACTGTGTAGTAGTTTGAACATTCTTTGGCATTGCCTTTCTTTGGGATTAGAATGAAAACTGACCTTTTCCAGTCCTGTGGCCACTGCTGAGTTTTCTAAATTTGCTGGCATATTGAGTGCAGCACTTCCACAGCATCATCTTTTAGGATTTGAAATAGCTCAAAAATAGTTCTCGTTTTTTAAAAAACAACACGGTGGAGTAGGAGGACATGTGCCTATCTTCTTTGAGAACTCCAAAATTACACCTCGCTGCTGAAAAATCACCGACAGGAGAATGTTGGATCCTACCAAAAGAAGATACTGCACATCCAAGGGCAAAGTAGAAGCCCCAGCAAGATGGTAGGAGGGGTGAAACTGTGTTTAGAATCAAACCCCATACCCACCAGAGACGCTCGGACGGCTCAAACAAAACCTTGTTTGTACCAGGACCCGGAGACCCCACAGAGACTGAGCCAGACCTGCCTTTGAGTGCCTGAATGTCTTCTGTGGTGGTACAGGTCAGCACTGGCCTGCCGCAAGGGCAGGGGCTCTGGGTGCAGCAGACCTGGATCATACAGCATGTGGCAAAAGCCCTCTTGGAGGAGGTTGCCATTAACCCCACCATAGAGCTGCTGAGCAGAAGACCCACAAACTGCAGAACAATTATACCAAATGATGCAAACCATTAAGTAACAAAACTGTAAAGTCCTTCATAAAACAGATTTAGATTTATTTTTTACAGTGGTATCTCACCAGCTAATGGCCTAAACTTATTTCTCTAGTTAGATTTAGATATCATCTTCTATGTAACCCAGTACGACATACTGTTCATGGTTCAACAGAGAAACAGAAACACTAGGAGGTATATATATAAATAAAGTATTATTAAAGGGATTTGACATATGCTATTATGGGAGCTGGCTGAGCAATCTTTGTATATGATGACGTAGTTTGAAGTCCACAGGGAAAGCAGTTGAGAAGGGATGATGGAGGGATAAGGACAAGCTGACACCCAAGAGCACAAGCTATAACCCACATGGATGGGCTCATTTCAGGTCTCACTGCCTCCAACCTGGATGCAATGAGTGTCCTTCAGGAGATGCTAGGACCCTTTATCACAGAGCTAAACATGTCCCTGGCCCAGGGGTAAGAGAAAGCAAAGAGGATAGGGAGCAAAGTGAAGCAGTGCTAAGAAGGAAATTCTGGGAAGCACAGTTCATCCTAACCAAGCTGACATACTGCAGAGACACCACAGTCCCTCCCTTGTTAACTAGGCACCCATACAATTTCTTTAAATCATAGTTAACTCCTAAATGGAGACAAAAAGTCGTGCTGAAGCCTGACAAATACAACTATACAACAAATATGCTAACCCTTTCCCTAAAATAGGATACAAAGTCTCTTGTTTTGTCTTTGGGTGATGTTCACATTCTTCAAACTGATCCAAACTCCCCCTTGGTATACTGAGATACCAAGATATATAAAATTAACTATTATTAACATGTCTTATATTAAATGGTAGGGGAATGAGACAGTGGGAGAAAACAAAAATACTTGGTTAATATATACAAAAACATTCATATAAAAAGGGGAAAGGAGGATTCCCTGGTGGTTAAAAATCCTCCTGCCAATGCAGGGGACATGAATTTAATCCCTGGTCTGGGAAGATTCCATATGCCTCGCAGCAATTAAGCCTGTGTACCACAACTACTGCACCTGTGCTCTAGAGCCCATGAACAGCAACCACTGAGCCCAAGAACTTAGAGCCCGTGCTCTGTAACAAGAGAAGCCATTGCAATAAGAAGCCCATGCACCACAACTAAAGAGCAGCCCCACTCACAACTAGAGGAAGCCCACATGTAGCAATGAAGACCCAGCACAGCCAAAAAGGAGCAGGGGGGAATGAATATGTTTATATCACAACTACTACAATGCTCATTTCTGAACCTGGTCACGTGGTCATACCGAGTATTTATAACTACCTTTTCCCACAACCATTCCATGTTTCCTTTGCCCTCAACAAGTACCTATGCTAGTTATAGCTCTTTTATCTGGTAAGGTGGCCCAAACTTTTATTCCTGAAGTGCTATTTAAATTGGGGTTTTAAATTGATTTAATCACAGGTCAGGGGAGTACTGCATTCCGGATGTACTCTTTGTTACCCACATTATATAGCATCAACCCAATCCTTCCCTAATAGGCTCAGTCTAACAATAATTCCTCTTCTCTATCTGTTGATTTACAAAGTGGCCATAAGGAGGCAGTCCCAACTTCCACTTCAATGGTATCATGTGTGTCCTCAGGTAGAAGCATTCATCTCTTTGGAACTAAGACCTCTAGACCAGCAGATCCTAAAGTTTCAGAGACGGGAAGCAAAAATTTTGGTAGTGGATCACTAGTAGTAATTATATGTGAAGCCACTTTCACTTCCACACCCTGACTTCTGGACTGTGAATCCTAGTTATGTCAAGAACTAGCACAATAAATCAAAAACTGATTTAGAGCACACACAGCCTCCTGGAGGACACTGCCCCAATCCTACAAGGCTCTGCCACCTAGCTGCACTGTAACCAAGTCTTCAAAAGGCCATTCTTGCATGTTCTCAAGCCAGCTGCCTCAGGGTGACAGGGCGACGGTAGGGCAGGTGAAACTGGTAACCACGAGCCCACTGCTGCACTTCATTTGCTGTGAAGCGAGTTTTTTAGTCAGAAATGATGCTGTGCAGAATAGCACGGTGGTGAAAAAGGCAATAAGTCCATGGACGGCAGTTTTACTAGAAATAACGTGAGTAAGGAAGGCAAATCCATATCCAGAGAAAATGTCCATTACACTAAGAACAAGGCACTGCCTTTTCCATGATGAAGAAAAGTGGTCCAATGTAATTAATCTGCCACCTCTTGGAGAATGGTGCCACTGTTTCAAGTGTTGTACCCTAAACTACCTTAGTAAGTGGAGGTCCATATTGCTGAGCCAATGCCCCTTGCCCCTTTTGTTCATCAACAAACATATACTTTCTAGTAATTATGCTTCTCTGATTGAATTCTCCATTTGGTATGGAGGAACAGTCTTAAAGACAGGTTCTGAGAGTTGGTTCTGGGTTATCTGGAACTGGCTCTTCCATCTTGCTTTTGTAACACACTTTTACTTTTGTATTTAAAACACTGAGAAAGTACTTACATAAAATTGAGTAAACTTTTTGATGACAAACACAAAGTATTCAGGTTATACTTACTAAAGAATGAATCAACATTTTAAAACAACTTTTCTGAATCTCGGGAGGTACATTTGCAAAGCTTCTCTCAGACCAAAACCTTGCAAAGTGCTTTACAATCCACCTATTGAAAATCAAAGAATCTCAAGTTAAAGAAATGAAAATAATTTTCATTATAATATATTCAATAACATTTTGGTTTTCAATGATATAAATTTTAAATATGTATGTTTTAACTAACCCTAACAGTTAATTTTGTGAGTGCTGTAATGGACTTAAGTATGTTTGTAAACACATATTTTAAACCCACTTTGGGTTATGTGCATGGATTTTAACGTAAGTAACCATGGTTCAGCTAAAAAAGTCGATCCCAAGCATCTTGAGTAATATCTAAGTCAATACTTCTTCTCAATTGTTGTAACTAGTAGAGCATTAAGCTACTTACATTGTGCTTAAGAAAATAGGCCAAGTCTAAAATTTCCCAGAAACTTAGGAGAATGGAAGAACAAAATCCCTAAATCAATAGTATCAGCACTACTTCAGATCACTTACTTCATGCAGTCAGCAAAAAGACTTTCCACTCCAACTGAATGAGCAATAATCAGGCATTCTAATATAGATGCCAACCTTCTGGAAACAGGCTAAAATTGACAGAAAACACTACATTTACTCTTTATCAACTTATAAGGCTGAAAATATTTGGTTCATAAAAATGATCTGATTTATATACCTAAACTACAGAATATATGTAATACAAAAGTATTTATTCTTTTAAAATCAAGTATCACTGATAACCTTTAGTTTTTATAGCATTTGAGTTCTTTTAGCTGCCAGAATGTACAGTTTTTATTCTAATTTCTTTTAGCATAAATAGTTTCTAGACTAAATGTAGTATAATAATTCCTAGCACATCATACTGCAACACAACCATAGGGTCTAATCTGCTTCCTAAAGTAGAAATATAAGTACATGTGCAATGGGAGAGCCTACACTGACCTCAGGCAAAATGACAGAATTTAATTAGATCATGATTATATGAACATATTTTTTAAAGTACATATACAGAAGTAATGAACTAAAACAATAAATAAATAAAATGTAGACACAAGTATTGAAAAACTCACTGTTCTTCATATTAAACCTCAGGCAGTCAGTTTAATTCAGTTCAGTTACTCAGTTGCGTCCAACTCTTTGTGACCCCACAGACTACAGCACGTAGGGCTTCCCTGTCCATCATCAATTCCTGGAGCTTGCTCAAACACAAGTCCATTGAGTTGGCGATGGCATCCAACCATCTCATTCTTTGTTGTACCCTTCTCCTCAGCCTTCAATCCTTCCCAGCAGAAGGGTCTTTTCCAATGAGTCAGTTCTTTGCATCAGGTGGCCAAAGTATTAGAGCTTCAGCATCAGTCCTTCCAATGAATATTCAGGACTGACTTCCTTCAGGATGGACTGGTTTGATCTCCTTGCAGTCCAAGGGACTCTCAAGAGTCTTCTCCAACACCACAGTTCAAAAGCATCAATTCTTTGGTGCTCAGCTTTCTTTATAGTCCAACTCTCACATCCATACATGACTACTGGAAAAACCATTGCTTTGACTAGACAGACCTCTGTTGGCAAAGTAATGTCTCTGCTTTTTAATATGCTGTCTAGGTTGGTCATAGCTTTTCTTCCAAGGAGCAAGCATCTTTTAATTTCATGGCTTCAGTCATATCTGCAGCCCCCCAAAATAAAGTCTGTCACTGATTCCATCGTTTCTCCATCTATTTGCCATGAACTGATGGGACCAGATGCCATGATCTTAGTTTTTTCAATGTTGAATTTTAGGCCAGCTTTTTCACTCTCCTCTTTCACTTTCATCAAGAGGCTCTTTAGGCCTTTTTCACTTTCTGCCATAAGGGTGGTGTCATCTGCATATCTGAGGTTATTGATATTTCTCCCGGCAATCTTGATTCCAGCTTGTGTTTTATTTCCAGCACAGCATTTTGCATTTTAACTCTGCATAGAAGTTAAATAAGCAGGGTGACAATATACAGCCTTGATGTACTCCTTTCCTGATTTGGAACCAGTCTGTAGTTCCATGTCAAGTTCTAACTGTTGCTTCTTGACCTGCATACAGATTCAGGAGGCAGGTCAGGTAGTCTGGTATTCCCATCTCTTGAAGAATTTTCCACAGTTTTTTGTGATCCACATAGTCAATGCCAATTGCTAGCCAATAGCATGCCTTTGCTAGCATGTGAGATGCGTGCGATTGTGTGGAGTTTGAACTTTCTTTGGCATTGCCCTTCTTTGGGATTAGAATGAAAATTGACCTTTCCCAGTCCTGTGCTGAGTTTCCAAATTTGCTGGCATACTGAGTGCAGCACTTTCACAGCATCATCTTTTAGGATTTGAAATAGCTCAACTGGAATTCCATCATTTCTACTAGCTTTGTTCATAGTGATGCTTCCTAAGACCCACTTGACTTCGCATTCCAGGATGTCTGGCTCTAGGTGAGTGATCATACCACTGTGGTTGTCTGAGCCACAAAGGTCTTTTTTGTGTAGTTCTTCTGTGTATTCTTGCTACCTCTCCTTAATATCTTCTGCTTCAGTTGGGTTGTGCATCATTGTGCCCATCTTTGTATGAAACGTTCCCTTGGTATCTCTAATTTTCTTGAAGAGATCTCTAGTCTTTCTCATCCTATTGTTTTCCTCTATTTCTTTACAATGATCACGGAGGAAGGCTTTCTTATCTCTCCTGCTATTCTTTGGAACTCTGCATTCAAATGGGTATATTTTTCCCTTTCTCCTTGCCTTTGGCTTCTCTTCTTTTCATAGCTATTTGTAAGGCCTCCTCAGACAACCATTTTGCCTTTTTGCATTTCTTTTGTTTGGGGATGGTCTTGATCACTGCCTCCTATACAATGTCACAAACCTCCATCCATAGCCCTTCAGATACTCTATCAGATCTAATCCCTTGCATCTATTTGTCACTTCCACTGTATAATTGTAAGGGACTTGATTTAAGTCATAGTTGAATGGTAAGCCTCAACATGTGCTACATAATGCCTGTGCCATGTATTTTCAGGTTTTGGACTATGTTCCTAGGCACATCTATTGCCCTACTGGGGTGAATACAATTCAGTTTCTCTTTGTACGTATTCACTAGTTGTGATCTGAATTTATACACTTAATAAAGACCAGCAATCAGCCAATTTGTATATATAGTGTCTAAATATGTACTTCTGAAGATACTGTGCACTCAGAAGGGCAAAAGCTTCTTCAAAAATGCCTCCACCATCAGTTCAGTTCCAACTCTTTGCAACCCCATGGACTGCAGCACAACAGGCTTTCCTGTCCATCACCAGCTCCCGGAGCTTGCTCAAACTCATGTCCATCAAGTCGGTGATGCCATCCAACAATCTCATCCTCTGTCATCCCCTTCTCCTCCTGCCCTCAATCTTTCCCAGCATCAGGGTCTTTTCAAATGAGTCAGTTCTTCACATCTGGTGGCCAAAGTATTGGAGCTTCAGCTGCAGCATCAGTCCTTCTAATGAATATTCAGGATGGATCTCCTTTAGGATGGACTGGTTGGATCTCCTTGCAGTCCAAGGGACTCTCCAGAGTCTTTTCCAATATCACAGTTCAAAAGCATCAATTGTTTGGCACTCAGCTTTGTTTATGGTCCAGCTCTCACACCCATACATGGCTACTGGAAAAACCACAGCTTTGACTAAATGGATCTTTGTTGGCAAAGTAATATCTCTGCTTTTTAAAATGCTGTCTAGGTTGGTCATAGCTTTTCTTCCAAGGAGCAAGCATCTTTTAATTTCATGGCTGTAGTCACCATCTGCAGTGATTTTGGAGTCCCCAAAAATAGTCACTGTTTCCATTGTTTCCCCATCTATTTGCCATGAAGTGATGGGACCAGATGCCATGATCTTCATTTTCTGAATGTTGAGTTTTAAGCCAGCTTTTTCACTCTCCTCTTTCACTTTCATCAAGAGGCTCCTCAGTTCCTCTTTGCTTTCTGCCATAAGGGTGGTGTCATCTGCATATCTGAGGTTATTGATATTTCTCCTGGCAATCTTGATTCCAGCTTGTGCTTCATCCAGCCCAGCATTTTACATGATGTACTCTGCATATAAGTTAAATAAGCAGGGTGACAATATACAGCCTTGACGTACTCCTTTCTGATTTGGAACCAGTCTGTTGTTTCATGTCCAGTTCTAACTGTTGCTTCTTTACCTGTGTACAGATTTCTCAAGAGGCAGGTCTGGTGGTCTGATACTCCCATCTCTTGAAGAATTTTCCACAGTTTTTTATGATCCACATAGTCAAAAGCTTTGGCATAGTCAATAAAGCAGAAGTAGATGTTTTTCTGGAACTCTCTTGCTTTTCCTATGATCCAACAGATGTTGGATTTCCATAAAATTCCACAATTTCCATAATATTCCATAAAAAATATTAAACTGCAAAATAATTTGCTGCTTAAATGCAATGGCTGGCAAACCAGCTTGTGCACCAAAATTAGCCCACCACTCTTTTTGTGAATAAAGTTCTACTGGAACACTGCTATGCTGTTCCATTTACAGATGGACCATATCTGCTCTTGGTCTACAACAGAAAGCCAAGCAGCTGTGATGGAGGCTGTATGGTCCATAAACCCTAGAATACTAATTATCTAGCCTTTTATAGTAAAAGTTTACTGATCCCTGGCTTAAAGGGATAACTTTAGCTTTCTAAGAATTTTACTTATATGGAAATGCTGATTTCCTAAGTGTTTTTGTAATAGGATGACAGATCTTATAGTTGTTTACAAAACCTGCTTATAAAATTTGGGAAGACATCTATTTAAATCATAACCTAAAATATATTTGTAAATCAGTGGCAAATAGCATGTAATGTAAAAACCACTATAATAAAAAATGAAGTTCTAAAATTTAGTTGAATAAAGGCAAGATTGTGACATTAATGAAATGACTGAAGCTAGCTTGCCAAGAGTTCTGGGGCCAGGTTCACCACCACATTATACCCCAACATATATTACTGTGGGATGCGCTATTATAGATTTACTATATTTAAGTCACTGCCAAGAAACTGTATAATTGAGATCTAGAAGTTAAAAATTATATATTCAAAAATACACTTATTAAAATATATATTGTCAAGGTAGTAAAGCAAACAATTTCAAGATCAGATCAATAAAAAGTTTGCTCTTAAATATCTGTTACCACAGTAATATAGACTATATTAACATGGAATAAAAAAGTTTTCAACAAAACACCATATTGATAATTCAAAAGAATTTCACCTTCTGTTCTTTTAATGGCAACAAATATGCTATATTTTTTAAAATTAAGTGGAATTTTAAAAGTAAAATATAGGAAGCTGCATGTAACCTATGTATACTCTTGAACATACTAAAAAGTAGAAGCAATGGTCCAAAGACAATCCATAATAGAGACTGGTCTTAAAATGTTTCATGTAACTGGTTTATTGCAGAATCTCAGTTTAAAGCAGATACTAACATAAAATTTTTTATCCCTAGTTAGTGCTATCAACCAAGCTGTGTCAAATTCACCTTTTTTCCATCCTTTAATGATTACAGGTGCATTCCAGTACCTTCTGGTTACTTTTGGTATTTAACATCAGTATGGTACTATTTTAACACCTATCTCACACTAAATTTAAATCTTTTGTTCCCCATCACTGACTACAGTTTTAGTTGGGGAGATCTGGAATGCAGAGTAGAGCATGATCCCTTGCTCCTCCATTTTGTGGGTCTAACTCCTTTGGAATAGGGCTGTGGATGGGTATGGTCACTTTAAGTAACTAACCAGTGACCAGCAGGGTAATAGGAAGATGTGCTTGAATGCTCTAATCCAGATGTTGGTGGCCTTTGCTAATATGGTGGCTCATCAAGTGACAGACCGAAGTTCTCCCCAGCCTCTCAGTAGACGAAGGTTCTTCTAGGATTCATGATACTCAATGCCTCCCTACATAGGACACAGTGTTATGTGACCCTGTATCAGCCTCTTCTAATCTTCACTGAACCACGAAGGTCCTTTTCTTTCCTTGCCTACCATGTATACTTGGGGTATGGAATGGACTTTTATTTTTTTTTCTGTCTATGACAATAACTACTGTCTCTAGTCACCAGGGTAGTACTGGCTTCTCCAGCAAGCCTCCTCCTCCTCTTAGAAATCTCCACATTCAAGTATATTCTCACTGGTTCCTGAGACATACTCTAGGCTCTTCCAAGAAATCTCTTAGTATTTTCTTCTTTGATAGAGGTCCCAGAGTGGTCTGGTTATACAGATGTCCATGGTAGATGTCCATCTTAGGGCTGAGATGACACTATATCCTCATTGCAAATATCCCTATCTTTAATGTTTATTTGGGATAGTCTTCGATCTCCCTGCTAACTTTCACTTGGCAGGGAAGATGAGGAAAAAAGATGAAAGAGAAGGAAAAGTCTTTTTACTAGATTCTTTACTTTCTACAGTGCTGAGGATACCACAGACTATGCCCCTTCTTCTAGTTCCCTTCTTTATAAAAGCTGGAATGAACAGTAACTGATTAAAGGCTTGATAAAGGTTACCTGAGGAGTTTAACTGTTTCTCAGTAAAACGGGAAGGGTTGGTAGTGGTGGTAGACACAGTTTATGCCTCTGTTTTAACCCATGGGGTGATATCTCAGATACAACTTATAAAGAGATAAGAAAAGTCCTACTCAATATAAAAATCTAAATTTAAATATGCTTAAAATTATTAAAATTACCTCATTACAATGCATATTGTTGGTTCAAGTATCCAATAAGAGGGGACTATTTATGTAAACAATCCTTTTAATACTTGTTTTTTGATGATTATAAACATAATACATGACCATTGTTTACAAAGACAAGCATTAATAAGAAAATTAAAAATAAGAGAAAATTAAAACAATGTACAAGTGGCTTTGAAATAAACAGTACAATACCTTTCTTTAGATAACAAATTTAAGTTTGCATAAACTAAAATTAAAAAGTCAGTATCCAAGTACATGCTATAAAGAGAAGTGGTAGGAAGGAGGAGTTTTCTTTCTGGGGAAAAAACAGATGAAGCACTGTGGTGCCCTTTGATAAATGGAAAAAGTAACCCTAATTGCCAGCTTCCTTTCTTTCAGTTCCAAACCCTAACTGAGAGTCCTAAGTGTGTACTCCACTTTTGAATTATATAGGATATTGCCATATCCTTTCAGTAAACCCCCACCTCAGTTTTATCTTATTTAAAATGATCTGAATTGATTTCCCCTGTTTTCTAAAAGCGCATCCTAAGAGTTATTTCTCAGTAGAGTTACCATTAGTTAAAACGGCAATCTAACAGAGTTAACAATCTAGGAGGTAATAATAGATTACTTTAGGTACTAGGTAAAAGGTTTCTGAGACTCAATAATTACCTTCTGAAAGAAATTACAGTAATCTCTTCTTAAAATATAGATTGCTACTTCTTTTAATCCTTCTAGTCCATACATATCAGCCATATTGAGTATCTGACTAAAATAAAACCAGATGCACTGTTAATTCTTCAATTTGAATACCAAGGCACAATACACAATAATTTCTTAATGATAAATAGTTTGTTTAGAAAAAATAATAATCTTAACTATTTTAATTCTAACTTTCTGCCCTACATAGTACTCCTTACAGATTATAAAAAGCACATAGGTCAAAAGTTGAAAGCACTGTAACTTGATTTGATTTGTGGACAATAACACAAAATAAATTTGGAGATGTTTTACAACTTCCCCTCATATTCTCAGCGATATATACAACAAGGCCCAGGAAACTGCTTCAAAGGCTATACAAGTTACAACTCTTCACAATAAATAAAAATTCAGGAGGAGGGCAACTAATTGATGTTTATCATATTGAAAATGCCTACAGAGTACCATGAGATTAGAGGTAGCATCCAATGACTCAGAGGGTTTCTGTTGCTTCTTTCAATTGGCAAGTATTTCTAAGTACCCACACATACACTAGGTACTTAGGAAACCTACAAGTCTCAATTTGATGATAAAATTTCATACAGGTTTCCAGGGGCAAAACTTCAGTATTTAATCCCTGTGACTCAGGATACTTTCACCCTCAAATCCTATTCATTCAGTTTATAACTAAAGGAACTAATAAATATTTAAAATTAAAAGAGCAGTCTTCATTTGTGTGATGTTAGAAGAGCAATAAAAGGAGAGAACATCCCGAAAATTAGAAGAGCAAGACAGATTTCACTCTCTAGTAGGATTTCAACAGCTTAGATGGCATGTCACCATAGAGTACTAAAGAACCATACCATTGTTGATCGTTAGGATGCCTATATTCTCAAATTACTTTTACAGTTTTTTTCTTTTGACATCCTAAAATTTAAAAATAAAGTAGCAAAAAAATTGATCAAATTCCAAATTTGACTGAAGTTGAATTAACTTTATAAAAATCTGTCATTTATTTTCTAAAACAAATATTAAGTTTTTCAAACATAGCAGCAATTAGTCACTTAGTCATGTTCGACTCTTTGGGACCCCATGGTGTAGCCTGCCAGGCTCCTCTGTCCATGGGATGCTCCAGGCAAAAATACTGGCGTGGGTGGCCATTTCCTTCTATTTAAGTCTAATACTTTTCTTAATCTTATTACTGTGAATTGCTAGATCATCTTTTCTTCTAAAAAGGTGACTTACTGTTTTTAGATATTGCCAAAATATGTACAACATACAGCAAAATAAATAATAAAAGTGAAACTTCTACTTCACTGACACTTTTAAACATAGCTCAAAGCAGAAGCCAAAAATATCAATATTTTTATATTTAAAGTGATTAAAAAATAATACCTACCCAACATTAGCTTTGACTGGAAAGTCCAAAGTTCCTCCGTATATAAAGTGCATCATAACATTCATTTCTACATGGCTTATACTGAAAAATAAAAGAAAACTAAACTCAAATCCAGAAATACTTAAGGTTTAACTGATATCAATGATACATTCTATTTTCCCATAAATTTTCAGTCAAGATAAAGTTCTAATCTCATTTTTATCTGAAGAATACAATTTTCAAATAACATCCATGAGGTATGCCATTAATTTAAAAATGAAGTTATAACTGCAGCTATGGGTTTTTATATATTGTAAAATGTTATTCAGTTCAGTTCAGCTCAGTCACTCAGTCGTGTCCGACTCTTTGTGACCCCATGAATTGCAGCACGCCAGGCCTCCCTGTCCATCACCAACTCCTGCAGTTCACCCAAACTCATGTGCATCGAGTCAGTGATGCCATCCAGCCATCTCATCCTCTGTCGTCCCCTTCTCCTCCTGCTGTCAATCCCTCCCAGCATCAGGGTCTTTTTCAATGAGTCGACTCTTCGCATGAGGTGGCCAAAGTATTGGAGTTTCAGCCTCAGCATTAATCCTTCCAATGAACACCCAGGACTGGTCTCCTTTAGGATGGACTGGTTGGATCTCCTTGCAGTCCAAGGGACTTGCAAGAGTCTTCCCCAGCACCACAGTTCAAAAGCATCAATTCTTCGGTGCTCAGCTTTCTTCACAGTCCAACTCTCACATCCATACATGACGACAGGAAAAACCATAGCCTTGACTAGACAGACCTTTGTTGGCAAAGAAATGTCTCTGCTTTTCAATATGGTATCTTTTTGGTCATAACTTTCCTTCCAAGGAGTAAGTGTCTTTTAATTTCATGGCTGCAGTCACCATCTGCAGTGATTTTGGAGCCCCCAAAATAAAGTCTGACACTGTTTCCACTGTTTCCCCATCTATTTCCCATGAAGTGATGGGACCAGATGCCATGATCTTCTTTTTCTGAATGTTGAGCTTTAAGCCAACTTTTCACTCTCCTCTTTCACTTTCATCAAAAGGCTTTTTAGTTCCTCTTCACTTTCTGCCATAAGGGTGATTAGTGTATGATAAAATAATTCTTTGTTGGGCATCTTCCATGATAGACAAAGTTAGAAAGGACTTTAGAGGTCATAGTTCAACCTCTGGCTCATTAAGAGATCCTCTTCAGCATCTCTGAAAAATGGCCTCTCATTTTGCTTAAAGCCTGGGATGTACAACTACTCCATTCACTAGAAAGATTCTTGCTGTGCCATAGATATTTCTTAATTTGTAATACCTATCCAGTGGCTCTAGCTCTGCCAACATCCTCATTTTACAGATTTAAAAGACATGACTTAAAGAAGTAGTCTGAAGTGATAATCTTTATGTTTCATTGACTACTAGATCTCAGACTCTCAATTCATGACTTCTTCTCCCAGCACCCCAGATTCAGTCTTCTATTACTCTTATATTTTGTTCATAGCACTGTTATAGGACTTCTTGCATCTTGGCCCTCCCCTGCTCCCCTATTCCTCTGTATCAGGGAAGATTAATTATCTGGTTGGTGGACAACAACCACTGGTTGTTGATCATGAGGAACTTATTGTTGTTGTTCAATTGCTTAGTAGTGTCCAACTCTTTGCAACTCTGGCATGGCTTGCAGCATGCCAGGCTTCCCTGTCTTTCACTATTTCTAGGGCTTGCTCAAACTCATGTCCATTGAGTCGGTGATGCCATCCAACCATCTCCTCCTCCATCATCCCCTTCTCCTCCTGCCTTCAGTCTTTCCCAGCATCAGGATCTTTTTAATGAGTTGGCTCTTCTCATCAGGTGGCCAAAGTATTGGAGCTTCAGCATCAGTCCTTCCAATGAATATTCAGGATTGATTTCTTTTAGGATTGACTGGTTTGATCTCCTTGCAGTCCAAGGGACTCTCAAGAGTCTTCTCTAACACCATGGTTCAAAAGCATCAATTTTTGGCGCTCAGCTTTCTAGATGAGAGGTAAACTGATTTCTTTCTCCTTTTTTCACTGCTGAACCAGCGGTAAGAGGCGGTGGGGGAGAAGCGTACTGCTATCCAGATTCAGACTTTCTCTCAAGTGGGCTGTCTTAGAGTAGACATCGCAAGCAAATCAACTTTGGCTTTTGCGTAAAAGCACATTTTACTGCCTTACCCAAAATTAAGGAAATGTTTCCTAATTTCACCTGTTGATTCTTTTGTCTTATTGTGAGCAGGAGGAAAGTATACTATTTATTGGGCCCCCCTCGGAATTCCAACAGATAGCTAAGATGGATAGCAGATACCCTACTTCCCATCACCTCTTTCCACAGATTCAGCAGAGAAGAAAGCAGAAAAGAAATCAAATTACCTCTCATCATCAAATTAACTCTCAGGTCAGAGTTCGTCCTGACCAATGCCCAATGGTTACTAGATAATTCAGTCTTCTTGGTACAGAGGAATAGAAGGTGGGACAAGATGCAAGGAGTCCTGTAACAGTGCTACAAACAAAACAGGAATAACAAAAAGAAGACTGAAGAATAATCCAGATGCCTAAGTCAGAGCTGGAGGTTCATCTTAATCCTCTCCCTCATTACATCCTATCATTTTATACCTTCCAATGTTTTTGAATTCAGCCTCTGCTGTCTGTTGCTGTCGTCGTTTAGTCACTAAGTCGTGTCTGACTCTTGTGATCCATGGTCTGTACTCTGTCCATTGGATTTCCCAGGCAAGAACACTGGTGTGTGCTAAGTCACTTCAGTCATGTCTGACTCTTTCAGACCCTATGGACTGTAGCCTGCCAGGCTCCTCTGTCTAAAGGGTCTTCTGGCAAGAATACTGGAGTGGATTGCCATACCCTCCTCCAGGGGATCTTCCTGACCCAGGGCTGGCACCCAGGACTCCTGTGGCTCCTGCACTGCAGGCAGATTCTTAATCAATGAGCCACCTAAGAATAGTGGAGTAGGTTGCTATTTCCTTCTACAGGGGATCTTCCAACCCAGGGATCAAACCCTTGTCTCCTGCATTGCCAGGCAGATTCTTTACCAATGAGCCACCAGGGAAGCCCTTTTGCTATATATTTCCCCCTTTTATTGCCCTGGTTTAGCCTCTCAGTTTCTTTCATCTGTACTATACTTCATCATAGTACTCTTGTGTGGGCTTCTTGACTGAAATTACCTCCTCGCATCCCATTTCACACATTGCAATCAGAGTGACTTTGCTAAAATGTAAATCTGATACAGTCTCTGACTTCTAAAACCCTTTAGCTATTCTCCATAGGACCTAGGAAAAAAAGCCCACATTCCTTAGCTTGGTATAGAATGTTCTTTATTATATGATCTCTGGTTCTCTCTCTAGCAGCTGTTCCAAGATAAGCAAACTACCATTTCCTATACCTGAACGACTTACAGTTCCTTATACATGAGTTCCTTATCACATACTGTTCACTCTGCTTAAAATTCTCTCCCTCTCTATTTATTTCATCTTTTAGATACAAGACATGTGGCTCTTTACTTCTGATTGTTTCCTTAACACTCCCAAGGGGGAAAAAAGGGAAATCACTGAATGTTAAACATAAATAATAACTAACATTTATTGAGCATTTATTATGATTTAGTCACTGAGCTAATAAGCATTTTCAATGCAATTAGCTCATTTAATCATAACAAATCAATGGGAGGTTACTATTATTAGTCTCACTTTTAAATGAAAAAACTGAAATTAAGTAACTTGCCCACAGAGGTGGGTGTTGGGAAAAAAATTAATTGCCCAACATCAAATGGCTAGTGATGCACTGGAATTTGCAATTTAAATCCATACTCCAATGCCTGGGCTCTTAAGCAGTATAGTACACCCACACCCACACACATACACACTTCCATTATCACATTTATCAAACTGACTTATAATATCTTTGTTTACATATTTATTTCTCCTTCTAAACTGAATTCTGTGCAGGCAGGATTTGTGTCTTATTTACCCCTGCATCTCTAGTAGAAGCACAATGTCAGCATTGATTCAATATCCCCAGGATCAAAATTTCCTTTCCCTGCATAATACTGGAGCTCTGCATGGAACCAGGCTGGGGACAGTGCTGATAAGACATTCACAGTTTGTTAGGCACAGTATCTAATGTCTGCTAAAGGGAGACAAGGAGAAAGGCAAGAAGAAAAGAAAGCGAGTTCCACAGGGTAGGACTCAGAAGGGTGTTTGCTTTGATTCTATGGCCTTAAATAATATATGCTGAATAAATGTTTAATGAATATTTAATGAATGGCTTATTAGGGTAGTTACAAGCATCTCCCAAACCAGAAGGAATAGTGAGTTGAAAACATAGAAATATTTTTTAAATTTACTTAATATATATTTACTGGCTTCTACAATGGTTTCTATTGGTTTCTGCTGATTCAAAACTCCACATCTCTTCTTTAATACTTTGAAAAAAGTCAAATCTCTAAATATACTCATTTATATACATGGATATGACAAGAGTTGATCTCAGTACAATTATGCTATATTATCTGTAGTTTGTTCATATAAAACAATAGTATAATAGTTACATTCCATGCACTTTTCCTTGAAATTTCAAGAGCTATTTTTATTAGTGTTAATGAGGATTGAATATTTATGTTATAAGAATAGTTTCTTCTAAGACTTGACATATTTAAAAAAAGGAAAAAAATGATTAGGTAGGAATAAAACTTTATTAAAATAAACAGCAAAATTTGGACATTTGAGCTTATATATCAATATATATGATAGCTATAAAAACAGCAAGAAACTGTTTTCCTGCTGTCTTAACAGCTGTTTTATTAAACTGTAGCCTCATTATTGTAAGTCATCTCTATTTTTATGAAAAGTGTTTATAAAGACATGATCAACTGACTCACCAAAAAAAAAAAAATTACTGCAATAACCCACAGTTTAAATAAATGAAAAGATTTAAAGCACTATTCCCATTTAAATGTAATCAGAATAAAATCCTATAGGAGATGAAAATATTACATACACTCAACAGTTAGAAAAAACAAAAGACCATGAGAGGACAGCACCAGGCTCAGAGATAACATGCACTGTCTGAAACCTCTGTGCTATACATGTACTTCCGAAAGTTTCAAGTTTCTACATATGTGGGCTAAGGTAACATAGGGCCTCATTCACTCATTCATCATTCATTTACATTTAATATTTATTGAATGACAGGCGCTATTCTGGACCTTACATTCTAGAGAGGGGACATGGACAATAAATATGTCAACAAATGTGTGTGCTTAGTCACTCAGAGTCAAGTCGGACTCTTTGTGACCCTATGGACTGTAGCCCACCAAGCTCCTCTGGCCATGGAATTCTCCAGGTAAGAATACTGGAGTGGGTTGCCATGCTCTCCTCCAGGGGATCTTCCCAACCCAGGGGCGAACCCAGGTCTCATGCATTGCAGGCAGACTCTTTATTGTTTGAGCCACCAGGGAAGCCCATGTCAACAAATATACGAAGATATTTAACAGTGAAAAGTGAAGACAATCTAACAGAATAACATAGAAAAGAGTAACTGGAGAGTTGGGTTGTAGCTCCTTTAGGTGGGGAAGTCTGGGAGAATCTTATGGGTCAGATCATACAGGTTCTTATAGCTTATGATAAAGATTTGGGTTTAATTCTAATTGTTATGAGAAGGCATTGAAGAATTTTGACCAGAAGAGAAATATGACCTGACTTACATTTGAAAAGGTCATCCTGAAGGTTCAGAGCAAGCCAGGAGTCTCTGAAGGGAGATGAAAAAATCCAAATTTATACTCTAAAGTCTCAAGCCAACACCGGTAGACTTCTGTTTACATAAAAGAGAAACACATGGTGTTTCTTTATGGAAATATTGGCTGTTCAATTTCCAGTACTGGATGTGGAAAACGTCCCCTTGCCACCAGGGGAACTTCCTTTCAGCTTTATCCTCCCACCTTCCAACTCTGGGACATGGGTAGAACTAGGATTAAACATGTGTGCTCAGTTGGTCAGTCGTGTCCCACTCTTTGTGGCCTATAGCCCACCAGGTTCCATGGGATTCCAGGCAAGAATACTGGAGCCAGTTGCCATTTCCTTCTCCAGAGGATCTTCCTGATGCAGGGATCGAAGCCATGTCTCTTGCATCTCCTGCATTGACAGGCAGGTTCTTTACCTTTACGCCACCTGGGAAGCCCTAAAACTAGGATAATAGGATTCCACTATTCCTACCTTACTTTATTGAAGGCTGTCTCATTTTAAAATGTCACATGCATTACATCCTTGAGCTACCAACTCAAAAAAGAACCAAAAAACAATTGGTTCTTTCCCGTAAGGGCAGACAAGATTTCAATTTTAATCTATTGCAGAAAACATCCTACAGATATGCAACAGTGGCAGTCGCAAAAGAGGTTACTGACCAAGCAAAGCAGGTATTGCTGTCCTAGTCCTGGAAACGGCCCTCACTTGAACCCTTTACTCTCTAGAAAAATGAGAACACCACCATTTAGGGAAAGAAAAAAAGGTAAATAATAATCAGCACTACAGACTATATACTAAACACTATGCCAAGTTTCTCCTTTCAACAACCTCAGGGAAGGTAAGCAATGTCCCAAAGTCATGTTACAGTTTGGGCCTGGATGTAGGACTTCCTTAAAGGACACCAGAGTCCATGATCTTTTTACGATACCACACTACCCCTTGAAACATCTACTCAGGTTTACAAGTTAATGTGAAAAGGTAGTTTGTTTTAGACAGCTTTATACATCATGATATACTAATAACATTTTAGGTGGTGATTTGACACAGTCAATTTGATACGTAATACAAGACGGGATTAGATCTGACAGAGTGCTTGAAGGGGATGGAGGTTGGTAACACTGTACAGGAGGCGGTGATCAAAACCACCCCCAAGAAAAGGAAATGCAAATAGGCAAAATGGTTGTCTGTGGAGAAGGAAACGGCAACACACTCCAGTATTATTGCCTAGAGAATCCTGTGGACAGAGGAGCCTGGTGGGCTGTTGTCTATGGGGTCACACAGAGTCGGACACGACTGAAGTGACTTAGCAGCAGCAGCAGCAGCAGCAGCAGCAGCAGAGGAGGCCTTACAAATAGGTGAGAGAAGAAGAGAAGTGAAAGGCAAGGGAAAAAAGGAAAGATATACCCATCTGAATGCAGAGTTCCAGAAAATAGCAAGGCGATAAGAAAGTCTTTTTAAGTGAACAATGCAAAGAAATAGAGGAAAACAGTAGAATGGTAAAGAGTAGAGATCTCTTGAAGAAAATCAGTAATACCAAGGAAACATTTCATGCAAAGATGGGCACAGTAAAGGATAGAAATGGTATGGACCTAACAGAAGCAGAAGATATTAAGGAGAGGTGGCAAGAATTCACAGAAGAACTGTACAAAAAAGATCTTCATGACCCAGATACGCACAATGGTGTGATCACTCTCCTAGAGCCACACATCCTGGAAAGGGAAGTCAAGTGGGCCTTAGGAAGCATCATTATGAACAAAGCTAGTGGAGGTGATGGAATACGAGCTAAGCTATTTCAAATTCTAAAAGATGATGCTGTGAAAGGGCTGCACTCAATATACCAGCAAATTTGGAAAACTCAGCAGTGGCCACAGGACTGGAAAAGGTCAGTTTTCATTCCAGTCCCAAAGAAGGGCAAGGCCAAAGTATGTTCAAACCACCACACAATTGGCATTCATCTCACATGCTAGCAAAGTAATGCTCAAAATCCTTCGAGCTAGGCTTCAACAGTATGTGAACTGTGAACTTTCAGATGTACAAGCTGGATTTAGAAAAGGCAAGAGGAATCAAAGATCAAATTGCCAAAATCCAATGGATCCTAGAAAAAGCTAAAGAATTCCAGAAAAACATCTACTTCTGCTTCACTGACTACGCTAAAGCTTTTGACTGTATAGATCACAACAAACTGTGGAAAATTCTTCAAGAGATAGGAATACCAGACCACCTGACCTGCCCCCTGCGAAACCTGTATGTAGGTCAAGAAGTAACAGTTAGAACCGGACATGGAACAACAGACTGGTTCCAAATTGGGAAAGGAGTACGTCAAGGCTGTATATTATCACCTTGCTTATTTAACTTATATGCAGAGTACATCATGTGAAATGTTGGGCTGGGTGAAGCACAAGCTGGAATCAAGATTTCCGGGAGAAATATCAATAACCTCAGATATGCAGATGAAACCACCTTTGTGGCAGAGAGTTGAAGAGGAACTAAAGAGCCTTTTGATGAAGGTGAAAGAGGAGAGTGAAAAAGCTGGTGTAAAACTCAACATTCAAAAAACTAAGATCATGGCATCTGGTCCTATCACTCCATGGCAAATATATGGGAAAAAAATGGAAATAGTGACAGACTTTATTTTCTTGGGCTCCAAAATCACTGCAGATAAAAAGATGCTTGCTTCTTGAAAGAAAGTTATGCCCAACCTTGATAGCATATTAAAAAGCAGAGACATTACTTTGCTAACAAAGGTCTGTAGAGTCAAAGTTCTCAGATGTGAGAGCTGGACAATAAAAAAGGCTGATAGCCAAAGAATTGATGCTTTTGAACTGTGGTGTTGGAGAAGATTCTTGACAGTCCCTTGGACAGTCAGGAGATCAAACCAGTCAGTCCTAAAGGAAATCAAGCCTGAATGTTCACTGAAGGACTGATGCTGAAGCTGAAGCTCCAATACTTTGGCTGCCTGAAATAAAAAACGCTGCTTTATTTTTATTTATTTTAAGAGCTGACTCACTGGAGAAAAGGCTTATGCTGGGACAGACTGAAGGCAGGAGAAGGGGATGACAGAGGATGAGATGGTTGGATGGCATCACCGACTCAACGGACATGAGTTTGAGCAAACTCCAGGAGAGGGCAAAGGACAGGGAAGCCTGTCATGCTGCAGTCCATGGGGTCACAAACAGTCAGACATGACTGAGTGACTGAATAACAACAACAAGAGGGGAAAGCAAAACATATTGTGTGATGATAATAATAATAAAAGATGTAGATAAAACCCAGAATCTGTCAGGAAATCCCCTTTTTGTTTTGGCATTAGAAAGCCTTGTTATATCGAGCAAGATAAAAGTGTCAAAAAGAAATGTATCTTCATTTCTGATGTGCTAGTATTAGAAGTGGGCCTCCCTGTTGGCTCAGTGGTAAAGAATCTGCCTGCAACGCAGAAGACATGGGTTCAGTTCATGGGTTGGGAAGATCCACTGGAGAAGGAAACAGCAACCCACTCCAGGATTCTTGCCTGGGAAATCTCATTGACAGAGAAGCCTGGCAGACTACAGTCCATGGGGCTGCAAAAAAGTTGGACACAGCTTAGCAACTAAACAACAACAACAGTATTAGAAATAAATGAGCTGATTAGGAATAAGCCTCCAATGACAAAACAGCAGCTCTGTGTAAGATGAGCCAGTAAGGAGTAGTAGACCCTAGCTTACAACAGAAGTAAAGGGAACATACTGTAAGAGGAGAGAGCCTGATGATCACTGGCACTGCTACAACGTACAGTCTACTTATTTGTAATGACAGTTTGAAAAAAATTTGGCTACTTCTATTTGGTTTTCCCTTGAACAAACCACTAAAGTTGGTCAGCAGCAGTTGAGCCATATTATAAGAGGAGATATTTATCCATTACCTCCATCATAATAGAAGACGGAAAATTACAGGTAGTGGAATAGACCAACAGTTAGGCTGCTGCTGCTGCTAAGTCGCTTCAGTCGTGTCCGACTCTGTGCGACCCCACAGACGGCAGCCCACCAGGCTCCGCTGTCAGTGGGACTCTCCAAGCAAGAACACTGGAGTGAATTGCCATTTCCTTCTCCAATGCATGAAAGTGAAAAGTGAAAGTGAAGTCGCTCAGTCGTGTCCAACTCTTCACGACTCCATGGGCTGCAGCCTACCAGGCTCCTCCGCCCATGGGATTTTCCAGGCAAGAGTCCTGGAGTGGGGTGCCATTGTCTTCGACAGTTAGGCTACTACTTCTTTATCTATTAACCTGTAATAAACAGACTCCACCTTTAAAAGTCTGTGTTTTGAAAGTTTAATCTGATCACTCAGGAGTATTGATTAAAGACTGCCTTTATTCCCATAGCTAAATACAGAGGTTGCTTTGAGTGATAAAGAACAGATAATAGCAGAGCAGCTCTGGTAGAAGATGTGCCCATATCCCAACCCCATGCCATGTATTCCCTAAGGAACTACCAGGAACTTTCCGTTCCTATGGAAAAATCACTGATTTAAACAGTGGAAAAGAGCAGTCTGAATTAGTTCAAGAACACATACCAATGGGAAACTTATAATTTCTTCAGTGACTACAGGACATGTAACTTATATTTAGCATAGCACTTATTTGCCAGGGAACCCCTGGAAGAGATTTAATTTATCTGATCTTGTTCTTCTCATCTATAATCTGTGAATACACCAGCTCTCTCAAAGACTGAATCTAAAAATTATAGAACATAGTAACTGTGGAAATAACAGAGAAAATATATGATGTTATTGTAAGGTATTATCACTGCTAAGGACAGAATCTATTTGGAAAGAGGAACAAAGGTATATGCAATTGGTATCAGATAGTAAAAACACTGTCACTAAACCTATAAGCAACTAAGACTTCTAGGAAACTAGACAAGTATTTTCTGTAAATTACTTTCCCCTGCTGTCAAATAAGGTCCAATAATCATACACCTCTTTTGACGTTTATCTCACTACACAGAATCACATGGTTACCTCTCCATTTAAATTTTTAGTGACTTCACCTCTAATAAGAGTAGATAGTTTTTATAAAAGATATCTAAAACATCTGAAACACAATCCCTGGACACATTTCCAAAATTACACTAGAATGATGATTATCCCTAGAATTGACACACTTACAGAAATTCTGGCTTCTGCAAGCATTATGTCTCTTCCAATATTCAGCAGATATTTTAAATTCACCATAAAGGAAGAGATCTTATTGGCAGGAAACATATTTTTCAGGCTGTTTTTCAACAGTGATGATAAAATTTCACTGACTGACTCAACTACACATTCTTCTTACCCATAGGCTAATAAACTATTTGCTTGGCATATAAAATCTTCCATAATCAAGAACTACCTGGTGGTTGCCAGATCAAAACAGTAGGTGATATAACTAAAACGTAACTCTAGAAATCCTGGTATGAAAGTAAAGAGGTTTAGGTTCTTCTGCATATGTCTCATTTCTATTAAATAAATGAAACATGAAAAGAGATAAAAACATATAAATATTATTAAAAATAATGTTTTAATTTTCCATTTTTCAATAGAGTGAGAAATTACAAATGAGAGGCATTTGGGGATTGATTTTAGTTGGTAAGGAAACCAGACAGCTGTAACCTACAAGGCTCAAGATTATAGACTATTGTGAAAAACAGTGAGAGTTTATCGATATTTTTCACACATCCACTATTACGGAATCATCACTACCACCATTCTACATCCAAGCTTCTAGCCAAGACTGACCCAGTTGAGGAAGCATCCACAGTGAGAATGATGCAAGCTGGGAATTCTCCCTCAGAACTCCCAGGCAGTTTTCCTACTGAGAAAGCCCTCCCCACTACTGTACACTCTAGATTCTCACAGAGATCATCTGTGACCAAAAAATATTCCATTTCACCATGTAAGGAAGTAGTTCATCTCTTAATAACTGTCTCAGCAGTTGATATAAACTGCCCCAATTGTGTAGATTCACCAATGCACTACCATAGGTCACTGAAATCCACACCTATCCAAATTATTCTTTAATAAAGAAACTACCTATTACAGACTGAAAATCTGTGTTCCCCCATACACCTAAATTCACATATTGAAGCCCTAACCCCCATTTACCCATATGGAAATAGGGCTTCTAAGGAAGTGTGTGTGTGTGTGTGTGTGTGTGTGTTATTTGCTCAGTTGTGTCCAATTCTTCACAATACCAAGGACCATAGCCCACCAGGCTCCTCTGTCCATGGGATTTCACAGGCAAGGATACTGGAGTGGGTAGCCATTCCCTTCTCCAGGGGATCTTCCTGACCCAGGGATCGAACCCAGCCTCCTGCATTGCAGGCAGACTCTTTACCATCTGAGCCACCAGGGAAGCTCTCTAAGGAAATAATTAAGGTTAAATGAGGTAATAAGGGTAGGGCCCTAGCCAATCTGATAGGATTCGTGTCCTTATAAGAAACACCAGAGAGTGAGCTCTGTCCCTCCACCTTCCTTTCCCCTCTCTGGCCCCCAGTCTCATGCATTAAAAAAAGGGTCACTGGAGCATACAGCAGAAAGTGCCTATCCACATTCAAAGGACCTAAGGTAAGAGGTCTCAACAGGCACCAACCTTGCTGGTTGGTCCCTTATAAAACTGTGAGAAAACAAATTTAGTTTGTGGTATTTTGTTATGGATGTCTGAGAAGAGTAACACATTATCTCTATCACTAAACGCTCCCAACTTCCTCTCGTTTTCAGAAAGTATACTTGCTGAATTCCATCACATGAGAAACATTTCACTGAACAGACAGGGAAATCAGATTCTTGAAAAGCGCTCTGTATGAAGTATTATTTGCTATCATTTGCAGTCAAGCTTCCTTGTAAAAATTATGCTTACCTTTGAAGAGTAATGTACTCCTGGGAGCTTTCAGCCCAACAGCCACTCAGCATTGCAGCAAAATAACTAGATCTGGCACTTAAAATGGCTCTAAAGGAAGAGGGGGAGAAAACACAGACAAACATTTATGCACAATTGCAAAATATAATTTTTATGAAATTTTTCATCTTTACCTCGTAAAACGTGAAAACAATTTACCTGTCATTTGTATTCACTGGTAGATTTTAATAACAGAAATTATAAACTAAATACCTAAACTTATACCAAAGTATTTTAATTGCTTCATTTGAACATTAATTCCAGTGTTTTCTTTCCAATTTAAAAATTTTTTCTCTCTTTTTCTTTTTGGCTGCACCATGTGGCTTGCAGAAGCTCGGTTCCCTGACCAGGGACTGAAACTGGGCCATAGCAGTGAAAGCCCAGAATCCTAACAACTAGGCCACCAGGGAAATCCCATTTAATTTTTTCTCTTGAAAACTCTTAAATTTTAATAACAATTTTCATGAGTGAGAGAATAACAGATCATTTACAAATGGAGAAATAAAGACCAAATGACGTTAAGACCTTGCGGAAATATCAATAAGAGACTAGAACTCTAAAAGTCCTGAGTACCAGTTCAAAACTCAGCATAATTATGCTCATGGATACCTTTCTCTTAAATTTGAAAAATTATAGGAAAAATATTTTGTTTTGAATGTCCATTCTATCTCCTCAGATAGCATGTTAATTCATCCATTATTTAACTCAACAAATACCTACTGACTTCTATTCTGCGCTAGGCACTAGTCTAGGGATTATAACAGTAAATTAGATACAGCAAAAATGTGAATATTCTAGCAGGGGCTGGGATGGACGAGGGGAAGGGGAGAAGAAGAATAAAAAGACATTTCTGGCAATGGCTTACTAGCTTGTCTCAGACTACCCCTCCTGCTGAATAGCTTGGAAAAATAAGGGGGGAAAAAAATATACGCGCGCACGCGCACACACACACACACACACACACACACACACACACACACATATCTGAAAGCAAAAGTAAGGTTGAGAAGCTAAGAAGCTGAATCTAGATTGCTTCTGGCAATCTTTACAGGCTTGGAGGCACACATATTGGAATTTGGGATCTAGCAAAGAAGAGAGACATCACTTTGATGACAAAGGTTCATACAGTCAAAGCTACGATTTTCCCAGTAGTCATGTACAGATGTGAGAGCTGGACCATAAAGAAGGCCGAGTGCTGAAGAATTGATGCTTTCAAACTGTGGTATTGGAGAAGACACTTGAGAGTCCCTTGGACTGCAAGAAGATCAAACCAGTCACTCCTAAAGGAAATCAATCCTGACTATTCATTGGAAGGACTGATGCTGAAGCTGAAGCTCTAATACTCCAGCTGCCTGAGGTGAAGAGCTGACTCACGGGCAGACTCTGATGCTGGGAAAGACTGAGAGCAGGAGAAGAAGGGGGCAACAGAGGATGAGATGATTTGATGGCATCACCAGCAAAATGGACATGAGTCTGAGCAAACTCTGGGAGATAATAGAGGACAGAGGTGACTGGCATGCTGCAGTCCATGGGTTCACAAAGAGTCAGACAGGACCTAGTGACTGAAAAACGGCAACAAAAAAGAGGAGAGACTTTGGTGGATGCCCCAGAACTTCAGCTGGACTCTGAAGGACTACACCTTTGAAAGAAGAATGAACAGGAAATAGATAAGCCTTTTTTAGAACTGAAGTCCAGCTTTGAATGAGCTCAATCCTTGGCTGGATTAAAGTGATCTACACCTAGCCTAAATACAGTGTATGTGTCAGCTGCTTAGTCGTGTCTGACTCTTTGTGACCCCAGGGACTGTAGCCCACCAGATTCCTCTGGCCATGGATTTTCCAGGCAAGAATAGAGCAGGTTGCCATTTCCTACTCCAGGGGATCTTCTGATCCAGCAATTGAATCCGTGTCTCTTATGTCTCCTGCATTTGCAGGTGGATTCTGTATACTACTAGCCACCAGGGAAGCTCACAATGTAGTATTACTCAGCAATAAAAACTGTATGAAATATGATATACATAATATCCAAGGATGAGGTTCAAAAAGATTTTCCTGAACAAAAGAAGTTCAATAATATGTCTGAGATCATTTATATGAAATTCTAGGACAGGTAAAATAAACTGTAATTTAGAAAACACAACAATCAGAAAACAAAAGAAGTCCAATTAAAAATGGGCAAACGATATGAAGAGAAAACTCACCAAAGAAATACAGATGGAAAATAAGCATATGAAACTCAGTTTTTGCCTGAGGATAGAGAGAGGGAGGGCTTCCCTGCTGGCTGAGTGGTAAAGAATCCACCTGCCAATGCAGGAGACATGGGTTCAATTCCTGGGTCGGGAAGATCCCCTGGAGAAGGAAACGGCAGCCCACTCCAGTATTCTTGCCTGGAGAATCCCATGGACAGAGAAGCCTGGTGCGCAATGAGGTCCCAAAAGAGTCAGACACAACTTAGCAACTAAATAACAACAACAGAGAGAAGGATGGTACTAATGGCAAATGGACACGGCAGAGTTTTTTAGGTAATAAAAATTCTCTATATCTTGATTGTGGTGGGAGTTACACCGGTTTATATATTTGTCAAAACTCATCAAATTAGACTCTCAGTTGTGTGCATTTGATCGTATATGAATTCTTTTTTGAGTTCTTTTATTTAATAGAGGATAATTACAATATTGTGATGTTGTTTAGTCGCTCAGTTGTGTCTGATTCTTTGCAATCCCATGGACTGCAGCATGCCAGTTCTCTCTGTCCCTCACCATCTCCCAAAGTTTGCCCAAGTTTGTGTCCATTGCATCAGTGATGCCATTCAGCCATCTCATCCTTTGATGTTCTCTTCTCCTTCTGCCCTCAATCCTTCCCAGAAACAGGACTTTTCCAGTGAGTCAGCTATTCGCATCAGACAACCAAAAAACTGGAGTTTCAGCTTCAGCATCAGTCCTTCCAAGGAGTATTCGGGGTTGATCTCTCTTAAGATTGACTGGTTTGATCTCCTTGCTGTCTAGGGGATTTTCAGGAGTCTTCTCCAGCACCACAGTTTTTGAAGGCATCAATTCTTCAGTGCTCCAGCTTCTTTACAGTCCAGCTCTCACAACCGTACATGACCACTGGGAAGACCATAGACTTGACTATAGGGACTTTTGTTGGCAGAGTAATGTCTCTGCTTTACAACACACTGTCTAGGTTTGTCATAGCTTTCCTGCCAAGGAGCAAATGTCTTTTGATTTCATGGCTGCAGTCACCATCTGCAGTAATTTTAGAGCCCAAGAAGAGGAAATCTGTTACTATTTCTACCTTCTCCCCCTCTATTTGCCATGAAGTAATGAGGCCGGATGCCATGATCTTAGTTTTTTTCAATATTTAGTTTTAAGCTGGCTCTTTTGCTCTTCTCCTTCACCCTCATCAAGAGGCTCTTTAGTTCATCTTTGATTTCTGCCATTAGAGTGGTATCATCCACATATCTGAGGTTGTTAATGTTTCTCCCACCCATCTTGATTCCAGCTTGTAATGCATCCAGCCCGGCATTTCTCATGATGTAGTCAACATATAGATTAAACAGGGTGACAGCAGATAGCCCTGTCATATTACTTTCTCAATCTTGAACCAATTAGTTGTTCCATACAGAGTTCAATATTGTGATGGGTTTTGCCATGTATCATCATGAATCTATACTAGGTATACAGTCTCCCAGCCTCCCTCCCATCTCCCTCCCCTTCCCACTCCTCTAGGTTGTCACAGAGTATAAAGATTGAAGGCAGGAGGAGAAGGGGGCAACAGAGGAGGAGATGGAGACATCAACATTCTTCTCAGTAATTAACAGGACAAGTACACAAAAAAATCAGTTAAATGGAAGACTTGAACTAAATGCTGCATGCTAGCCATTTCCGTTTAAGTAAGACGAAGAACGACTGAGGCTTAAACAATTACACTGTTCTTAAGATAGAAACTTATGAAAACATTCCTATTTAATTGGATTCAAGCCTCAGTTTTAAAAAAAATATGTTGTAGATACGTGTGTTAAAAATTTTAGCAGATTTTTTATTTTCCAACACACCGAAAACTATTTTCTCCTTTTGACTAAATGTAATCTCAACTGACAAGGCTGCTTCTGGCTCTCTCTGTAGAGGTGCCCTAATTTCCCCCTTCTTCTTGCTTTATAGTACATTGCTATTCAATACTTCTTGATGTTAGCTCAACCAGATTCACTACTCCAGGCATAATAATGGCCTGAATTACTCAGAGAAACTCTAAATATAGAATTTTTCACTAGGACTATTTTTTAAGTACTCCTGCTCCAAGAAAATATATATATATAATTTTTTTTTTCCTATCAGTTCCATATAACTGAATAAGGGTTAAACCCACATCAGTGAATCCATACTTTCTGGAGCTGTCACTATCACCCATGACACTCTGCAAATATTTTAGAGAATGTAAACTTTAAAAATGGTAAGTCAGCTTTCTCTTGAGACATTCATCTTAACATACACTGACTACAGCTTTCACAGGATTACCTACGTTTTAAAAGTGAGTTGTAAAAATAGAGTAGATGCCTTGTTATCTAGTACAATGAAGACTGATAGTTGTCTGGTTAATCAAAAAATTAGAAGCGAATTTTAAAAATGATTTGTCTATATCATAATCATTTTATTCTAACTTGGAAAATAAGTATGCATTTATTCACAAATCTTTGACCATAAAGCCAATCTATTTTTTTTTAATGTGAATTCGCTGATTGGAGCCTCTTATGTCTTGCAAAAACTACACCTATACACCTTGTCTATGATTTCTAATTCAAACTTCTCTAAAATGAAGAAAGAAATTTAAAACTTTTATGAAGCAATCTGAAGTATAGAATCATTTAAGATTTTCATAATTTCCCCTCAAGTTTTTGTACTGTTTCATCTAAACTGAATTCAATAACAATTTTTTAAATGCCTCTCCCTTATTAAGCTTTCTAAAACATTCACTTTAGTTTTCATTGGAACAACAATTCTTTTATATTTCATGTATCTTTGGTTTATATGATATATCATTAAGTCATGCTATCAAAATAAGAAATTCAAATGGCATCAAACAGGTTTGGGAATAAACCCAAGTGACTGAAGAGACACAAACTCAATGATAGGAATGGAAATGTTACAGATATACTAGAGAATGGCATCCTAGTCTTGAGAGTTCTGCCTACCATGTCAGCATGTTCTGCAGAGACCATGTGAAGAGCAGGTTTAGTCATGTTCAGTTAAGGAGCTTCTACTCTTTCCTTTTAGGCATCCATTCTCTTTGGCTTTGGTTCCCCACTGCAGCCTCTCTTAAAGGCCCATGGTACTAAAGAATCTCATCTCTTTTCTATCTATTGTTCCCACATCTAATTTATTATTTTAAAACTTTTAAGAGGAGAGGGTTGACCATTTATCATTAATAAAGTAATTAATACTGAGAGATTCATAACCCACTTTACTGCATGATAATTTGGAATTTTATTATAATTATTTCATTAATGCTCCCTGGCAATCCTAGTAAGGGAGGGAACAGCAAACTTTTTCTGCAAAGGGCCAGATAGTAAATAAGAATATAAGTATATTAGGTTTTTCAGGTCCCTGTTGCATATTATTCTTTAGGTTGGGCCACAGTTTGCCAACCTCCACTGTAAGATAAGGTAGAACAGACAACAAAATGCCTGCCTCCCAGACAGCTAATACATACTTTTAGCAACTAATGTTTACTGAATGCTTCAATGTGCCACAGTACCATGCTAAGTACTTTATGTACATTACCTGATTCAGTCCTCACAGCCATCTTATGCTATAATTACTATCATTATTTCTTTTACAGATGAAGAATTTGAGACCTGGAAAGATTAAGTAACTTCTCAACAATTAATAAATGATGCAGCCAGAATCAAAACTCAGACAGATTAACTTCTTAAAAGTTTTCAGCTCAAGAATATGGCCTTCCTTGTGGCTTAGTGGTAAAGAATCCACCTGCCAATGCAGGGGACTCATGTTCGATCCCTGGGTCGGGAAGATCCCTTGGGGAAGGAAAAGGTAAACCACTCCAGTATTCTTGCCTGGGAAATTCCAAGGACAGAGGACCCTAGCGGTCTACAGTCCATGGGGTTGCAAAAGAGTCAGACACAACTTAGTGACTAAACAACAACTCAGGATTATATAGCTAATTAGTCAGACTAGGCTTCCAAGTGGTGCTAGTAGTAAAGAAGCCACCTGCCAATGCAGAAAACATAAAGAGATGAGAGTTCAATCCCTGCATTAGGAAGATCCCCTGGAAGAGGCAATGGCAACCCACTCCAATATTCTTGCCTGGAGAATCCGCTGGACAGAGGAGTCCAGTGGGTAACAGCCCACAGGGTCACAAAGAGTCAGACAGGATTGAAGCAACTTAGCATGCACACACAGGTCTATAATAGTTAATATTGCATAGACTAAGGATCCTAAAAGATGATGCTGTTAAACTGTTGCACTCAATATGTTAGCAAATCAGGAAAACTCAGCAGTAGCCACAGGACTGGAAAAGGACAGTTTTCATTCCAATCCCAAAGAAGGACAATGACAAAGAATGTTCAAACCACCACATGCCTGCACTCATCTCATACACCAGCAAAGTAATGCTCAAAATTCTCCAAACCAGGTTTCAACAGTATGTGAATTGTGAACCTCCAGATGTTCAAGCTGGTTTCAGAAAAGGCAGAGGACCCAGAGATCAAATTGCCAACATCTGCTGGATCATTGAAAAAACAAGAGTTCCAGAAAAACATCTACTTCTGCTTTACTGATTACGCCAAAGCCTTTGACTGCGTGGATCACAACAAACTATGGAAAATTCTTCAAGAGATGGAAATACCAGACCACCTGACCTGCCTCCTGAGAAATCTGTATGCAGGTCAAGAAGCAACAGTTAGAACTGGACATGAAACAAGAGACTGGTTCCAAATCAGGAAAGGAGTATGTCAAGGCTGTTTATTGTCACCCTGCTTATTTAACTTACATGCAGAGTACATCACACGAAATGCCAGGCTGGATGAAGCACAAGCTAGAATCAAGATTGCCGGGAGAAACATCAATAACTTCAGATATGCAGATGACACCACCCTTATGGCAGAAAGTGAAGAGGAACTAAAGAGCCTCTTGATGAAAGTGAAAGAGGAGAGTGAAAAAGCTGGCTTAAAACTCAGCATTCAAAAACCTAAGATCATGGCATCCGGTCCCATCACTTCATGGCAAATAGATGGAGAAACAATGGAAACAGTGACAGACTTTATTTTCTTGGGCTCCAAAATCACTGCAGATGGTGACTGCAGCCGTGAAATTAAAAGACGCTTGCTCCTTGGAAGAAAAGCTATGACCAATCTTATTAAAAAGCAGACACTACTTTGCCAACAAAGGTCCGTCTAGTCAAAGCTATGGTTTTTCCAGCAGTCATGTATGGATGTGAGAGTTGGACTGTGAAGAAAACTGAGCACCGAAGAATTGATGCTTTTGAACTGTGGTGTTGGAGAAGACTCTTGAGTCTCTTGGACTGCAAGGAGATCAGACCAATCAATCCTAAAGGAAATCAGTCTTGAATATTCATTGGAAGGACTGATGTTGAAGCTGAAACTCCAATACTTTAGCCACCTGATGTGAAGAACTGACTCACTGGAAAAGACCCTGATGCTGGGAAAGATTGAAGGCAGGAGGAGGAGATGACAGCGATTGAGATGGTTGGATGGTACCACCAACTCAATGGACATGAACTTGAGCAAACTCTGGGAGTTATGATGGACAGAGAAGCCTGGCATGCTACAGTCCATAGGGTTGCAAAAAGTTGAACACGACTGAGCAACTCTAGTGTCCTGAACTGACTGAAGGACACTGATCTCCTAACTCAGTGCTGATTTATTAAATTGTAGTTTCAGACAATCTGCATTAAAAAATAAAAATAATAATTTTATTTATTTTTGGCTGTCCTTAGGTCTTAGTTGCTGCGCAGGCTTTTTTCTAGTTGTGGTGAGCACGCTACTCTCCAGTTGCAATGTGCTGGCTTCTCACTGCGGTGGCTTCTCCATGGAGCACGGGCTCTCGGACACAGGGACTTCAGTAGCTGTGGTACACAGGCTCAGTAGTTGCAGCTCCAGGCTCCAGAGCACAAGCTCAACAATTGTGGTGTATGGGCTCAGCTGCTCCATGGCCTGTGGGATCTTCCTGGACCAAGGATTGAACCCGTGTCCCCTGCATTGGCAGGTGGACCCTTCAACACTGACCCAGCAGAGAAGCCTCAGAGAATCTACATTTTAAAGGGAGATTTGACAGCATCTTAACCCCATCAATGAAAGTCTGATGGTACAATATCAAGCACTGAAGAAAAAAATAAGGTATTTGGAAGGGATATAGGATCTTAAGTGTTAGAAAGCTAAAATTAGGAATCACTGCCCTACTTTTTCAATAAAGTAATATGAGAGAATCTTAATTATGGAATACTGAAGTACAACAAATAAATTAGTTTAAAAACATAGATTAAATTTCATTAAGAAAATAATAGGATAACAAATAACACTATAAAATGAGAGATCAGGTGGATACTTTGAGGTAGGCTAAACCCTAAAGGAGATCAGTCTTGGGTGTTCATTGGAAGGACTGATGCTAAAGCTGAAACTCCAATACTTTGGCCACCTCATGTGAAGAGTTGACTCATGGGAAAAGACCCTGATGCTGGGAGGGATTGGGGGCAGGAGAAGAAGGGGACGACAGAGGATGAGAGGGCTGGATGGCATCACCAACTCAATGGACGTGAGTCTGGGTAAACTCCAGGAGTTGGTGATGGACAGGAAAGCCTGGTGTGCTGCAATTCATGGGGTCGCAAAGAGTCAGACACCACTGAGCGACTGAACTGAACTGAACTGAAAGATGACAGGAGGAAATACAAGTAGAGAGAAATGCGGAGTATACAGATGGTATTCATCTGGTGATTGACAGCAATTCAGGCAGAAAAGTGATGTTACAGAAATCCACAACAGGAGTACTGTGTTGTAGTACTCAAGGAAGCAACACTCAGAAAAGCAGTAACTAACAAATGGCATCCATCAACTCTTAACGAGTCCTTTTACTATAACCTCTCTGCCAGCAAATAAACAGAGCTCTCTCTTTCCTTTGAGCAGGAGAAAAAAGCTCTCTTATCTCCTTTGGAGATAAGCAAGAACTAAGATGTGGGAAGGGTGGAGAAGTAACACTGTGATGAGGGTAAGGCCTGTCTAGAGACAGAACAGTGTAGGAAGTCTACTGCTATCCCTTCGCTCCTTGGGTTGGGGAGAAATGCAGGTGATTCAAATCACCGTTCTCTGCATGTCCCACATAAATAAAGGACACTCAAGCTATTGCTACTATCTATACAAAAGCTCATATCAAAGGCCTATTACCTGGATGATGACAGCAAACACTTACATGTTACTTACTACATGCTAGGCATTGTTCAAAGTACTTTAAACGCTTTTAGTAATTTAATCACCATAATAACCCTATATGTTGTTGTTTAGTTGCTAAGTCATGTCCGACTCTTTTGTGACCCCATGGACTGTAGCCCACCAGGGTCCTCTATCCATGGGATGTCCCAAGCAAGAACACTGGAGTGGGTTCCCATTTCCTTCTCTAGGAGATCTTTCCGATCCAGGGATTGAAAAACCTGAGTCTCCTGCATTGGCAGGCAGATTCTTTACCACTGAGCCACCAAGGAAACCCAGTAATAACTCTCTAAGATGGATACTATTATAATCTCCATCTTTGCTGAGGATGCTAAAACAGAATGATTAAATAACTTCCCCAAATTCATACAGCTAAAGATGGTAAAGCTGGAATTCAAACCCAGGCAGACAGGTTCCAACACAGTACACACACTCTTAATTACCCAGTTATAAATGACTTCTTTAGCTTAGTTGTGCCACCACAAGCAAGTGACTGGCATCAGATCATCTTGCAGCAAATAAAGGACTCCAGGTATTGGGCTGTGAATCAAGCGAAAGTCTGAAATGTTGTGAGAATTACTAAAATGGTGACACAGAGTCATGAAGTGAGCCAATGCCGTTGGAAAAATAGTGCTGACAGCCTTGCTCGATGCAGAGCTGCCACCCACATATCTTCAAGTTGTAAAAAACGCAATTATCTGCAAAGTGCAATAAAGGAAAACGAAGCATGCCTGTGTTTTCTGAACTATTGATATAATAATCTTTGAACTGAATAATAAAATTGTAGGTACAAACTGAAAAACATTCAAGTTTGGAATAGGAATGTAATCTTGGGATTTAGAATCTGTCACTTTAACTCATATAACGGTGCCAACCAAGTAAGAGAACTTAAGCCAGATCTTCTTGAAACATTCCTCAGGAAATTGCCTTTCTAGTTAACATAAATTTCTTTTTTATCGTTGCTGCTAAGTTGCTTCAGTCGTGTCCGACTCTGTGCGACCCCATAGATGGCAGCCCACCAGGCTCCCCCATCCCTGGGATTCTCCAGGCAAGAACACTGGAGTGGGTTGCCATTTCCTTCTCCAGTGCATGAAAGTGAAAAGTGAAAGTGAAGTCTCTCAGTTGTATCTGACTCTTAGCAACCCCATGGACTGCAGCCTACCAGGCTCCTTGGTCCATGGGATTTTCCAGGCAAGAGTACTGGAGTGGGGTGCCACTGCCTTCTCCTTTATCATTAGGTGAACAAAATAAGCCAGAAATGTAGCAAGAGCTGTCCTAAAATACAAACCTAATATTCTAGATCCAGCTATTAAAAACAGTCCACTGTCAGCCAGTACACAGGGAGAAGCCAAATATAGACACTGTTGGAAAACATACTGCAAATGGTCACAGAGTCCTGCTTTCCCAGTATGACAACAATAGTCCTAGGGTTCCATAAGTTTCAAGAAAAATCTGGCATAAAATAAACCCAAAGCAAATTAATTTTAAAAGTAAAATTGTGTTGTCCCTCTACACGAACCAAGAAGAAAGAAAGGCATGCACACATACCATTTGGGAATATGTATATTTATATTCCCAAATATGGAAAATACAGATCCATAATATGGAAAATATATAAATAAATCTCTATTATACTCTGTATTTTACTATACATAATGGAGATTTCATAAAAAAATAGTAAAACGTGTATATATATTTACAAAATATGTGTTCTCAGAAAGAAAAGTTCAAAGTCTGAATGGCAGTCTGATGGAAACTGGCAGTCTTAAGAGTTTAGCAATGTACTTCAGTCAATTAAGTGGCAAAACCAGTATGAGAGTACAAACATCGCTACTGTTTGGCTTGGATTTCTGTAATCTAAACCCACTGCTAACTTCATTAAGGGCTGTGCACCCTTGAACCTACAAGACTGCTTCTAGCCTCTGCAAAAATAGTCTGTTTCTTCCTCTTCCGTAGTACCAGAATAACTTAACATTCTATTTGAAACAGAAAGAGGCAGGGAGGGTAACTCTGGGTTCCTCAGCTTTCCAATTCTAGTCTGTTGTGAGGCCCAGCTGTACCTCTTTCCCTTGAGTTCCAAGAAAAAAAATCTCTATTTCTTATTAACAGCTTTTCTTTCTTTAAGCAGATTTTAGTTACTTACAAAAAAAGAGCCTGACCTAAACAGGCAGCAGGCTTTAATTTAAACTCTAAAAGCCTGGAATGCCTAAGCAACCCAATTCTACAGAATAATGGTTTTTAAAAAGTACACTGAAAAATTAAACCTCCTAATCAATGCTATTCATGAGAATCATCTATTTAAAATTAGAGACTTTGAGCCAACTTGCATTCAGAGAAAATACATGTCATTCATGTAGCAATAATCATTTTCAATACCATAATAACTATGAAATTAAAAACTGCATTTAATGACATTTTCAGTGGCTTTCAAATCTATTTTAGGCAACAGTATATTTTCTTCTAATGAAATCTTAGGTTCATGCCCAATGCACAGCACAGATCTGCTCTGGCTGAGCATGTGCACATGTCTCAGTGGGTCATCTGTGCATGTGTGAAACTGCAGATAGAAAATCCTGTCTATGGTCCAAACTCTTCCCGTCAGAGACCTCCTGAGGCATCACCATGGAACCTCTGCAGCCTATGTGAATCAGATCTTGAAAACAACTGTGCTAGAAAAAGACAGCCATCCTTTGACACTTTACTGTCACAATCAGAATACCAAATTAATCACATGCCTATTTACCTGTGAGCTTTAAAACTTTTCCCATCAACATAAATATCAATATCTGGGCAACAGTGTTTCACGTAAAGCTTCAGTAAATCTTCTCCTAATTCAGATGCAGGTTCCAAGTCATAAATATCTTTAAAAGAGAAAAAAAAAGACAAAAAATAGTTTCTTTAATAGTATATATATTTCAAAATTTTGTATTCTTGTTGTTTCTCACTCAGTTGTGTCTAACTCTTTGCAACCCCATGGACTGCAGAACGCCAGGCTGTCTGTCCTTCACTATCTCCCCGAGTTAGCTCAAACTCATGTCCATTGTATTCTAATACTAGCAAAATGTTTTTCCACATGGTTATCCTGATTAGCTACTGAAAGAAAGTAACAGTGAGTGAAATCTTTAAGTGGTAAATTCAAAGTAAAATGAAACTTTAAAATCATCGATTCTTTCCGGTCTGAAATATATATTTCTACTTATACTTAAATATAGATAGACCTTTAAATATAGATACACATTTAAATATAGTAATACTATTACAAATTATACACCAAAATTGAAGCCACTTCACAAACATCTGACTTAAAAAGTTAAAAGATTTCCTAAGTTTGATATTCTTTTTCATCACTTAGTTTCTTCCTGTTTCTGTTCATGGATTTATGGCTAGGATGATCTGTGAACCAACAGAAATTCAACTAAAATCAATGGGACTTATAGAGCACTTATTATGAGTATAGTACTGTATACAGTATAGAGAGTTATAGAAAATATTTTAAGAACTACCTCTACTTCAAAAGATTCACAATTTAGGCATTGGGAAGTGAAATATAAAACATGTATATATATTTTAAAAGAAAAATACCACATTGTATATTATAGCTCTATCAGTCTGGAAATTTTTGTTAGTGAGGATGGGTCCCTGGGAACAGATTCCCAGTAACCAATTTACAAATTTATATATTTAGAAACCAGAATGCTAATGAGGTGACTCTGGGTTAAGTCTCCTAAAGAGCTTCAGGACGGGGGCTGGTCACCAGAAAGGACAAATATGTCATTAGACAGGGGTAAGTTTCAGGCCCTTCCCCATACCTCTAGGGAGGGAAAGGGGGCTATAGACTGAATTATAAAAATTACTGAACAATAAGATTCAGGGAACTACTGGGTTGGTGAACACACTGACTTTTGAAAAGATAGCACACCCTGAGAGGACATGGATATTTGTTCTATATACCTTCCCTTCTCCACCCAACCCGCATACCTAGCCCTATATCTTTTTCATTTGGCTGTTCCTAAATTATATCTTTTATAACAAATAGGTAAATATAAGTGAAATGTGTTCCTGAGTTCTGTGAGTCATTCTAGCAAATTATTGAACTTTGGAGGAGGGTGGTCATGGGAACTCTGGAATTTGTAGTTGCTGGGCACAAGCGTGGGTAGTAATGGGGATATGTCACCCCAAAACATGCCACTCTGGCATGAGGATTATTTTGAGCTAAAGGTACTTGAGAAGGAGCAGATGCAGGGAAAGCTATTTACATCCCCTAACTGCCTAAAAATAAAAGAAAAAAATTTCCCTTTTGTAAAGGAAATTTCCATGTGCAAAGCTATCTCCTTCCTAGGAAAAAACTATTCTCTTCACTTGACTATTATCTGTGTAACAAGACAACCCTTATTCACCATACATTTTCTCCCCTCACCTTCCCATAACTTTCCTCCACCATCTAGTAGCCCAGAATGCCTTTCTTTCACTTAGCCTAAGGTAACATTTTGTTGTTTAGTCAATAAATTGCATCCAATTCTTTTTGCAACCCCGTGGACTGTAGCCCACCAGGCTCCTTTGTCCATGGGATTTCCAGGATAAGAATACTGGATTGGGTTGCAATTTCCTTCTCCAGGGGATCTTCCTGACTCAAGGATTGAACCCACGTCTCCTGCATTGCACGTAGGATTCTTTACTGCTGAGCCACCAGGGAAGGTCAAGATGATATATAATCCTCGATTATCTAGCCATCTTCTTGAATCTCCTTTTTTTGGTGAAACTCCTGGTGCAAAAATAAGTGATGAAAACCATTCTCCCTCCTCCTGTTAATCTGTCTTATTTCAATTTAATTCTTAGGCCAGTCACAGAACCTAAGAGAGTAGAAAGAACTCTTTCCTCCCCAACAGTAGCCTAGGCACCCGACCTGCGTTTAACATCTGAAGTGGGAAGAATATTGCAGCACTAAGCCCTTAACCTGTGGGATTTATCTGTAGCTAACTTTGGATAGTTACCATTAGAATTGAACTGTTGGATGCCCAGCTGGTGTTAGGAGAATTGGTTATGTGTGGGAAAAAAAAAAAAACCACACATACACATTTAGAGTCAGAAGTGGTACCCAGAAGAGAAAACAACAACTCACAATTACAGAAACCCAAAACTTCCTCAACCTGAAGCCATCATTCCATTCTACCTTAAACTTGCTCTGTTCATACTCTTTAAGCCTGCAAAATAGTACCACTTAAATGCCTTAAAAGAGCTTATGAATAAGGCCACCTCATCTCTTGGTTTGCCTGGGGGCAGTCCAGTTAATGCCTGTTGCCCCAGAATAACATTCAACAGCAATGATAATTTTTCATTTTTTACTTTTTCAAAAGAATCCTTGTTACTCTTTCAAAAGAATCCTTGTTTGGACCACAAAATATAAAGTCATTATTTATATAATAAGGCTCTTCATTGTCTATCTTCTGCTTATATATCCAGGTTCATTCCTTACTGTGACCATTCTTATCCCCTCCTTTACCCTAGACCCACAAAAACCATGCGTGGTGTTATAAATTTGCTATGTGCCTGGTTCTTTGCCTCCAGGAGTGTCGTTTCCTTTGCCTGGAATACTTCCTCCCTAAACTCTCTCTGTCAGGTCAACATCTGCTTTTTCTTCAGGATTCAGTTCAGATATTATTCCTTCCACGCAGCTTTCTCTGAAGGCCTATTATTCCTTCCATGTAGTTTTTTCTGAAGGCCTAAGTCTAGGTTAATGTGCCCTATTTGAGTCCTTAACACACTTGGTACATAACCGACCTGATTATACCTCCTACTAAACTGCAGGACAGTAACATTAACTGTTTTGTTCAATATCAAATCTTCAAAAGTTGGTATTTGAATAATGTGATGATTAGAATGGCATTCCAGGAACAAATAGCAAGTATAAAAGCACAGAAATAACAAAATACAGTTCTTTCAGATGAAATGCCACGTCAGTAAGAGCAGAGCTCAGGGGGTGTGAGGGGTTGTGAAGATAGGAGGCAGTAGAGTACTAGGCGGCAGTCAGTTCCCCAAATCCCCTTATAGCATGGGAAAGAAGCTGGGATTTATATTAAGGCTGTGGGAGACTACTAAAGAATTTTAATAAGCCATGGTCAGGCTTGCAGTGAACAAATTTTGTTCTATACAATAGAAATGGAGGGCGGCACAAGAAGTCAGGTGACCAGCTGAGGTTCAAATTCTCAAGGAAAATAACAACTTACTGAAATAAAGAAATGGCAGGAGGATAAAGGAGAGAAGTATTTAAGAATATTTAGGAGGCAAATCAACAGACATGCTCATGAATTGAATGAAGGGTAAAAGAGTAATTGAGAAGAAAGATAGTTAGTATAGAGAATTCCCTGGCAGTCCAGTGGCTAGGACTCCATGATTCCACTGCAGGGGGCACGATAAACCTTATGCCAAAGATGCATATTCGTGGTGGCAGAATCTACCCCCCTTTAATACTTACAGTGCAATAACAGAAAGGAATTATAAAACTTCCAATGCCATTAAAATGTTTTCTGGAGATATCAGTCTTGTTTACTAACTTTTAGTCCTATAAGCCAAAGCATCAATAAATGAATATAACTGGAAGGTATATGACGTCCTGGAGAAGGGAATGGCAAACCACTTCAGCATTCTTGCCTTGAGAACACCATGAAGAGCATGACAAGGCAAAAAGATATGACCATAAAGCCTGCAACATTAACATCCAATTAATGTTACAATTTAATGTTACATCCTGCAACATTAAATATTTTAATACATTTTTCTAACACAAAATTTGGGTTGGTAGAAGTGTGGGAAACAATATAACACATGAATTTGATCCCTGGGCTGGGAACAAAGACCCCGAATGTCACATGCTGAGGTCTAAAATAAATAAATAAAAGAGTGAATAAAAAAATAAGGAAGAATGGAAGATAGTAATATAATTAATATAATTCACACTACGCAGTATTTAAGAGAAGAGCAGGCAGGGAAAGGCAGGTGATTAGATCAGACACAGGTTAAATTTTGAGATATTTATATTTAGAGGTATATTTAGACAGATATGTCTGGTCAGTGGTTGGATATGAAGCTCAAACAAATAATTAAAGAGGAAGTGCCGGTGAAGGAGACTGAGCAGTGGCTGAGAGGGAAAATCCCAACAGTACAGTGTCAGAGAAGACAGAGGAAGTTTCAAGGAGGGTGGTACTGACAGTATGGAGGACGGCAAGGACTTTATAAGATGTGGCAAACAAGTGCCTATTACACTGGTCAACATGGGGCTGGGGCGGGGGGATTTCCATGGAGTGATGGAGGAGAAAATAGATAGAGGCAAGGGGTTGAGGGGTAAATGAACTCTTTCCATTTACACTAAAAATCTGTTTGGCCACTTTAATCGGCTATTGTGGGCCCATGGCAGAATTCTAGACTAGGGGCAAGAAAAATGGGCATCAAATATCAGCTCGGTCAACTGCTCCATCTCTGTGGCCTTGGAAAGTCCTTTATACTCTGAGCCTTATTGTCCTCATCTATAAAATCAGTCTGTAACCACTTTCTTTGTAGGGCTGAGACTAAATGAGATAGTTTAAAAAATGAACAGATCTATCTCAAGCCTAGAAGAGGCATGCATGCATGCATGCATTTACCACAATACAATATGGTGAACATATATAAAAGAAACCTAACTGAGCTTAAATCAGTTTGATTTTATTGCTGCTGCACTAAACATCAGTAATAAAAATCTTTTAGTTAACAGATACCATCATGTACAGTCAATTCAACTGTAACACATGTTTTGAAAACATGAGTTTGATCTAACACAACTGACATATTAGGGAACAATTTTTGCATAATGGGAATTTTTCCTTTCCTTAGGTGCTAGGTAATCCATGAGAAATACTAAGTCAATGCAAGGAACTGTATCCAGTTGGACTGAGCCATGAAAGAATATATATAAAACATAAATACCTAAGACACCTACCAGAAACCTCTGTTCACCCATGCCTACTCATTTCTAGCGTTACAAATTTCCATCTGATTTCAGATAACAACTGCTGGAAGACCATTTTTTATGAATATTTTTGTGTTTTTGTATGGTCTGTCCTTTCTGAGCAGAGCACTGGCAAATTTGGATAAAAGGTGATTAAACAACAAACACATCTTGGAAGTTAGAGATAATGAGATGCTCCAGAAAGATTCAGAGACTATCTTCTTCTCAAAATCATTTCCTTACATTCCTACCTTCCCCTCACCAAAGATTTATCTACCTTCCAAAGTAAAGGTCTCTCCCTCTGTGGAGGAGGATGAGCAGGTCTGCCAGCAGCCTATAAAAGTCTCATAAAGTTGGTGTTCCCCTCCTAAGATGCAACCCCATTGCATGTGAACAGCAGGTAGCATTAAGCCCTCATGGGGACTGAGGGTTGGGAAGTGGTTCTGAGATGCTCTATAAGTAATAAACAGTTTGTTCTCTTATCCAAGGCTCTTGAGTCTCCTGTTGGAATATCTACTGTATCTCTATCTACATCCTTAACATCCTCCTTCCACCAATTCACAGAAATTCACAAGCTGCAAACCTTTTGACACCCACTTCTACAAACAAACTAGAGCTCTTTTTCAAGGTCAAATGCCATATTTATTGTAGTATTTATGTATTGCTGAATCATTTAACATGGATAAAACTATGCTCCTAGTTTCTTTAGGTTCCTATCTTCTAAAAATGTGTCATGACAAAAGTTTCAGTGACTATGTCATGACAAAATGTATTGGTGATTTTTGTGTTGCGTCGAGTTTTTTAAGGAATGCATATATTGTGTTAGAACTGATTCTACAGTCTGCTAAAGCTTTTGCTGGTGTAGATTAGAATAAGAATGAAAATATATAGATGCTTAAAAGGAAAATTGTGAATTATGTCTGTATTTATTAATAATAACTCCATCTCTAATTACTTGGGAAAACTGGGAGTAGGCCATATTATTATTTCCATTTACTCATAAATTAGTTACTTTGATTTATACTGACTTTCATCTACTTATAAAAGAATGTTCAATAGAGCTGATTTTTGAAGTATGTTTTTCTCTAAGTGTTTAGAATATAATTACTTTCATGGCTATAAAATTTTATAAAAATCTACAAAAAATACCTCACCAGTGGAAATCACATTTTCCTCTTTGCTGTTGATATCTCTTGGAATTTCATGTTTCAGAAGAGAATGATCAGATGATCTTTTACTTAAGAACTCTACAGATAACCTTCTATCATTGTCAGTACAATTTTCAACACTGAAGTCACATTTCTTTTGTGGTAGTCCACTTTCCACTATCTTTTTCCTAAGAATTTCTTCTTCATAGTTTTTTATATTTCTGTTTGATGAGTATACAATCCTAAAAGACAAAATGCAAAATATTAATAAAAATCTTGGTTATTCTTAAAACCTATTTTCCCAATGTGTGGCTTTCATAGATAATAGCCAAATAGTCAGAAAATCTTAATCTACACTAACTAAAGAAAGGTCCATCTAAAATAGGAGGAAGTTTGTAAAGCTATAAAAAAGCAATGTTAAAACGGAATGTGTAATTGCCAACAAATTATATAACCTAAATGAAATGGACAATTCCTAGGAAGGACACACACTACGAAACTTTATTTAAGAAGAAAAAGTATCTGAATAGACAAATAATAAGTAAAGAGACTGAATTAGTATTTAAAAACTTCTCACAAAGAAGGACACAGGACCAGGTGGCCTCCCTGGTGATCATTACCCAATGAAAGAAAATTAATTAATGGCAATCCTTTACAAACTTTTCCAAAAAATATGACAGAACACCTAACTCATTATGTGAAGCCAGTACTATCTTGAATCAAAAGGAGACAAACACATCACAAGAAAACTACAGACCAATATTTCTTATTAATGTAGAGAAAAAATCTTCAACAAAATAATAGCAAAATGAATCTAACAACATATAAAAAGAATTATACATCATGACCAACTGGGCTTTATTTTAGGAATTCAAGAGTAATTAAACATATGAAAATCAATGTCATACACCTTATGCTCTAGTGTGAACGTTTATGTCCCCTACAATCATATATTGACAAAATCCAACACCCTGTCATAAAACATTCAGCAAACTAGAAATGGAGGTAAACATTCTCAACCTGATAAAGCATACCTATGAAAAACCCAGAGCTAACATCAGACTTAACGGTAAACAATTGAAAACTTTCTTCCTAAGATCAGCAAGGATGTCTATCTGCTCTTACCACTTCTGTTCAACATTAAATGGAGATTCTAGCCAGGGCAATTAAGCAAGAAAAAGAAATAGCTGCATTGGAAAGGAATAAGTAAAGCTATCTTCAACTACAAATAGCAAACATATACATAGAAAATCATTGGAAATTCATCCCTCAACTGTTTGCTAAACAAGTTCAGCAAAGTTGCAAAACAGAAGATCAATATGCAAAAATCACTAACGACAAACAATCCAAAATTAAGTTAGAAAATAACTCCATTTACAACAGCATCAAGAAAATAAAATACTTAGGAATATCTTGATATTTCACAAAAAGCACAAGTCTTATATGCTGAAAGCTACAAAACAATGCTGAAAGCAATTAAATAAATGGAAACACATTCCATTGATAATTTAATATTTTTAAAATGGCAATACTCTTTGAGCTAATCTATGGATTCAGTGCAACACCTATCAAAATTCAGCTAGTTTTCTGCAGAAATTGACAAACTAATCCTCAAATTCAAATAGAAATGCTAGGATAGCCAAAACAATCTTTAAACAGAACAAATTTGGAAGATTCACATTTTCTGAACTCTTAGCTTCCTACAAAGCTACAGCCATCAATACTGTGTGGTACTGGCATAAGGACAGATGTATGCATCAATGGAATCGAACTGAGTGTCTAGAACATACATATATAGGCAACTGATTTTTGACAGGAGTGTTGTGACATTGTGATTTATAATATGAACTTTATACACTATTCCCAGCACGTAGATTCCAAAACCCTTCTAACTTTCTATGTAAAAGCCATAGGCTATCTTTTATTACAGTTTAATTCAGTTCAGTTGCTCAGTCATTTCCAACTCTTTGCAACCCCATGGACTGTAGCAGGACAGGCTTTTCCCTGTCCATCACCAACTCCCAGAGCTTGCTCAAGCTCATGTCCATCGAGTCGGTGATGCCAACCAACCATCTCATCCTCTATCATCCCCATCTCCTCCTGCTTTCAATACTTCCCAGCATCAGGGTCTTTTCCAATGAGTCAGTTCTTCGCATCAGGTGGTCAAAGTATTGGAGCTTCAGCTGCAGCATCAGTCCTTCCAACGAATATTCAGGACTGATTTCCTTTAGGATTGACTGGTCTGATCTCCTTGCAGTCCAAGGGACTCTCAAGAGTTTTCTCCAACACCACAGTTCAAAAGCATCAATTTTTCGGGGCTCAGCTTTCTTTAACTCTCACATCCATACATGACTACTGGGAAAACCATAGGTTTGACTAGTAGGACCTTTGTTGGCAAAGTAATGTCTCTGCTTTTTAATATGCTATCTAGGTTGGTCATAGCTTTTCTTCCAAGGAGCAAGCGTCTTTTCATTTCATGGCTGCAGTCACCATCTGCAGTGATATTGGAGCCCCCCCAAATAAAGTCTGTCACTGTTTCCATTGTTTACCATCTATTTGCCATGAAGTGATGGGACCAGTTGCCATGATCTTCGTTTTTTGAGTGCTGAGTTTTAAGCCAACTTTTTCACTTTCCTCTTTCACTTTCATCAAGAGGCTCTTTAGTTCTTCTTCACCTTCTGCCATAAGGGTGGTGTCATCTGCATATCTGAGGTTATCAATATTTCTCCCTGCAATCTTGATTCCAGCTTGTGCTTCATCTAGCCCGGCATTTCACATGATGTACTCTGCATATAAGTTAAATAAGTTGGGTGACAATATACAGCCTTGACGTACTCCTTTCCTGATTTGGAACCAGTCTGTTGTTCCATGTCCAGTTCTAACTGCTGCTTCTTGACCTGTATACAGATTTCTCAGGAGGCAGGTCAGGTGGTCTTGAATTTTCCAGTTTGTTGTGATCCACACAGTCAAAGGCTTTGGCATAGTCAATAAAGCAGAAGTAGATATCTTTCTGGAACTCTCTTGCTTTTTCAATGATCCAAACAGAGGGAAAGGTGGGTATACGAATGGATTCACGATTACTTGGTTTGCATATCAAAGGTGTGCTCTGGGAATTAGCTAACTCTGAGAGGGGCAGTCTTTCCCCAGTCAGTGAGGGTCCAAGATATATATATGTGCTCTGTTGTGCTCAGTTGCTCCAGTCATGTCCAGTTCTTTGCTACCCCATGGACTGCAGCCCACTAGACTCCTCTGTCCATGGGATTCTCCAGGCAAGAATACTGGAGTGGGCTGCCATGCTGTCTATACACATAGTTAATATTACAAGGTACCTGTTCCACCCACTTCAGCCCTACTAGCATAAGGGATTTGGGAAAGAAAACAGCCGCCACTTGAGAAGCTGTAGGGGAAATGGAATCGTTCATGCTGTGCTGCTGTTCTATGTGTTTACTTGGTTGACATTTTACCCTAGCACTGATGTTAAGCTGAAAATTTAAAGGTCTTCCCTTTTTACCCACACATAAACATGCACACACATTCTCAGACAACTATAGTGAGGTCAGTCTTAGGAAATCAAAGATTTTTATCACAAGGTCATAAAGAAAAAACTATCAGTACTTTCCACTGCCAATCATTTGAGCCATAACTAAAGTCACCATATATAAAAATTTGTTTCAAAGACTCTTTGATCAGAATTTTTACTAAAAATATCATAATCTCAATACTTTATATTCCTCTCATTACGCTTTATATTAACACAGACAAATTTCAATACAATCTTCTTTTTAAAAGGAGTGGAAGTATTACTAGAGCTAATCAGTGAATTTAGCAAAGTTGCAGGATACAAAATCAACACACAGAAGTCACTGGCATTTCTATATACTAACAATGAAAAATCAGAAAGAGAAATTAAGGAATCAATCCCATTTATCATGCAACAAAAAGAATTAAATATCTAGAAATAAACTTACTTCAGGAGACAAAAGAACTGTACACAGAAAATTATAAGACACTGATGAAAGAGATGACATAAACAGACAGAGAAATATTGCATGTTCCTGGGTAGGAAGAATTAATATTATGAAAATGACTATACTACCAAATGCAATCTACAGATTCAATGTGATTCCTATCAAATTACTAATGGCATTTTTCACAGAACTAGAACAAAAAAATTCACAATTCATATGGAAACACAAAAGACCCTGAACAGCCAAAGCAGTCTTGAGAAAGAAGAATGGAACTGGAGGAATCAACCTTCCTGACTTCAGATTATACTACAAAGTTACAGTCATCAAGACAGTATGGTACTGGCACAAAAACAGAAATATAGACCAATGGAACAAGATAGAAAGCCCAGATATAAACCCATGCAGCTATGGGTACCTTATTTTTGACAAAAAGGAGGCAAGAATATACAATGGGGCAAAGACAGTATCTTCTCTAAATGGTGCTGGGAAAACTGGACAGCTACATGTAAAAGAATGAAATTAGAACACTTCCTAACACCATACACAAAGATAAACTCAAAATGGACTAAAGATCTAAATGTAAGACGAGAAGTTATAATACTTTTAGAGGAAAACATAGACAGAAGATTCAATGACATAATTCAAAGCAGATCCTCTATGACCCACCTCCTAGAGTAACAGAAATAAAAACAGAAGTAAACAAGTGGGACCTGATTAAACTTAAAAGCTTTTGCACAGCAAAGGAAACTATAAGCAAGGTGAAAAGACAACCTTCATAATGGGAGAAAATAATAGCAAATGAAACAACTGACAAAGGATTAATTTCCAAAATATACAAGCAGCTCATACAACTCAATACCAGAAAAACAAACAACCCAATCAAAAGTGGGAAAAAGACCTAAACAGACATTTGTCCAAAGAAGACATACAAATGGCTAATAAACACATGAAAAGATGCGCAACACAGCTCATTATTAGAGAAATACTAATCAAAACTACAATGAGATATCACCTCACACTGATCAGAATGGCCGTCATCAAAAGGTCTACAAACAATAAATGCTGGAGAGGGTGTGGAGAAAAGGGAATGCTCCTGCACTGTTGGTGGGAATGTAAATTGATACAGCCACTATGGAAGATGGTATGGAGATTCCTTAAAAAACTAGGACTAAAACCACCATATGATGCAGCAATCCTGCTCCTAGGCATATACCCCGAGGAAACCAAAACTGAAAGAGACACATGCATCCCACTGTTCATTGCAGCACTAATTACAATAGCTAGAACATGAAAGCAACCTAGATGTCCACTGACAGATGAATGGATAAAGAAGTTGTGGTACATACACATAATGGAATACTACTCAGCTGTAAAATGGTACGTACTTGAGTCAGTCCTAATGAGGTGGGATGAACCTAAAATCTATTATACAGAGTGAAGTAAGTCAGAAAGAGAAAGATAAATATTCTAATGCATATATACGGAATCTAGAAAAATGGTACTAACAAATTTATTTACAGGGCAGCAATGGAGAAATAAACATAGAGAATAGACTTATGGACATAGGGAGAGAGGAGTAGAGCTGAGATGTATGGAAAGAGTAACATGGAACCTTATATTACCGTATGTAAAAGAGATAGCCAATGGGAATTTGTGTGGTTCAGGAAACTCAAAGAGGGGCTCTGTATCAACCTAGAGGGGTGGAATGGGGAGGAAAATGGGAGGGAGGTTCAAAATGGGGGGAACGTATGTATGCCTATGGCTGATTCACATTGAGGTTTGACAGAAAACAACAAAATTCTTCAAAGCAATTATCCTTCAATAAAAAATAAATTAATTAAAAAAGGGGGAGGAGGTATGTTACAAGAATTTTCTATATGCAAGACACTGACGAGATATCATTAGGAATGTTCACATTGATGAGCAGATTTAATCTCAAGGAGCTTACCTAACATACTTCAGACATTCATCACTAATCTAACATGAAACAGAATGTGATTAAGGGCTTAAAATAGAGGGTTGTGAAGTGCTAGGAAGCACAAAGTCATTTACTCCAACTTTATTATTCTAAATACGAGAAAACTGAGACTCAAAGAAATCATAAAATAAGGTAATGCACAGGCAAAAGGCAGCTCTGTCTTGTTGCCAGATTTAGTGCTTCCTCCACTCTACCATATTGTGTCTCGTTTGATCTTTTTTCCCTAACACTTCAATGATAACAAATAAAGGGTAGCATTAATATAATTTCTCTTTCTCTAATATACAAAATGTGACCTTTCCCAAGCATCTTCTTCTAAACATAAACTCAGTAGCTGGAGAAATGTATAATTTCATAGGGCTACTACTAGGAATAACACTTACTAAAAAGTATTCAGTGCTTACTATATGCCAGGTCACTGTGCTAAGTGCTTTAAAAGCATCTAATTTAACCTTTGTAACAACATTATGAGGTAGGTATTGTTATTATATCCATTTTATTAAGGTGATAAAACTAATGGGAAGCGATTAGAGTGATTCACATTCACACAGTTAGAAATAGTAGACTTGCTTGGCCACAGAGCCTCAGTTAAGTTGCTCAGTCGTATCCAATTCTTTGCGACCCCATGAATCGCAGCATGCCAGGCCTCCCTGTCCATCACCAACTCCCAGCGTTCACTCAAACTCACGGCCATCGAGTCACTGATGCCATCCAGCCATCTCATCCTCTGTCATCCCCTTTTCCTCCTGCCCCCAATCCCTCCCAGCATCAGAGTCTTTTCCAATGAGTCAACTCTTCACATGAGGTGGCCAAAGTACTGGAGTTTCAGCTTTAGCATCATTCCTTCCAAAGAACACCCAGGACTGATCTCCTTTAGAATGGACTGGTTGGATCTCCTTGCAGTCCAAGGGACTCTCAAGAGTCTTCTCCAACACCACAGTTCAAAAGCATCAATTCTTCAGCACTCAGCATTCTTCACAGTCCAACTCTCACATCCATACATGACCACAGGGAAAACCATAGCCTTGACTAGACAGACCTTTGTTGGCAAAGTAATGTCTCTGCTTTTGAATATGCTATCTAGGTTGGTCATAACTTTTCTTCCAAGGAGTAAGCGTCGTTTAATTTCATGGCTGCAATCACCATCTGCAGTGATTTTGGAGCCCAGAAAAAGAAAGTCTGACACTGTTCCCACTGTTTCCCCATCTATTTCCCATGAAGTGATGGGACCGGATGCCATGATCTTAGTTTTCTGAATGTTGAGCTTTAAGCCAACTTTTTCACTCTCCTCTTTCACTTTCATCAAGAGGGTTTTTAGCTCCTCTTCACTTTCTGCCATAAAGGTGGTGTCATCTGCATATCTGAGGTTATTGATATTTCTCCTGGCAATCTTGAGTCCAGCTTGTGCTTCTTCCAGCCTAGCGTTTCTCATGATGTACTCTGCATAGAAGTTAAATAAGCAGGGTGACAATATACAGCCTTGACGTACTCCTTTTCCGATTTGGAACCAGTCTGTTCTTCCATGTCCAGTTCTAACTGTTGCTTCCTGACCTGCATACAGATTTCTCAAGAGGCAAGTCAGGTGGTCTGGTATTCCCATCTCTTTCAGAATTTTCCACAGTTTGTTGTGATCCACATAGTCAAAGGCTTTAGCATAGTCAATAAAGCAGAAATAGATGTTTTTCTGGAACTCTTTCGCTTTTTCCATGATCCAGCAGATATTGGCAATTTGATCTCTGGTTCCTCTGCCTTTTCTGAAACCAGCTTGAACATCTGGAAGTTCACGGTTCACGTACTGCTGAAGCCTGGCTTGGAGAATTTTGAGCATTTGTGCAATTCTGCGGTAGTTTGAGCATTCTTTGGCATTGCCTTTCTTTGGGATTGGAATGAAAACTGACCTTTTCCAGTCCTGGGGCCACTGCTGAGTTTTCCAAATGTGCTGGCATATTGAGTGCAGTACTTTCACAGCATCATCTTTCAGGATTTGAAATAGCTCCACTGGAATTCCATCACCTCCACTAGCTTTGTTCGTAGTGATGCTTCCTAAGGCCCACGTGACTTCACATTCCAGGATGTCTGGCTCTAGGTGAGTGATCACACCATTGTGATGATCTGGGACATGAAGATCTTTTTTGTACAGTTCTTCTGTGTATTCTTGCCACCTCTTCTTAATATCTTCTGCTTCTGTTAGGTCTATACCATTTCTGTCCTTTATCGAGCCCATCTTTGCATGAAATGTTCCCTTGGTATCTCTAATTTTCTTGAAGAGATCTCTAGTCTTTCCCATTCTGTTGTTTTCCTCTATTTCTTTGCATTGATCACTGAGGAAGGCTTTCTTATCTCTCCTTGCTATTCTTTGGAACTCTGCTTATATCTTTCCTTTTCTCCTTTGCTTTTTGCTTCTCTTCTTTTCACAGATATCTGAAAGTCCTCCCCAGACAGCCATTTTGCTTTTTTGCATTTCTTTTACATGGGGATGGTCTTGATCCCTGTCTCCTGTACAATGTCACGAACCTCCATCCATAGTTCATCAGGCACTCTGTCTATCAGATCTAGTCCCTTAAATCTATTTCTCACTTCCACTGTATAATCATAAGGGATTTGATTTAGGTCATACCTGAATGGTCTAGTGGTTTTCTCTACTTTCTTCAAGTTAAGTCTGAATTTGGCAATAGATCTGAGCCACAGTCAGCTCCCGGTCTTGTTTTTACTGACTATATAGAGCTTCTCCATCTTTGGCTGCAAAGAATATAATCAATCTGATTTTGGTATTGACTGTCTGGTGATGTCCTCATGTAGTCTTCTCTTGTGTTGTTGGAGATACCCCACACCCAAGGTCAGGGGCGGTGGCCAGGAGGAACCACCCCCAGCCTGAGGCTAGGGGCAGTGGCTGAGAGGAGCAACCCCACGTCCAAGGTCAGGAGGGGCAGCGGTGAGAAGACACCCCTGGTCCAAGGTAAAGAGCAGAGGCTGCACTTTGCTGGAGCAGCCGTGAAGAGATAACACACGTCCAAGAGAAAAGAAACCCAAGTAAGAGGGTAGGTGTTGCCAGGGGGCATCAGAGGGCAGACACACTGAAACCATAATCAAAGAAAACTAGTCAATCTAATCACACGGACCACAGCCTCAATGAAACTACCTCAATGAAACTAAGCCAAGCCATGCTGTGAGGGGTCACCCAAGACGGGTGGGTCATGGTGGAGAGGTCTGACAGAATGTGGTCCACTGGAGAAGGGAATGGCAAACCACTTCAGTATTCTTGCTTTGAGAACCCCATGAACAGTATGAAAAGGCAAAATGATAGGATACTGAAAGGGGAACTCCCCGGGTTGGTAGGTGCCCAATATGCTACTGGAGATCAGTGGAGAAATAACTCCAGAAAGAATGAAGGGATGGAGCCAAAGCAAAAACAATACCCAGCTGCGGATATGACTGGTGATAGAAGCAAGGTCCGATGCTATAAAGAGCAATATTGCACAGGAACCTGGAATGTTAGGTCCATGAATCAAGGCAAATTGGAAGGGGTCAAACAGGAGATGATAAGAGTGAATGTCGACATTCTAGGAATCAGCGAACTAAAATGGACTGGAATGGGTAAATTTAACTCAGATGACCGTTATATCTACTACTGTGGGCAGGAATCCCTTAGAAGAAATGGAGTAGCCATCATGCTCAACAAAAGAATCTGAAATGCAGTACTTGGATGCAATCTCAAAAATGACAGAATGATCTCTGTTCATTTCCAAGGCAAACCATTCAATATCACAGTCATCCAAATCTATGCCCCAACCAGTAACGCTGAAGAAGCTGAAGTTGAACGGTTCTATGAAGACTTACAAGAACTTTTAGTACTAACACCCCAAAAAGATGTCCTTTTCATTATAGGGAACTGGAATGCAAAAGTCGGAAGTCAAGAAACACCTCGAGTAAAAGGCAAATTTGGTCTTGGAATATGGAATAAAGCAGGGCAAAGGCTAGTAGAGTTTTGCCAAGAGAACGCACCACAGAGCCTACTCTACAACAAAGCCACTATACCACCACCTACTAGAAAAACCAAAGTGTATAGGTTGGAACTCAACAATGAACCAATGATCTATACTGGAAACTGATAATGATTTTCTAAATTACACTTAAAGTATCTGTTTAAATTATAGCATATCATACTGTTCTTACAAACAGAAAGCCAAAGTTAGACAATTTTCTATTTATGCTTATTGTAGCTTCATATGAAAAAACTCTGAAATAATAAAAACATATCATTTAAGCAACTGTCAGAGCATAAAATGAAAAACAAGCCAAATCACACACATATATTTATATTAAAGTTTAATTATCCAAAAGAATTTTCTACACTAAAGTCAACATGATTTTTATTATAGGCAAAAAGTATGTTAGCAAATAACTAAAAGACTAGCGTCTAAAAAATACATAGGACTCAGGACATAACAACACAAAAATCCAACTCTGATTTCTCATAAAAGTTAAACTGATAACTGGTATTAGTATTAAGAATAGACATACAGACCAAAGGAAATGAATTGAGAGACCAGAAATAAACCCTAATGTCTATGTATTAGTCACCTTGGGCTGCCATAACAAAAATCACAGACTGGTGACTTAAACAGAACTTTATTTCTCACAGTTCTGGAGGCTAGACATCAAGATCAGGTGCCACCATGCTGGGGTTCTGGTAAGAACTCTCTATGGCTTGCAGTTAGTCACCTTTCACTGTATCTTTACATGGCATAAACAGAGAGAGAACAACTAACTCTCTCTCTGGTGTCTCTTGTTATAATGGTACTGTTCTTATCATGCTGCTGCTGCTGCTGCTAAGTCGCTTCAGTTGTGTCCAACTCTGTGTGACCCCAGAGACGGCAGCCCACCAGGCTCCCCCGTCCCTGGGATTCTCCAGGCAAAAACACTGGAGTGGGTTGCCATTTCCTTCTCCAATGCATGAAAGTGAAAAGTGAAAGTGAAGTCACTCAGTCGTGTCCAACTCCTAGAGACCCCATGGACTGCAGCCTACCAGGCTCCTCCATCCATGGGATTTTCCAGGCAAGAGTACTGGAGTGGGGTGCCATTGCCTTCTCCAGTTCTTATCATGAGTGAGTGAGTGAAGTTACTCAGTCATGTCCGACTCTTTGCGACCCCATGGACTGTAGCCTACCAGGTTCCTCCGTCCATGGGATTTTCCAGACAAGAATACAGGAGTGGGTTGCCATTTCCTTCTCCAGGAGATCTTCCCGACCCAGGGATTGAACCCAGGTCTCCCGCATTGTAGGTAGACGCTTCACCATCTGAGCCACCAGGGAAGTCCCATATAATCTTAATTTACCTCCCAGAGGTACAGTCTCCAAATACCATCACATTAGACTATAGAGCCTCAACACATGAATTTTCAGGGGAAACAACTCAGTCCACAGCAATGGGCAACTGATTTTCAACAGGATATATTGACGATCCAATGGAGAAAGAACAGTCTCTTCAAAAATAGAACTGGGACAACTAGATATCCAACATACAAAAGAATAAAGTCAGTCCCCTTCTTTATACTATATACAAAAATTAACTCAAAATGGATCATAGACCTGAATGTAAGAGCTAAAAGCATAAACCCAAAAAATTTGTAGAAAAAAGTGTAAGAATTAATCTTTGTGACCCTAGAATAGGCAATGGTTTCTTATCTATAATACCAGCAGCATAGGTGACAAAAGAAAATTAGATAAAATAGGCTACATTAAAAATCTAAAACTTTTGTGTTGTAAATGACATCATCAAGACAACCCACTGAATGGAGGAAAATATTTGCAAATCATATGTCTGATATGAGCCTAGTATCTAGAATACATGAACTGTTTTATAACTTAATGATATAAAGACAAATAATCCAGTTGAAAAATGGACAAAGGATGTGAATAAACAGCTCTCCAAGGCAGATATACAAATAACAAGCACAAGAAAATCGGCCCAAATCATTAGCTACTGGGGAAGCACAAATGAACCTCAATGAGATATCACTTCACATACACTAGGATGGATATAATAAAAATGACAGAAAATAACAGCATGTGTTACAAGGATGTAGAGAAAATGAAACCTTCATACACTGTTTGAAGGCATGTAAAATGGTATAGCCTCTTTGGAAAAAGAGTTTGGCATTTCTTCAAAGAGTTAAACATAGAATTACCATATGATCCAGCAATTCCACTCCTAGGTATATTGACCCAAGAGAAATGAAAACACAGGTTCACACACACACACACACACACACACACACACACACACACACACACACACACATTGCACAGCAATGTTCATAGCACAATGTGCTGTGCTATGCTTAGTTGCTCAGCTGTGTCCTACTCTTTGTGACCCCATGTACTGTAGCCCATTAGGCTTCTTTGTCCATGGGGATACTCCAGGCAAGAATACTAGAGTGGGTTGCCATGCCCTCCTCCAGGGGATCTTCCTAACTCAGGGATAGAACCCAGGTCTCCCACTTTGCAGGCAGATTCTTTATTGTCTGATCCATCAGGGAAGCCCAAGAATATTGGAGTCAGTAGCCTATCCCTTCTCCAGGAGATCTTCCCAACCTAGGAATCAAACTGGGGTTTTCTGCATTACAGGCGGATTCTTTACCAGCTGAGCTACCAGGGAAGCCCTCACAGCACCATATGATCCAGCAATTCCACTCCTAGGTATATACTCAAGAGAAATGAAAATGGGTTCACACACACACACAAACTGCATAGGCACATTCATAGAAACATTAACCAAAAGTGGAAACAACATAAATGTCCATCAGCAGAAGAATGGACATATAAAATGTGGTACTGCCATACAATGAAATATTATTTGGCAATAAGAAGAAATGAAGTAGATATATGCAGCAATAGGGATAAACCCAGAAAACATTATGCTTAATGAAATAAGCCAGGCTCAAACCCCACAAATAGCATGATTTCCTTTATGTGAAAAGTCCAGAATAGTCATGGAAAATAGATTACTGTTACCTAGGGCAAGAGGTGAGGGAGTGTAGAGTGATAGCTAATGAGTAAGGGGTTTCTTTTGGGGGTATTGAAAATGCTCCAAAATTAAATTGTGATCATAACTCTGGGTAAATACTAAAATCACTGAATTATACAAGTGAAACATCTGAGCTATATGAATTATACCTCAATAAATATGCTTTTAAAAACCAGTAACTGACAAACCTATAGTACTATACAATGACACAACTGCATAGTACTGGCTTCAAAACTTAGTTCCACATTTACATAACATCATTATTAAACACTAAAATCAAGAATCACTAATCAGTGCATACTTAGATCTCACAAACAGGGCCAAATAAATATCTGCTGAATAAGTGTATGGGATGAGTGTATGACAGAAAAATTCAGAATATTATTAGAACAATACTACCTTCCATATATTGGAGAAAGGGAAGAAATTATGAGAGGGCAGGATTTAAATGACTGAAATGAGGTACAAATAAGCACCTCAAGCTTCACAAGTGCAAAAACTTAGGTAACAATTTTTATGGTGCCTATTGTGTGCCAGGCATTTTACAGATGAGGAAATTCTAGGCAATAGGGATGAAGTCTGAGGCACACAGCCTACCGAATAGCAGAGCAGGGAATCTGAATCCAGGCATTCTAGCTCTACAGTACATGTTCTTAAACTCTAAAGTGTTAAAGTCCCCTCTAAAGTAATTGAAATAGATTTTTTTTAAAAAGAGATGTAATTTTGAAGAACTACCTTAGAAAGTATTTCCCTTCTGGATACATTTGGCAAAGAATGAGGGTCAAATAATTACACATCTATGAAGATAACAGTAAAGCATTAAAATGGAATTCTATTTAATTAGAACAGGGATTAATTTAGTGTCTCCCATGATTTAGCTAATGACAATTCGCCAAACATGAGTACCCCAAATTACTAAGAAGTTCGATGGATGTCCTCTTCAAAAATTTTGACCACATACAAGCCAAGAGATTAAAAATTTATGACCTCATATTTTTGTAAACATATATAATTTAATGCTTTGTTGCTGCTGCTGCTAAGTCGCTTTAGTTGTGTCTGACTCTGTGCGACCCCATAGACAGTCTCCTACCAGGCTTCTCTGTCCCTGGGATTCTCCAGGCAAGAACACTGGAGTGGGTTGCCATTTCCTACTCCAATGCATGAAAGTGAAAAGTGAAAGTGAAGTCGCTCGGTCGTGTCCGACTCTTAGCGACCCCATGGACTGCAGCCTTACCAGGCTCCTCCATCCATGGGATTCTCCAGGCAAGAGTACTGGAGTGGGTTGCCATTTCCTTCTCCAAATTTAATGCTTTACATAACAATAATACAGAAGAAGTCAGTATGTTGCAATGGTTCTCAACAGGGGGCAATTCTACCTCACAGAGGGCATTTGGCAATCTCTGAAAACAGTTTGGTATTTACAACTTGGGGTCAGGGCTCAGGAAGGCCAATGACAGCCAGTGGCTGAAGGCCAGAGATGCTGCTAAACATCCTAGAATGCACAGGACAGTCCCCACCCAACAAAGAATTATCCAACTTAATAGTGCCAGGGTTAAGAAACTTCAGCATAGAGTAATTCGCTTAAATTACTGGACAGTGGTACCATTTCCCTTCTCTCAGGATCAATCTCAAATGAGAAGTTAGCCTTTCTGAATACTAATCTTCTAAAAACTCTTAATACTAATACTTAGACTCTACTAACACTAATTTTTATGATAATATGGAATTTAAATGAATGGATTTCTTAGAAGGCTATAAAACAGCTATGAAAATATATGAAATAAACACACATATATGTTTAAAAAATAAACAAATACATACTAGATTTAAATAAGAGGAAAAAAGATAAAGAAAGCACTTACTGTAAAAATGTTCTAAATTCTGAAGCTTCAAAGTTCTCCACAGCGACATGTTCATGATTTTTTAAGTTATCTCTATGTCCAACAGTATGAAAATAGAAATCAGGAACCCTTGCTAAAAGGACTGCTTTGTGTGCTTTGAACAAAGTACAACCTATAGAGAAAGTAACATCTGCATGTACTTCTTCTCTTAGAAGCCTATAAGGAATAAAAAGGAACGACAGTTTAATTAGTGACACTTAGAAATATATAATACACTCATTTTTAGAAAATAAGTTTTCAAAATAAGACATAAACTAAAAATACAGATAACAAAATAATATGAAAATGAGTTTATTCTCAACTCATTCCAAGAATATTGTTTAATGTTGGTTTAGAATGCAATTTTCTAAAATTTATAATGGAAACAAAGGTAATTACACTGAAAGAGTAAGACTACTTTTTCAAAAAATATCTTTTCAATTCCTTCTAACAATAAAGTTATCTTCTACGTAGGTTGATTGTCCTTTAAAATGTACATACTTTAGATTTATTTTGGAAAGATAACACAAAGTAATGTGTTCATTGACTATTGAATCAACTTTTAAAAATCTTACTAAAACTGAAGCCAAAAAAGTAAACAGCAAACCAGATGTGGTAATAGACAATTCAGATGAGAAACTGGTACACTATTGTATTCCATTGTTAAATACAAGTCTGAAATGCAGGCTTAGCTGTCAAGAATGTGACATTGAAGCCCTTTTCCATCGACCACCCCCTCAAAAAAAACTAGAACTAATCATGCTCTAATCTCTATTATCAAAATGATGGACTCATGTGGAAAGCCCATTCAATGTGGACATAACTAACGTGCAGACATAGTTATGGTAAAGTGTCATGTAAAATGACAGAAGAACAGAGACCAGCATCATAAGAGAAAGCTGTCAGACAATCTCTTTGCTTGTGTGCTGACTCTGTATTCTTACTCTGCAACATTAAATAACACTTCATGTTACATAACATTATCATCAGCAAGGTATGCATTCTCAGAGGACTTCTGTATTGCAGGATATAACTGGTGATCACACTAAAACACGACAGGAGGCACAAGTATGGATAAAGACATCATGACAGGGAAAGCTTAGCATGTTGCCATTGACACACTCCCCCAAGACGCAGTTAATGGCTCCTTCCTCTGGTCCCTCAGTACATACCTATATTTATAGCACTTTTGTCATCGCATCATTATTATTTTTGTATATCTTTCTCCCTACCAGATAATGAACTCCCTAAAGGAAAAAACTGTGTATCTTCATTAGATAGCTCAATATCTGCTTTTTGGATTTTGTTGTATTTTACGCTAAACAAAACAAATGTTTCAGAGTACAAAGCTTTTAGAACCTTGGAAACAGTGACCAAACAAGATGCATTTTAGTTAATTTTTTTTTTTAGTTAATATTTTAATAAATTATTTTCATAAGTGATTGTTAAATTTACACAAAAATGTACTGATTTTCCAAACATTAACAAAAACTCAAATTGTACAAATACTCCATTTATTCTCCTTCCCACCCATCTTCTACCCTTCCTCTACTCCTCTCCAAATAAATAAACAAGCATTTACTTGGGGGCGCTGACAGCCATACAGCTCATTAGGGAATCTGTCCTGTTTATAATAGATGCTCAGGAGTATTTGTCAAATTAAAAAAGTCAATGTGTTTTTAAAAATGTTAATGTGAAAATGCAGTGCTTTTTATTTTATAAAACCACTTGGATCAATTACAAGTAAATCCTGTTATCTGTTGCTGTTGTTTAGTTGCTAAGTTGGGTCTGACTCTTTTGCGACCCCATGGACTGTACCCCATCAGGTTCCTCTGTCGATAGGATCTCCCAGGCAAGAATACTAGAGTGTGTTGTCATCTCCTCCTCCAGGGGATCTTCCTGACCCAGGGATCAAACTGAGTCTCCTGCATTACCAATAGGATTCTTCACCACTGAGCCACCAGGGAAGCCCTTGTTATCTGTTGCAAGTAATAATATTTGACTAAGGGGAGGTTTATGACTCATCTAACAATAAACCCTAGTGGAAAGACAGGTTGGAGGAAAGGCTCAGTGGTGTCCAGACCCAGCTTTCTTGCATCTTATTTCTCTGTCAAGTACTGTGTTCACCTATCAAAAGCATTTTAGTCCACTGATTAAACCAAATTTCTCACTAAAAATTTATTGAGCGTGTAATGTGAACTAAGCACTGGGGACACAAAGATGACTAAAATATAGTATCTGCCCTCAAGGAGTATATAGAAGAGATGGAGGCCAGGTCTGAAAAATAAAAAGTATGAAATATTCAATAGGACAAACTAGTAAAAATTTTTTCAGGGACAGTTATAAGAGAAGACCTTATAGAGGACAGGAAAACCATATGGAATTTTAAAGACTGAGTAGGAGTTGGTCAAGAAAGCAATGCAGAGTAGAAGGGATTCCTGCCTCCATGTTCCTCACAAAGGTTTGTGTGAGTGGGGAGCTACAAATTGGTCAATAGAGTACTGAGAGGTAAGAAGTGACAGGTGAAGCTGCAGGGATAAAGATGGGTAAGAGGCAAAGAGCTTAACTCTATCTCACAGCTGAAAGGGAATGACCAAATAGTCCAAAACATGGGCCATTTTAGTTTTCAAAATATTATCTATTATTGTGTAGAAAAGGAATCAGGGGAAAATGAGATTGGAGGGAGAAAAACTACTGCCCAGCACAAATGAATGATGTACATGGCTTGAGCCAGGAGAGAAACATCAGTGATAGAAAATGACGGATTAACTTAAAATATATTTAGGTAATAAAATGGCAGGAGTTGGTAACTGGATGCAGAAGGTGAAGGTAAGGAAATAACCTAGGATCCCTCTCATAGTTAGCTTAGACAGCTGGGTGCTGGTGATGTCACCAGCCATTTTATCTTCTATGCCAACTTCCCTCCTAAACTCCAGACATATTTTCAGTTGTCCCCTGGATAAGGCTTCTTGAACATTCACCATTCTCCTTCCTTTTGAATGTCCTAAGATTCAGCACCATCTTCTGTTTCTCTTTCTCTGTGTTTCCACATGTCATTGGTCACCACGCCCATGAACTGCACACAGAAATCCATTTTATCTTTTCCTTTTTCACTGCCATTATGTATCCCCTGACTATCACAAAATCTAGTTGGTTTCCTTTTATTTTTTTTCCAATTTCTTTCCTCAATTCAAGATCTCATTATGCAAATCCTGTATTTTTAAAATATCAATGATTCTCCACTGCTTCCAGAATACATCCCAAATTCTTCACTGAAGAAAGATCTCTATAATCTTGTCTTAGTTTTACCCATTCACCCTCATCTACTGTCACTTTGCTTGCCATACCCACAATCCCCTCCCAAATAAAGCTACCAAATTGTGCCACATGTCCCTGAAGCTTTTAGTCACCTCTGAATGGACAATTGACTAAGCCAAGGTTAACCACTAGCCAATGTGGTAGTTAAACAAGTGAACTCTAGCAGAGATATTCTATAATAATCAAGAGCCAGCTGATGGAACTCTTAAGGGAGCTTTAAAGAAAATCCAAGGTATAGTAAGAAAAGGGAATGGGTAAGGAAAGAAGCAGAAATGAAGGAATAAAGATACTGGAAGATCATTTCACATACTTTAGAGAAAGAAGACTGACTGGATCTGTATTCTGGCCATGAGACCTTGGGCAAATCACTTTAATGTCCCTGGAACCAGACCGCCAAGGTTCTTATTCAGACTTAACCACTTCTCTTGATGCTTTGCTTCCTCTGCCTTTTCTAAAACCAGCTTGAACATCTGGAAGTTCACGGTTCACATATTGTTGAAGCCTGGCTTGGAGAATTTTGAGCATTACTTTGCTAGCGTGTGAGATGAGTGCAATTGTGTGGTAGTTTGAGCATTCTTTGGCATTGCCTTTCTTAGGGATTGGAATGAAAACTGACCTTTTTCAGTCCTGTGGCCACTGCTGAGTTTTCCAAATTTGCTGGCATATTCCAGATGAACTTCCAGATGTTCAAGCTGGTTTTAGAAAAGGCAGAGGAATCAGAGATCAAATTGCCAACATCCTCTGGATATTCAAAAAAGCAAGAGGGTTCCAGAAAAAACATCTACTTCTGCTTTATTGACTATGCCAAAGTCTTTACTGTGTGGATCACAACAAACTGTGGAAAATTCTGAGAGATGGGAGTACCAGATCACCTGACCTGCCTCTTGAGAAACCTGTATGCAGGTCAGGAAGCAACAGTTAGAACTGGACATGGAACAACAGACTGGTTCCAAATAGGAAAACGAGTACGTCAAGGCTGTATATTGTCACCCTGCTTATTTAACTTATATGCAGAGTACATCATGAGAAATGCTGGGCTGGATGAAGCACAAGCTGGAATCAAGATTGCCAGGAGAAATATCAATAACCTCAGATTTGCAGATGACACCACCCTTATGGCAGAAAGTGAAGAAGAACTAAAGAGCCTCTCAAGTGAAAGAGGAGAGTAAAAAAGTTGGCTTAAAGCTCAACATTCAGAAAACTAAGATCATGGCATCCAGTCCCATCACTTCATGGCAAATAGATGGAGAAACAATGGAAACAGTGGCAGACTTTATTTTTTGGGCTCCGAAATCACTGCAGATGGTGACTGCAGCCATGAAATTAAAAGATGCTTACTCCTTGGAAGAAAAGTTATGACCAACCTAGATAGCATATTAAAAAACAGACATTACTTTGCCAACAAAGGTCCATCTAGTCAAGGCTATGGTTTTTCCAGCAGTCATGTATGGATATGAGAGTTGGACTATAAAGAAAGCTGAGTGCCAAAGAATTGATGCTTTTGAACTGTGGGGTTGGAGAAGACTCTTGAGAGTCCTTTGGACTGCAAGGAGATCCAACCAGTCCATCCTAAAGGAAATCAGTCCTGAATATTCATTGGAAGGACTGATGTTGAAGCTGAAACTCCAATACTTTGGTCACCTGATGCAAAGAGCTGACTCATTTGAAAAGACCCTGATGCTGGGAGAGATTGAAGGCAGGAGAAGGGGACGACAGAGGATAAGTTGGCTGGATGGCATCACTGACTCAATGGACATGAATTTGAGTAAGTTCCGGGAGCTAGTGCTGGACAGGGAAGCCTGGTGTGCTGCAATCTATAGGGTCTCAAAGAGTCGGACACGACTGAGCGACTGAACTGAACTGAACCTGATGCTTAGTTTCCTTTTCTGTTAAATGGGACCAGCAACAAGATTTACCTCACAGTGGAATAAATAAAACATTGCATGTCAGCCCAGTGTCCAGTAGGATGGTAACAAGTATTAGGTATTTTTATTACAATTGTCTTGAACAATCATCCATATCTCAATGAAGTCTTATAAGAGAATTGTCATATCCCAAGAAACTTTCCAATTCTACATTAAATCTAGCTTTTTGACAACTGAAACTGTTTCCCATTTTCCCTCACTTCTCCATATATCCTATTGCCTCAAATAACCCAGAGTTGTCTCTGTTCCTTGCTTTTTGGTACAACCCAATATAACTTGCTTTCCCAAAATAAATCAAGCTCTTCCAAATCTCTATGCCCTTATAAAAGCCATTCTCCTCTCTTAGATACTCTCCAACTTCTTTCCTAATTTCTACCTAATAAAAGTTTAATCAATCCCTAGGAGATCACTCAACCATCACCTATAAAGCCTCACCCAAGTCACCCCCTTCCCCATTCCTTTTCTTCGGCTATTATCTCTCTCACTAGAGTGCAAGCATAATATCAAAGTCATATCTTACTAACCTTTGATTCTTTAAAACATAATACAGTGTTAAGTACATGGGTGCTTGCTACTTCATTAACATTTGTAGAATAAATCAATGATATTGCTGTGCTTGAAGATGAATTTAACATAGCATTCAGGGTGGCTGGGTGAGCATATGAAAATTTTTTGTTGTTTTTAAAACAAAACCCTTGCTTGTAACAAGAACTTGGGAGTTCAGGATCCTATCCTTATTTGCTGCGAGGATGAGGATAAATTGTTCATCTGCTATACTTTCTTTATTATCAAATTTATTGTTGGAGTCAGTTCCTATCTACTGGGAAGTACAACTAAGTCTCCATAAATGCTATAGTAACTCTAGGGCAATATCCATCACCTGCTATACTTTTAACTTCATTTTTATATAAATTAGGTGTATTACCTTCCTTAAATTCATGACAACTTCAAGGCTAACAATACAGCCAGAATAATAAAGCCACTTAAGAAAAGGCATGCCTCATCCTTAGAGATTCATCCTAGGAGCAGATGAATCACTCTTTTTTTTTTTTTTTTCTGTCTTTTACATCAATTCCCCCAGTGGTGGAGACAAGGCAGAATCTCTCATGGAAATGCCCACATTAAAAGGACTTTTTTTTTTTAACTTTATAAAATTCAGTTTATATTAATAGCTTCTGGAGCTTTAACTGTGAGCCACAGTAAGTACTTTTAAATGTTGCAGAACTGTTAGTTATTAGTATTGACAGTAATTAGGTGTACATTGTCTGAGTCGTTCTCAACCAGAGACCCAGGCCAGCAGCATCAGCATTAGCTGGGGTGCGTGCCTGCTAAGTTGCTTCAGTCATGTCCGACTTTTGCGACCCTATGGGACCCTGTTAAAAATGCAAAAGTCACCTAGGACCTTGTTAGACATTTAAAAATCTCAGGCCCCATCCCAGTCTAATCGTACCGGAATAAGGGTCTGGGCCCCAGTATAGCTAAGCCCTCCAAGTGATTCTGATGCACACTTAAAGTTCAAGAATCAATGTTTTGGTAGAAATGGAAACTAGGGAATATTTTTGAGCTTCATTTTCTTTGAAAACAGGGATGACTCTCCCGAGATTCATCACAGCCTGAGTTAAGCTTCACAACTCTGCATTTGCTTAAGTCCTCACGGGAGCTGGGAGTTGCCGGGAGCCGTAGAGTACTCTAGGAGGAGAGGGGAAGTCAGGTTGGAATCAGGAAGTATTTCTATGTAAGCATTTCTGCTAAACCGTTTAAAGAAATATAAGAAGAAAGATACCTCCAACGCTCAGGTGAGTTGTTCCATTTTTACTCATTGTAAATACTCACCCTTCTACCTAATTTTATCATTTTTTCTTAGAACCGTTTAAGCTTATATTGTGTTTCAGGACCCCGAAACCTGGGTCCACCCCGACATTAGCGAAAGCCTTTCAAGACCTAAGTCTGCCCGTGCTGGGAGTATTTTGGCATCAACTGATGCCGCACAGAACTATGATAGTAACTTTGGTTTTCCTCTTGAACCTGGCACGTGGCCTCCGGATTGGTTATATAGGGGGAGCGAACCCGCCAGTTAGTGAAGAGACAATAGAGCCTCCCTCGGTGGCTCGAGGCGAGGAGAACAAAGAAGGAAGGGATGGAGAAAGAGAGATGGAGCCAGTTTCTGGTCCAGAGAAGGGAGCGTTTAGAACTGAAGGAGGCTGAGTTCCCGCCTCCTCCTACCTGAGCAGATCCTGGCTGAGCTGCTCCGACACCATCGCCTTCAGCCGGCGCCGCTCACAGAGTCCCTTCCTTTGCAACCCCTTACTGCAAACTCCGGGGGATCCCAGAGGGACCCCGGGGGGCGCGCCTTCCTCCCCACAGCGGGCCATGTCCCAAAGAAGCACGGCGGCACCCCGCAGGCCCAGGACAAGGTCTCACTTCCCCGCCTCAAGAAGAAGGGGGCTTTTTCAACCGAACGCTCGGCTCCTACCCGGAATCCGCCCCCTAAAGGAAAACGTTGACCGCCTCTCGTCTGTCTGTTGACGGTCCCTTAGGGCAGCCAGATCTCAATCCAAGGGAATGTTAGAGGCCGGGCTGGAGCCGGCACGTGACCTGGGAGGGTGTGCGCAGGCGTGGTAGCTCTGTTTACCTCCGCCAGCAGACACTCCGACCCCTATTGCCCAGGGAGCGAACTGTCCTCCGGGACTCCCTGGTTCTGCCGTTTATCCTTGTCTCACTGCTTTCTGGTTGGTGCTAACCAGTCGTGTAAATAAATGCTTGAGAGCAGCGTTCAAATCAGCCAGTGCAGTCTCTCAGCACTTTATCTTCCTGGATGTCAGTGTTTTTTTCCCCCCAGGAAAGACAAGTTCACTGGCCGTTTCCTGCGGCGAGTCACACTCCCTTATTTACCTGCTTTGGGCAAGAAAAATTGGGTGTGTGAGTGTTGAGGAAGCCGTCCCTGGCTCAGTCTGTAAAGAGTCTGCCTGCAATGTGGGAGACCTGGGTTCGATCCCTGGGTTGGGAAGATCCCTTGGAAAAGGAAATGGCAACCCATTCTAATATTCTTGCCTGGAGAATTCCATGGACAGAGGAGCCTGGCGGGCTACAGTCCACGGGGTCACAAGTGTGTTGAGGAAAGAACTTCACAAAATCAGCAGGAGTTGCAACACTCCTGAGCTCCCTGCAAAGGGTGTGTACAGCCTCTAGAAGACTCCTTTCCCTTCTAATCCAGGGAGTGGCTCATATAACTGCCCTTGAACTTTAGCTGAGCAATGTCAGTAATATTGCAGAAGTATGTGTATAAACCTGTAAAATTGTATGAGGTGGGAAAAGGAAGTAAGATTGTAGGAGCAGAGCCTTGAATTTCGCCGGGAAGTGGGTTGATTGATGAACTACAGAGTTTTGAATATTTTGGAGTGAAGAAAAGAGCTAGAGCGAAATCACTTTAAAAGTCTTTTGGTATTTTTGTAATTGATTACTTATTCCAAAGGAAGAAGTTTCGATCTTTTTGCTTCATTCAGAAACTCTGCACAAGGTAACAAGTAATAACAAGTAGGTACTAATTGCTTGGAAAATACATGCATCTTGTACCATAATATTAGCCAAGAAGTAGCCATTTTTCAGAATAATGACCTTCTCAATTATTCAGACACCTTATTTCTGAAAAACATAGTGGCTAATTGATTCTTAATTGTTCCTGTAGAAAGGGGTGTCAGAGATAATAGGTTAATATTTATTGAGTGCTTTTTAGGTGAGAAAACTGCTCTACCTGCTTTTTATGTATTAACTAATTTTTACAACCATTGTTTAGGTTGGTACTGCTATTAGCCCCTATACAGATGAGGAAGTTGAGGCATGAGATGCTAGGTAACTTAGCCCAGGTCACACAGCCAGTAAGTGGTGGTACAGGTATTAAAACCAGGCAGTTCAGCATCAGATCCTTTCTGTTCAAAGTCCCCTAAGATCTCTACCACGCCCCTTTATAAGCTGATGAAGTTAAAATTAGTCTATTCTCTGGTTGGGAATGGATAAACACATGGTTTCGTCCATGTAAATTTAATTATCTTAAAGTGCCTTAGGCAGCTTAGTCAAGTTTGTGAAGTAATTCAAGAAAAAGTACCCTCTTTCAGAACGAAACAAAAATAGTGTTAATGGTGCTATGTATTCCACAATCTGAAATTTTTTATTTAAAATATTATTCTTATTTTAGTATATTTACAAATGTAGTCATTTATACCTTAATAGGAGTGAAATTTATCAAAAATTTTCCCTCAGAGGCTTTATGATCAGGAACACTAGAAAGTCCTGCAACAGGAGCTCTAAGTGTAAACAAACTAAACTCATAATTTTATTTAGGGTTGGCCTTAACTGTGATGCTCATGTGGTAAAACTGCCTTGGAAGGCAAAAAAGCACTCCAAGCACTATGATTTCATGAAAAAGCGATTATCTTGGAAGTGTTTTTTCTTTCTTTAAAAATGTTTTCATATGAAGCATTTCAAACAAACAAACAAATCAGTTCAGTCCAGTTCAGTTGCTCAGTCACGTCTGACTACTTGCGGCCCCATGGACTGCAGCACGACAGGCTTCCCGGTCCATCACCAACTCCCAGAACAAATTCATGTCCATTGAGTCGGTGATGCCATCCAACCATCTCATCCTCTGTCGTCCCATCTCCTCCTGATTTAAATCTTTCCCAGCATCAGAGTCTTTTCCAGTGAGTCAGTTCTTCCCATCAGGTGGCCAAAGTATTCACCTTCAACATCAGTCCTTCCAATGAATATTCAGGACTGATTTCCTTTAGGATGGACTGGTTGGATCTCCTTGCTGTCCAAGGGACTCTCAAGAGTCTTCTCCAACACCACAGTTCACAAGCATCAATTCTTCAGTGCTCAGCTTTCTTTAGTCCAACTCTCACATCCATACATGACTACAGGAGAAACCATAACCTTGACTAGACCGACCTTTGTTGGCAAAGCAATGTCTCTGGTTTTTAATACACTGTCTAGCTTGGTAATAGCTTTCCTTCCAAGGAGCAAGCGTCTTTTAATTTCATGGCTGCAGTCACCATCTGCAGTGATTTGGGGGATCCCCCCCAAAAAAAGTTTCTCACTGTTTCCATTATTTCCCCATCTATTTACCAAGAAGTGATGGGACAATCACTTCGGATCGTCCATCCAAATCACTTCAGATCTACTGCCCATCATGGATGCCATGATCTTAGTTTTCTGAATGTTGAGTTTTAAGCCAACTTTTCACTCTCCTGTTTCACTTTCATCAAGAGGCTCTTTAGAGAGGCTCGTTAGTTCTTCACTTTCTGCCATAAGGGTGGTATCATTTACATATCTGAGGTTATTGATATTTCTCCCAGCAATCTTGATTCCAGCTTGTGCTTCATCCAGCCCAGCATTTCGCATGATGTACTCTGCATATAATTTAAAGAAGCAGGGTGACAGTATACAGCCTTGACGTACTCCTTTTCTGATTTGGAACCAGTCTGTTGTTCTATGTTCAGTTCTAACTGTTGCTTTCTGACCTGCATACGGTGAGGTGGTCTGGTATTCCCATTTCTTGAAGAATTTTCCACAGTTTGTTGTGATCCATAGTCAAAGACTTTGGCATAGTCAATAAAGCAGAAGTAAATGTTTTTCTGGAATTCTCTCGCTTTTTTGATGATCCAACAGATGATGGCAGTTTGATCTCTCGTTCCTCTGCCTTTTCTTTCTTTCTTTCTTTTTTTTTTTTTTTTCCTCTGCCTTTTCTAAATCCAGCTTGAATATCTGGAAGTTCACAGTTCAGGTACTGTTGAAGCCTGGTTTGGAGAATTTTGAGCATTACTTTGCTAGCGTGTGAGATGAGTGCAACTGTGCAATAGTTTGAACATTCTTTGGCATTGCCCTTCTTTGGGATTGGAATGAAAATTGACCTTTTCCAGTCCTGTGGCCACTGCTGAGTTTTCCAAATTTGCCAGCATAACGAGTGAAGCACTTTCACAGCATCATCTTTTAGGATTTGAAGTAGCTCAACTGGAATTCCATCACTTTCACTAGCTTTGTTTGTAGTGATGCTTCCTAAGGCCCACTTGACTTCAAATTCCAGGATGTCTGGCTCTAGGTGAGTGATCACACCACTGTGGTTATCTGAGTCATAAAGGTTTTTTTTGTATAGTTCTTCTGTGTATTCTTGCCACCTCTCCTTAATATCTTCTGCTTCTCTTAGGTCAATACCATTTCTGTCCTTTATTGTGCCCATATTTGCACGAAATTTTCCCTTGGTATCTCTAATTTTCTTGAAAAGATCTCTAGTCTTTCCCATTCGGTTGTTTTCCTCTATTTCTTTGCATTGATCACTGAGGAAGGCTTTCTTATCTCTCCTTGCTATTCTTTGGAACTCTGCATTCAAATTGGCATATCTTTTCTTTTCTCCTTTGTCTTTGCCTTCTCGTCTTTTCACAGCTATTTGTAAGGCCTCCTCAGACAACCATCTTGCCTTTTTCCATTTCTTTTTCTTGGGGATGGTCTTGATCACTGCCTCCTGTACAATATCATGAATCTCCATCCATAGTTCTTCAGGCCTCTGTCTATCAGATCTAATCCCTGGAATCTATTTGTCACTTCCACTGTATAATCCTAAGGGATTTGATTTAGGTCATACCTGAATGGTCTAGTGGTTTTCCCTACTGTCTTAATTTAAGTCTGAATTTTGCAATAAGGAGTTCATGATCTGAGCCACAGTCAGCTCCCAGTCTTGTTTTTGCTGACTGTGTAGAGCTTCTCCATCTTTGGCTACAAAGAATATAATCAATCTGATTTCGGCATTGACCATCTGGAGATGTCCATGTGTAGAGCCTTTTCTTGTGTTGTTGGACGAGAGTGTTTGTTATGACCAGTGCATTCTCCTGGCAAAACTCTGTTAGCCTTTGACCTGCTTCATTTTGTACCTCAAGGCCAAATTTACCTGTTACAACAGGTATCTCTTCACTTCCTACTTTTGCATTCCAGTCCCGTATAATGAAAAAGACATTTTGGGTATTAGTTCTAGAAGATCTTGTAGGTCTTCATAGAACTGTTCAACTTCAGCTTCTTCAGCATTACTGGTTGGGGCAGAGACTTGTATTGCACGGCATGGCTCATAGTTTCATTGAGTTAGACAAGGCTGTGGCTATTATTAACAAATAAATAGAAATCAGCAATTATGAAGATTTGAGTATATATGCTGTACCAATTTTTCTTTCCTTTTTCATCTTTTATTGCTTCCTTCCTCTTTTCCTTCCTCCCTCCTTCTCCCTTCTCCTTCAGTCCCTTTCTTCTTTCCATTCTTTCTCTTTCTTTCTTCCCTTTCTTCTGAAAATTTTACAAGTAAAAACCCAACATCATTTCATTTTACTCCTATAAACTTCAGTTTGCATCTCTTAAAAAAGCTATACATTTGCTTGTATAGCATTGCTGCTGCTGCTGCTGCTAAGTTGCTTCAGTCGTGTCCGACCCTGTGTGACCCCATAGACGGCAGCCCACCAGGCTCCCCTGTCCCTGGGATTCTCCAGGCAAGAACACTGGAGTGGGTTGCCATTTCCTTCTCCAGTGCATGAAAGTAAAAAGTGAAAGTGAAGTCGCTCAGTCGTGTCCGACTCTTAGTGACCCCATGGACTGCAGCCTACCAGGCTCCTCTGTCCATGGGATTTTCCAAGCAAGAGTACTGGAGTAGGTTGCCATTGCCTTACACTACCAAACCAATAATGGTATTCCTTATTAATTGACAATAATTCTATTTATGATATAGCCCATTGTAAAATTTTCCCAACTATTGTACAAACTATATTTTACAGTTGATTTGTTTGGATCAGTTTTCAAACAAGATACAGGGTTATATTTGGTTCTTTTGTCTCCTGAGTTTCTTCTACTTTAAAAGAGTTCCCTCTCCTGTATTTTCCCTCATGACATTGACATTGTGGCAGAAGCCTAAGCAATTTGAGCTGTAGAGTATGCCACATTTTACATTTGACTGCTTTTTGCAAGCATCATTTGGTATGCTCATTTATCCCGTATATTTCCTGTAATGGAAATTGTAAAAAAAGAAATAAGAGCCTTATTTTTTATTGTTGTTGTTCTGTCGCTAAGTTGTATCTCTTCATTGCAACCCCATGGACTGTAGCATGCCAGGCTCCTCTGTTCTCCACTCTCTCCCAATTTTCTCAGATTCGTGCCCATTGAGTCCATGATACTATCTAACCATCTCATCCTCTGCTGCCCCTTTTCCTTTTGCCTTCAGTGTTTCCTAGAATTAGGGACTTTACCATTAAGTCAGTTTTTCCCATTAGGTGGTCAAAGTATTGGAGCTTCAGCTTTAGCATCAGTTCTTCCAATGAATATTCAGGACTGATTTCCTTTAGGATGGACTGGTTTGATCCCCTTGAAGTCCAAGGGACTCTCAAGAGTCTTCTCCAGCACTACAATTCGAAAGCATCAATTCTTTGGTGCTCAGCTGTCTTTATGGTTCAACTCTCGCATTCATACATGGCTGCAGGAAAAACCATAGCTTTGACTATTTGAACCTTTGTCAGCCAAGTAATACCTTTGCTTTTTAGTATGCTGTCTAGGTTTTTATATCTTTCCTTTCTAGGAGCAAGCATCTTTGAATTTCACGGTTGTGGTCCTCATCCGCAATGATTTTGGAGCCAAGAAAATAAAATCTGTCACTGCTTCCACTTTTCCCTCTTCTATTTGACATAATGTGATGGGACCGGGATCTTAGTTTTTAATGTTGAGTTTCAAGCCAGCCTTTTCACTCTCCTCTTTCACTCTAATCAAAAGTTTCTTTAGTTCCTCTTCACTTTCTGCAATTAGAGTGGTATATCATCTGCATATGAGGTTGTTGATACTTCTCCCAGCAATCTTGATTTCAGCTTATGGTTGATTCATCCAGCCCAGCATTTCACATGATGTACTCTGCATATACAGGCTTCCCAGGTGGCGCTAGCAGTAAAGAGCCCACCTGCCAATGCAGGAGACAAAGGAGAATCAGGTTTGATCTCTGAGTTGGGAAGATCTCCTCTAAGAGGTCATGGCAACCCACTCCAGTATTCTTGCCTGGAGAATCCCATAGACAGAGGAGCCTGGCAGGCTACAGTCCACAGCATCACAGAGTCAAATATGACTGATCGACTGAGCACGCAGGAGAATGCACTCTGCATATAAGTTAAATAAGCATGGTGACACTATACTGCCTTGATGTACTCCTTTCCCAATTTTTCACCAATCAGTTGTTCCATGTCTACTTCTAACTGTTGCTTATGACCTGCATATAGGTTTCTCAGGAGGCAGGTAAGGTGGCTTGGTATTCCCATGTCTTTAAGAATTTTCCACAGTTTGTTGTGATCCACACAGTCAAAGGCTTTAGGTAGTCAATGAAGCAGAAGTAGATGCTTTTCTGGAACTCTCACTTTCTCCATGATCCAGCGAATCTTGATAATTTGATCTCTGGTTCATTTTATTCAAGTTCAACTTTTTAGTAAAAACAATTTTATAAGTGGTATATTAGTTTTCTATTGCTGCTTTAACAAATCACTACAGACTTTGTGGCTTAAAAACAATACATATTTTTTACTTTCAATTCTATAAGTTGGAAGTCCCATGTGGATCTCACTGGGCTAAAATCCAGCTTGGGCCAGGCCGCATCCCTTACTGAGGGCTCTAGGGCAGAGTTTCCTTGCCTTTTCCAGCTTCTCAAGGCTGCCTCTGTTCTTTAGTCCTTGGCTTTGCTTCTCCATCATGAAAACTAACAGGCTGGGTCCTTCTTACACTGCATCATCCTGAAGTCTTCTCCTTCCTTCTCCCTCTCTTGAGGACTGTTGTGATTACTGCGGACAAAGTGGATAATCCAGGAGAATCTCCTTGTTTGGGGATTCCCTGGTGGCTCAAATGGTAAAAGCATCTGCCTGCAATGTGGGAGACCTGGGTTCAATCCCTGGGTCAGGAAGATCCCCTGGAGAAGGAAATGGCAAAATTCCATGGATGGAGGAGCCTGGTGGGCTACAGTCCATGGGGTCGCAAAGAGTCGGACACGACTGAGCAACTTTAAGGCCATCTAATTAGCAACCTTAATTCCATCTGAAACTTTAATTCCCCTTTGCCATGTAACCTAACACATTCACAGATTCTAGAATTAGGAACATGGACATCTTTCGGGGCAGAGGGAGCAGAGCAGGCATTATTCAGCCTTCTACAAGAAGTAATTCATTTTGAATCAAATCAGAAGGCACATAATTTTTAGTTATCCCCAGTTTAATGTTGCTAAAATATACCATTAATTTTCATCTGATAGTTTTATCTGTGGAAGACTCACTTTAATCAGTTAACTGTGGAGTAAAATCATTTTATAATTCTATCACTCTTTCTACATTTATTTGATAGAAATTTGCTGGAAATCTTCTTGTAAAGAAGAATTCTCCCTCATCTATTAGACATACTGGATATTCAGATATACATTTCATACTGCCAAGGCAGAATAAATGTTTAATTATCTTATTTAAATTATCCTTTCTGAAAGACCTACTCATATTATAGAAAGTAATATGCTTTACTCAAAGTCTTCTCACTTAAATGTTAATCTCATCTAAAAAATACCTTTACATCTAGAATAATGACTGACCAAATACTGATATATGGGTACCATGGCCTAGCCAAGTGGACATATGTTTAGAAAATATTCACTCTTCTCTTCTTGTGTGTCTCTCCTTTACTCTCACACTACCACCACATTCACAACATTTATGACACCAAATACGTGGAGTGTTTTACACGCACCAACCAATTCTGTGATACCAGCTGGATGCCAGACAATTTAACTCAACTCTGACATTATGTGGAGGTAGCATCAGATCCAGCAGGTTAAAGGTTCAGTCCCACAAGACTGCCCCCTCCTCCAGATGCCAATTGCAAGTCCAGGTTTTTACTGTCATTCGGACCAATCACCTATAAATAGAAGTTTCCCATAATCCTCTGCTTGGGTTCAATTAATTTGCTAGAGCAGCTCACAGAACCCAGGGGAACAGTTTTCTTCCTGTTTGCCTGTTTATTATAAAAGGATATGATAAAAGATACAAGTAAGCATCCAGTGGAGAGAGGCAAGCTATATAGGAAAGGGCACAGAGCTTCCATGTCCTCTCTGACTGTGCAACTCTGGTAGCACCTCCATGTATTCACCAACCCAGAAGCTCTTCAAAATCTATGCTTTGAAGACTTTTATGGAGGCTTCATCACATAAGTTGACTGATCATTAACTCTCTTTCCAGCCCCTCCAGAGAATGAAGGGGTGAAGATTTCAAGCTTCTCATCACGGGTTGGTCTTTCTGGTGACTAGCCCCGATCCAGAAGCCCAAGAGTCATCTCAAAAGAACAGAAGAGTCTCCTATCACTCACAAAATCCTGAGGGATTTAGAAACCCTATGTCAAGAATGGGGGTCGAAGACCAAATGTTGAAACTAAAGGACGCTCCTGATGCTCTTGCACGGGTGCCGAATCGCTTCGGTTGTGTCCTGCTCTTTGCGACCCTACGGGCTCTAGCTCACCAGGCTCCTCTCTCTGGGGTTCTCCAGGCAGCCATGCTGGAGCGGGTACCCATGCCCTCCTCCAGGGAGTCTTCCCAACCCAGGGAGTGAGCCCTCGTCTCTTACGTCTCCTGCATCGGCAGGCGGGTTCTTTACCACTAGCACCACCTGGGAAACCTAATCCTCTATCACTTAGGAAAATACTAGAGTTTTTAGGAACTTTGTATTAGGAACTGGGGCAAAGGCCAATACATATTTTCTATTATTTCACAACATATATAATTTACCATCACAGTATCAAAGTATGCATATTTAGGTAATAAAAATGTAAAGAGATACAGAAAGTGAAACTATAAAAAATCAAGAAAATAATCTAATTTGGGGAAGAAGGAAGAGATTGTAATTATGATTGGGGGCATAGAGGAACTTGTATGCTGAAAAGTTTTAATGTCTTGATCTGAGTTAGCTGCAACAGTGTTTATCTTAAAATAGATTATATTTATAATATATAATATACTCATGTAATTATTATTAGCTACAGATTTGATATAGTTTTTAATCTGTATGCATTCTACAATAAAAAGATTAAGTGTTACCTTTTACAGAGATAGAAAACAAACTAGTGGATACCATAGGGGAGAGAGACAGGGGTTGCAAATAGGAGTAGGGAATTAAGAGGTATACTATTATGTATAAAATAAGCTACAAAAATATATTGTATAGCACAGGGAATATAGCCAATATTTTATAATAACTATACATGGAGTATAACCTTTAAAAATTATGAATCACTATACTGTACACCTGTTATTTATATATCATATATCAAATATACTTCAATAAAAAATGTTGTGTGTTAAAGAGAGTTTAGATAAAGCTGTGTTTAACATTTTGTAGAGTGTAATGAAATAATGATTCTGATATTTTGTATGTTGTTGTTTGGTCGCTCAGTCGTGTTCGACTCTTTTGCCATCCCATGGACTGCAGCCCAACAGGCTACTCTGTCCATGGGATTTCCCAGGCAAGAATACTGGAATGGGTTGCCATTTCCTTCTCAAGGAAATCTTCCTGACCCAGGGAGTGAACCCTCATCTCTTATGTCTCCTGTATTGGCAGGCAGATTTTTTACCTCTGAGCCATCAGGAAAGCCCATATTTTGTATAGCTCACTATCTAATTAGAAATAATTTCAAAGTTTACTGAATATTTCAGTTATAATACCATTGTTTGAATAAAAATATACCTTGGTAACTTTTTTTAAGTAAAATCTCTTATTTAAATGAGTAATTTCCAATTTAAAAAGATCATTGTAGGGACTTCCCTCAGAGAAGGCAATGGCACCCACTCCAGTACTCTTGCCTGGAAAATCCCATGGGCGTAGAGCCTGGATGGCTGCAGTCCACGGGGTCGCTGAGGGTTGGACACGACTGAGCAACTTCACTTTTACTTTTCACTTGGATGCATTGGAGATGGAAATGGCAACCCACTCCAGTGTTCTTGCCTGGAGAATCCCAGGGACGGGGGAGCCTGGTGAGCTGCCGTCTCTGGGGTCGCACAGAGTCGGACACAACTGAAGCGACTTAGCAGCAGCAGCAGAGACTTCCCTGGTAGTTAAGCAGACTCCTGGCTCCTGTTGCAAGGGACTTAGATTTCATCCCTGATCGGGAAACTAGGTGCCACATGCCACATCTTAAGAGTTCACATGCTACAGTTAAAGATCCTGCATGCCACAACTAACACTCGGTGCAGCCAAATAAATAAAAATTAAAACAAAATTACTGCATTTTAATTACATATGTGTGCACTATTTTCGTGGGACTATTACTCTGGGTGGGTGCTAGAGAATGAATATTTGTGTCCTCCCAAAATTCATATGTGGAAACTTAATCCCCAATGTGATAGTATTTGGAGATAGGGAGGATCATCCCCAAGGGGAGATGATTATGTCTCAAGGAAAGAGCCTGCCTAAGAGTGATTAGTGTCCAGGGGATGCTGCAGAGGTGCTGTGATTAGGACCATGTGCTTTCGCTGTCTAGGGCACTGGTTCAAGCCCTTCTAGAGGAAATAAGATTCTACAAGCTATACTGCACAACCAAAAATAAAAATTAGAAAAAATAAATAAGAGAGACCTCAGAGAGCTCCCTCTGCCTCTTCGGCCAGGTAAGTACACAGTGAGAAGACATCTATGAACCAAGAAGCAGGCTGTCACTAGACACTGAATCTGCCAGTGCAGTGATCTTAAACCTTGTAGCCTCCAGAGTTGTGAGAAATACATTTTGGTTGTTTAAGGCACCCAGCCTATGGTATTTTTGTTATAGCAGCCCAAATGGACTAAAATAGTGTGGATTATGAAACGTCACTTATCCATCTTCTTTTCTCAAATCTGAACTGCATGGAAATTATTTCAAAATCTGATTTTTTTCTTTCCCTTAAGCTTTCTCCATCTGCTTACCTTTCTCCCATTCTTATCTCTTCTTTCTACTCTTTCAAAATACTGGGAAGCTGCTGCTGCTGCTAAGTCACTTCAGTCGTGTCCAACCCTGTGCGACCCCACAGACGGCAGCTCACCAGGCTCCCCCGTCCCTGGGATTCTCCAGGCAAGAACACTGGAGTGGGTTGCCATTTCCTTCTCCAAAGCATGAAAGTGAAAAGTGAAAGTAAAGTCACTCAGTCGTGTCCAACCCTCAGTGACCCCATGGACTGCAGCCTTCCAGGCTCCTTCGTCCATGGGATTTTCCAGGCAAGAGTACTGGAGTGGACCAGGAAGCTAACTAATAAACATTTAAGCTTTAGGGACCCCACTTGCACAAGCCCTTGCAAAGCTCTAGTAGGTGCAAAGCCCTAGGAATGTGTCTACTTGGGTATGTTTTTGTAAGGTTTGCAAAAGTAAGAGATTTTGACTACAAGTGATCAAGACTCTTTCTCCTTAGTCAAATGTCCTTTCATATCTGGTGGCATTAAGTGGCTGTAGGCATTCTGGGGATTCAGCCACAACCTGAGTTGTGGATACAGTAGTTTGAGTTAGCAAGGCATATTTATTGGTTCAAAATCACTTCTACATCTGGATAAGTTGTAGTTCCCTGTCCTGGTGTAGGAATGGCTTCTAATAATACTTCACTGATTTGTCCTACAAAGTGACATGAAGGGTTAGGGCTCAAGATCACATCACTCTGTGAAGATGTCTTATAGCAAAGGATGCTGGGAGTATGTGGATAATGAAGAAAGTACAAAAAAGTAAGCAGAAGCCTCAGTTTTCATGAGTGCCTAGTCAGAATGGAAGGAATATTCTCAGTAATGCAGAACATGCAACTATAAACTTTTCCACTTTTGGTGAGAATCATACATAACAGAATTTCTCAGAATTTCTGTATTTATAACAACTATGTCTATTATATTAGCTGGCTTTCCAGATATTGCAGTCTCTTGTGATTTCTTTTCACATTCTCAATAACCACTTTCATAGCTTAAAAAAAAAATACAGGCAGCTATGCCATTTATAACTGTTTCAATGGTACTACCAGTACTATATCTTCCTGATGTTTATTTTTATTTTGTCTTGTAAAATATGGACATTGTCCACTCTGAGAAAGAGCAAAGAAGGCTTTATGCAGCAGATCCAATCCTTTTTGAAGAGAATAATGATGGCAACAATGTATTTATTGCTAATAGAGCTCTTAATGAGATATTTTCTCTGCAACAATGAGGGAGAGGTGGTGGGCTATAATGTTCCTCTGGCTTTACTTTAGCAAAAGAAGACACTTCATTTTTACTTATTTACTTATTTTACCTACTTGAAGCAGAATAATAAAGGCACCATGCTAAGTGAACAAAGTTATAAGCAGATTTCTTATTTTTCTACCTTTAGACCACTCTGAAACAAAATATCTTAAGAAGAAAATTAGGTACTATAAAATCAAATTGAAATATATATTCCTTAAGTAAACTTTAAATATCATAATTAAGTGCACAGACCACTTAGAATAAAAACCACTGTATTTTTCCTCAAAGGATAATTTTTATTTCAATCATAGTTTCAACTTGGATGTTACTTCACCATTTTCAGGGCTGACTTTAACATCTGAATGCAATCATCAAGCCTGTACTGGTTGTGGTAATGAATATACATAGGCTGCCTGAAGGTCTAAGTATGAACTAAATAACTTGGCATATACTGGATGCTTCAGGGCAAATTTCTTAAAGGTCCTGTATGAAATGTGGTCTGAGTTTGGTCCAGCTATCTCCCGAAAGAGTGTGGAAACGTCAAGATCTGGTACTCCAAAAGCTGCCCGAAGTATAGCCGCTAATTCCTGTTCAGTTATGAAACCATCTTTATCAAGATCAAAGAGCTTAAATGACATTTGCAGAATCTTTTCAGTGTTGACAGGATTGCATAGGACGGTCAGACCTATCACATACTCTCTGAAGTCTATGGTGCCATCGTTATTCCTGTCAAAGAGGGCAAAAAGTTGTTGCAAGGGCTCTGAAATTGGGAGTTTCAAATAATTTGCGAAGTCCTCAATTCCTACCTTCCCTCCTTTGGAGGCAACTGCAATTTCAGCATATTTATCCAAGTACTGATGAATATTATCCCAATCTAACTTTAAATTCTGGCTAATTTTTGTAAATTCCACCAAACCAGCTTCCATGGGTAGTTGAAGGTTACCTGCAGAAATCATCAGTCTGCAGTCTTCGTAAGTGTGGTCTGTCACAGGCACCCCAAGAGCATTGGCCATGATGATTCTCACTGTATTGGCAAAAAGGACAGGGTCTTTTTTCTCTTGGACGTTTGGAATATAAACAGGCATAAACTCGACTTCTACCCTGGTGAATGGTTGACTCAGGGTCAACATACAGGCCTGGAAGCCTGTAAACCCCTGCCAGGTCCAGGTCACCGTGTCCAGGGGGTTTGGGTACCTGAGCAGCACTGGCTGCACAGGCACCCCTGGAGAGAAAGCCCCTAGTTTAAAGGTGACCAGACAGCTGCGGTTGGTACACACTCCTTCTGGGAAAATCAGGATCTGTGGCCACTTTCTGTTAGATGTCACTCGCTTCAGGATTTCCTCCCGGGTGGTCTTTCTGGAATTGGGGTCCTCTCGGGTCACAAGCACCGGCTGCGTCGACAATAAGAATTTCCCAGCCACCGGGATATTCACGTTCTGACTCGCAGAGACCACCGAGGGTAACCCTGCCACGACACAGGCGATCGCATCAAAGAAACTGGAATGCGGGGCTGCCACGAAGATGCGGGCCTCATCTCGGGTTGCTTTTTTCCCTTTCACTTTAACCAGGAACCCTGCTAAAAAAAAAGTCACCTGAAAGAAGAGCTTTAGAGTTGGTCGCGCCAGTCTTCTCCAGTTCTTGGCCGGCTCGGTTGGTTGAGCACGACGGCCTATGGTGGAAAGCGCAGCCATGGGCCAGAGGAAGATGATGAGGAAAGCAATGCAAGACACCCGCACGGGCACCAACACGGTCCCCATGAGGACGATGTAGGCCCAGCGCCACGCGCTGATATGCGTGTGCTGCAGGAAGGGGTTGTCCACTGCCGGCGGGAACAGGGACTTGTTAGTCTCTCGGCTGAAGGCGGATTCCAACGCAGCCTTGGCGTCCACCACCGCAGCCTCGGAGTCCAACAGCAGAGACGTGGAACTCAACACCGCAGCCTCGGAGTCCAATGGCAGAGATGTGGAGCTCAACACCGCAGACTCGGAGTCCAGCTTCGCAGGCTTGAAGTCCAAGGTGGGCTGTGCCATGAGGCCAACTTTTCCGTAGTCTCAGGACGCCTGTAGCTTGGATCTGGGGGCAGCTCCCGGAGTGCACCCCTTCCCTATATTTAAGTGCTCTTTCTGTTTGCACATAATTGGAACGCTTTGAGGCAATTGTGAGTTAATAGGAAATGATGTATTACCTTTAAAATCAGAAGAATCAAAAATGGTAAATGATGTAACAGGAGAATTAGAACCATATCAACAGTACAATCTTTTCTGCTTTTTTGTAAATGGCTTCCTTTTGACATATATGCTTAGTAAATTATTTTCACATAACAACTTCTGTTGTCTATTATATACCTACTAAGGACCTATCAAATAGATGAATATGTGTTAATCACAACTTTTTAATTTAAATGCCTTTACCAGTCAAGTTTGCTTACTGTGAGATGCTTTGGCAATTGTTAAGTCAATTTATTTACTCTTCCTACAAATTGATTCCTGCAGAGACAGGACTGTCTCTTTATACCATGTTTAACTGATGGCACCCCTGAGGCTTTATATCTGTTGCAAGCACTCTTCTATGGAAACATCCAATGAAAAGTAGAAAACACCATTATCATAGGCCAGGATCAGCCACGGCACGTTTCGACCCATGTTCTTAATATTAGTCCAGATGAACTGGTCAGCATTCCAAAGTGACATAAGTAACAACAACAAGAAACCTTAAAATCACATTTGTCAGAAACAGGCTTTTGTTAAAATAAGTCAGGATTACTTTATTGTGTCACGACACATGGTCAATAAAGTCTTGTTCCTTCCTTAGTTGCTGCCCTTTGAAAATGATCAAGAGGGAAGCATAATCAAAGTTGGTTGAAACAGGCTCTCTGCTATAGTTTGTAGCATCTGCTGTATCAAATATTCCTGTTTGCTATTTGCTAATTTAAATTCCTTCAGAATTCAAAGTCAAATTGTAGGTTTCTGAAAGATGTTTCTAATTATTGGAATATACCAGGTTACCCATAAAACAGGAAGAGCAGTATGGATACCAAAGACTGTTAAACAGAATGTGATCTAAGTGGAAAGATTATGGACTTTACAACCAAATGGATCTAGGTCAGATCCTGGTTCTGACTCTTATGCTGTAGGCAGTGATCAATCTCATTTTTACATCTCTAAAGTGGTGATACTCCCTACCTTGCAAGGTTAGGAGGTAGAAGTACCTCATATACCACAGTGTATATAAAACTGGGCTTTTATTGGTAAACACATGTTGCTAGGATACGATAATAAGAATATTTAGAGACATTCCACTTACTTCTGTCACTTCTCAGAACTATGCTTAGTGAGGGAAACATTAGGAACACAGTTGTAGACTCTAAAAAAGCCATGATTTGGCATTGTTACTGGTTGTCTCCCATTCCAAATGAGAGCAACCCAACAGAATGAGTAGTAATCTCTTAAGTTGGCATCATCCTCTATTTTGTAATTCTTCCTATTTTTTTTTTTCACCACACCCTTGTGGGATCTTAGTTCCCCGACCAGGGATTGAACCTAGGCCCAGCAGTGAAAGGGTCAAGTCCTAACCACTGGGCCAGGGAATTCCTTTCTCTTATTTGTAATGTTCATGACTCTTTTGAACCCTTGTTTAATTTAACTGCATTCCCAGGCGGTGCTAGTGGTGCAGGAAACATAAGAGACATAGGTTTGATCCCTGGGTCAAGGAGATCCCCTGAAGGAGGGCATGGTGGTCCACTCCAGTATTCTTGCCTGGAGAATCCCATGGACAGAGAAGCCTGGCGGCCCATAGTCCATAGGGTGGCAAAGAGTCAGACATGACTAAAGCAACTTAGATGCACACATGCATTCTGTGTATACTTCTTAAGGGAAAGATCAATATTATGATATTACTTTTCTTTCATATTTCCCCCACAGTGCCTAACGGTGTATCAGATAATTTATTTATTCATTTAGCAAATATTTGAGTTCACGCAAAGAATCAGGCTCTTATTCTAGATGCTGGACATTGTGTCAGTTAATGAAACAAAAGTCTCTGCCCTGTGGAGCTGAGATTCTCGTGCACATAGGAAGTATAGTATTCATTTCTTCTTGCTTTAAATGGAGCAAAAGGACATTTTCATCCTTTTCCTAAATCTCTCACCCATTTAGCTAGAGAATTAAGGCAAACAATTTAATGGACTTGCTTCCCTATAATGTTTAATAACTATGTATGTAAATGTAAGAATCTTCATATTCTCTCTTGTTACACTTCCCCGTGTAAGTAGTATTTATGGCCTATTTTAAGATGCACATTCACCTTGTCATATTTGCTTTCAAACTAATAAATATACTATAAATCCAAGATATTTGATAACAGAATTTTTTAATGGTTAAAAATAGTAAAAAGAACTTTTGAACAATAAAATAAAAATTTATACCACTGCACATTTGCCTTTTAATATGGCACAGCTAATCTTTAATATACATTTGTAAAAGGCACCATATATTAACAAGGTAAAGAATGCAAAAAAAAAACACAAAATTGAGCCACATTCTCCAACTTCCTTTTTGTCCAAGTGTATACATTTTAAGGCAAATGCTTTTCTGCGCAAAATACAACAAAAGAAAATCAACAGGTTACAAGTTCACACATTCTCAGATTTTTTTCAATATCATCTGTCAGGATACTTATTTATAATAAAGCACATTAAAACAATTTTTTCCTAATGAAGCTTAAAGAAGTTGATGAACAATTTTTAAAAATTATTTGGAGATTCCATTATAGATTCCTCATAGAAAAAGTCAATCTTTTCTTCGTGTTTCTTCTTTTAGAAATGTCCATATCAATTTGTTCACTATGTCAGGTTGTTCTTGTTGGAGCCAATGACTGGTTTCTGACAAAATAGTTAGCCTGAAATAGTTTTTAACATAAATCTTTGTGACTTCAGCCATCTCAACCTCCATAAATGCATCTTTCTCTCCCCACAGCAGCAGTGTTGGAGTGATCACCATGTGATGTTTGAGAGGCAGGCAGCTATAAAAACAAAACACGTGGGCTTGAGACTCATTGTAAGAGTTAAAATAACATTTTCCCAAAATGTTTCTTTAGGCCACACATTTTTAAGGAGGGCAGTATCACCACCAAAGGGGTGAAAATTAGTTCTTGGGAGAGTGAAAAAATTTACACTTTTTAGATATAAACCATGAATATACACATAGTACATAAACAGATATTAAAATTTTATGGGGTGAGGGCAATTATGAAAAAATGTCTAAAAAGGCTCTGAAGGGAGGTGATGACAAAAAATGGTTGAGGGGACTTCCCTGGTGGTCCAATGATTAGTAGTCTACCTTCCAAAGCAAGGAACGTGGGTTTGATCCCTGTTTGGGGAACTAGGATCCCATATGCCACAGGGCAAAGAAGCCTATATGCTGCTACTACTGAGCCTGCGCCACAACGAGAGTGAAGCCTGTGTGCCTCAAAGAAAGATAATAAACAAATACACGACTGAGAAACACTGCATCAGGCAATCAATCCGTATCATAAAAAATTTAAAGGTCTATTTAGCAAAGGGCCCAATAAAAGTTTTAATTGGATGAGAATGGCAAAATTGATCATGAAGGCTATAAATTAAATATGAAATTCATCACTTGAAGAATAATTTCTTTTAAAAGGAAACCAGAATTTCTGAATGGTGTGATAAAAGGGAGCTTTTAAACAGTGTTAGTTTAAATATATTTTAATCATTTGTTGGATAATCGAATGCATTTTACGTGAAAATTAGAACTGAAAAGACAGAAAATATATATGGAATGAACTTTAATGTTACATGATACTATATTTATTTTTCAAGGAGATTCTTTTTAAAATATAGTTATTATATATTTTCTTAAATACAGAAAAATATAAAGAATAAAATCATGCATAATTGCATCATTTAAAAGATGGTCATTTTCTATGCATATAGTTGAAACCATAAGTACAGCAAATATACAGTTTATACACTATATACATATATAAATTCTATATTAAATTATAACTTTCTTATTTCACAAGGTTTTTCAAAAATAATTATAAAACATTAGTTTATGGCATAATAACCGATAAATGATTTGACTCTTCCTGTATAATTGAATATTTAGAAGATAGCATCAGTTAAAAGAAGAGGAGGATGTTTTATGTGAAGCTACATGCTACAGTGAGGATTTTGTGCCCAAATCTTTATTGGCATTTCAGTTAATTTCTTTAGGCCAGAGCCCTAGAAGTGGAATTCCATATTTCTAAAGCTTTTGACACCTTCTGCTAAGCTGTTTTTCAGAAAGGTGGGATGGTCTTAATTTCACTGCTGTTAACTTAGAATGAGAATGAACATCTAACTAGACACTCTCCAGCACTGGATTATATTTTCACTAGTTATAGAAAAGCCCTAATGTGTGTCTATTTGGGGTTGATAGGATACTATCAACCTAGGAATGCCAGGATGCAGGATGATACCCTGCACACTCCTTTCTGCCCACTTTGGAACAACTTGGAAGGTATGTTCATTCCCTTCAGAGGACAGATTCTGTTGATCTACTGAGTCCCCTGATGCAATGTTAAGTTTTATACATTTTAGGCACAAAGTCCTTGTTCCTTCTCCATACAAAAAAAATCTTTGCTACAGGGCAGCCTTTGTCACTTTTAAACTTTTTGTGTTATTACAAGTGCTCTAATTGTGAACTTTTAAATAAAATACTATTGAGAGATTAAAAAAAAATGTGCAGGATATCATATATGTCCACCAAAGACAACTTTTGACTCCATGCAACTGGCCATCATTTGGTTGTAATGCTCCTAAAAATTAAATTCTTTGTGAATAGGTAAATGGACAGAAGAACCTGGAGGGCTACAGTCCCTGGGGAGTTAGACAGGGCTTAGGAATAATAACTAGGTCAAATTTGGTTCTTACCGTCCCCATGAGATGGTTATAAGTGTTAGGATACTTCTCATTCATTTCTTTAGTTTCCTTTATGAGAGATTTTCCTTAAACCCTCCTTGATCTTTGCCCCATCCCTGGCTGCTGAGTGATGGTTGTTGATTCAGGGTTCTGGACTAAAGAGAGTATATAAAATAATATGTCCTGAGGTGAGATTTACTCTCTTTTTCCTTCCCTCTCTTATCAGATTCGAGGGAGCCGATGGACTGAGGGGCTGAGGAGATGTGAGTTTACCCTTTACATTTTCCCACAGGTGAACTGCTCTAAAGTCTAGACTGGCAACAGTTATCAAGACCATTTCAGCTCTCATTTAATATGAGGGCCACAGTCTTCAATCTATCCTTTATGGGTCATGAAGTTCATATTTTGGTTTTCATCTGCTAACTCCTATGTGATTTCTCAACTGGTTCAGAAACTGGGCAGGAAAAAGGGATGCTATTTGTCCAGTCCCCCTAAATACAGCATATGTATTTCTATAAACAGTATATAGAGGCACCGTGTTTAAAACTTTATTAAATAGTGTCAGATTGCAGATATCCTTTCACAAATTGCTTCTGTGCCTTAAGATTATATTTTTAAGATTCCTCTATTGATGATACATGTAGTTCTACTTCATTTATTTTCACTGTTGTATACATTTCTATTGTCTGACTATATATACAATGGATCACAAGTGATTCATTCTCTTGTTGGACATTTTAAAACTTCTAATTATTTTGATAATTTAAATAATACTGACTCACTCTTGTAACCATCCACTTGTGCCCATGTGGGAGAGGTTTCTTTCAGTGTATCCCCTAAACAGACTTGCCACCTCAGAGAATATGCATGTCATCAATATTACAAGTTGTTTTCCAAACTGACCATATGCTCCACTCTCAGCATTTAAGAATTTGCTTTGTACCATACTATTGCCAACACTTGTTCTCAAAAGTTTAATTTTTTTTTTCCAATCAAATGAGTGTAAAATACTTTGTTTACCTGTTATGGTAGAGACTGCTTCCCAAACTTCTTCCCTTCTACCACAATGATAGAAAATCCAATTATTAGCTGGCCAAAGGACCATCCAGAATGAAGACTGACTATGTTTCCCAGGGTTCTTGCAGCAAGCTGAGGGTATGTGGTTTATGAGAAATGATTTGGGCATCATCTAAGTTGTGTCCAATATGCCTGCCCCTTCCCTTTCTCACTTTCCACTCACTGAAATGCAGATGTGTTGTTAAACCATCTTGAACCACACAGATAAGGACAATACATGAAGGATGGCAGAATAACAAAATAGAAAGACCAAGATCTCTGACCAAAGAGTGACCTAACAGCTTTGATGACTGCACACAATATAGCCACCATATTAGCCTTAGACTATTAACGTTTTTAACACCAGTTACTTTAGGTCTCTATCACAAGCAGTAAAACCTATGTCCCACTACTAAGGTGGAGCATCTTTCGTGTTACTGACAGAGCCCTTAAAAAAAAATATATATATATATAATTTATATATATAGATATATATATATTTTTTGGCTGTGCTGGGTCTCTGTTGGTACCCAGGCTTCTCTCTAGTTGCAGTGAGCAGGGGCTGCTCTTCACTGCAGTGTCAGGACATCTCACTGTGGTGCCATCTCTTGCTGTGGAAGAGCACAGCTCTAGGGCACATGGGCTTCAGTAGTTGCAGCAGTGGGCTCAGTAGCTGTGGTTCCTGGGCTCTAGAGCACAGGCCCGACAGCTGTGGTACATGGGCTTAGCTGCCTCAAGGCATGTGGGATCTTCCGGGACCAGGGATTGAACCTGTGTCTCCTGCATTGGCAGGCAGATTCTTTACCGCTGAGCCACCAGGGAAGCCCCTAGATCCCTTTTCTGCAAACTGCCATTTCAAATCCTTTACTTATTTTTGATTGGGTTGTCTTTTCCTTATTGATTTGGAGACATTCTTTATAAACTCTAGATAATATTAATTCATGAATACTGGAAGAAGCCTATCCCTTCTCTAGGGGATCTTCCAGATCCAGGAATCAAACAGGGGTCTCCTGTATTGCAGGTGGATTCTTTACCAGCTGAGTTACCAGGGAAGCCTCCTGACAGGGTTAGTTACCTACCTATTCTTTTCTTTAAAATTGAATTCTTTAAAATTCTTTAAAATTGTCTCAGCCTTGTGCTCCCCCATACAAATTTTAAAATCAGCTTGTTACGTTTCATGAAAAACTTTCTGACAGTTTTGATTGAAATTTTATTAAGTTTATAGATTAATGTGGGAAAAATCAACAATGTTATGATATTGAAGTTTTCCACTTGTAAAGATGATAAACGAGGGTTATTTTCAGTAGTTTACATCAGCAAGTCTGTATCAATGTTAAAAGATTAAAATACTTCTCTATGGGTTAGTAAATAGACAAGGCCCCTAGCTCATATTCTTTATTGCTTCCAATACATTTTGATAATCCATAAAGGTCATCTTTTGTTAGAGTCATTCCTTTATACCTAATATTTTTGTTGCTATCGTAGGTATATCTATTTTTAAAATGTTTTATAACTATTGTTGGTTTATAAGATTGTAATTTTCATATAGTAACCTTATGTATGCCAACTTTGCTGAACTGTTTTTGTTCTAATAATTTTTTTCTGTAGATTTTCCCTTTCTCTAAATGTATAACTACATTGCATGCTTGCCTGCTCAGTTGCTCGGTCATGTCCGACGCTTGGCAACCCCATGGACTGTAGCTCGCCAGGCTCCTCTGCGTATGGGATTTCCCAGGCAAGAATACTGAAGTGGGTTGCCATTTCCTACTCAAGGGGATCTTCCTACCGAGTCTCCTGCATTGGCCAGCACATTCTTTACCACTAGCGCCATCCTGGGAAGCCCATATAACTACACTGTGTGTGTGTGTGTGTGTGTGTGTGTGCTAAGTCGCTTCAGTCGTGTCTAACTCCTTGCAACCTCAAAGACTGTAGTCTGCCAGGCTCCTCTGTCAGTGGGATTCTCCAGGCAAGAAAACTGGAGTGGGTTGTCGTTCCCTTCTCTAGGGGATCTTTCTGACCCATGGATTGAACCAGCATCTCTTGTGTCTCCTGCATTGGCAGGTGGGTTCTTTACCACCAGTGCCCTGGGGGAAGCCCATATAACTACATTATCTATACATAAACTTCAGTTTTGTTTTTTTTAATGTGCTAGCTAAGATTTCAATACAGTGGTGAAGAGAAGAGAAGCAGTTATAGCAGACAAGTTTAGTCTTTATTTTTCAAGGGAATGTTTTCAGTGTTTCATCACAAGGTATGATGTTTACTACAGGTTTCTGGTAGACAGAAATACCTTCTGGATTGTTGTCATAATGGAACCATAATATGATTAACAGAATTCCTCTGTCCATGGAATTCTGCAGGCAAGAATACTGGAGTGGATTGCCATTCCCTTCTCCAGGATATCTTCCTGACCCAGGGATCAAACCCTGGTCTCCTGCATTGAAGGCAGATTCTTCTACCATCTGAGCCACCAGGGAAGCCTAATATGATTAACAGAAAGACACTAATAGACACAGAGAATATCAAGTTTAATGGCAAATGAGAAGAAAACTTACAGAGATGATTTTATAAAGCAGGAAATAATGTATTATTCTCTTAGATAGAACTAGGACTTCTCAGGTCCCCCAGTTTCCCATGAAAATACAGTTGTGAACAGTACCACAAAGTATTTTGCCCTTTTAGTGGAGGTTTTTGATCCTCTTGGCTGATTCCCGGAATATATTTTTATATACCTGCCAGTGCCCCAGGTGCAAATAACCAGTACAAACCCCTGAGTTTTTTTCTTGGACAACTGAGTAAAGCAAATGTCTTTTCCCCAGAAATATCCCTTCAGGCAGTTCAGGTTTATCTGAGGTCCTCTTTCTATCCTCTGTTTCTAGTCTACATAGTAGCTAGAAGATGTGTTGGATTTTAATAAATGCTTTTTCTTAATTTACCTAGATGATCTTATTTTTCCCTTTAATCTGTTAATGTGGTAAGTTAATGGGTTTTAATGCTGTTAGGTGTAATTGTTAATGCATGCTAGATTCTGTTTGACAGTATTTTATTTTGAATTTTGGATCTATATTTACAACATAACTTGATCTAATTTCCTGTGTTATACAGTCCTTGTCTTGTTTTGTTACGGAAGTTATACCAACCTGAGAAAATGAGCTGAAATATATACCTTCTTTTTATAATGTCTGAAAGAGCCGAGTCTGTTTAAGAGTGGGGTTTTCTGGGGCTTCCCCAGTGACTCATTGGTAAAGAATCTGTCTGCTAAAGCAGGAGACATGGGTGTGATCTCTGATCCAGGAAGATCCCACATGCATGGAGTAAGTAGGCCCATGCACCACAACTTCTGAGCTCATACTCTAGAGCCCATAAGCCACAACTCCTGAAGCACACCTGCTATGAGGCCCATGAGTTTCAACTACTGAAGCCCTTCTGCTCTAGAGCCCGTGCATGCCCCATGACAAGAGAATTGACCACAGTGAGAAGCCCCCGCACTGCAACATGGAAAAGCCCCCGCTCACTGCAACCACAGAAAGACATCACCGCACCGAAGACCCAGTGTAATCAAAAATACATAAATAATCACCAAAAAAAGAGTGGGATTTTCTGAGGTAGAATTTATGTGTAAAACCACTTACGCCTCTTTGTATGGGTGTGTATTTATATGTAGTTTGTACATATGCTTAAATTAATAACCCAATTTCTTTACTGTGTATATCTATTCAGGTTTTTCTAGTTCTTCATGAATCAGTTTTGTGTGTTAAGCTTTTCCTAAAAACTCCCCATGTTGACAAGATTCTCAAATTTATTAACATAAATTTTATATTTTAATATCTGGTATGTTTGTATTTATGTCTATTTTCTCCTTCCTGATATAGTTTGTTCATGCCTTTTTTACACCAATCTTGCCAAAAGTTTATCTATATTAGTGAAGTGAAGTCACTCAGTCGTGTCCTCCTCTTTGCAACCCCGTGGACTGTAGCCCACTGGGCTCCTCTGTCCATGAGATTTTCCAGGCAAGGATACTGGAGTGGGTTGCCATTACCTTCTCCAGGAGATCTTCCCGACCCAGGGACTGAACCTGGGTCTCCCACATTGTAGGCAGACGCTTTACCATCTAAGCCACCAGGGAAGTCCAGGGAAGGATAATATATTAATTATATTAATAGTGTTCAAAAAATCTGCTTTTGTTGATTCTCTCTATTGGTCTTTGTTATTTATTGTATTAATTTCTGCTTTTTACCTAATTTTATTTTCCTTCTAATTTATTTTTATTTATATGTTCTTCTTTTCCAAATATCTTGAGTTGAATTCTTAGCTCCCTAGTTTAAATCTTCTTTCCTTAATATAAGCATGAAAAACCATAAATATATTTCTAAGTATTGTTTTAACTGTATTCTACAGGCTGTGATACTTTTTTTCTGTGTTTACTAGTTTCTGATATGATTTTTTTGATCCACAAGTGATATAGAAGTTTGAAATTTTTCTGACTGTATTGAGTTTTCTAAAAGTTTGTTGCTGTCAATTTCCCACTTCATTGTGTTCAGAGAACACAGTCTATATGATACTGATCCTTTGGTTAAGGCTTGCTTTATGGTCCAGTATGTAAAAGTCAATCCTTATAAATATGATATGTGCTTAAAAATATTGTGTATTTTCTCATTGTTGGGTGCAGGATTCTAGAGTTGATCATCACATTAAAGATGTTAATTGGATTGTTTAAATCTATATCCTTATTAATTTTCTGCTTGATTGATCAGCTTCTGAGAGAGGTGGATGAAAATCTCCAATAGTAACTGTGAATTTGCCATTTTTTTCTTGTAAGTCTGTCAGATTTTGCTTTGTTATAAGTTTAGACTTTCAAAGATGTTTCTGCAGGCTATTCCTATAACTAGTCCAATTCCAAGTTCATTATGATTCCTTGGGTCCAAATTTTGGAGAGTCCTTGGATGGAAGTATGGTCCTGGGGAGACCTTAGGGTGATTTTCATATCTGAATATAATGTACTATACTTTATTTGTAGTCATTATATTTGTATAACCTTGTTTTTAATGATGTACTTGACCTTGATCCAGTTCAGTCCAGTTCAGTGCAGTTGCTCACTCGTGTCTGACTCTTTGCGACCCCATGAACTGCAGCACGCCAGGTTTCCCTGTCCACCACCAACTCCCAGAGTCCACCCACACCCATGTCCATTGAGTCAGTGATCAGATGGCCATCCAACCATCTGATCCTCAGTCATCCCCTTCTCCTCCTGCCCTCAATCTTTCCCAGCATCAGGGTCTTTTCTAATGAGTCAGCTCTTCACATCAGGTGGCCAAAGTATTGGAGTTTCAGCTTCAACATCAATCCTTCCAATGAACCCCTAAGACTGATTCCCTTTAGGATGGACTGGTTGGATCTCCTTGCAGTCCAAGGGACTCTCAAGAGTCTTCTCCAACACCACAGTTCAAAAGCATCAATTCTTCGGTGCTCAACCTTCTTTATAGTCCAACTCTCCCATCCATACATGACCACTGGAAAAACCATAGCCTTGACTAGACGGACCTTTGTTGGCAAAGTAATGTCTCTGCTTTTCAATATGCTGTCTAGGTTGGTCATAACTTTCCTTCCAAGGAGTAAGTGTCTTTTAATTTCATGGCTGCAATCATCACCTGCAGTGATTTTGGAGCCCAAGAAAATAGTCAGCCACTGTTTCCACTGTTGCCCCATCTATTTGCCATGAAGTGATGGGACCGGATGCCATGATCTTCGTTTTCTGAATGTTGAGCTTTAAGCCAACTTTTTCATTCTCCTCTTTCACTTTCATCAAAAGGCTCTTTAGTTCTTCACTTTCTGCCATAAGGGTGGTGTCATCTGCATATCTGAGGTTACTGATATTTCTCCCGGCAATCTTGATTCCAGCTTGTGCTTCCTCCAGCCCAGCATGTCGCATGATGTACTCTGCATATAATTAAATAAGCAGGGTGACAATATACAGCCTTGATGTACTCCTTTTCCTATTTGGAACCAGTCTGTTCTTCCATGTCCAGTTCTAACTGCTGCTTCCTGACCTGCATACAGATTTCTCAAGAGGCAGGTCAGGTGGTCTGGTATTCCCTTCTCTTTCAGAATTTTCCACAGTTTATTGTGATCCACACAGTCAAAGGCTTTGGCATAGTCAATAAAGCAGATATAGATATTTTTCTGGAATTCTCTTTTTTTTTTGATGATCCAGCAGATGTTGGCAATTTGATCTCTGGTTCCTCTGCCTTTTCTAAAACCAGCTTGAACATATGGAAGTCCATGGTTCACGTATTGCTGAAGCCTGGCTTGGAGAATTTTAAGCATAACTACTAGCGTGTGAGATGAGTGCAATTGTGCGGTAGTTTGAGCATTCTTTGGCATTGCCTTTCTTTGGGATTGGAATGAAAACTGACCTTTTCCAGTCCTGTGGCCACTGCTGAGTTTTCCAAATGTGCTGGCATATTGACTGCAGCACTTTCATAGCATCATCTTTCAGGATTTGAAATAGCTCCACTGGAATTCCATCAACTCCACTAGCTTTGTTCGTAGTGATCCTTCCTAAGGCCCACTTGACTTCACATTCCAGGATGTCTGGCTCTAGGTGAATGATCACACCATCGTGATTATCTGGGTTGTGAAGATCTTTTTTGTATTACTTTTTTGTATTACCTTAATTACTGTATGTAAAAAGAGTCAAGGGTCAGTTAGGCTTTCAGAAGGTTTGAGCTAGATTTAACCTACAGCAGGGGCTTCCCTGGTGGCTTAGACAGTAAAGAATCTGCCTGCAGTACAGGAGACCTAAGTTCCATCCCTGGGTCGGGAAGATACCCTGGAGAAGGGAACAGCAAACCACTCCAGTATTCTTGCCTGGAGAATTCCATGGACAAAGGAGCCTGGCAGGCTACAGTCCATGGAGTCGCATAAGAGTTGGACACAACTGAGGAACTAACATTAACCTACAACAATCTAGTTTAAAATTATCTTTTGCCTTTAGGTAAAACTGTGAGTTTTGAACTTCACAGGCCTCCATTTTGTTTTGTTTTGTTTTTTTCTCTCCAAGCTAATTAACAGGATTCTAGAGCTTACTCTTGGGAATGCAAGTCCTCCTAATGAATGATTGCTAAGTCACTTCAGTCGTGTCCGACTCTGTGCGACCCCATAGACGGCAGCCCACCAGAATCCCTGGGATTCTCCAGGCAAGAAACACTGGAGTGGGTTGCCATTTCCTTCTCCAATGCATGAAAGCGAAAAGTGAAAAGTGAAAGTGAAGTTGCTCAGTTGTGTCTGACTCTTAGCGATGCCGTGGACTGCAGCCTACCAGGCTCCTCTGTCCATGGGATTTTCCAGGCAAGAGTACTGGAGTGGGGTGCCATTGCCTAATGAATGATTAATTGTTAGTAAAAGAATCTCAAAAATATGAGAATATTTTCCCTCTTTCCTTATAGCTACTGAAAACATACTGTTTGCATCACAAAGCTATCCCTCTGATAAAGGGATAAATTGAGAACATTTAAAACCAGCATTCATATCTCCTGTCCACAATTTAGACTTCTGTGAAAATGTATTTTTCTCTCATAATAACTCTCTTAGATGTTATTTGTGAAAAGCAAATGACTACATGAACTTCAGACAATGTTGCTATATCCTATAAAATATAACCTGTAGCCTTTGCAATGTCTGTCTACCTTGCTTGATAAATTATTACCTACAAGTACCTTTTGGGACTTTCCAGGTGGCTCAGATGGTAAAGAATCTGTCTGCAACTCAGGTGACCTGGGTTGGATCCATGTGTCGAGAAGTTTCCCTGGAGAAGGGAATGGCAGCCCACTCCAGTATTCTTGCATGGAGAATTCCATGGAGATAGAAGCCTGGCAGGCTACAGTCCATGGGGTCAAAAAGAGTCCAGGACATGACTGAGTGACTATTACAAGTACCTTTTAAATGAACATCTCTATTTTGCAAAAAATACACATATATTTTTATACTTGTACATTTTGTTATTGTTGTTAGTCAAAAAAGAAGATGTGGATTTACTTCTCTTTTCATTCATATAGTCTCATGGATTTCATATTCAAAGACTTTGAGAGATTTTGTTTCATTTAAAGTAACACCTGCTACAACTTTTTTCTATCTTCTTACTTTCAAACGTTTTGTGTCTTTGTGATTTACTTATGTCTCAATCAAATCTGACATTTTGTTTTTTAACTGGTAGGTGTAACACATTAATATTCATTGTGTTTATTGACATATTGAAATTGTTTTTGACATCTTATTTTGTGCTTTCTATTTACCCTGCTTTGCTTCCTTTTTTTCCTTTCCTGCCTTCTTTTGAATTGATAGTTTTCTAGTCCCTTTCTACTGGTTTGTAAATAATGCATTCTATTTCTATTATTTTATTTTACTAGAAGACAAATTATTACATATATATTATATGTGAGTGATTTCCAACTTTATCTAGCTATCATTTATCTATCTATATGGTTTCTAATTCTATTGTACATGTCAAATATAACCTGTCTTTTGTATTTTCATTTCTTTATCTCTCTAAGTTATATTCTAGGTAATTCTTTTTAGATTTGCCTTCCAATTCATAATCCTCTTTAGCTTGTCTCACCTGCTCTTTAACTTACTTATGGACTTTAAGACTTCAATACATACTTTTCATTTCTAGAAGTTCTTTTGGTTCTTTTCAGCCCTTTCCACCCTGTCATGATATTTTTCTTATTCTTTACTCATATTTTTATTCTTTCATATATTTAATAATTTAAACTTACTTTACAGTCTTTATTACTTCTATTATTTTAAAATTTTAGGAGTTCTGCTGCAATTGTGTTCTGACTCACTATTGGTGGGTTGGTATTGTTTATAATTTGGATTATCAGCTCATCTTCAGTGGACCTTATCTGTGGGGATATTGTGAGCCTGAATTGAGGTATATCTTCCAGAGAGATTCTGTCTTTGTTTCTGCTAGGTTTCCTAGGGAGTGTTACCAGCCTATGATGATGTTAAAATAGAATTTTTCCCCTAAGACTTCTAGTATTATGGTAGTAGCATAAATTCAAACCCCTAAACATTTTTAAGGCAGTCTGTGGCTGCTAATACTCAAAGAGAATCTTTTTTCTCCTATGTAGAGTCCAAACTCAAACAAATTTCCATGTCTTATCTTTCACACTATATTTTCTCTCTAGACAATATCTTCGGAAACAAAAGCCTCATTTATCTGTTAGTGACTCCAAGATATCACATATCCTCACCCCAGATTCTCTCCTCTGAGTTCCAGACCCTCGTAGCCTACTGACTATTTGAATAATCTAAGGCACCATTTCAAACCCAACTAGTCTAAGGTCATAAAATTAACGACCTCAAAATGAGTTCTCTTCTAGTACTTTCTGTCTCAGTGATTGGCCTGAGTATCTGTAGAGTTGTTCATGGCAGGGATTCAGGAGTCATCTTTGACATCTCTCTTCTTCTCAGTTCCCCATCCAACCCATTACCAACTGTGTCAACTTTTCTCTTAAATATCTCTTAAATCTACCCATTCTCCCCATCTCTATTGCTTTTGGAATAGTTCAAGCTGCCATCTTCTTTAACCTGGATTTCTGAAGTTTCACCACATTCACTCTTTCAACACATTCTCCATATTGAGTGAATATATCCAAATACAAATTGGATCATTTTTCTGCTTGAAACTCATTCACTGGCTTCACATTCACGGCTCGTAATACAGTCTCCTAGGCTCTGCTTCACCAGCCACTGCCTACCTCTCAGACTCATTCTCATTCCCTTCTCTTCTTTGCATCCTCACTTTCTGTGCTCTGCCACTTTGTTACTTAAAACCATAGCCTTCCATCTTCCTGCACAGCCTTGGAAGAGGCTGTTTCCTTTTTCTGGAATGCCAGTCTCCCTATCCCAAACTTTATCCAGTCAATACCAAACTCATCCTTAATTTCCTCATTCAAAATTATTTCTTCCATTCTCATCCCTTTCTTTCAAAGTCTTTATGTTAGTTTATAACCATACATTCATTACTGCAGTTGTCTGCTTGATGCTGTTTTCTCTACTCAGCTACAAGTTTTGTGAGATCAAGGACCTTGTCTCATTTTGCTCATTATAGTATTCTGAGTACTGGCATAGTCCAGAATATGGAAAGTGCTTAACAGATATTTTTAAAATGATTATTTAAAAATATAACTAAAAATATACATCTATTCAAAATCCAAAGGGACAGAAGTGGATAGAGTTACGGATAAAACAAGTTACCCCTACATGGGATAGCTACTGTATTATTCTCTCTATTTTTCCATATATTTAATTTTCTATAAAAAAGATTATGCAACTTATAAAAACCAAAATAATTTGAGTATCTGGATAAATGGTGAACTTAATCTTAAAAATCGAATATTGGCTCTGTATGGAATGAATATTTTGTTTAACTAAAAAGAACAAATTATACTGACCTGAAGATATTTCGGTAATGGTTAATTGGACCACTTAATGCTCCAGGCTGAGAAAAAACATAAATGTAAGCTTCAAGATCTTCTGTTGTTAGTCGACATCCTTTTCTTCCAATGCCAGTGCTGTGACTAGTAAACAGATGTTTCAAAGCCTGGTAAGTGAGAAAAGAATAATTAAGACTTTTCAGCTACTTAACAGTAACTAAATATTTGGCTTTTGAAAGAGAATGATGGTCAGTGTGCAGTGATTGCTCCCAACTTCTGCTGTAGCCAGGTTGGAGACCTCATTGTTTACAAGCACATTTTATACATTTCTGCCGACCTGGCTTTTTTTTTTATATTCTTCCCTTTAGTCCCCCATGCACACTTCACCTTTTTTTCCCCATGCTTCACCTTTATGAAAAGTATCCTGTCTTCTTGGTGTCTATTCACATTCTGCTGAGCTAAGTACTATCTCTATCCTAAAGCCTACCCTAATGTTCCAGCTAACAACTGTTTGTCTGTTTCCTGACAACCAATCCACCACCACCCCACCCTGTTTGAACTTCTTTTTGACCACAACCTAGAGTAACAAACACATTTTACATCATAATCCAGTTCATAGATCTACATATATATTTCTAAAACAAAAGTTTAAAGAAATGATTCTTATATTTATTACAGCATGTAGTGATATCTTCAGTTCTGTTACTTTATATTTAAGATTCAAACTGCAAGTCATTTTACTATATTGCAAAACTTATATCATGACTCACAAACGGGTCCTCCCTACAACCTGAAATCTCTATACCGGCATTCCTCAAAATGTTTCTCTTAACTAGCTGAATCAGAATTATTGGGATTCTTTTGTAAAAAATTTATTTTTAACTGGAGGATAATTGCTTTACAATATTGTGTTGGTTTCTGCCATATAAAAACATGAATCAGCCATAGGTATACATATGTCTGCTCCCTCTTGAACCTCCCTCCCACTTCCCACCCCATCCCACCCCTCTAGCTTGTCACAGAGCACTGGTTTGAGCTCCCTGAGTCATGCAGCAGATTTCCACTGGCTTTTTGGGATTCTTGTTTAAAATTAGACCCTCAACCCCAAAACATGCTTGCAAAAATATTAAATGACATGTGCAGGAGGTGATTCGTTGGAACATTATTTGTGACAGAAAAAGAATGGAAACAAATGTTTATCAGTGGGTGGGGTAGTGGTGGTTGAATAAACTATGGCAGAGCCACACAATGGCATATTAGGGTTTTTAGAACTCTAAGAAAAGATGGAGATAATCTGTATGATGATGATGGAGTAATTTGCAGGATATATCGTTAAGCAGCAAAACAAAGCAAGGGTGTAAAATAGTGTTTATATTAATAGTATGTTATCTTTTGTGAAAAAAGGAGAAAACAAATATATGCACATTTGCTTATGTTTTTGATAGAAAAAAATGAAAAGATGAAACAAAACTCGCCAAAATGGTTTTCTGTGGGAGAAAGAAGACATAGGATGGAGATAGAGAAACAGAGATAAGTAAGACTCCTCTGAATGTACATTGTTTTATTAGACTTTTAACTTAAAACCGTATGTATGTTTCATATAACATCACAGAAGTTATGTAAAAATTCTGTAGTCTTAAATTTGCTTTGGAAATGTGGATAAGAACTCATAATTTTTTTTCTGTCTAAAAAATATGTATGTCCAAATCACGTCCAATGGAAAGATCCAGAAGCAATGAAAACTCAGTAACAATGATCACCTAAATCATGGTCTCTAAATACTATATCCTGCTAATAGGAGCCAGAGCTCCTTCAGTAAATGACTGATTCCAGATCTGGAACAGAACATAAATAATGAACTTAGGACATTAAGGAAGCAAGCTACTACTGACTAAAGGGCTCTTGTGTCATGGGGACACAGACTTGTAACAATCTGGATATCAAAGAAAATAAAGACTGTGATCAGTTGATATATCAGTTCAGTTTAGTTCAGTCACTCAGTCATGTCTGACTTTTTGCAACCCCAGGGATTGCAGCACGCCAGGCTTCCCTGTCCATCACCAACTCTGGGAGCTTGCTCAAACTTGTGTCCATCGAGTTGGTGATGCCCATCCATAGCAAACAGATTTTCAAAAATCATGAACTCATAATAATATGAAAAAACCTGCATTGGTCATCATTGGGGGCTTCGAGGGCACCAACTCATTACTCTGGGCATTGTTTATAAAGGGAAATTATGAAGCATTTATCCTGCCATTCTTGTGGGAACTATATTTCAGAATAACCAAATACGAATGTGGAAAACTCTTCTTTATAGAAGAATTCCAGTAAATAAAAGCAGAAAGAATAATAGAACTAGAAAATCACTATTTTATAAATGAACCTAGGCAGTGATGATCAAGGTCTGCTAGAATTATTTGGTGAAATGTTGTTAGGCAATTTGGATAGCCCAACAATTTGTAAGCCCACTGGTTAGTATTAGCATTACTAAAACTGGGACAACTAGACATTTTGTGCTTTTTTGACATAATGCGTTAGGAAATATACAGTACTACCTATAAAATAATTCTTGTCAAATTAAACCATCAAGCCTCTAGAGCAGTAGCACCTATGAAGTAGGAAAGACAAGGGTTGGCAGAACTAGTTAAATAATACCATGATGAAGGAGTCAGTCAAATCCAGAATATGAACCATTCCTCAGGACATATGAACAAATTTCTTCATTACAAAAAAAAGTGGTGGTAAAAAGAAAAGAACTGTTAAATGATTTTAAAAGCCTTAACAACCAAATACAATGTTTAGTCCTTTTTTGGTTCCTGATTCAAATAAAGTGTATAAATACAGTTGAGACAGTTAAGAGAATTTGAAGGACATTAAATTATTAAGAATGCAGAGTTCCAGAGAATAGCAAGAAGAGATAAGAAAGCCTTCTTCAGTGATCAATGCAAAGAAATAGAGGAAAAGAACAGAATGGCAAAGACTAGAGATCTCTTCAAGAAAATTAGAGATACCAAGGGAACATTTCATGGAAAGATGGGCTTGATAAAGGACAGAAATGGTATGGACCTAACAGAAGCAGAAGATATTAAGAAGAGGTGGCAAGAATACATGGAAAAACTGTACAAAAAAGATCCTCACGACCCAGATAATCATGATGGTGTGATCACTAATCTAGAGCCAGACATCTTGGAATGTGAAGTCAAGTGGGCCTTGGAAAGCATCGCTATGAACAAAGCTAGTGGAGGTGATGGAATTCCAGTTGAGCTGTTTCAAACCGTGAGAGATGATGCTGTGAAAGTACTGCACTCAATATGCCAGCACATTTGGAAAACTCAGCAGTGGCCACAGGACTGGAAAAGGTCAGTTTTCATTCCAATCCCAAAGAAAGGCAATGCCAAAGAATGCTCAAACTACCACACAGTTACACTCATCTCACATGCTAGTAAAGTAATGCTCAAAATTCTCCACGCCAGACTTCAGCAATACATGAACCGTGAACTTCCTGATGTTCAAGCTGGTTTTAGGGAAGGCAGAGGAACCAGAGATCAAGTTGCCAACATCCGCTGGATCACGGAAAAAGCAAGAGAGTTCCAGAAAAACATCTATTTCTGCTTTATTGACTATGCCAAAGCCTTTGACTGTGTGGATCACAATAAACCGTGGAAAATTCTGAAAGAGATGGGAATACCAAACCACCTGACCTGCCTCTTGAGAAATCTGTATGCAGGTCAGGAAGCAGCAGTTAGAACTAGATATGGAACAACAGACTGGTTCCAAATAGGAAAAGGAGTACGTCAAGGCTGTATATTGTCACCCTGCTTATTTAACTTATATGCAGAGTACATCATGCGAAATGCTGGACTGGAAGAAACACAAGCTGGAATCAAGATTGCTGGGAGAAATATCAATAACCTCAGATATGCAGATGACACCACCCTTATGGCAGAAAGTAAAGAGGAACTAAAAAGCCTCTTGATGAAAGTGAAAGTGGAGAGTGAAAAAGTTGGCTTAAAGCTCAACATTCAGAAAACGAAGATCATGGCATCCGGTCCCATCACTTCATGGGAAATAGATGGGGAAACAGTGGAAACAGTGTCAGACTTTATTTTTTGGGGCTCCAAAATCACTGCAGATGGTGACTGCAGCCATGAAATTAAAAGATGCTTACTCCTTGGAAGAAAAGTTATGACCAACCTAGATAGTATATTCAAAAGCAGAGACATTACTTTGCCGACAAAGGTCTGTCTAGTCAAGGCTATGGTTTTTCCAGTGGTCATGTATGGATGCGAGAGTTGGACTGTGAAGAAGGCTGAGCGCTGAAGAATTGATGCTTTTGAACTGTGGTGTTGCAGAAGACTCTTGAGAGTCCCTTGGACTGCAAGGAGATCCAACCAGTCCATTCTGAAGGAGATCAGCCCTGGGATTTCTTTGGAAGGACTGATGCTAAAGCTGAAACTCCAGTATTTTGGCCACCTCATGTGAAGAGTTGACTCATTGGAAAAGACTCTGATGCTGGGAGGGATTGGGGGCAGGAGGAGAACGGGATGACAGAGGATGAGATGGCTGGATGGCATCACTGACTCGATGGACGTGAGTCTGAGTGAACTCAGGGAGTTGGTGATGGACAGGGAGGCCTGGCGTGCTGCGATTCATGGGGTCGCAAAGAGTCGGGCACGACTGAGCAACTGAACTGAACTGAAATGATATTAAGAAGTCGTTCATTTTCTTAGGTTTGAAAATGGCAAGAGTTATGTTTTCTTTTAAAGTCCTTATTGTCAGCGGTATATGCAGAATCATTTCCAGGTAAAAAATACTATGTCTTTTTTAACCTCCCTAAACACTTAACACCATGTTGGACAAATAAGCAACCAATTAACTGAAGAAACAGACACTACACATGACTCTTGGTGTTACTGGACATGGTGCACCAATACCTGCAGGTTTAACTTTGTCTTGGGGTTTTCATTACTCCCAAGGGCTTCTGCTTCTACTACTGTCACACTCTCTCATCTGGCATTCATATCATTTATCTCTGCATGGAATGTTCTCTAGGAAGAGATGTGCCTTTAGGGGCACAGGCTCTGACAAAAATTTGAATTAACAGCCAGGCATTCAACCATATAAAAGACTGTAAAAATAAATGTGCATGCCTATAAATGAAACCTTAGAAACATTTATCAAGTTTTAGCATTTGTCTGTTTTTCTTCTTAAAGATGGATTTTAATTTAAAATGTTTTTCATTAATAATAATACATGATTACATTATATTCATTAATACAATACATTTGTTTGACTTATTTCTTTTTTTTTTGCATCAGAGGAGATGCCTAAGATAGTGCATAACACATAACAGATATACAATAAATGATTATTTAAAATCAGAACAACATAAGGAGGACCGGTTTTGTTGGGTTTTTTGTTTGTTTTCAGTGCTTTAGTCTATCTTTGTTTTATTCTTAACTTCCTAATTTGTTATCCTCTTGGGCACCAGTCTTTTCTTACTTTAATTGAGGTATAATTAACATATCATATTATGTTAGTTTCAAGTGTACAACATAATGATTCAATATTTGTATATACTTCAAAATAATAAACAATAAGATCATAGACAATAAGTCTGGTTAATATCCATCACCATATTTGACTTACTTTGAAATCATTTATGGAGAACATAAATTCTGGGAACCATGGTATCTGGAAGAAGTAATAATAGCTGGATTTGAACAGCTGGGCCGGGTGTCGTAAAATATATTCTGAAATTAAAATGCCATGTTAGACCTTATCCAAGTGATATGAATTACTACTGAAGTAACTTCTTTTTAAGACAATTTCACCTTTGAGATGATCCCATAAAAGTATTCACAAATAAGGCTTCCATATATTTCTCTTGGGAACAATTTCTATGTTCTTACATTTTATTTTGGATATTTTGGGTATTTTAAATATTTATAGCACTTTGAATAAAAAGAAAGTTCCACTTCGTGAAGTATGGACTCAAAAGGAATAAGAAAACTCAAGCAACACTGTCTTTTCTCCAAAGTTATTATCAGTGACTTAATACTTTTCCTAAGGATACATGGGGCAAATAATTGTCTATTGTTTAAAAGATTTTCCTGGCAGGCTGATTTAAATATCTTATTCATTTGGCCTTAACAGAAACTAAAGCATTTTCTTTAAATTCATTCATGTATCTACAAAATGCCTTCATTTAATGAATTTTTGAATATCTACTATGTGTGAGGGGATTTAGTGTGAACAAGAGAAAAGAGGTTCCCATTTACCAGGAACTTACATAATAAATAAGTAATGAATACTTAAAAGATCATTTTAGTTAGCAAAAATACCATAAAGAAAATTAAACATGGTAATCTGATTGAAAGCAATGGTTCGGTGATGTGGAAGAGGAACTATTATTTAGTAAAGGTGGTGAAATACGCTTCTCTGGGGATGTGGGAAGAATGTCAAGGAACAGAAAGCAGTCCTGTGCTTGGCACATTAAAGAAGCAGAAAGAAGGCCAGGGTGGCTGGTGTGTAGTGAATGAGGAGAGGAGATGGTATGAGATGAGGCAGAAAGAAAAGCAGCAGCCCAGTTAGGCAAGGCCAGAATGATCATGATTTTAAGTGCTTTGGGAAGACACTGAAGTTTTAAAACTAGGGAATAATGTGATCATACATATTAAATGTTGGAGAAGGAAATGGCAACCCACTCCAGTGTTCTTGGCTGGAGAATTCCACGGACAGAAGAACCTGGTAGGATACAGTCCACGGGGTCGCAAAGAGTGCGACACGACTGAGCAACTAACACACACACACACACACTAAATGTGCATCCTTGTGTATTGGGCACTAAATTTTCCTCGCTATAGAGGTGATATTTTCCCCTCATTTCTAATATTGTAACTGTACTCAAAATGGTTGGAGTTTTAAAAATTATATTTCTCAGATTAAGATTTACTTAGCCCTGCATTAAGAGATATCAATACCATTAAGGGGAAAATATATTCATATTACTTGAAGACCTCATATTGACCCGACCAGGGTTGAATCTATTATTAATAGTTCCAGAAATATTCAAGTATTTTCTTACCGAAATGATCAATTACAGTATGCACAATAGCAGTGCATGAGTTGCTTCAATCCTGTCTGACTCTGCGACCCAATAGACTGTAGCCTGCCAGGCTCCTCTGTCCATGGGATTCTCCAAGAATACTGGAGTTGGCTGCCATCCCTCCTTCAGAGGATCTTCCCGACCCAGGGATCGAACCCACATCTCTCATATTTGCTGCATTGGCAGGTGGTTCTTTACTATTAGCGCCACCTGGGAAGCTCCCGTATAGCAGTACCACCAAAATAACATTTACTCTGGGGTCCTGATCAACTGAACAACCACGTAGCGCAACTTCTATTGCCTAACGCAACTGAGAGAAATATGATGAACCTCAGATTGATATTTGACTCCTAAGCAGTCACACTATTTACCTTAACCAAGACAGGATAATTGGATATGTATCTAAAATTTAACTTTTATACATATTCACACAATATTTATGTAGTCATGTTCTATTTCTCCTTCACCTTCTCTAATTTTGAAGAAGAAAAAAAAAATGTTGTTCTGAATTTTTTTTTCTTGGGGGACTACTGTGGATTGTGACAGTACTGAACCTCAGAAAATTTGACAAGAATGGTTAAAGAGGACAAAATCATAACATGTCAAAACCAAATAAAACTGTGCCTAGCCATTTTCATAGGTGGTGGTGGTTTTGTTTTTGTTTGCTTGTTTGTTTTAAATCATTCTTTTAAGAGTTCTCTTTATAGCAGAGGTTCTGAAACATATCCCATGTGGACCTGTGGGGATTCTCAAGACCCTTTCAAAAGATCCAGGTGGTCAAACTATTTCAATACAATACTATTAGTTTTTCTCATTTTTCTGACATTTGCACATATGGTACAAAGGCAACAGTAAATAGAGCCATTGTTGCCTGAGCACAAATCAAAGCTGTGGCGCTAAACAATACCACACTGTTTATAATACATCGTATTCCTCACACCACACACTTGCTGTAAATAAATAAATACATAAAATGAAGTGGCAGTTTCACTTATGAATGTGTTTGATGAAATAGCCAAAATTATTAATTTTATTAAATTTCTACCTTTTGTATGTGTCTTGTGATGCAGTTAGGAAATATATATAACGCAGTTCTGCTGAATACCAAAATCAACGATTATCTAGAGGAAAAGCAATTCTTCAGCTGTTAAGTTGAATTAGCTGCCTTTTTAATAAAATATCTCTTTTACTTGAGAGAATGACTAACAAACTATCATCAGTCAGACTTGGGTATTGAGCAGATAGTCTCCTGAAAATGAACAAAGCAAGCCTGTCACTTGAGGGAAAACAATCAGTGTTTGTTGTCAATTACCAAGTTCAAGCTTTCAAATGAAAATCAGAATTTTGGAAACTTGTGTCTGCTACTGTGAGCTTGACAGCTTTTCTATAAAGACTTTTTTGATGAAACTGGGGTGATATTAATGAAAGTGATTCTTTGATATCATATAATGAAATGTGTCAATTTATGGAAGACCTGAATAACTCAATGAACCAATATCTTTCAATGCATGATGACTGCAAAATCATGCATAAGTAAAAAAAATCCATTCAAAGGGCTAGAGAGACCAATGGATTTTAATGTGACAGAATATGAAAAGTTCATTAATATGACATCAGATTGCACATTGTTACTAACCTTTAAGAAATCACCAATTTTTGAGTTTGGTGTAGTATTAAAGGAGAATATCCACACTTATTTGAAAAGGTTATTAAAATACTCCTCCCTTTTCCAATTACAAATCTGTGTGAGGCCAGATTTCTTCATATACTTCAATTCAAACATTTGCAACAGATTGAATGTAGAAGCAGATCTGAGAATCCAGCTGTCTTCTATTAAGCCAAAAATTAAAGAGGTCTGCAATAATGTAAAATAATGACACTCTTCTCACTAAAATTTTGTTTTGGAAGATGTAGTTAGTTTTCAGTAAAATGTTATACATGTTAATATGTACTGGATTAATTATTTTTAATGAATGAATACATAAACATTTAGAAATTTCTCATTTTTAATTTCCAATACAGTCAATGCATATGGGTATAACTCATAAATAAATGCTCAGTGGGGTCTTCAATAATTTTTAAAAGTATAAAGGAGACCAAAAATTTGAGAACTGCTGCTTTAAAGAATGCTGGCATTCTTGATATTCAAAGCAGTAAAGCAAGAGGAAAATTTATTTCTAGGCTGTCAGGATTCTTTACTGTCAAAGTAATGTTACTGCATTTTCCTTTAACTCTCCCCAAGTTAGCAGTAAAATGTCTTCTAAAAAAATAAGATTATGCAAGCAAATATAAAGCTATACTTCCTTTGACTCTTCAGGAACATTTAAAGCCAAGATAACTGATATTATTGTGTGCTAATATCATAGTTTAGTCACTTAATTTAAAAAATATTACATTAATTGACTTTTACTGTTTTTAATCCAAAGTGTCAGTGACAACAGTGAGTTGTCATACTATCAAAGATGTCTTAATGGAAATTTAAACTCACCTGTAAATACATTTGGATGAGGGAAGTTAATAACAATAAGCTTCATCACCATTTCTGGATAACAGATGGCAATCAGCCAAGCAATCATGCCTCCCCAGTCATGGCCAATAAGAACACATTTGCTATACCCTGTAGTTGAGAAATGAATGTTGACATCGTTGAAAAGAAACAGGTGGGTGCATCATTACCGCATATGTACTAGATATGTTTCTAAAACTAACCTTTCTACTCTCCTACCATAATTATGTACTTTCTGCAGATATTGAGTTTGGTGTTTCCAAAACCTGTATGTCTGAATCTACTAGTGTAGTTTTTTGTTTTTTTTTTTTTCAAAAATTTAGATGCCCAGGTCCATTATAGACCTAAAGATTCAGAACTTCTCTTGGGAATTTATACTTAAAGAAAAAATCTGAAATAGTTCAGCTCTGGTTACATAAACCTGAGTTTGGAAAACCATGGTAAAGACTACAATTACCTAGGTCATAAGCAAGATTACATTATTGATTTGACTAGAAAATTGCATGATGACAAAATTAGGCCAAGTTGGACTGAATTACCACAAAATATGATATATGGCTGTTGGAAATCAGTGTCTCTGATTTTACTGTAATCACACTAAATTACAGTGCTGCATTGACACCCCCTGACTGCATCCATTTTTTTCCTCTAAAAATATTGACCGGATCTATGCTCTCATTAGACTCTTGTAGAAATGGGTCTTTGATTTCATGAGTTTCTCACTATACTGGCTCTATAAACACACTGGGTTTTAGTCAAAAGGGATGTAGTGGATTAGATTATTGCTAAAAAATATTTACTCCTTCTTCCCCTCTTCCCAATGCATAGAGGTAGTATACTTTACCACCAAGCCCCCCCACCTTTCTCGACCTGAGGCATTCAGGATCTTCATTCCCCCAGCAGGGATAGAACCCATGCTTCCTACAGTGGAAGCATGGAGTCTTAACCACTGGACCACCAGGGAAGTTTTTTTACTATCCATTTCATATTAGATTTGGCAGTGCGATTTGCTTTGGTTTCTTGGTGGCTGTATAACTTGATCTGGGGGCTCAGTCATGTGACTTGCTTTGACCAATGAGCAGTGACCAGAAACTTGAAATATGTTTTGCTATGGGGCTCATCCTCTTCCCACTTCAACCACAGTGAGAAGAAGAGCTTCCCTCAGGTAGCTTCTCTTCTTTAGCTGGGGCTGCAACCCAATTCACTCTGAGAAGTCAATCCTAGCTGGACCTATGGCCTGAGGCTAAGACCCAGAAGAGTTCAGCCTAAGGTTGACCTGCAGATCCAGCATAGGAATGAATGCCTTTGACTGTATGTCACTGAGATTGGGGTGGTTTGTTACACAATATTATTGTGGCACTAACTGATCAATAAAAGATAATGCAAGTGTTTCTACATCTAACAATATGTTTAAATGAATATTTAAGTGTGGGTTCTGAAGAAATAAACTTTCTGAGAACAAGAATCAAATTTCTAATAATTAGTTCTGAAAATAATAAATAGTATACATTAAGTCAACTTTTAAAAACAAATTTTGAGAGTCACTTTTGGATGGTAACTGAATAGTTATTCTGGATGTATTATTTTAAATTCCTCCTATAGATATTTTGAATTGTATATACCAAATGACAGGATCCAGATAACAGCTCAGGTAAATGGAAAGCACCCTCCCAAGAAATGAGGTTATCAATTCACAATTTGTTGAATGTCAGTCCATTAAAAATAATTAATACTATTTGTTTAAAACCTACCTAAAGAGTCTAAAATATCCTTTATATCTGTAATTAGACAGTCCAATTTATAATTCTCTCGATGAAGAGGAGCATCTGTTTCTCCATAGCCTCTCAAATCCAGTGCTACAACTCTATATTCACTTTTAAATTCCCTTAGTTGGTGACGCCAAGAATACCTGCAGAAAATAAGATATGTTAAAAATACCACGGTAACGAATATAAAGAATACCATTACAGATTGTCTAAGTGGAAAACTGTAAGTAACTTCTCATTTTTGAGAAAGGTTATGTAGCCATGTGTGGGCAGGAAAGAAAAAACCTGTTTGAAAAGAAAGCACTCACATTATTGAAATTGACTTTTTTTTTTTACCAGCTCCAGTGGGAATGTAACAAAGGGCAAGGATTTACTGAAACTACAAAATACCAGATACTAAAACCTTAAGAAATGTACCTAAGAAGTCAATTTTCTAAGCTTTGCTTAAATAATGCTTACCACTGTCACTTGGTCTGTGCCTATAAGTGCTTCTGTAGATTGTACCATTTGATTCTTTCAAAAAACTTGCAAGACGAAAGTGTATTTTCCTAGAAGGGGGATTTTACTCAGCTTGCTACAGGTCAAATAGGACTCAGTGTTTTCATTCATAAAAACAGTTACTCATGGATGAAAAAGTCTGATGATTTTTAAAAAGATGATAATTGGAAGAATCCAATAAAACAACTGCTGCTGCTGCTGCTAAGTTGCTTCTACTGCTACTGCTGCTGCTAAGTCGCTTCAGTCGTGTCCGACTCTGTGCGACCCCACAGACAACAGCCCACCAGGGTCCCCCGGCCCTGGGATTCTCCAGGCAAGAACACTGGAGCGGGGTGCCACTGCCTTCTCCAATAAAACAACTACCTAAGATAAACCTCTGGGACATCCCTGGAGAGCCAGTGGTAAATGAGACAGGGTCCTTGGGGCTGGTGCACTGGGATGACCCAGAGGGATGGGATGGGGAGGGAGGCGGGTGGGGGTTCAGGATGGGGAACACATGTACACCTATGGTGGATTCATGTCAATGTATGAAAAAACCACTACAATATTGTAAAGTAATTTACAATATTGTAAATAAAATAACTTAAAATAAATAAATTTATATTTAAAAAAAAATAAATTTATATTAAAAAAAAGAATCTGCCTGTCAGTGCTGGAGACACAGGTTCAGTCCTTGGTCTGGGGAGATCCCACATGCTGAGGGACAACTAAGCCCGTGTTCCACAATAAGAGAAGCCACCACAATGAGAGGCCCCAACACCACACCAGAGAGCAGCCCCCATTCACAACAACTAAAGAAAGCCTACGCGTAGTGATGAAGACACAGTGCAGCCAAAAATAAATAAATGAAATTTAAAGAAAAGAAAAAAGATAAACCTCTGCTTGCTAAAACAAAATTCTTTGGAGGAGAAGATCCTGAACTAAAAAGACATGCAAGTGTGTGGTTAAAAACATTTAACAACCAAAATGGCCCAGGCACTGATCAATTAGAATGGCCACAGTGACAGCCAGGTCCTGGAAGCTTGCTAGACCAGGTGTTCCCCCTATGCTTGATAATAAAACTGCAGAATTAATTGAAACACAGAGCTCCAAGAGAGTTCCTTCTTCTAAGAAGCAAAAACATTATGGATAACAAACAGAAAAAGAGACTTGGATTTTTCAAAGTGACTCACTGTGTTATAGAACTCAAAATATGCATTGAAAGCATCTGCATGCACATCTGTTCATGGGAACACAGTATAAAATTATCTGACAAAGACAAATGGTAGATCATTGTCTGGAAAGATTTTTGGAGCATAATAGGAAAGAGAACAGAGTGATCTGAGATTATAAACCAATAATGAAGGGAGACTGCAATGTAAAATAACACAAAACAATGAGAAGGAAGAAACAGATCGACCACTTTACATCAACAGCTAGATTATCAGGAAAGGTGTCAGACACACATTAGGATTTATGAATGGATAGAGTCTTTGGTCTGTTACTAGGATATCTATGATTTGTGAAAATCTGCAAAAGCATTGCCAATGAACATGGATTTGAAAACTTTAACAAAAGTGTCTTTCTTAACAATCTTGATAATCTCTCTGGGTTGTAATAAACAACAGAAGCAGTTTGATTCCTTAAAAGATACTCATCTGTCAACACATGTGATTTTATTTTTCTATGTTGTTGTTGTTGTTCAGTTGCCCAGTCTTGCCTGATGCTTTGTGACCCTACGGACTGCGGCACGCCAGGCTTCCCTGTCCCTCACCATCTCCAAGAGTCTGTACTCCCAGTCTCCTGCATCGCAAGCCGATTCTTCACTCTCTGAGCCACCAGGGAAGCCCTAAACGGGATGCTGTGGCTGCATGGGCCAGGAATAGAACCTGGGCCCCCCATGTGGCCGGCGAGAAGTCTACCACTGAACCACTTGTGCACCTATTTTCTCATAGCCTTACTTAATATTTTGAATTGATTTTTTTTAATGTCTTTGTAACTGAAGCCTAATTCTTTCTTCTTTATAATCCTTCATACCCAATCAATAAAGTTCGGTAAATTTAACCTCTTAAATGTTAATATCTACTTGGGTGTTCTTTGGAAGCTGAAACTTCAGTACTTTGGCCACCTCATGCAAAGAGTTGACTCACTGGAAAAGACTCTGATGCTGGGAGGGATTGGGGGCAGGAGGAGAAGGGGACGACCGAGGATGAGATGGCTGGATGGCATCACCGACTCGAGTTTGAGTGAACTCCAGGAGACGGTGATGGACAGGGAGGCCTGGCGTGCTGTGATTCATGGGGTCGCAAAGAGTCGGACACGACTGAGTGACTGAACTGAACTGAATCACTTTTCCTATCCATCCCTGATATCATTACCTTCATCCGGGCATCCATTTATGCAGCAGCCATCGATTGGTCTAATTGTGTCTGTTTCATTCCCCTTGGCTCTATCTTCTATAAAACCAGAGTGACGTAATAAAAACACAAACTCTTTCTTGACTCTCAGTTACTCACAACATGAAGCCCAAGCACTTTATTTTGGCAGATAAAACCTCTAAGATTTGACCTTCCTAATCTTCCAGCTTGACTACCTTATACCCTCTATCAATGGCTATATAATAAAAAAAGGGCTAACATCTATATCTGTTTTATTACAGGCCAGGCACACAATTCTAAGTGCTTCACATATAGTGATGTTGATCTTCAAAATAGTAGTATAAAGTAAGTACTATTATTATCCCCATTTTACAGATGAAGAAACCAAGGTTTGTGGATGTGCTGAAAGTCACAGAGTTAGCAAATAGCAGAGCCAGGATCCAAACCCAGGTGGTCTGGCCTGAGAACCCATGCTATGCTGCCCCTGCAGCACTTATCTGCTTGCAGTGAATAAACATGGGTCTTGTTTTTATGACTTTGTTTACATAATTTCCTTTTTCTGAAACATCATGGCTCCTCAGCATTTCCCTGCTCCCCACAACCCCTGTCCTTCACCCCTCACTGAACTCCTCTTGCTGGGCATCTTCTCTTCTAAGAGACTTCCCAGGTTCCCTCCTTCACAGGTGGGTTGGGTGGCCCCTTCCATATTCTTCCATTTGTCTGTACACTCTTCAGTGCACTGGGCATGTGCTTTATACTAATCTGTGGGTGCCTGGCATTTCCACTTGACTGTGAGCTCCTTGAATTGCCTGGCAGATGTGGAGGTGCTCAATAAAGATTTGTTGACTGAGTGAAACAATGGAAAAATGAAAGCACTTAATTATGATAGTGCTAGAAATACCAGTTGTTTAGTAAAACTCTGTCCCAGTTCAAACCTTGAGACAACTCTGAACTAAAGTTCCCAGATTCCTCTTGGAGAATTTCTATTCAATTTCTACTAAAATGTGCATTGTTTTAATATCCTAAGTACCTGTGTCTTTGTTTAGAATTCATTTAAGTAGAAATGTCAAGGTAGAAATTTGACTCAAAATAATGTGTACAATCTTATAGCATCTTACATTTAATGTAAACATAATACCTGCATATGTTATTATGCTATTAATTATTTAAATTGCCTTCCATATAAATCCAACTATTTCTATTATCAGTGAGTGGAGCCAAACAATATCTTAAACATTTCTAGGAATATTTAAAGGCTGCAACTGCTATCTTAATAAATTACAAAATAATTTTTAAATGTAATCTTCCTAGAGTTCATAAATAAAGCATATTTGATTTACACAACTCTAAACTGAAAAAGAAATCACCCCAGTGATAGACTGATGAGCTTGTCATTCACATGAATAAAACAAAATAACCCCCTTGATACAAAAATGAAACATAAAATCAGTAACTCTTGAAAATATTATAAATAAACAAAACTAGCTATTTTCATCCACTCTGTTCCCCTCCTCCCTCACCCAGTTGCTTTGTTGTTTAGTCGCTCAGTCGTGTCTGAGCCTTTGCTAACCCATGGACTATAGCCCACCAGGCTCCTCTGTCCATGGAATTTCCCAAGCAAGAATACTGGAGTGGGTTTCCATTTCTCTCTCCAGGGGACCTTCCCCACCCAGAGACTGAACCTGAGTCTCCGCAGTCAGATTCTTTACCACCGAGTCACCTGGGAAGCTCAAGCACAGGACACTTCAGAAAAAGCAACTTCTTTCTTAGCTATTCTTAACACAAGGAGGGCTCCTAGTTTACCAGGCTAGCCTCTTTGAGATGCAGAATATACTCTTCCCTTTTACAATGGAGAAAAAGCCACAGTCATCAGGCTCCGTGCTCAGCTGTATGCATGAAGAGCCCTTACTTGCCTCAGCACTTGAGTAATGACGAGTGTGTCCCTTACAGCTGGTGTTATTGCCAGAAACTGCTTGCATCAGCTCAGAATATTTTTAAAAGCAATGCAAATTGAGGTGGAGATAGAGGGGGAGAAAATCATCTTTGACAGCCTCATTTGGCACTAATTTAAATCTGTATATTGTTTGATGTTTCCTCCATATTTTAAGAAGACCCAGAATTTTATTGTTTCTGTGTAACATCTAATAGTATATATTAAATTTCACCAATTCTCAACAGCTGTTCTTAGTTAATGATGATAAATGCAAATAATACCTTATATTTGTATAATGATTTTCTGTTTAAAAAGCATTTTTACATACATTGCCGGTTTATGATTATTTTGTTTTCACTGTATCAAATAATCTGACCTGCTTGACCTATAATATTATAAACTCATGTGCATTTAGGCAAAACTTGATTAATAAAGGGATATTTACATGGGCAATATAAATTGAAATTGGTCCAAAATGCCAATGCTTTTTGGCTCTAAAAAAAAAAAAAAAAAAAGGAGGGCCTCCCAGGTGGCTCAGGGGTAAAGAATCTGCCTGCCCATGTAGGAATCCCCAGAGATGTGGATTTGATCTCCGGGTTAGGAGGATGCCCTGGAGGAGGAAATGACAACAAACTCCAGTATTCTTGACTGGAGAACTCCATGGACAGAGGAGCCTTGTGGGCTACAGTCCACAGGGTTGCAAAGAGTCGAACACGACTGAGAGACTGAGCACGCAAGCATAAAAGGGGAAAAGTGCAAGAGAAAGGGCTTTTGGGGACAGAAAAAGGAAAGTCTAAGAGAGAGAGATTGAAGTGGTTTAATCAAAACACCGTTATCCTAAATTCTGATTTGAACTGACTTTTTCCTGAATGGAGCTCTTGAATGGAATTGACTAGATTGCATAACGAGTAACAGTGGTAATTTGGAAGGAAAGACAAAATGTCAACATAGAGATCTCACTTTAGGGTATGACTTACACAAACAGAAGTCTCAGCAACTAAGCGGCTGAGCCAGAATTCACTGCCCACACTACTTTATGCAGATTTGATTAATATTTTAGACTAACATTTTATTTGTAAGCCAGTCATGTCATAGGGTCTTCCCAGGTGGTGCCACTGGTAAAGAACCTACCTGCCAATGCAGGAGATATAAGAGACAAAGGTTCTATCTCTGGGTCGGGAAGATCCCCTGGAGGAGGGCAGGGCAACCCACTCCAGTATTCCTGCCTAGAGAATCCCATGGACAGAGGAGCCTGGCGGGCGACCATCCATGAGGTTGCAAAGAGTCAGATACGACTGAAGCGACTTAGCATGCTTGCATGTCATAGACTTTTTGCTCTAGAAAAATGATGGGCTAGATGGGGTTTTGCCCTCCTCCATTCTCTTCTTCAATGCCTAACACTTCCTGGTGCACTAGCAACCTCAAAGTATTTATAATAAAGGCCTTTTACTCTAAAAGTATTAACTAAATATTTTTTCAGAGCTAGATGCATTTTAAATTAGGAATTCGGATCACACAAAATCTTTAAAATTCTAAAGGAAGTGAGGAATATGCAATGTGGAATTCTAGGTGTTAAGAGCAAAAGTAAAGGAGAAATTTGGGGACAGGGCATTGTCCTAGAACTTTAAAAACATACCACACATTCTACATTTAAGTCAGTTTAGAGAATATAATTTTTTGGTCCATTTTTCCATTTCAAGATCATAACCCTAAGCTAGCAAAAATCTGATTTTCTTTTTACCACCTTAATATCTACCATCTTTTAAAAGCTATTCATTTTTTTAAAGTTTCATCATGTGTTGTTTCATCTGTACTTACTTGGTTCTGCGGGATTCAAAGGAGAACCGAGTATTTTCCTGTAGGTAACTAGCTACTGTGTATTTTTGGCTATAGGTTTTTTCTCCAGATGAAATATTCTGATCCTTAATTTGTCCTGAATTCATCTGATCCTGTTACTATGTACATAGGAAAGAGTCCTTTTTCAGTTTCCATGAGCCCTCTTCTCCTGCCTTCCCCTCACCCAAGCCTTACCAAAGGCTGCCAGGTAACAGGCATTCTAATTCTTTGGTTTCTTTTGAACCTCCTTTACCACCCAGTGTTGCATTTTGTCCACAGTTCAGCTCAGTTGGTCAGTCATGTCCGACTCTTTGCATCCCCATGGATTGCAGCATGCCAGGCTTCCCTGTCCATCACTATCTCCTGGAACTTGCTCAAACTCATGTCCATCAGTAGGTACTATAAAAACTGGTTTATGATTGCCAAGGGGGAAAAATAGGAAGAAGGGATAGTCAGGGAGTTTGGGATCGATATGTACACACTGCTATACTAATTTAGTCTTTAACAATATTGTGATAGTAGCAGGTGAAAAATGAAGGGACTCAGTCATACATATACGTGTATTCATTCTTCCCTAAGTTCCCCTCCTATCCAGGCTGCCACACAACATTGAGCCACACTGCTATATTTAAAATAGATAACTAACAAAGTCCTACTGTACAGTGCAGGGAACTCTGCTCAGTGTTATGTGGCAGCCTGGATGGGAGAGGAGTTTGGGGGAGAATGGATGTATGTGTATGTATAGTTGAGTCCCTTTGCTGTCCACCTGAAGCTATCACATCATTGTTAACTGGCTATATTACAATATAAAATAAAAAGTTAAAAACTGTTTTGCAATTGACTGTTTCAAAAATTTGAAACACTAAATGATGCTTGTTTTAATTCTCAAAAATAAATAAATTTAGGATAACAATATGCATGTTTCTTTAAAACAGAAGGAATATCATTCTTGTGATTGAGGAACACTTAGGAGTAACAACTCTAGGCCAGCACTTGATCATAGCATGGGGTCTATTAAAAATCACTACAAGAAAATGACACTATGGTAAGCCAAATCTTTAGTGCAAAAGAAAAAGTTATTGTTAAGTTTACCAGAATTCTGGAAATCCATGAAGCAGCAGCATAAGTGGTTTGCCTCTTTCTCCAGCAGCAACATAATGAAATCTTAACCCCGAATCCTGCAGTAGGAAATAGAGTGCATAAGATTTCAGTGACGCTTTGTGTTGACTATAGAAGTACAATTAGCATTTCCATTCCATTAAAAAATTTCACTTGCATTATTTTTCATATCAAGAGATAAAATAAGTATTATTAATTTTCAGAAAGAAAAAAATAACCACTGTTTATCAGCAGGGTAAATTAACAGATTTGCTTTTGTTGACATTACCTTCTACTTACAACGTCAATTTATCTATATTATGAGCTTCTGAAACAGTCATAATTTTCTTAGTGATGTGTCACACTTCATCTCACTCAAATTCTGCAGGACAAGTAAATAATTCTGATCTGCATTTATATTCCTGCCATTATTTACCTCCTAGTCATATACTTTTCTCAGCTTGCCCGTCAAGAGCTGTGCCATCAGTTATATAATTCACACCTCCTTTCCTTATTTTTAGTTCTCTCCCTCCCACATTATTTTCAGTTGAGAGTTGCATGCACAGTTCCCCTGGCTGCCTGCTCCTCATGTCATATCAGTGTATGTCTAACAGCCGAATGCTCTGAGTGCTCAAACCTTTGCTCTGCATATGGGAGACAAGATTGCCCAAGGGAAACAAAAATCATAGAAATGAGACAGAAATATAGCAAATACAAAGCAAACAGAAGAAAGGAAAGTGGAGCAAGAAAGAAACACGAAAACTCAGAAGGAAGTAAGGTAAAAAAACAAGAACCAAAACCCAGAGACTGACTGGGTTTTACATCAGATAACCCAAGTAATTGGGTTTCCAGACGTGAAAAAAATCTTAAAGCTCATCTTGTTCAACCCTATCATTTTTGCAGAGTTAGAAACTGAGGTCCAAAGATGTTACTACAGGTCATTGAGATGGCTGGGAGCAGGACTGTGGCGAGAACCCCCATCTTGTCCCAGGACAACGCTCTTTCTATTCCTTGGTTCTAGGTCTCTGGGGAAACTCTTTAAGTGGCCAAAGTCAGAAGAGAGTCATTGTGATGAATTCCGAATGATTCTTAAACTGATTTTCCCCCTCAGGTAGGATGAACATAACAACTCTGACTTCTACCCTCTACTGCAGAATGCCTTCCGGGAAGTTCAATAACTTCTTTTTATTGGTGGTGAGTCTTGGAAGATGAAAGGCTGTAGGAACTTGACTGGATTTAGTGAATAAATATTTCATTTCATTTTACTATGTACCAGGCACTGTTATAAGATTTTTGGTTTTCGCTTGTTTTTTACAAATATTAACTCATTTAATTCTCATGTCAACTGCAGGGTAAAAAGGACATGCACTTCTGTGGTCTGAGCTGCAGGGCAATCTAGCTCTTAACAGGAACCCCAGACCTGGTGACAAAACTATCCCTTCATGGAGGCTATTTTTGAAAGGCCTGTGAGTCAGACTTGTAGGGTGCATCACAAAAAGCCGTCTCCCTTCACCACCTGGAGCCTCAGGAAATAGAATAATCATGGGCTGTAAGAAAGCTTGGGACAAGCATGGGCAATTAACGAGTCTGCATGAATAGTTGACATTTACTTTTTGTGCCATTCCTTTGGTCTCTGGCATCATAGCGCTGCTTCCTTCTCCACAAACATGCACCATTTATTGTTTGATGTTGCTTAGGTCATCTGTGAATGCTCCATTCTGCTGATCTGAATAAACTCCTAATTTGCAATGACTTACTCTATTTACTGTTCCAATCTCTAAAATTTGGGCAAGGACCGTCTCCTGAGACAGGAGGGCGCCACCAGAAACAATTCCCTACAGCTTATCTGAGCTCTAAAGGGCAAAAAGGTGACAGACGACCGCTTCCCGTTACAGTTGGAGAAGGTTGTTGCGGTGGAGGAGTAGGGGACAGTAATAACAGGACCCAGATTATTAGACTCTCTCTCACACACACGCAAGGACCATAACGACACACACAACCCCCTGACCCTCTCCCGTGGCACCTCGCCCCTCTAGCATCCCCCGGGCATCTTCTCCGTCCCTGCAGCGCACCCTACTAGCCCCGAGAACACTAGGGCACGCTGGGCTGGGCGTCATGCAAAGATCAGCCTCTGCTCTCACGGCCGTCACGTTCCCTCGCGATAGCGCCGGGCCCGCGCCCGCCTTCACCTTGATCCTCACGTAGCAGTGGGTACCCAGAGAGGGGTCGTTCAAGCACGCGGGTGGGTGTTCCCGAGCGACCCGCCGGAAGGTCTGCGTGGGTCCCTTGCAGATGCTCCACAAAAGTTTGAGCAGGTAGATGGAGGCGCAGAGCCCACAGTAGAAGTAGATCAGGCACCAGAAGAGCAGGGACCGGATCGTGACCATCAGGCGGGGCAGGCAATCCCGCAGCCTCGCCATCGGGCGGCGGCAGCGGCGCGGCCAGCAACGCAAAGGCACGGGAAGCAGCGGCGCGCACTCTGGAGTCTGAGCGAGACTGCGAGCGCGGCGGTGCGTCAGACCCGCCAGCCGGTCCGCGGTCGCCTGCCCCGCGCACGCCTCCCCGCGGGTCCCTGTGCTGCAGCGCCCGGCTCGGGTCCGTTGTCACAGCCCCGGGTTACCACCCTCACAGTGAGCGCTCGGGACGGCCGCGCCCGGCCCCGGAGCGGCGCACCGCGGACCCCAAGCGCCGCGAGGTCCGCACCGGATAGGCAAGGGTGGAGAGCCGACCTTCTTCCGCAAGGAGTAAAGCCCCATTTCAAAACAGATAAACTGTGGGGGAAATGAAGGTGAGACTTTCCCAATCCATCCTAGATACTGTGGGAGGAAGAGCCATTCATTTTGACCAGTGTTCATATCCTCTTCTTGCCCCCCGCCCCCCCGTTTAAGGCCTTTCTGGATCGTGGAATTATGGGGCGCATGGGGGAGGGGGAGCAGTAAACGATTTTCATACCACCCGAAAGACATTTCTTTATTCATTCACAAAGCTCATCTGAAGGTGTTGCTATTCTCCAAGTAGGTTCTGAGTCGTTATCTGACCAGCTAGGTGTCTGGTTATAAAGTCAAGCCTCTGGCAATCCCTGGTCTTTTTTTCTGTCCCTCTGGTTTTTTCCTTTACAAGAAGATTGTGTAAATAGAATCATGTAGTATTCAACTTCTAGCTTCTGGCTTCTTTCTTTTAGCATGATGTATCTGAGACTCAACTATACTGTTACATATATTGTTTTATTATTATTATTATTATTCGTGTTTTGTTAGATGGATGTACCATACTTGCTTATGGAACAGTTCACAGTTGAGGTATATTTGAGTTTTTTCCCAGTTTTTGGTGGTTATGAATAAAGTCACTGATGTAAAATTTTTGGTGGGAAGATGTAAGTTTTCATTTCACTTGGGTTAACACTTTGAAGTGGGATTGCTGGGTCAGGTAGGTATGCAGTTAACTTTATAGGAAACTATCAAACTGGTTTCCAGAGAGGCTGCAAGTTTAATTCACACTAGCAATGTGTGAGAGTTATTGTTAGGTCCTATTCTTGAGAGCACTTAATAGTGTTTTAAAAAAAAAATTCCTGATTTTAGCCATTCTAAGAGTTGTGTAATGTGGTATCTCATTGAAATTTTTATTAACATTTCCCCAATAATAATAATGTTGGGAATCTTTCTATACTTGAGTGCCACTTGAATGTATTATTCTTATCAAAGCAGCTGTCCAAATCTTTTACCGATTTTTTACAAAAGTGAGTTGCTTATTTTCTTACTGAGTTTGAAAGTTCCTTATGTATTTTGGATACAAATGCTTTATCATACATCATGTGATTTGCAAATATTTTCCCAGTCTGTCTTTTCATTTTTAAGAACTTCTGAAGAGCACAATTCCTTAATTTTGATTTTATCCAATTTATCACTTTTCTTTTATATGTAGTAGTTTTGGTCTTGCATGTGAGAAATCTCTACCTAAGTTAAGGTCAGCAAGTGCCCCCCAACCTGTGTTTCCTTCTAAAAAATTTATTTTATGTTTTGTATTTAGGTCTATAATTCATTTTGAGTTAATTTTTGCATAAGATGCAAAGTATGGGTTGACATTGATGTTTCCCATGTAGATATCCAATTATTTTGGTATCATTTGTTGAAAAGAATATTCTTCCTCTATTAAATTGCCTTTGCACCTCTGTTGAAAATCACTTTATATGTGGGACTGTATTTGAACCCTCTAGTCTGTTTCATTGATCTATATGTCTGTATTTTCTGTAGTCTCAGTCAGTTCAGTTCAGTCGCTCAGTCGTGTCCGACTCTTTGCCACCCCATGAATCGCAGCACGCTGGGCCTCCCTGTTCATCACCATCTCCCGGAGTTCACTCAGACTCACGTCCATCGAGTCCGTGGTGCCATCCAGCCATCTCATCCTCTGTCGTGCCCTTCTACTCCTGCCCCCAATCCCTCCCAGCATCAGAGTCTTTTCCAATGAGTCAACTCTTCGCATGAGCCAAAGTACTGGAGTTTCAGCTTTAGCATCATTCCTTCCAGAGAAATCCCAGGGCTGATCTCCTTCAGAATGGACTGGTTGGATCTCCTCACAGTCCAAGGGACTCTCAAGAGTCTTCTTCTGCAGTATACACTTGCCTTTTTTGCGGCTGTGCAATGAGCCATGCAGGGTTTTAGTAACCTGGTCTGTGCCTCCTGCATTGGGGGACAGGTGTCTTAACCGGGAAATCCCAATATGCACTTGTCAAAAGTACTCAAGTAATATTAAGTCTACGACTCATGTGGTATGAGTCCTTCAGCTTTGTTCTTTATCAAAATTGTTTTGGCTAGTTACTTTTCCATACAAATTTTAGTATTAGCTTGTCAATTTTGACAAAAATTGTTGATTGGAATCCACTGAATCTGTTAATCAATTTTGAGAGAACTAATATTTTAACAATATTGAGTTATTCAGAACATTGTTGTTCAGTTGCTAAGTCATATCCTACTCTTTGCAACCTCAGGGACTGCCTCTCACCAGGATTCCCATGTACATACATCTCTCCAGTTATTTAGAATCTTCTTTGATTTATTTTATCAGTGTTTCATAGTTTTAAACATACAGATACTGGATGTATTTTGTAAGATTTATAGATAAGTATTTCTTTTTAAAAATATATTATTATAAATGTTATTTTTTCAATTTCCAGTTACTTACTAATTCTAGGTACTTACATGATTTTTTTTTTTTTTGTCTTAGATCCCGGACCTTGCTAAATTTACTTTTTAGTGCTGGTAGCTTTTTGAAAAATTCTTTGGGATGTTCTATATAGATAATCATGTCATTTGTGAATAGAGACAGTTTTATTTCTTCCTTTCCAATATGTTTGCCTTTTATTTTTCTTCACTTATTACACTAACTAGGACCTCCAATACAATACTGAGTAGAAATAGTTAATTTTTACTTTGTTCTCAGTCATAAGGGGAAACCAGTTATTTACTATTAAGCATACTATTAGCTTAAGTTGTTTTTTTTTTTTTTCCATGCTGCACAGTTTTTGGGATCTTAGTACTGGGACCAGGGATTGAACCTGAACCCTTGGCAGTGAAAGCAGGGTGTCCTAACCACTGGACCACCAGCGAATTCCCTGAAGACTTTTTTTTTAAGATGCTATTTATCATATTGAGGAAGTTCCTTTTTATTTCTAGTTTCTGAGAGTTTTTTTTTTCCTTCTCTCCACAATGGGGGTTGAATTTTGTAAAAGGTTTTTCTGTTTCTCTGGAGATAATCATAATTTTTCCCTTTTAATCTACTGATGTGGTTACCTATAAATTTTTTATGTTGGACAAGTCTTTCATTCCCAGGATAAATCCCAGTTTATCATGAAATAGTGTATTTTTACTATATTACTGAAATCAGCTTGCTAATATTTGATGATTTTTGCATCTATATTTTTCTTATATTATGGAATAAGGTATATAAAATTAGTATTATTTGTTCCTTAAATGTTTGGTAGAATTCTGCAAAAAAGCATGTAGGCCTAGAGTTGCTATTATTGTTTAAATTCTTTTCTAAAGGGTTTAAGATACAATTCAATTTACTTAATACTTATAGAACTATTCATACGATCTATTTCCTCTTTGACAGTTTGTATTTTTTAAGAGTTTTATCCATTTCTTGTAAGTTGTTGAATCTCTGGCCATAGAGTTCTTCATAATAGGTCCTTGTTATTTCTTGAATGTCTGCAGATCTGTGTGTGTGTGTATCTTAATATTCTCTTTCACACTTGACATTTGCAATTTGCATCTTCTCATTTTTATGTGGGAGGTCTGGATAGAGGGCATATCAATTTTATTGTCTTTTTTAAAAAAAGAAACAGCCTTTGGTTTCCTTGATTTCTTTTTTTTTTTTTGCTTAAGATTTCATTTAAATTTAAATGTAAATGATTTCTCCTCTTCCTATTCTTTCTTCTGCTTTAGATTTGATTTTTCTAGTTTCTTAAAGTAGAAACTTCAGTAACTGATTTGAGATTTTTCTTCTGTTTTAACATAAACACTAAGTGGTAAAAATTTTCCTCTAAATGACACTTTCACTGCATCCCATAAATTTTAATGTGTTGCATTTTAACTTTCATACAATTCAAAATACTTTCTAATTATTCTTGTGATTTTTCTCTTTTAAGATGGGTTATTTAGAAAAGCTTAATTTCCAAATATTTTGCAGATATCTTTTTAGTATTAATTTCTACTTTAAATCTGGTGTGATGCATTGGAGAAGGAAATGGCAACCCACTCCAGTGTTCTTGCCTGGAGAATCCCACGGATGGGGGAGCCTGGTGGGCTGCTGTCTATGGAGTCGCACAGAGTCGGACACGACTGAAGCAACTTAGCAGCAGCAGCAGCTTATGAACTACCTATTCTTGTAAATTTGTCAAGGTTTGCTTTATCCCTCTAAATATAGTCTATTTGGTGAATGTTCCAACTGCATTTGAAAAGTGTATTCTGCTGATTTTAGAGAGAGTGTAACATTAATGTCAATTAGTTAAAGATGGTTAGCAGTGTTGTTCAGGACCAACAAGTCTTTACTGACTTTCTGCCTACTGTTCTATCAAATGCTGAGAGAAGAATGGTGAAATCTGTCTGTAATGGTGGATTTGCCCATTTCTCTTCTGTCAGTGCTACTGGTTTTGCTTTAGCCAGTTATCTTTTGGAGCATTTATGAACAATAAAAATGAATTTAATAATTACTTTCATTGAAGGGAAAAGAAGAAAGGGGCAGCAGAGGATGAGAGATGGTTAGATGGCATCACTGACTCAATGGACTAAAATTGAACAAACTCTGGGATGTAGTGGAGTACAGAGGAGCCTGGCATGCTACAGTCCATGGGGTCACAGAGTCAGACATGAGTTAGTGACTGAACAACAACAAATGCCATATCTAGTGTTCTTCATTCATTGTATAGATGCAGGTGAGACCTCTAGAATCACATCCCTTTTACCAGAAGAACCTTCTTTAACATTTCTTGTAGTGAAAGTCTGCTGGCAATAAATTCTTTCACTTTTTGTTTGCTTGAAAAAGTATTTCTCTTTCAATTTTGATAATATTTCCAATAGATATAGAATTCTAGTTGACAGGGTTTTGTTTTCGAACTTTAAAGACGTTACTCCACTCTTATGATTTTTATAATTTCTGATGAGAATTTTGCTGTATTCGTTTCTTCTTTCCTCTCTATTGTGTTATTTTTCCTTTGGGTGCCTCAAGATTTTCTGCTGGTCTTTGGTTTCAGCAGTTTAAATATGATATATCTAGTGTGTGTGTGTTTTTTTTTTATCTTGTTTAGCATTCTCTGAGCTTCTTGAATTTGTGCTTTTGAGCCTGTCATTATGTTAGACAATAGAAAATACATTAATATATTGATCTTTGCCTCTGGTTCCTGACAGATAGATCCTGAAACCCTTGTAATTTTCTAAGTGATAAGAGCACTAAGAGCATGTGTTAGTCTAATATTTGGTTTCTGACTCATATCTGACACAGGGCTCTTAAAACCCTTGTAAATTTCTAGTGATAAGAGCCCCAGGAGGATCTTTTGTTTTAATGAGGACATTCTGGGTGGGCTCCTGAATGGCTCCAGATGGGGGCTGGTCACCAGAAAGATCAAAATGTGATTAAAAGCTTGGCATTTTCAGCTCTACCTCCCTCCTCCAAAGGGGAAAGAGACTGGAAATGGAGCTAATCATGCCTCTGTGATGAAGGCATTTGGGTAACTTCCAGGTTGGTGAACATATCTACATACAGGAAGGTGATGCACTTCCATTTCTATAGGGACAGAAACTACTGTGCTTGGGGCCCTGCCAGACCTTGCCCTGTGTGTCTCATCATCTGGTTCTTCATTTGTGTCCTTTACTATAGCCTTTAATAGACTGGTAAACATAAATGTGTCCTTGAGTTCTATAGCTGCTCTAGCAAATAACTGAATCCATGGGAATCTGATTTGTCTACCCCAGACAAGCTGTGGGTCATGTAGGGATCTGCTACTTATGATTGGCCTCTGAAATGTGCATCAGTCTTCTGGGACTGAGCCCTTAACCCATGGGATCTGATACTATCTCCAGGTAGATATCAATACATTTAGAATTGAGTTAAATTGTAGGACACCTAGATGAGGTCACAGAGAACTGTTCATTTGTAGGGAATGCCACACACATTTGGTGATTAGACACACAGCAGGAAGAGCTGAGGGTTTTTCCCTACTAAAGAGAAGGAAAAACTAGTTTTTCTTTTCTCTCAATACAAATTAATTTTAGAGAATTCTCAGCTGACGTCCCTTCAAATATTTCTCCATTCCCACTCTCTCGTCTCTTTCTGAGATTCCAGTTAGACATATGTTAGACTTTAATATTGCCTGACAGCTTTTGGATATTCTGTTGTGTTGGTCCTACCATGTGCCACTTTTTTAGGTTCTTTGCTTTTTTGTTTGAGTAATTTCTTTTAATCTAAACTCAGCTTCACTGATTCTTTCCTTGGCTGTGTTGATTCTATTGATGAGGCCTTCAAAGTCATTCCTCCTAACTATTACCATGTTTTTTATTTTCTAGCACTTGTGTTTTCTTTTTCCTATAATTTCTGTCTATTGAAATTACCTATCTGATCACACATTGTCTATTTTTCCTCTACAGCTTGTAATAATCATAGTCATTTAAAATTTTCTGATAGTCAACTGTGTGTCATCTTTAAGTCTGATTCTGTTGATTGCTTTGTCTCTTAACAGTAGGATTTTTTTTTCTTTGCTTCTTTTTATGCCTCATAATTTTTTGTTGAAAGACATTTTGTATAAAGCAAGAGACAAAAGTATATATATATTTAAGCTTGGAAATGGACAGTTTTTTCTTTTGCTAGCCTTAACTGTGGAGGTGAAATCAATCTAGTCAGAAGTTGAGCTGGAATTGAATTTTATTGTTGCTACAGTTATCCTAAGCACACCACAGATTTTTAATAATCTCTGGTGGTACCATGAAGATAGATCTTGGTTTGCCAGTGATTTTTTTCTCAACAGCTGCTACATGCTTGCCTTTAAGTCTTTATGCTTAGTGTTATACTCTATGCTCTTGCACCTCTGATTGCAGTAGACTGCTTTTACTTGTTACTGAATGCATTTTATCCTAATGGTAAGAAGTGCAGGGAAGTGAGGAGCATTCTCTGCTGTCCTATAATTAAGCCATGTCAGCAGGTACTATGTCTTTGGATGTTAGTGATGCCTTCTCAATGATTCTTCCCTGCCCTCAGTGACAGGATATCTCTAATGGTCTGAACCCACAATGGATTTCCTGCACATCTCCCAAGATTTCAAGTTTTAATTCTATTTCCTTCCCACTAGTTGCAGGGGGTCTTCATTTATGCCCTAAAATTGTTAAGAGTTTGCTAGTCTTCCTCCAGAAGCTTAAGCTTTATAATTTTTAGGGAAAATGGGGGAAAAGGTTCTGGGCAGTCTTTGTGCTTTTCCTGCATCTGCTGCTCTGCTCTTCTAGGCCTGCATCAAGAGGATGGCTTACTCAGAACCCTCATCCTGTCCTGTCCCCACCTAAATCTTTTCTGTAAGTACTGAGAGGTTAAAGCATCTGCCTCCAATGCAGGAGGCCCAGGTTCGATCCCTGGGTCGGGAAGATCCCCTGGAGAAGGAAATGGCAATCCACTCTAGTAATCTTGCCTGGAGAATCCCATGGACAGAGAAGCCTAGTAGGTTACAGTCCACGGGGTCACAAAGAGTCGGACACGACTGAGCGACTTTACCTCACCTCACTGAGGAGTTCTGTGGAGAAGAGCCAAGGGTTTTATATTCTCAAGCTAACACACACCCAGACTTTAGCAATTTGTTACAACTTTCAGATGATCTGTTGTTGTTGTTGTTGCCAGGTTATGTAGCATTTGATGGTATTAAAAGACACTTACTCCTTGGAAGGAAAGTTATGACCAACCTAGATAGCATATTAAAAAGCAGAGACATTACTTTGCCAACAAAGGTCCCTCTAGTCAAGGCTATGGTTTTTCCAGTGGTCATCTGAGAGTTGGACTGTGAAGAAAGCTGGGCACCAAAGAATTGATGCTTTTGAACTGTGGTGTTGGAGAAGACTCTTGAGAGTCCCTTGGACTGCAAGGAGATCCAACCAGTCCATCCTAAAAGAGATCAGCCCTGGGTGTTCATTGGAAGGACTGATGCTGAAGCTGAAACTCCAATACTTTGGCCACCTCATGCAAAGAGTTGACTCATTGGAAAAGACCCTGATGCTGGGAAGGATTGACGGCAGGAGGAGAAGGGGACAACAGAGGATGAGACGGCTGGATGGCATCACCGACTCGGACATGAGTTTGAGTGAACTCTGGGAGTTGGTGATGGACAGGGAGGCCTGGCGTGCTGCAATTCATGGGGTCACAGAGTCGGACACAACTGAGCGACTGACCTGACCTTAGGTAAGCCAGTGCTTATGTCATGTCTCTCCTTTGGTGCATTTATCTTCTTAAATTTCAGGTAACTCTGCAATATGAGCCCTCAGATTAATGTAAGAAAAGTTGCAAATGTAAAGATTTCTGGCTTTTTAATTCATTGTAATGATGTGAGAAGTGCTTTTTCCCATTTTCTAGATCCCAAGTAGAAGCCTGATCCCCCAATTTTAGAAAATTTAGATATAAGTGACATATAACATTGTATTAGTTTTAAGTGTACAACACAATGACCTGGTATTTGTATATATTGTGAAATGATTACCACAGTGTTATTTTTTTTTGAGTATTACCTTTTTTACACTGACATTTTAAATGACATAAAGTTATATCCAGTCATAAGAGAAACAATAGAATTTGCATATATTTTATCCAGTGTATTTTTAGCTTTTATTTATGTCATATATGTAGTATGTAGCTTTGTGTACATACCACCAAAGTCAAACTCCATTACCCCAAGGACACCTCACGTTGCTCTGTAATAACCATAACCTTGTCCCTAATCTTTGTTGACCACTAATCTGTCCTCCACTGCCAAAATTTTGTCATTTCAAAAGTGTTATATAAATGAAATCATACAGTATATGACCTTAGGGCATTTTTTTTTCCTACTCAGGATAATAATTCCTTATAAATTCAAGTTATTGTATATATCAATAATTTTTTTTTTGGTGTTGTTATTCCACCATATGTATATAATGAGAATGAAGTGGCAACCCACTCCAGTACTCTTGCCTAGAAAATCCCATGGGTGGAGGAGCCTGGTGTCCATGGGGTCACAGAGAGTCGGACACAACTTAAGAGACTTCACTTTAAACATTTACCTATTAAATGACATCTGAGTGGTTTCCGGTTTTTCACTATTGCAAAAAAAGTTACTGTGAACATTTATGTACAGGTTTTTGTGTGAATGTAGGTTATCATTTATCTTAGATAAATGCCCAGTACAATTGCTGGGTCATATGGCTTTGCATGTTTTGTTTGTAAGAAACTGTAGACTGGTTTCTACATCGGCTGTACCATTCTCTCTCCATGAGCAATGTATGAGTGCCCCAGTTTTTCTCCATTCTTGGCAGCATTCTTGCCACTATTTTTCTTTTTTAACCTGATAGGTGTACGGTGGTATCTCACTGTGGTTTATATGTATGTCACCGATGGCCAGTGATGGTGAACATGCTTTAATGTGTGCATGCCATATGTACATTCTCTTTGAGTAAATTTTATGTCTTTTTGCCCACTTTCTAGTTAAAATTTTTAGTTTGGAGAGTTCTTTATTGTATATATTCTTGTTCCTAATCTGTAGCTTATCTTTTCATAGGACAAAAGTTTTAATTTGAAGAGATCCAATTTATCAATCTCTTATATACGGATCATGCTTTTGGTATGAAGTCTAAAAGAAAATCTTTCTAACCATAGAGCCTGAAGATTTTTTTTTCCTGTTAGTTTTATGGTTTATTTTACACTTAAGTTCAAGATGCATTTTGAGTTAATTTTTGCATAAAATGTGAGATTTAGGTTGAGATTCTCGTTTTTTTGTTTTGTTTTGTTTTTGCTTATGGATATCTAGTTGTCTGAGCACCATTTGTTGTAAAGGCTATCCTTCCTTTCTCCCTCCACTGAATTGCACCTCTGTCAGAAATCAATTGTGCATATTTTTATGGTTCAACTTGTAAGTTCTTTGTTTTAGTCCACTGATCTCTGGTTTCTTGATTACTGTAGCTTTATAGGAAGTCTTAATATCACACAGAATGATTCCTCATGTCATTCTTTTTTGGGTCAATATTTAATTATTTTAATCCTCTTCCCATTCCATATACATTTTAGAATAAACTTGTCTATGAAAAACTGTTGGGTTTTTGGTAGGGTATGCTTTTGAGAACTGACATTTTACTCTGTTGTCACTTCATTTATTTAGGTCTTTCTCCTTTGATTTGTTCCATAACTGTACTTTACAGCATACAGTTCCTGTATGTTTTCTTAAGTGTATACCTAGATATTCCATTTTTTAAGTTTTCACATTCTCATTAGCATATAGAGATCAGATTTTTGTATGTTGACTTTGTATCCTGTGACCCTGTTTAAATCAGTTATTAACTATGGTTTAACATTTCTTGGGATTTTGTGTGTGTAGAAAGTCACATGCAAAAATTCATTAGCTATTCAGTTCAGTTCAGTTCAGTTCAGTCACTCAGTCGTGTCTGACTCTTTGTGACCCCATGAATCACAGCACGCCAGGCCAGCCTCCCTGTCCATCACCAACTCCTGGAGTTCACTCAAACTCACGTCCATCGAGTCGGTGATGCCATCCAGTCATCTTATCCTCTGTTATCCCCTTTTCCTCCTGCCCCCAATCCCTCCCAGCATCAGCGTCTTTTCCATTGAGTCAACTCTTTGCATGAGGTGGCCAAAGTACTGGAGTTTCAGCTTTAGCATCATTTCTTCCAAAGAACACCCAGGGCTGATCTCCATTAGCTATTACTGAAAGCTAAAATTATTTAGAAACTGTTATAGTTTAGAAACATTATAGTTACCCCCAAAATAGTGTATGGTGAAATACTGCAGCCATTTTCTTTAAAATTGGAATTATAAATGATTCCTGCTTCCATTATTTAATATTTTGGAAAATTAAAGCTAAAGAAATTTAAGGAAAAAGCCACACCAAAAACAAGAGTTTTATTCATTTCCAATTTGTATAACTTGGGTTTTGGGGTTGATAATTCTTTTCATACACTGTGGGATTTGGTTTGCTAGTGTTTTGCTGAGATTAGAGATAACAGTTTGCAGCTTTTACTTATTTTTGGTACTGTCTTTGATTTTACTGTCAGGGTAATACTGGCCTCATTGCTGCTGCTGCTGCTGCTGCTGCTACTAAGTCGCTTCAGTGGTGTCTGACTCTGTGCAACCCCACAGACGGCAGCCCACCAGGCTCTGCCGTCCCTGGGATTCTCCAGGCAAGAACACTGGAGTGGGTTGCCATTTCCTTCTCGGGAAGTATTCTTATTGATAGAATTTGTCCTATTGACAAAAATACAGAATAGGCCAATTTCTGGAAGAGACATTTTCTGAAATAGATTTTTTTCCTGTAAGAGTCTCTTTTATATTGGTACTAATCCTTTAAATGTTTGGTATAACTTTTCAGTGAAATCATATGGGCTTGGTGATTTTTTTCAGAAGCTATTAATTATGAATTAAAATTTTAATGATATAGGGCTATTTAGATGATTTCATATTGAGCTTTGATGGTTATATTTTTTGAGGAATCAGTCCACTTCTTCAAATTTATGAATATAAAGTTATTTGTAGTATCCCCTTTTATCTTTTTAGTGACTGTAGGATCTGTAGTGATTTGTGCCTTTTTCTTGGAGGTTTATGCCTTTCTCTAACCAATTTCATGGCTGCAGAGCAGGCAATAAGATTAATAAAGACGAGTTTTGCCAAGTAATTCAACAAAGAATGGAGCAACAGAGTTGAGAGTATATGCAAGGGAGCGATTATTAATAATAATATACTGTAGACTCTGGGTAAGTGAGGGAGAGAGGGGAGAAATACTATGAAAGGCACTAGGATTAAAGGACTGTGATTGCTGGAGTCACGGCCTATCCAAAGTAAGAAGAGATAAGAGCAATTATTGAGAAATTAGGATGCTTGAAATTGAGACTAAGAAGAGTTACAGTTGTTGGCAATGACAAGGGAGTGGCTAAAGTTGATGAGCTATCAAGATTAGCAGAGAACTCAAGGGGCTGAGAAGTTGTCAACTAAGAGAGTGACAGTGAAACAGAGACTAAGATCTCTGGGGAATAAGGAGGAGTGAACCAGGGATGGTAAATGACTATGGGTAGTACTGTCTGATGATCATGAAAAACTTAAAACCTAGGGTATTTAGGGAAGGAAAGAATAGTCTGCAAGTAGCACTACAAAGGGAAGAAAACTGTTAGTAAAAAAATAGGTGCTAATAGTGAGAGCTTGCAGGAGACAGCCAGGATTCAGTTAGAGCAGTGGTTCTCAAACTTCAGTGTGTATTTGGTGTCACTGGAGGGCTTGTTCAACTATAGGTTGCTGGCCCCCATACCAGAGTGTTCTGATTTAGTGAGTCATAAGTCTGAGAATCTGCATGTTCCCAAATGATGCTGATGAAGCTGGTCCATAGATCACTCTTCCAGAACAACTCAAGGAAAAAAGAGGAAAAAAAAAAGCAAAAGGGTTGATTATATAGATAGTGTTGTTAACAAGTAAAATCCATGCAAGTCAAGCGTTTTTTTACTAAGAAATAATGTACAAATTGAGGAAGGATCAGTTATACATCAATATTTTCTCTGCAAAACTGACTTAAACAAGCCTACCAAAATTTTGTTGACTATCTACATTGTGCCAGATCTCTTACTGATTGAGCAAAGGTTAAAATGTTAAATTGGTTAAACTAAACACTGATAACCATAACATAGCTCTCTATAAGGGATGTTCCAAAGGTTTATAGAAAAACCTCAAGTAAACCATTTAATGTAAAAGGATATTAATGAAGCTGAACTTTCTTTTTGGGTGTAGACAAAGATCATTCACTGAGCATTTTTATTATTTAAAGGCAGTTGTTGAAAGAGTTAATGTGTATTTGACAGAGTAAATTCTTTAGTATTTTTATTTAGTATTTAGTATTTTTATTCTCTTAAAAATGGAAAATTTCCCATAGATCTTAAAAGCATTACATAATAAATATTTAAATGAACCAGAAAATATTGAAAGGTCTAAAGAAAAAGAAAAAAAAAACAAAACCCTATAACCCCATAGAGGTAACCACTATGCATTTCTGATGTATCTAAGACTACATATATATATTAGAATATATAGATATATATAAATTAGACTATATATATAAATATAAATTAGAATATATAGGTAAGTCCATATGCTCTTTTAGGAAAATAACAATACAAACTGTTTAATATATACATACTAATTTCTTGTTTAAAAATATAGTATAATATGTATGACTATGACTTTTATTCTGGCTGTCTCATGAAGGTATTACCACCATTTCAGCCTCTAGTTAATCATATTTTTTAAATGGTTGACAGCTTAAAGATATTTCAAAAAATTATCATATTGATTATAAAAATAAATAAAGCCAAGAAAACTTTCTCTTTCTCTCTATAATACATATATACACTTTGAATTTTTACTTTAGATGATACTGGAATAGTGCCTGAATGTTACAAGAGTCCAAATTTTAAAATACATGAAGCTGATATACATAATTTATACATAATTCCAACTTGAGGGTGATGAAACAAAATATTTCACAGATTTAAATACTTACTATAGTTAAGTAAAAATTTAGACATCCATTGCTATCACATGCATATTAAGAAACGTATAGATTCTTAAAGACACATACATAATTAATATTCACTGTTATTTTGTCTCAAATTTAACATCTTTCAAACCATAGATAATAAATATAAATTTTGAATATAGAACCAATAGAGAATCTTATGAAATCTGACACTCAAACCAGGTGTTATTTGTTAGAGGTTCTAAATATTTCTGAAGGCAGACAAATATCTGTTTTAAAAGTTACAAACTCATGGTGATCATTTTGTAATATACAGACATGTTGAATCACTATGTTGTACACCTGGAACTAACACAGTATTACAGATTAATTATACTTCAATTTTAAAAAGTAAATAATAAATTAACAAAACAAAACAACCCTGCTTGTAGGCCCCACATTTTGCCACCCAGAGTCATTTAAAGAAAACCAGGCAGAATCATGGCTCATTGAAACATTATTTACATTACAAAAGGGCCCTATACTCCAAAAAGAGGCCTGAACTCCATTAAAGGACAACTCCCTGTAAAAAAAAAAAAAAAGTTAGAAACTCAACAAGAACTCTTTTTTTGATCCCTATAGCAAAACAAGAAGGGACCATCTTTTGGGATTTTCATTGCTTAGATAGGACCTATAATATATAGTAGAATATTGGTAAAATGATTAACATTTGGGAGTTTATTCAATTTTTAGGTATCCCAAACTATAAAATTTCCTATAAATTATGTCATTTAAAAAATGAACATATAGTTATCAAAAAATGTAAGTGAAAATTGTTTAATCATCTTAGAGCAGTCAAAATACAATATAAGTTGGTATCTTGGTGTTAGAAAGCAATCATTTTACCATTTGCTTTTTAATCTTTTATAATTCATTTAAGTTGAATAGCTGGTCAATCAAAAAACTGAGTTGTAATCAAAGTTGTTTTCAAACATTGTCATAATGTCACTTTGAAGAGTCATATCAATGGTACCAGCCATCTGTAGAAAAGAAGAGAAAATATAAATGTTACTTAAAAAGTTTATGCCTTCATTGTATAACATCTGAATAAGAAAATGATAATGCAATATTTGGAACACAGAAAATGAATGTACTTCATTTAACATAATGAGTTTGTACATAACTTCTAATTTCTATTCAACTATTGATTTTTGTTAAAATATCTTTCACATGATAAATAAAAATTAAAACTTACAAGAGCACAAAGAACAAGTTTAACTTATCTCTCCAATTAAGAAAGTTCTCAGTGTTAATCTACACATGAACTAAGATTACATGGTTTGATGTATCTCTCTAACCAACACAGGACTAGACACACAAAATTATTTTCTGAATGAACTAGTATCTTACCCCTGTGAGAGAACTATAATATGTAATGTTAAAGTCATGATTCTGCCTAATACTGGGTAACCTAAGGCAAATTATCTTACCAAGTTTATTTAATATACAGGTATTTATGAAGAGCAACCAGACTGAATCTATAACATTCAGCACAGTTTTGTTTATTAAAAGCTAAAAAACTAAATAAAATAAGCTAAAGTATAGGAAAAGCTAAATTAAGACAAAAGAAACAAATGTTTTCTTACTATACTCTGAAGACTTCTCTAAATGTCCGTGAGACACAAGTTGGTTTTTGCCACATGTAAAATGACACCAACTATGAAAGTTCAAAATTTTTTTTTTAAGACCAGTGAACAGTAACAGCTCACAGTAGTAGCACCAATTTGTAACCAGTTGGTTGACATCCTAGATGAGAATCAGTGTTCTCTGATTATGTGGGAGATTTGGATTATGACTTGGCTACCAAAAGGACATTATTTAATAAGAAGTGTGATTCTTAAAAACTATGAAAATGTCTTTAAATATGATTTAGAGACAAGGGTAAATTCTTAGATCTTAACCCCAGCTATTTTCCTAGTGCCAGCTATTAGGATACAAAATGTCTAGCCCAAGCTAACAGTCCTCAGAAGTTCTATTTTAATGCTCCAGTGAATGCTGGATACACTGTCCTGGTTTAAATATCACTGATACTCTTATCTCTAAGTATCCAGACTTACCACAAAGTTCCAAAAATATGTAATGAAACTTGTTTTATTTAAAAGTACTTTATTTTAGATTTTCTTTCATCTTGACTAAATCTGAATTTGTGGATATTGATTGATGTCAAACTGGATACTGCCTGTACCAATTAACCTTAGATACCACAATTTAAATATTAAAGCTCTCTGCAGCTGAGTCTATAACCTGGATATTCCTTTTTCGGTGGTCCTAATATATACCTCAACCAATCAAGCTTAAGATCAAAACTTGGGTCAAGGGAACTGGCAGAAGAGAGGCTCTCCTAGGGAGCTTATGCTAGATGTCAAGTTATTGCTGCCATTTACAGTACCAGTCTGGTCCAGAAGCTGCAGGATAAGAGTCTGGAGTGTCAAGAATGATAGTAGGTAGCTCCAAAGTCAAGTTTTTAATTGTCAAGATGCTAGAGGTGGCACTTCTAGTCACGTTTCAGTGGGTTCCAGAAAAATGCTTGGATTTTAGAAATACCAGATTACCTATTGGGTTGTTGGGTAGCAGGAAGGTTGCTGAGATATCACTTGTGGGTAGCTACGGTCAGGCTCTTGTGAATACCAAAAGGAAAAATTCCTAGGTCACTAGAGAAATACTCTAGTGAAGTACTACTTAAATTTTAATAAGGAACTTCAAAAATATATATAAAAATTTGCTATTTAAATTTATTAAAATTCAATAAAATGAAAAATTGACTTCCTCAGTTGCATTAGCCACGTTTTAAGTCCTTAATAACATGTAACTAGCTGCTATTATAGTTGATTGAGTAAAGCACATTCCTGTAATTGTAGAAAGTTCTGTAACAGAGATCCCCAACCCTCAGGTCACAGACTGGAGATTATGCAGTAGACTGGCCATAAGCAACACACTTCAGACGTCACTGTCTCCCATCCCCCAAGATGGGATCATCTAGTTGCAGGAAAACAAGCTCAGGGCTCTCACTGATTCTGCATCTTGGTGAGCTGTACAATTATTTCACTATATATCACAATGTAATAATAACAGAAATAAAGTACATAGTAAGTGTAATGCACTTGAATCATCTGGTAAGCACCCCACCCCCACCCCAGTCTGTGGAAAAATTGTCTTCCAGAAAACTAGTCCCTGGTGTGAAAAAGATTGGGGACTGCTGTTGTATAAGAGCATATTGCTCTAAAGCAAACACCATCATATGTTACAACACTGGTCAATACAGTTTGTTTCTGTCTTCACATTATAAATAAACCGATAAAACTTGCGTTTTATTTCCTAGGAAATTCATTTGTATCATAATCAATATTACCTGTGTGTGTGTGCTCAGTCACTTAGTCATGTCTGACTCTGTGACCCCATGGACTGCAGCCCACCAGACTCCTCTGGTCCATGGAATTTTTCAGGCAAGAATACTGGAGTGGGTTGCCATTTCCTTCTCCTGGGGATCTTCTAGACCCAGGCATCAAACCCTGTGTCTCCTGCATTGGCAGGTGGAGTCTTTACCACTGAGCCATCTGGTAAACCCAGTCAACACTACAGACAAAAGCCAATGACTTTTTTCTTCTGGAACTAGTATTTCTGTATGACCTGTGAATTCACATGACCTTTCCAGGATTACAAAAATATCCAGCAGTCAACAAGATAAAATTTATATCTGGCATCAGTGGTTACCAGGTTAAGTAAAGAAAGAGAAAAACATTATCTGTAAAGGAGATTAATCAATCAATTGAAACCAACATGCAAGTGACAAATATTAGAATTAGCAGAGAACCCATTAAACAATTATGATAATTGTATTCTATTTGTTCAAAAGTTTAATAGAGTTAACTAAAAACATTAAAAATACCCAAATCAAACTTCTAGATATGATGACTGTAATGTCTGAGATGGGACAACTTCAAGTGGTCTAACACAAAAGTAACTGGAATCACTGAAGATTTCAACTATACAACATTCTGGAAATGGCAAAACTATGGCAGTAAAAAGATCAGTGGCTGTAAAGGTTTAGGAGGGAGGGGTGAACATAAGGAGAACAGGGAATTTTCAGCAAAGGGAGAGTACCACAATGGTTGATGTATGTCATTATACATTTGTCAAAACCCATAAATTATAACACAGAGAGTGAACTCGGATGCAAACTATGGACTTTGCTTGATACACCAAGATTGACAATGGTGTGGCAATGTTAATTCATAGACTGTGTAACAAATGTACCACACTAATGTGGGATGTTAATGGTGGGAGAGACTGTGTATTGGTAGGGGAAAAGGGAGGAACATGTGGGAACTCTACTTTCATTCAGTTTTGCTGTCAATCTAAAACATTTTAAAAAGAAAGTACTAATTATCAAAATTAATGAAGAACAAAGGCCAAATAAAGATATTTTCAGATGTAAACTAGCTGGAAAAATTCATCACCAGTTGACCTATACCACAAGAAATGTTAGAAGGAAGTCCTTAAAGGAAAAGGAAAATCATACCATTTGGAAATCTAGATCTAAATGAATGGAAAACACTGAAAACAGTAACTAGACAAGTTTTTTTTAAATGTCATTTAAAATTTGAGAGAGAATTTGACTACTTAAACAACAGCCTAAAGGCTGGGAGGGAGGAAGTGGAACTACACTATTTTAAGGATATTGTACTAAATGTGAAGTGATGTAATATAAGTTGAAAGAAGACTGTGGCAAGCTAGACTATCAATATATATGATAAACCATAAAGCAACCACTAAAGTAACAAAGAGTTACTTATGATAAGCCAGTGAAGAAAAAGAAGGAATCATAAAAACCCTTGTTAATCTAAAAGGGTGCGGAGAAAAAAAGAACAGATGACACACAATAAGATGGTGGCCTCAAATGTAGCCATATCAATGATCGTACTGAATGTAACTGGTTAAACATTCCTGTAAGAGGCAGAGACTGGATTTTTTTTTCAAAGGCAAGACTACACTGTAGGTTGCAAGAAAATAATTTAAAATATGAACCACAGATAAGTTAAAAGGGAGGAAAAAATTTTTGCACCATGCCAACACTACTCTTAAAAAAGGTGAAATTGTTATATTTCAGAGAAAATAATATTACGTGGAATAAAAAGTCATTTTATAATGAAAAGGGGTCAGTTAATCAAGAGGATATAACAGTCCTATATGTTTATGCACCTAAGAACAACTTCAAAATACAGGAAATAAAATTGATAGAACTGCAAGGGTAAAAAGCCAAGCCTATAATTATATTATCATAGGTATCAATGCCCTTTCTCCATATTTGATAGAACAGACAGGCAGAAAATCAGCAAGAATTTAATAGACTTGAAAAAACATTATCAACCAACTTGTCCTGTTTAATGCCCTACCCAACAGAAGCAGAATGCACATTGTTCTAAGTGCATACAGAATATTTACCAAGGTAGATCATAATCTGGGCTATAAAACAAATCTTATTAGTGAATTTAAAATAATTCAAGATGTTGTGTGTTCTCTAACCACAATGGAATTCAATTAGAAATCACTAATTTTCTATTATTTTCACTAGCTAGAAAATTTCCAAATATTTGGAAAACTAAATAACACACTTCTAAATAATCCACAGATAAAAGGAAGAATTCTACACTTTTTATATATTAAGGACACCTTAAACAGAAATTTTGGGTTTTTTTGGTTTCCAGTTTCATCAAGGTATAACTGACATATAACTTGATGCTGAGTTGAACTAAACACTGACTAAGATGGCATATCTTTTGGCCACAATTCACAGGTAGTTTATAGGTTTTTCAAGAATAACAACAGTAAGTGATTCTACCTTTGTGCCAGGCATTTTCAAATGTGCTTAATACAAGTAAATTCATTTCACCTTTTACCTTTACAGATAAGGAGATTGAGGCACAAGGAGGTTAAATGAATAGCCCAGGCTCTAAGGTCTATTTAATGGAAGAACCAGGATTTGAACCCAAAGTTCAAACCCAAACCCAAAGGCTCGAGGATTGATACTCTATTATTATACTATGCTTGTGTCATTTGATTATGAGATTTTAATTTTACTCTCTTTAATTTTAGAATGAACTTGATCCTCACTAAAGAAGTAACTCCTCACACTAAAGAGGGAATTGTTACTGAAGAACCACCTAGAATACATCTTTGAACATGTAAAGACACTGCTCTGTTAAATCTTTCCTTTGTTAGATTCAGTAAACTAAAATTCACTTACTGCTTCTCTTCTCCTCCGCTCTTGCTCTTTCTCCCGTGCTAAATTTCGGTCTTTCAGAAGCCACAGTTTGTCTTTATCTTGAGCTTCCTGTGACTGCTGATCTTCTTTTTGTTCTTCTCCAAGACACTTGTTTTGCATTTTGTTTGGAGAAGATTCTAGAGTGATGCCATGGTCCCTTAAGAAACAGTAAAGTGAAAAGTAGGTTTCAAGTTCCTTAAAACTTTTTATAATGAAGATACACTGTCAAATGACAAATATAAAGGAATGTTCTAGATGTCCTTCTTCATATGTTGTGACATTACTTTTTAATATTTCTGATGTCAAATTTTACATACGGCAATATATGTTAACAAAGAGAAGGTTTTGGAAAATTATGACCAAAGTTTACTGTTATCTTCTTATACATAGAATGGAAACAATATTAAGACATTTCTGGAAAATAATGATACCATTATAATTTAGTAATATTAGTATTTTTAATAGCTGCTTTAATCACTAGATTATTTATATCCCCTTTAAAATAGGTATTACGACTTAATTTTTAAAAAATCAGTAAAAATTCACTTTTCTAAATATAATTTGCTCTGTGGTCTACTAAATAGCTGAATATAATCACTTACAAAAAAGAAATTTAATATATTTAAAATACATGTCTGTATCTCCAAAAATCTACACTAATCCAAATAATTACAGACCTCTGATTTTCTTGAAATACTTTTGGTTCCTTTGTATTCTGTTCCAGATGTTTCCGTATTAGTTCCTGTGTTCGAGCTCTTACTTCTTTCTCTATTGCTGCTTTTCTAAACTGGTTGAAGAGCTCATCTGATGATTTCACTACACCTGATGTTTTGACTGGTTTGCCTAAACTTTTCCAAGAATCTGCATTCTTGATCTTTATATCCTAAAACAAATATTTGATTCAGTATACATCTAAAGATGTCAACTATTTGAAAGAAAAATATTATATTTCAATACAAAAATTAAGTTACAATCTTAAAAAAATTATAATTCTATGCAAAAAATAAAGCAAGTATACAAGTGATTAATCAGAGTCAAAGTAAGATGATGGCAAAAAGACTATAAGAAGTAAGAATGGTACAGTATTTGTTGAAAACCCTCTGACATAGCTTTGTTTTCCTTTCTTTGGTATGAAGAAAAGAATTAACTGCTTGTGATTGCTGTTCTTAACTGAGACAGGCCAAGGTAAAGATCAGTGGCTGACCAACAGAAATGTATGTAGTTGAAAATCTTCCGGTACCGCATTTTTTTCAAAAAAGTAAACTTTTAATAATATATTTTATTAAAGGAGTCAAACATCCTTCCTCACCCCTAACACACACACACACACACACACACCTTCACCATTGGTCACCCAGTTGTATTTATGAAGTCTTTCTTATATGTTGCCAATAAAACCTGTTTTTGTTCCTACCCATGGAATGGGCTAAATACTAGTTTCACACTTCACTTTTCTACTGAGTCAGTTAAAGAATATTGCCTTCAGATAGAGACATGAAACATAACAGGTAATACATGGTAGTATCAGTTCAGTTCAGTCGCTCAGTCGTGTCCGACTCTTTGCGACCCCATGAATCGCAGCACGCCAGGCCTCCCTGTTCATCAGCATCTCCCGGAGTTCACTCAGACTCACGTCCATCGAGTCAGTGATGCCATCCAGCCATCTCATCCTCGGTCGTCCCCTTCTCCTCCTGCCCCTAATCCCTCCCAGCACCAGAATCTTTTCCAGTGAGTCAACTCTTCACATGAGGTGGCCAAAGTACTGGAGTTTCAGCTTTAGCATCATTCCTTCCAAGGAAATCCCAGAGTTGATCTCCTTCAGAATGGACTGGTTGGATCTCCTTGCAGTCCAAGGGACTCTCAAGAGTCTTCTCCAACACCACAGTTCAACAGCATCAATTCTTCAGCGCTCAGCCTTCTTCACAGTCCAACTCTCAGATCCATACATGACCACAGGAAAAACCATAGCCTTGACTAGACGGACCTTAGTCGGCAAAGTAATGTCTCTGCTTTTCAATATGCTATCTAGGTTGCTCATAACTTTTCTTCCAAGGAGTAAGCCTCTTTTAATTTCATGGCTGCAATCACCATCTGCCCCCCAAAATGAAGTCTGACACTGTTTCCACTGTTTCCCCATCTATTTCCCATGAAGTGATGGGACCGGATGCCATGATCATCATTTTCTGAATGTTGAGCTTTAAGCCAACTTTTTCACTCTCCTCTTTCAGTTTCATCAAGAGGCTTTTTAGTTCCTCTTCACTTTCTGCCATAAGGGTGGTGTCATCTGCATATCTGAGGTTATTGATATTTCTCCGGGCAATCTTGATTCCAGCTTGTGTTTCTTCCAGTCCAGCATTTCTTAGTAGGAAATAAAGGGAGGATGAAACCCTGGTCTCTGGTTTTGTCCTTAAAATGTCTATTTAACTGCAATAAAATTCTGGCAGACCCTAAAACAGGAAAGTTCATATCTGGGTTTGGAGTATGGGACAGTTTTTCAGATATTACAGAGAAGAATAAGATTTTGACGTGAGAATGGAAAGCATTCCTCACTGAAGGAAGAACACAGGCATATGCTTAAGACTGAAAAGCTAAATCGGAGTCACAATGTAAAGGTGCTTAATCTTCATTTTGAAGTCAAAGCTAGAAACTATTGAAGGTTTCATATATACCAATTATATGATCAGAGCAATACATCAAGAAGTACAGTTAAAAGAGCGTTAAAAGCAGAATGGGGACTTCACTGTGGTATAGTGGATAAGAATTTGCCTGCCAATGCAGGGGACATGGGTTCAATCCCTGGTCTGTGAAGATTCCACATGCCACGGAGCAACTAAAGCCGTGTAACCACAACTACCGTGCCCATGCCCTAGGGCCTGCATGCTGGAACTACTGAAGCCCATGGGCCTAGCATCTGTACTCCACAACAAGAGAAGACAATGCAATGAGAAGCCTGGGCACCGTGATGAAGACCCAGGGCAACCAAAAATAAAACAGATTAGAACAAGGAGGGTTTCAAGTTAGTCTGCAGTTATAAATATTGCAGAGAGCTTACACTGAAGGCAATAAGGCCTGGTCTATGAGGCAGAAGTGGAAAAGGAAACATCTTGAAAATAAAACCCAGAGTTTAGCAATTTCTTGACTTCAGGAGACTGAGAAAGCAAAAAGGATTAAAACTCACAGGATGCCAGGTCTAGAAGTATATATTTGAGTCATCTGCAGAGAGACTATAACTGAAATCATCACAGTGGATGTTCAGAGAGAGAAGTAGTAGAAGACCCTGACTTCCTCACACCATCAAGACTTTCGGAGGGATGCAGCAATTTTAGACATCATTGGTTCTTCTGATAGGGCAAATTACAGGGATGGGGCAATAGCTAGATTTGAGGTAAAATTAAGGCACTGCTTTTCAGTTGAGGGTGATTCTCCTTTGTCCAGGGAAGACATATGGTGATGTCAGTAAAGTTTTTGGTTGTCACATATGGGTGAAGAAAAGGGTGTTACGAACATCTAGTGGGTAGAGGTGAGGGTCCCTGTGAAGCATCCTACAATGTATAGACCATACTCTCAACAAAAACTTATCCAGTCCAAAATGTCAACAGGAAATAATGGAAGGAAGGAAGGGAGAGAAAAAGAGGGGATATGTGAATATCTCATTCATGGTCAATTTCTGACAGTTAGTTTTGAGAGTCACTTTGATTTTAAGGAGATCAAACCAGTTCTCCTAAAGGAAATCAACCCTGACTATTCATTGGAAGGACTGATGCTAAAGCTGAAATTCCAGTACTTTGGTCATCTGATGCGAAGAACCGACCTCACTGGAAAAGACTCTGATGCTGGGAAAGATTGAAGGCAAAAGGAGAAAGGGTGGCAGAGGATGAGATCATTAGATAGCATCACTAACTCAATGGACATGAATTTGAGTAAAATCCGGGGCACAGTGGACAGGAGAGCCTTGCATGCCTCAGGCCATGGGATCGCAGAGTCGGACACAACTTAGTGACTGGACAACAACAACTATATTCAAATGTCTAGAATAGTACCTGAGCATCTAATGTATCCCAAACATCTAGAATACTTGTTGAAAGACTGATCAGTGTGTGGTCTGAGATTAAGGGCACAGAAGACTCCATGAGGAAATCACCTACAACAGACTGTAAAAGCTAGTTTTATAACATGTTTTAAAATAAGGATAGCTGGCAAATACCAGCATTCTAGAATTTAAAATTAAACACAAACATGAGGACTGATGGTAGAGGGTGGGGAAAGGTCTTGCTCACAGTTGAACATCTGTTTTTTAACAAACAGGCAAAAGTTAGTCTTAAGAGATCCAAAATTCATTCAAATTAGCACTTAAAATACCTCTGTGCCATTTCTATATTCAATTGTAAATTTCTTCAAGATCTGTGAGAAAAAAATAACATTATTCTTACCTTTTGCACTGGAACTTGACCTTGACACTCTGATTCTAACATCACCGTGTCATTATCACTGGACTGAGGCATCACAGTTAGGCCATTCAGCAGTTGTTCAGAATCATCTAGATGCACACATTTTTAGAACAGTACAGTCAAGTTAATATATTTCATCTTGATTCTCCACAATTTGACATTTTCCCCCTTTCTATGTTAGAAACTATGAAAAAATAAAGTTTTTTTATGCTTCTTAATTTTGGGGTATCGTTAGTTGGAGAATTAATAAACATTTTTCACTTGAAATTTTACCTCCCTGTATTTTTCTTTTTTTTGGCTGGCGGGGGAGCAGTCAACATAAAGTATAACTGACATTTTGGATGGTTTGCCTTGGAAACGAATCGAAAACATCTGTTATTTTTGATATTGACTCAAGTACTGCATTTCGGACTCTTGTTGACTATGAGGGCTACTCCATTTCTTCTAAGGTATTCTTGCCCACAGCAGTAGATATAATGGTCATCTGAATTAAATCCGCCCATTCCTGTCCATTTTTGTCCACTGATTCCTAAGATGTCGATGTTCACTCTTGCCATCTCCTGCTTGACCACATCCAATTTACCTTGATTTATGGACCTAACATTTCAGGTTCATATGAAATATGGTTCTTTATGGCACTGGACTTTACTTTCACCACCAGACACATCCACAACTGAATATCATTTCTGCTTTGGCCCAGCTGCTTCATTCTTTCTGGAGCTATTGGTAATTGGCCTCTGCTCTTCCCTAGTAGCATATTGGACACATTTTGACCCGGGGGGTTCATCTTCTGTGTCATAACATTTTCCCTTTTCGCACTGTTCGTGGGGTTTTCAGGGCAAGAATACTGGAGTGGGTTGCCATTTCCTCCTCCAGCGGACCACAATTTGTCAGAACTCTTCACTATGACCTGTCCGTCTTGGGTGGCCCTGCACGGCATGGTTCATAGCTTCATTGAGTTACACAAGCCCCTTCGCCACGACAAGGCTGTGATCCATGAAGGGGTTTACATGCCATAATAAGTGGAAGATGATCAATGTATGGCATACCTGAGTAAATAGGAAGTCTGCTCCAAGCCTATTGCTGAAAGCTGAGGATAGAGGGGATCCTACTTTAGTAAGCCTGTGCTTCAGAATCTGGCTAGAAAAGCCTGGAGTAAAGTAAAATGATAAAGGCTTAAGGATGTACCTCAGAGTACTATCAGTATATACAGCAGGCAGATAAATGTAGGTATCTGTAAAGAACATTCAGAGATGTAATGATCAAGAGAACAGTGTCACAGAAGCCAAGTATATCAAGGATCTGACTGAAAAACAACTTCATAGGAATGCCCTCTGGAACCTTAAAACACTACAAAACTCATCCTTCATCAGACATCTGTTATTCATCTGTGTTCCAGGTCTCTCAACCTGGACCCATATCCAGTCTTAGGTTATGGACTGAGCCCAAAAGCATATATACCTTTAGTTATTAAAACTTGGCATATATTCATCTTTCGAAGACCTGCTCACTCAACCTTTGTGCTTTCTTTCAACTTTTCCCTTTTTCTATCACTTAGTTTTTTTCTACTACTTTAATAGCTTAATTTTTAGCCCTCTTCTCTGATCTCTATTTCCCATCCCTCCAACTACCTACACAATACTGGCAGATTAACTGGACTTAAGCACAGACTTTGTTCCAGAAATCTTCATTGGTTCCCCACTAACTATACCATTACAATTAAGTCCAAGGTCTCTAGAAATCAAGGTTCTTTATGCCCTGCACCTAATCTATTGTCCAAAAAGTTCCTTTGGTTTTCAAGTAAAAATAGAAGACACATTTTTCATTTTCACCAAGAACTTTATTGAACAACATATTCACCATTTTGTGCTACTACCTTCTACCATTTTTCAGGTGACTTCATAATGTCATCTTCCCAAAACTTTTTATCTTTTTGGAACAATGAACTGTTCCAGGTTATTTTTATAGTCTTACAGGAAATTGAAATTTTTTCCATTAAGAGAATTTCGTAAAGACCAAAATAAATGGAAGATCATGCCTTTTCTGAGGTTCCCAGGTGGCACAGTGGTAAAGAATTCCTGTCAGTGCAGGAGACTCAAGAGATGAGGGTTTGATCCCTCGGTTGGGACTATCCCCCTGGAGTAGGAAATGGCAACCCACTCCAGTATTCTTGCCTGGAAAATTCCATGGTCAGAGAAGCCTGGCAGTCTACAGTCCATCGTACTGCCAAGAGGCAGACATAACTGAGCACACACACACATGCGTGTGTGTGCTATATGTTAATTCCAGACACTTTATGTCAAGTGCTATTTTCAGTTGGTCTAATTGGAAGCAGTAATTCTTGGAATTAATCATTTGGTTTTCTGGAAGGAGGTCATAATAGAGGATGCCCTTCCAATCCCACCACATATACAACATCACCTTCTTTGGATGAAGACCGGTCTTTGGTATGGTGGGGAGACCACCTTCAATGCAGGAGACCAGGTTAATCCCTGTGCTGGTTCCATCCCTAGGTCAGGAAGATCCTCTCAGGAAGGAAATGGCAACCCACTCCAGTAGCCCCGCACTCCAGTAGCCCTGCCTGGAAAATCTCATGGAAAGAGGAGCCTGGTGGGCTACAGTCCATGGAGATGCAAAAGAGTCAGATACAACTTAGTGACTAAACAACAACAAATACAGAAATATTCATCTTTCAAGGCAGGTAATTTCCCCCTTCTTCACCTCGTTAAATTTTACTTTCATTTCTTTTAGGGCAAAATATTTTTACTTTATACCAAAGATGAGCACAATAAAGGACAGAAATGGTATGGACCTAACAGAAGCAGAAGATATTAAGGAGAGGTGGCAAAAATACACAGAACTATACAAAAAAGATCTTCATGACTCAGATAACCATGATGGTGTGATCACTCACCTAGAGCCAGACATCCTGGAATGTGAAGTCAAATGGGCCTTAGGAAGCATCACTACAAACAAAGCTAGTGGAGGTGGAATGGAATTCCAGTGGAGCTATTTCAAATCCTAAAAGATGGAATTCCAGTGGAGCTATTTAAGATCCTAAAAGATGATGCTGTGAAACTGCTGCACTCAACATGCCAGCAAATACAGCAGTGGCAACAGGACCAGAAAAGGTCAGGTTTCATTCCAATCCCAAAGAAAGGCAATGCCAAAGAATGTTCACATTACCGCACAATTGCCCTTATCTCACACTCGAGCAAAGTAATGCTCAAAATTCTCCAAGCCAGGCTTCAGCAGTACGTGAACTGAGAACTTCCAGGTGTTCAAGCTAGATTTAGAAAAGGCAGAAGGAACTAGAGATCAAACTGCCAACATCCACTGAAATATCAAACAAGCAAGAGAGTTCCAGAAAAACATCTACTTTTGCTTTATTAACTATGCCAAAGCCTTTGACTGTGTGGATCACAACAAACTGGAAAAGTTCAGACCACATGACCTGCCTCCTGAGAAATCTGTATGCAGGTCAAAAGAGAACAGTTAGAACTGGACATGGAACAACAGACTGGTTCCAAATTGGGGAAAGAGTACGTCAAGACTGTATGTTGTCACCCTGCTTATTTAACTTATATGCAGACTACATCATGTGAAATGCCAGGCTGGATGAAGTACAAGCTGGAATCAAGATTGCTGGGAGAAATATCGATAACGTCAGATATGCAGATGATACCACCCTTATGGCAGAAAGTGAAGAAGAACTAAAGAGCCTCTTGATCAAAGTGAGAGAGGAGAGTGAAAAAGTTGACTTAAAGCTCAACATTCAGAAAACTGAGATCATGGCATCTGGTCCCATCACTTCATGGCAAATAGATGAGGAAACAATGGAAACAGTGATAGACTTTCTTTTCCTGGGCTCCAAAATCACTGTAGATGGTGACTCTAGCCATGAAAGTAAAATACACTTGCTCCTTGGAAGAAAAGCTATGACCAACGTAGACAGCATGTTAAAAAGCAGAGATATTACTTTGCCAACAAAGTAAAAGCTATGGTTTTACTAGTTTTTACGGTTTTACATCTAGTCAAAGCTATGGTTTTTCCAGCAGTCATATATGGATGTGAGAGTCGCACTATAAAGAAAGCTGAGCACTGACGAATTTTGAACTTTTGAACTGTGATGTTGGAGAAGACTCTTGAGAGTCCCTTGGACAGCAAAGAGATCCAACTAGTCCATCCTAAAGGAAATCAGTCCTGGGTGTTCATTGGAAGGACTGAACCTAGCATATCACATTGCCAATTATAACCTTTGCTCCTCATTCCTCATGGTACTTTAATGCTTTGTACAGTTTCAGCTGAAGCTGAAACTCCAATACTTTGGCCACCTGATGCGAAGAACCGACTCACTTGAAAAGACCGATGCTGGGAAAGATTGAAGGTGGGAGGAGAAGGGGACGATAGAGGATGAGATGGTTGGATGGCATCACAGACTTGATGGACATGAGTTTAAGTAGCCTCCGGGAGTTGGTGATGGACAGAGAAGCGTGTCATGCTGCAATCCATGGGGTTGCAAAGAGTTGGACACGACTGAGCGACTGAACTGAACAATCACAAAAAAGCAGAAATTGAAGAAAATACTAGAAACTAATCCAATTGAAGACTTAGTCAAAGCCTGACATTTTATAGGTAGGATGTTAAAATAGGAACAAAAGACCGTTAAATATAAATGTATACCCACACACCCACAGCCACATATATATATATATATATATATATATATGGCTGCACCAGGTCTTAGTTGTAGCATGTGAGATCTTTAGTTGTAGCATGTGGGATCTAGTTCCCCGACCAGCGATTGAACCCAGGTCCCTGCATTGGGAGCGTGGAGTCTCAGCCACAGGACGACCAGGAAAGTCTCCAAAGACCATTTAGACTGCATTCTTTCCATTATTTTTCAGTGTCTGTTCTTCTTCAAAGGTATCCCCACCATTCTCTATGAATTTGCTATAATGAAAACAACCTTTCCCTATCCAACTGACATTCAGACATATTCAAATCTCTCACATTCAAAATGCAAAACAATCTTTCTTCTAGTCTTACAAAAACAAAATACCTATCTTCCTGTTTAAAGCCATAGCCATCTTCCCATTCTCTTCACCAGCAAACTTCCTAGTAGACTGGTTTACATTCAGATTCTATTACTTCTCAATTTACAAGAATCTGCCTCTGCCCAATCACAATGGCCACAAAAGAAGCTTTTGTAAAACCAAACAAAAAAAGCTAACGCAAGAACAAAAACCCCAGCATATCACATTGCCAACTATAACTTCTCATTCCTCACGGTACTTTAATGCTTTGTACAAGGACGTGATAACTGTGATGATTTCCTCCTAAAATGTATCTGCCGGGTTTCTATTATATCATTTTCCCTTTTCCTCTAGGTTGTGATTACGTCTTGTTTTAACTTATTCATTTTTTTCTACTTTTACTGAGGGAGTCTGGTTACCTAGAATTTGTTATTGACCTTTCTCTTCCTGCTCTGTATCTTCTCCTTCATTCTTATGGCTTCACACAGCTTCCACATATTCCTAAATGTAGTTCTTGTTACATCCTGTTAGTTCCAGAAAACTATTTCTAGTTATATATTTCCAATTAGATATTCTGCAATATCTTAAATGTGATAGCACTAGTGTTGAAGAACTTGCCTGCCAATGGAGGAGACTTAAATTTAAGTGGGTTTGATCCCTGGGTGGGGAAGATCCCCTGGAGTGTTGAGGACACGGCAACCCGCTCTAGTATTCTTTCCTGGAGAATCCCATGGACTGAGGAGCCTGGTGGGCTACAGTCTATAGGGTCACAAAGAGTCAGACACGACTGAGGCGACTTAGCACACAAACATGTCCAAAATGAAAAATCCCTTTTATTTTCAAGCCAGCTATTGGATAATACTCTGGTAAGACACTGATTCTAATAAAGCTTAGTAATTCTGCCACAGAAATATCTAATTTAGCCACATCCTTTCTGTACTTACTGCCTTAGTTTTGGTCATCATAGTTTCTTTCCTAGACTACAGCACTCAGCTTCTTTACTTGGTCCCAACTATATCAGAGCATCTTCATCTTAGTTCATCCCCTATATAGCAAGCAGCAATCTCTTCCTAATGTAAAATCTGATTTTGTCAAGCTCTCGTTTGAACCTGCTCATTGTGTGCAAAATAAAAGATCCAAATGTAGCAATGGTATTTAAGACAATATGTGACTTAGAACAACTACATCTTCAGTTACTCTCCTGAAGACCTTAAAAATATTTTTTCTAAAAAGAACGGATATAAATATTTCATATTTTGCGTTTTTATTTATTCTTCTTCCTGGGATACATCCCAGTGTTGCCTCTGATATTTTCTCCCTTATCTCCACTCCTCCAGTCAAAAGCTGTAACTCAAGTTAAATACAAAATGGAATATTCTAACACAAAACAGTAGGGAGCTTTTACTGGAAGCAATAAAGGAGGGTCTTCATGTTCCTCCCAATCTGTGCTTCAGTAAAACATCTTAGAAATTTCTTCTGCTTTGGAGAAACTTCTGCCCTTGGAAGGTCAAAGGGAAACCAGGGAGCAGTCTAGACAGAAGGAGACCTGGATATGGTATGTTCACATCTGCTCCTAGTCTAGGCCCGAGTACATCTGTGTTGTATCAAGGTTCAGGCACCTCGTTAGGTGGGCTCACCACTGTCAGAGAAGCATCTCCCTGTGTCATACACCCCAGGAGAACCATGATGAGAGAGGGGATACCTTCACTTCTGACAAGATGTAACAAATGAGACATTTATAAAGTCAAATGAATCTAACTATAAAAATTTCCAGTTTTGGAAGATGTTTTTGGTAAATGGGAACTACCACTAGGCAAGTATTTCTAGCTCAAGTTTCTTTAACTGTAAACTGTTTTTAATGTTTCTAAGTATTTCTCTACCTCTAGAGTCTCTAACAATCTTTTCCCCATTCTAATCTACTTTTCCAACCCACAAAGACATCATGGAAATTAGAGCAACATTTCACAAGTCTGCTCAGAGCTTGCTATGTCCGACTCTTTATGACCCCGTGGTCTGTAGCCTACTAGGCTCCTCCATCCATGGGATTCTCCAGGCAAGAATACTGGAGTGGGTTGCCATTTCCTTCTCCAGGGGATCTTCCCAACCCGTGGATCATACCTGGTCTCCCACATTGGAGGCAGACGCTTTAACCTCTGAGCTACCAGGGAAGCCCATGAACTACAGCAGTGACAGGTTTTTGTGTATGGTCCATATGCCAGTGTATACACTCTATATGAAAGTAAGTTGTGTGTGAACTATACATACAATTTTCTTTCATTCAAATGTAATGAATATATTTGGATATAAAGGAATATGCTTCAGGGATTATTTCTACCCTGGAATTTACTACTTATGATTTTCAGTATTTCAGATACATAATATTTAGGATGACCTTGGCATTTTCATTTAGAAGTCAACTGTTCAATCACAGCTATTTACTCATTAATTTCTTACCTAAAAGAGGCAGAATTTGTAAAGGTGAGATGTTTTCCACACTCTGTGAATGTTCTGGTTCTTGATGATTAAATACTAATTGGTGGTGGTTTGGTGGTGTTCCATTTGAACATGCAGTCTGATGAACCAGGCTAGTTACCCCGGAGGTTGTATCTTGCACAGATTTTACCTGTTAAGACAGAGTTAAACAAATCTTTCAGAGCTTTAATCACAGAAAAAGTATGACAAAATAAAAATACAAGAGAACAGAATATAACTTAACACTGTCTTTGAATATGTTATTAAAGTCACAAATTTATAAGGTATAATTATTGCTATCTTACAAATGAGAAAAGGTTTAGAAAGATTAAACAACTTGGCCATTATATAGCTTTTAAGTAGAGTCAGTCATCAAAGTCTATGGTCTTAAGTTACTAGCATACACAGACTTAACACATATGTTATTAAACAGTGCTGTATATTTTCAAATGCTTTCCTGTGACTTACTGAAAATAAAAACTGAGCTTTTATACCAAATCTAGAGACTAATCCACTTTCTTTACCCCCTTTTCCTTAGCGAATTAGAGATATAAATGGAGGGTGTGTTTATTAAAAAAAAAAATCACATGGTAGTTGACCCACAGATTATCAACAAATTCCGATTGAGTATTCCGTTAACTATTCATTGGACTTCCCTTTTGGCTCAGCTGATAAAGAATCTGCCTGCAATGCAGGAGACCTGGGTTCAATCCCTGGGTTGGAAAATCCCCTGGAAAAGGGAAAGGCTACCACTCCAGTATTCTGGCCTGGAGAATTCCATGGACTGTATAGTCGCAAACAGTTGCACAGGACTGAGCCACTTTCACTTCACTAACTACTTATTAAGAAAAACTGTATTATAATAAATATTTATTTAATACCTGGGTGAGCCTTTTATATAGTTAATTCTCACAATAGTCCTATGAAAAGAAAGAAGGTGAAAGTGAAACCAGGGTCTCCTGCATTGCAAGTGGATTCTTTACCAGCTGAGCTACCAGGAATGCCCATAATCCTATGTTAGTTGCTGTCGTCTCCAACTCTGCAACCCCATGGACCGTAGCCCACCTGTTTCCTCTGTCCACGGGATTCTCCAGGCAAGAAAAATAGAGTGGATTGCCACTTCCTTCTCCAATAATCCTGTGAGTTTGATATAGTTATTATCCCCACTTATAGTTCACAGAGGGCTTGCCTGGTGGCTCAGATGGTAAAGAATCTGCCTGCAACGCAGGAGATCTGAGTTTGATTCCTGGGTTGGGAAGATCTCCTGGGAAAGGGAAGAGCTACTCACTCCAGTATTCTTGCCTGGAGAATTCCACGGACAGAGGAGCCTAGTGGACTATAGTCCATGGGGACACAAAGAGTCAGACACGACTGAGTGACTTTCATTTTCACAGTTGACAACAGGACTTAGATGTAACTTAAATTTTCATATTTATTCAGTGGCAAAATAAGTTACAGTGCCCAAGCCCAGGTACCTTATCTGCTAAACTATAGACCCCTCCATTGAATAAAAGGGTTAGGATTATCATCAGTTGATAAGGCATAATCGAAGTGTATGAATACTTAGGCTAGCCTGAATAAAATTAAGGCCATAGGAATGTTTATCTCAACAATAATAGAGACCCAAGCCCAAAGTTTTAAAGTCAAATGCTGAGATTTAAATCAGCAAAACATTACTTTCTGAACTACATAAGTATGTACATTTATTCATTATTCTATAAATATACTTTCTTCTTATGTCTTGAATGAGCATTAAATTCTTCAGTGAGTGACACTGAGAAAAACTTGGTCACAAAACAGATCATAAAGATAGGATTCTATGTGCTATATTGAGAATTATTCCAAAGTTTGTTTATAACTTGACATAATTTTCTGTTTCCACTAATACCTATGGCAAGACAGATCATCTGGATCTTCTTCCCACTCAAAAACCTTTGAGAGTTAATCTTACCTAGCAAATTAAATATTAACACTTTTTCTAGGTGTACAAAGCCCCCCCATTACATCTCCAAAGACAACTAATCCCATACAAACACCATCTGCTACCATATTTCCCTGAACACACCTCCTATGCTTTTTGACTCGCTTCATGCTACTACCTGTTTAAAAAAGTCCCTAATCAGTATGTCAATATACCTAACCATTTCTTCCCTTTCTGTGTAATTTAAAACCCATTTTAAGCATTTCATCCTTCATGTAGTGTATGTGTATGTGTGTATATAGATATATATTCCTCCTTCATTTTCTCAATAAATTATGAATATAGATACAATCTCTTTAACTGTGTGATTATCTCTCTTCTTAAGAGGTCCTTCAAGATGGTATTATATTGTGTTCCCCTTGGAGTTAGATGTTATTACATAAGCTTATGATCTAATAAAAGGGGTGTTTGTGCTAGTTGCTCAGTTGGGTCCGACTCTTTTCAACCCCATGGACGGTAGCCTACCAGGCTCCTCTTTCTATGGAATGCTCCAGGCAATAATACTGGAGTGGGTAGCCATTCCCCTTTCTAGAGGACCTTTCTAACCCAGGGATTGAACCCCAGTCTCCTGCATTGCAGGTGGATTCTTTACTGTCTGACTTACCAGGAGCCCTTAATAAAAGGTGTGTGTTAGTTACTCAGTTGTATCCGACTCTTTGAGACCCCCACGGACTGTAGCCTGCCATGCGCCTCTGTCTATGGGATTCTCCAGGCAAGAATACTGGAGTGGATTGCCATTCTCTTCTCCAGGGGAATAATAAAAGGTATATACCTATAATTCTGTATTTGAAATGGGTACAAAGGATTAAAAGTTTTATGAGGATGACAACTAGAATTAGTAGTAAAAGATAAAATTACTTTTACCATTTTCAAAGCATGTCAACTACTAATCAAACATAGATGTGCTAAAATCAATAAATCTGACTACCACCGCCCTACTACTTTTGGGGGAGAAATTCCACCTTACTGCATGCATATGGGGACACCAAGACTTCCTGTATTTAGAGCCTTAAGACTTAGCCAAAACTATAACTTGTTCTACTTACAGTTTGACTTAAAAAAAAAAAAGTCTATTAGAAAAATGCAGCCAAATCATTTCACTATTCAATCTTTTTTATGAAGAAATCTATGAACATCTAAGTGAAAAAACGAGTAACAACACAAAAAAATAAGAAAAAATCTTTTTAAAAAATGAGTGACAACTCTTCATTTAAATAAAATCAAACAATTATAACCATTTAGTTATAAGTCATATAATCTTAAAATTCTAAGGTAAAATGAAGAATTAACTTACCTGTAATCGCTCTTTAGGAGAATCATTCTGTTTTACTCCAGTAAATTTAGGAAACATTTCTGCAAATGTATATAAAAATATTTTAATACTTGCCAACTTAAAAATCATCTAAATTGTAGGTCTTGCATATTAGAAATAAAGTGATTTTAAGAAAATGGTCAACTTCTTAATCAAGAAATTCTTACACTTACCAGGTTTCTGCCCTCTTGGAATCAGTCAAAATTGCTAAAGAGATACTTGCATTGAAAAGGGATACTTTCTTTTCTACCTAATGGAATAAATATCTCCTCACAAATTTCAACTTGGATTATTAGGCAAGAAGAATGATGTGTTACTGTAGAGTAAACCGCTTGAATAAGTGATAGTTTAAAAAGAAACAAGTTATAGCAGAGATAAGGGTTTAAACAAGCAGTAGCATTTATACTAAAACCATCTTTTACCAAATAGCCATTAAGAGGCTTAATTAAAATAATTAAGAATTTACTATAAGAGAAAGGAATGTATCTGAGAGGATACAGCCTTATTAAAAGTGAAGCTATTTGATTAGGCATGATAAAGTCTGCTCTGCTTGCTAAGCATTATAATAAAGATCCCATCTAATTAATACTGTTTACTTCTGAGCTATTTGACAGCCTCAACTACATAGCAACAAATGGGTTCTATAGTACCTCCTTTACCTTTGAAATACCTTTACAGGTGACATTGGCAGTAGAATAGATATTAAAAGAGATCTCTCTGACATGGTGTTCATAGGTTCCTCTTCCTTGATCCTACAATTCACTCTGGTGCTATCCTCCCCAGTCACAAGCCTAAGTCAGTGTAGTAAAGCACCAAACTGGTAGTTAATGCCTTGATCCATCTCTCCAAGACAGCTCTCATGAGCCACCTGAGCATCATTTGCTTCAGGCTTCAGAGCACCAAAGCTGGTCAACACCAAATCTTATTCAAACTTAACATTCTAATTTTAATAGTTACCTTCTGCTTCCTGAAATGCCATCAGTTTCCACTGGATGTGTTACTGTTCTTTCCTAAAATGTTTGATGCTGGACATTGTTAAAATTGCTAAATGCTAAAGGACGTGCTTTAATTTAAAATTTTTAAGTATTTAAAATGACATGAACCATCTTAATGTCACTCCACTAATTATTATTTTAAGTGTTAGGGGTTAGGTAGAAAGGGAAGGCAAGAAGACAGACTGCAAAGACTGAGGGTATAGATTCAGGTAGCTTTCACATTTAGGAGAGAAATTATGATTTCAGCTTTGAACAAAAAAACAAAAAATAGACTTCATTAATATGATCATATACGTACATCCATATATCTATCTTAATTATCCAAATATGCACCTAAACAAATTATTCAATGATATAAACTCTTAACTATAATAAAAATACAACATTAGTGTTGTGATGAAAAATTTAAGGGCATTATCTTAGTTTTCTGATATAAAACTAAAGCTCACAACTATTAAAAAACTATCACCTCAAAATCTAAAAACATGAGCAAAAGGCATCAAAGAATTTTGATTAAAAAAAAAAACCCAACACCAAGTATTGGATGCCTCAAACAAGTCTTACAGACTATAGATATATGAATAATGATAGCCTAAAACTCAGTATTTTGCTTCTCCTTCTATTCTTACATAGTTGACTTTCCAGAAACAAAGGGCATGTTTCTGTTTGTTTATAAGTTCCTGGCCTTTGGAATTAAAAGGCAAATATATATATTTTCATTATCAAGCTTAAGACCACATTTCAATAAATGAAGAAGCCCTGTCAGGTCTTAATAAAACCGAGCACTACAGTGACAACATATACGCTTGTCAACTAACTTCTCCAGGGAACTGTGATAACATGTATACCTACCTTATAAGGATCCAATTGGATAACATATGTTAACTACTGAACAAATGAATACTTTGCACAGTATATAATGTGTGCTATTTATTTCCCTAAAAACTTCAATATAAAACTGATTGAAAGTTTTCACTTCCAACTAAACAAATTTTAATCACAGAATCAAAAAGAGAGATCTGGAGTTAACTATTTGATTGAAGGAGTTGTTAATAATATCCATCATCTATCAAAGCACTGAGATCAATGCTCCAAAGATACCAAATATTATCGGCAAGCCAATACTGACTTAAAAACTTGATAAACTGAATATGAATATAATACCATACATAATGTAAAACCAGAATGTAATATCATTATAGCAGAAAAAAATTACTGAAGATTTTTAAATTAGAAAAACAAATCACACTTCTGTTATAAAGGACTGGATACAGAAAAGTGATTGGAGGTCATTTCCTTATTTTATTGGAAAGAAAGCATATCCAGAGATGTTAAATAATCTGCCCAAGTTTATCATCTAATGTTCTACAAATAAAAATCAAGCACTTTGAACAAAAAAATTTTGCCCCCTTCACAGAATGTTTTGAGCATTTTCATCTAAGTGTGTGGTACTTATTTTAATATAGAACAAACTGATTATAAGCTGTCTCTTCCTTTTACCAAAGTCATTTTAACTAGAGTTAGAAAGTGGAAACAAACAAAAACACCTAGATTGATGGTTCTCAAACATGGCAGCACTTTAGTCACATGGATCCTCTGACACTGTATTTATCTGGTCCCACTCTCCAATTCATATCTGGACACTGTTTTTAAAGTTTTACAGGTGATTTCTAATGTACTGCTGCCAAGACCCAGTTTTTAAAATGCACATGACAATTTATCCTATTTCTAAGACTCCTGGCTCACGTATAGACCTCAATATGTACAAGTTTTTAAGCAAGTCTGGGTCCCTGAATTTATCCTTCTGGGGCTTTAAAAACACTTTAATTGATAAGAAATTAATGAAAGCTTAAAATACTTAAATGATGAATCCTAATCATTTCTCTTAAACTTTCTAGCTTGAATGGTGAAAAATTACTCCAAACTGTCATTTCATGGCTTCCCTGAAGCTCAGATGGTAATGAATCTGCCTGCAATGCAGGTGATCCTGGTTTGATTCCTGGGTCAGGAAGATCCACTGGAGAAGGGATAGCTACCCACTTCAGTATTCCCTTGTGGCTCAGCTCGTAAAGAATCCATCATTTCATACTTCCTATATTTACTAAACCATCCTCCCCCTTAAAAGGTAAACTAAAATCTAAACTTTCATCAAGTTTTTCCTTTCTTCCTTGCATGAAAAAACAAACTGCACATTGTCACTTCTACAGAAGACCTGGCTTATATAGCTAAAATGAGAAATGATTCTTTTATTCCTACTTTTAAGTCAGTGTAACTAAGAAAGTTCAAAAAAAAAAAAAAAGGAACAATTGTTACTTAAGGAATTTCATAAATTTCACTTTCAGAACATTACACTGAAGCCAATAAAAGCAAAAATTCCAAAATATGAAGTGACAAATTCATTTTGTCTTAATCAGGTAAAGAACTGTTGCCATAACCATTCAATTTCTTTGTATATAACTGTTTTAACAATTGAAATGATAATCATTCCTGAAAAGTATTATATTCCACACTAGTCAGGTATTTGAGCTAACATCTGGACAGTTCCTGAAGCTATTTCCTACAAAGTTAGAATCAAAAAAGCAGTATTATCTATGAGCTGCTCCATCTGATGGTTTCTCAGTATTATTAAGTCTGTTAATACTCCTCATTGTGTCACTCAAGATAGCCAATCTTTGTTAAATATTAAAAAACTCAATTGCTTGTGTGTACATTCTAGTACAGCCTAGTTAACACAGGATATATGGATCTGGAATCCATTTATATTGTCAAGCCTATTTGTATCTTTTGATCTGCCATTTGATGATATTTTGGGTTATGAAAAATAGAAAGGTTTTATATTTATGCCAATGTTTAATCACTGGCATAAACATAAATGGGATAGGATTTTATTATTTTTTTTGGCCATGCCTCATGGCTGTGGGATCTTGTTCCCTGATCAGGGATAGAACCCAGGCCCTTGGCAGTGAAAAGTGCAGAGGCCTAACCACTGAACTGCCAGGGAATTCCCCATCATTGTTCTTGACTTATCAGCACATGATAATTTGCATATGCCAATGTAACTCAAGAAGATAATTTAAATGGCAATATCAAGTCACACTGAAATTTGCAATTAAGTACTGCTTCCAGCCAACAGATTTCTTGCTTATGTTTTTCTAAGATATGGAATTTCATGACAGCTCTTAGAACTGATTTAATATCTTATTTGAAATAATAAAGAATTATTAAATCTTTCCTTGTAACTTACTCCTCTTCCATTTACTTAATCCAATTTAATTAGCCCAAGCAGAATTAGTCCATTTTTTCAAACATGCATAAAATAAGATTTAAGATTACATAGAACATAACATAGAGAAGGCAATGGCACCCCACTCCAGTGTTCTTGCCTGGAGAATCCCAGAGATTGGGGAGCCTGGTGGGCTGCCATCTATGGGGTTGCAGAGTCGGACACGACTGAAGTGACTTAGCAGCAGCAGCAGAACGTAACAATTTAATGTGGAATAAACAGCTCTACTACTATCTATAACATATAAATGTTTTTCAGATGTCACCGTTAAAACATTTTAATATACCTAGAACAGAATAATACAGCAGTAAAGAAAGCAACTCATAATACAAGAAAGCTATAAGGAGAACTTTAAGTCAATACTGTTAAGGAATTTAGAAATTAGAGATCTAATTTAGAGATCTATTAATTTAGAAATCTGTTCTTGATAAAAAATTGATTGTGACTTGGTTAAGAAAACTGCATATGGGGAAGTTGCTATAAAAATCCAGGAAGACAAATATTAAAAAATAGATTAAGAAAAATTACTGGAGATCAATATTCTTCTATCAGAGAAGAAATTATCCCATCCAAGTACTAACCAGGCTCGACCCTGGTTAGCTTCCAAGATCAGATGAGATCAGGTGCATTCAGGGTGGTATGGCCCTAGACCAGAGAAGAATTTCTCACAGAAGCTTTCAGAAAAGATGCCACTACTAAAATTTTGAAGAAATGAAATTATATGCATATGTCCTATGTTGAATAATCCAAACTCTTATTTAACCCAAGTTCTGATAATTGAGATATTCCTTTTTAAAGTTTCAGCTCTTGACAAATCACAATAAATTTTAAAGTTACAAAGTCTTACTTATATTTTCAGTTAACTTTTACTAATATACCTAATTTTCACAAATTATTTTTTTTTCCAGATCTCCATTTCCCCTCACTGTGAAACTTAAGACTTGGGATTTGTCCATCTGTTTCTTGATAACATCATGTGCATAATTTAAGAATGATAGATGCTTTGCTTATTTTTTTAATAGGTATAGCTAATGATATAGCCTGAATTAATTATTTTTCACAATTTGCAGTGCTTTTACTTAGTTTTTGTTGTTCTCAGGAAAGTTAAAGAAAATGTTAACTTATACATTAGAAATCCAGAGCCTTACAGTATTTTTAAGGGTACAACTGAAGTTAATAGGAGAAAAGTTCCTATTGCTTCATTTACTATTTTATTAAGCAAAGTTAATTACTGCATAAGTTAAGCATTGCATTTGCAACTTATATATATTGTTTTTCCAATGAAGTACATAGTTGGTTTATAAAACAATGAAAATTTCAAACATAAACAAAAACTCTTATTATCCTATCATTTTAGAAGACAAACTGACCTTAGTGTCATAAATCTATACACTCTCCATACAGTAGACTGAAATGTAAAAATTTGCTTCTTTGATTTTAACAGGTGTTTTTAAAAACACTTCATTATTTGAAAAAGATGACATCAAACAAGAATGTCAGTCATAAAATAAAAATTCAATAGTGCTTTAAAATTAGAATTCTGAGGCTGAGTTATTCTGTTTGAAAGTTAGGAAAACACATAATACACTATTTTAAGAACACAGTAGATGACATTCTTTCCTTCAAGCAACATATTGTAAGATTCTATTAGAAACTGGTAATTCAAATTAAAGCACTTCACTGAAGCACTCTGAAGTACTTTTCTGCTAATACTCAAGTCTTTATTGATCAGTAGTCAATATAAAATTAGATAATTTAATAAGAGTTTTATCCTATAAATAAAAGACAAAGTGCTCTAACTTCTTAGGCAATAAATGCTTTATTAGATGAAATTACAAATGCTAGTCACAATTTAAAATACTTTAAAGAGTTTTCCAGCATGTTTTGCTTAAAAGTCAACTACAAGGAAATAATGTATACGGAGTCCTAAATTATTAAAAAATTTTCTAGGATGACAAATTTCAATAAAAGTAAAAATTCTGTTTATTCTAACAAAAATGTTTACCACTATATACTTTATAAATCTAGAACAACATGAGGCCATCAGCACTACAAACTAAAAAGAACCAGAAGTGAAACAATATACTGAAAGGCAGCAGACTCTTAATACCAGACCAAAATAAGAAGGATATTCTTACAAATGCTAAGAATTCCTGATGTGACATTTTGTGTGGGATGTTTTAAAAAGAATTGAATCTCATGACTAACAAGAAATGTCTTATTTAAAATAAAGCAAAATTTGAGGCCTATAAGTGTCCTATATTTGAATATGCCTTTTGGTGAACAATGCTGGAATGCCTCTGCCAAGACCATATCCTGAGGGCAACAATTACCTGTCAACTACATAACTGTCAATGAAAGAGTACAAACAAAACATGAATGAATGAGTTAAGCTTGATATAGCTGATGATAAACTCTATAAGGTAATATCATACTTTAGCATAACTGAGAATCTGAATTTAAGGTATATTTTTCTACAAATAGAAGATAACCTACAGTGAAGAAAACACTGAAATGAAAAAAAATCTGCCTTACACCATTTCTAGTATGACTGGTTTCTTAATTCAAAATGATTATCCAATTCAGAATATATTGTCACAACACTGCACACTTTGCAACATTAGAGTGATTTGGTATATCAAAATAAAAGATGTCCTCAAATAAAATTTTATTAAAAGAAGATCAGCATTTTATTCTTTGATATTTTTGGTATTAAGATCTGAATTATATATTGATATTATCCCACCTTTAGTAAATTATTTTCAACAGTACAAGCCTATTTGCAATATTACAAGCCTGTAGGTCACATATGTATAATAAGAAGTTTCACTTTACACAGTATCTCTTTTAAGAAAAAGTTGTAAGACTGTCAACATGCAATTCAATAAGTGTGGCATCCCACCATAGATTCTGGGTAAGTAACAAACATTTTTTCACACTATAAGTCTCAATATTACAAGAGAAATATTTTCCCACAAGCAGAAGTAAGCTAACCTGATTCGGAATCACTGCTGTCTGAAGAACTTGAATCACTGCTACTACTTTCAGACTCTGATGAACTACTGCTGCTGCTACTGCTGCTACTTTCACTCAGTCGGGAACCACTTCCAATGGCCGTGGATGATTGAGTTTTCTCAGCTACAAAGTAAGAAAAGACATTAAAAATGGCAGATATTAAATTGTCACAGGAACATTTTAAAAACTGCTACTGGGACTTTCCTGGTGGTCCAATGGTTAAGAATACACCTGCCAATGCAGGAGACACAGGTTTAATCCCTGGTTCCAGAAAATTCCATATGCTGCAGGGCGACTAAGTCTGTGTACCACAACTGTGTACTGAGCCTGAGCTCTAGGGCCAATGAGGCACAACTACTGAAGACTGCGTGCCTAGAGAACTGTGCTCCACAACAGCAGAAGCCACCGCAATAAGAACCCCAGGCACCACAACTAGAAGAGTAGCTCTAGCTTGCTGCAACTAGAGAAAGCCCATGCACAGCAACCAAGACCCAGTGAAGCCAAAAATAAATAAGTAAATTAAAAAAACAAACAAGCAAAAACCAGATACCTACGTTTTGTTTGACGTTTTCTAGAATTTAACTGATTATTGACATCCAGTAACCGCTTTTCCAACTCTAGTTTTTTCTCTGAATGAAGTTCTTCTCTTGACTTCATTGTTCTCTTACCTATGTGATTTAGAAGGAAAAAAAAAAAGTGAGTACAACCAAAAGAGTGAGTACAACATAAATGCTAGACTGCTTCCTAATACATACCATGAGCTTTTAGTGATCTTTTTCTTAGACATCCAGCAACATATTTTTGCAGTTCTCTCAGTGTTGACGATTTCAGTGTTTCAAAGTCTATCTCTATCTCATCAGGGTTGGAATTTCTCAATGAAGGCTCTCTGGATTGTATTATATGAACGACTCGCCCAAGTTTATCTCCAGGGAGTTTGTTTATATCCAAACTCAACTGTCTTTTCTCATCGTAGTTCATAGGTTTTGCATTATCTTCATCTTCAGATTTCATAGTGAAGACCTGTGGTTTCCTCTTCTTTGGCAGACTGTAACAAAAGTTAAATTTAATCAAATGTATTTCAGAAATGTTATCTTAATAAGGCATCATTAAAGATACTTACTTGCGCTTGGATTTTTCCTTTAGTTTCATTTGCTTAAACTTTTTCCTTGGATTTTCACCTTTGTTATCAATCTTTTCTTTTTTCTTTTCCCTTTTAGACTTCTCATTCTTTCTCTTTAGCTTATGAAAAGGTACTTGGGACAGAACCTGTAGCTGTTGATGAACAGCTTCAAGCTAATAAAGGAAAAATGCTTTAAGCATTAATGATTCTAAATAAAGAGAGTAGAAAAAAATGAAGGCACTCAAAAGTCAACAGTATCCTTTATGAAATTCATTTACTTCATACTGATATTTCATTTCATAAATTCATTATTTTGAATGGTGTGTTTCAAAGAATAGTATATATTTAACCCATAAACTTAAATATTCATCTAAAAACAGACAAAGAATCATTATTTTTCCAGGTAGTCTTAAGTCTTAAATCACTGATTTTTCAGGATTGAACTCATAGCAGGTTAACATTTTATCATAAAAGGTAACAAATGTTAAATAAAGATCCCACCCATAAACTATCAATGTTATGTTATACAAATGTTTCAGTAAGAATCAACTCATTGTGGTTAGTAATATAAATAACAGACTTTTAAGATGTATAGATTTTTTAGTAGAAAAAAACTATTAAACATTAAGTATATACCAATAAGTAAAGTCACAGTTGCTAAGTGATCTAGATATAACAGCTTTTAATCTACTTTTAATCAACAAACTGGATTTTATTATAGATCATCAGCAAGCAGCAGCAGCTCATAGAAAGAATATAAAAACTTCTATCAGTAAAATGAACTACCTGCTCCTGAAGCTTTGCAAGACGTTGAACTTGTTCATCTTCAGAATCACCAGAAGAGTTATCTTCAGAAGAATCTTTACTACTGCTTTCTCTATCAAGGGTTTTTGTGGTATCTGTTTTGATGTAATATACAGGCACACTCTCAACAGGTTCATCTGGGATCTTTGCAAAATGCACTTCGAAAACATCCTATAATGGAAAATGACACTGTTAAGGGCTCTGCATTTCTGATTTAATGCAGCAATAACATCTTTTAAGAAAATGCACATTTCAGTGTCACTTTTTTCGGCTGCAGTGTGCAACTTGCTGTATCCCGGTTCCCCAATCAGGACTGAACTCTAGCCCCTGGCAGTGAAAGTGTGGTGGAGTCCTAAACACTGAACTGCCAGGGAATTCCCTCAGTGTCATATGTTGATGAGAACTCTATTTTCTTTGTGGTAATCATTTCACAGTATATGCATATACTGAATCATAATCTTATATACCTTAAACTAATGCAATGTCAATTATATCCCTATAAAACTGGAGGAAAAAAAAGATTTACCAGAAATATAGTTAAGACCTCATGCTTCTCTGACTACGAATCTTAGCAACTTTTGTGTTTTTCCAGGTAACACAGATCTTTCAGATTAACTGGGGGACTTCTTTTCAGATCTCCTGCCCTGTGACTGCATCATTCTACTAATTCCCAATGACTCAGCCTCAAAAGTCCTTGAGCCTTCTGTTCAGGCTCATTGAATGGGACACTGACTCCAGTCAACTCTGTCGAAGGTATCTACTGTCCTTTCTTCACTAATATTTCCCCAATGTCTTCTATATGTAGGGCAGCTTCATTAAAACATTCACTACTAATGGATACGATACCTCATAAAGCAAACAACCCACCCCCACAATTTCAAAAGTACAAATTATGCTTTACTACTTGGTGGGGGTAGGGGGTATTATTTTTTATCTCTCGAGTTATGAAACATTTTAAGCTATGTTCAGAGGAAACTCACTTTCAGAACCCAAGTAAAAACTCACCTGAAGCATTCTTGCCATTGTAACCACTTCATGGTCTGGAGGGTTGTACTTATAGCAATTCATGAACATTAATCTAACATCTGCAGCAAATTCATATGCATCTTTATATTCCTGGTTATCCATTTTTGCCTAAATTAAAAAATTACAGAATTTTGAGCACCTATATTAAGTGTTTATATTATAAAATAATTCCAACATACCATAGAATAATAGGTAATACCAAAACCAGATACCCATCGTCCAGATTTGACAAAATTAAAACTCTGCTACATATTTTGTATTTTTAGACTTTGAAAAAGATCCAATGAATTTTGACAAGTAGAGATGAAGGAGGACATTCCAAGTAAAGAAAAGAACAGAAACAAAAATCACAAAAGCAGGGGGAAAATGGAGTGTTTCCAGATAATCTAGGATAGACTAGTTTGATTGTAGCAAAACAATGAGTAAATAAACTCCTTAAAGCAGCCTTGAACATCTAAATGAAGGGTTTATAATATTAAAATTCTCCTGGGAATGGAAAGACATTAAAAACTGAATGAAAGAGAAATATCAGGATGGATTACATTTTTAGGTAGCTGCATATAAAGTGGATAGAACAGTGAGGATGTAGAGTAGCCAGTTAGGCAGTTACTATAAAATGAAAAATGATCAGACAAGAAAATCCTATAAACTGCTGGGAAAAATAAGTGTATATTAACATAAAATTTGTGAACAAATACAAAAGGCCAATAAACAAATATAGCATGCCAGACTTTATTTGTAATTTAAAAAACACAAAACTAAAACAAGAAGCATAATTTTCTACCACTCAGATCACTGGCAATTTGGAATGATTTCAAAGAACTAAATTAAAGTCACTATCTTCTTATCCCTGGAATTCTTTAAAAGCCTCATCACCTCATCAAAAGTCTTCACTTTTGTTACTAGAGAAGTCATTATAGGAAACAAATATGCGGACATAACCCTCATGTTTAATGTCAGCTCTAGGCCTCTATGATGAGGGCTTTTCATGTTCAAGTCCCAGTTTCCTTCCAGACTCATTTCCTCCTAATCACTTTTGCATATTACATTCATGTTGGCTTAAATATTGTATTCTGGAATTTTTTTTTTTTATTACCTCAGGACATTCCAAGTTGCTTCCCCTGCCTGAAATGTCCTGTAACTTACTAAGTCCTACTTACCCGTTAAGACTCAGCTCAGGTTTACCTATTTCAGGTACTGTCTCATGACCTTTCAGTCTGAATTAGCTTAAGTATTAGGGGAAAGTAGAAAAGCATATTTTGAACTGTCCCATCACTTCATGGGAAATAGATGGGGAAACAGTGGAAACAGTGTCAGACTTTCTTTTTTTGGGCTCCAAAATCACTGCAGATGGTGACTGCAGCCATGAAATTAAAAGACGCTTATTCCTTGGAAGAAAAGTTATGACCAACCTAGATAGCATATTGAAAAGCAGAGACATTACTTTGCCGACTAAGGTCCGTCTCGTCAAGGCTATGGTTTTTCCAGTGGTCATGTATGGATATGAGAGTTAGACTGTGAAGAAGGCTGAGTGCTGAAGAATTGATGCTTTTGAACTGTGGTGTTGGAGAAGACTCTTGAGAGTCCCTTGGACTGCAAGGAGATCTAACCAGTCCATTCTGAAGGAGATCAGCCCTGGGATTTCTTTGGAGGGAATGATGCTAAAGCTGAAACTCCAGTACTCTGGACACCTCATGCAAAGAGTTGACTCATTGGAAAAGACTCTGATGCTGGGAGGGATTGGGGGCAGGAGGAGAAGGGGACGACTGAGGATGAGATGGCTGGATGGCATCACGGACTCATGGACGTGAGTCTGAGTGAACTCCGGGAGATGGTGATGGACAGGGAGGCCTGGCATGCTGCGATTCATGGGGTCGCAAAGAGTCGGACACGACTGAGCGACTGAACTGAATTGAATGGTTAGTTGTTTTTTCAGAACTTAAAAAATGAGCTTCATCTTGAAAGTGCTAATTTCCAATCAAGAAGAATAAAATTAAACACACAGTTGGAGGGAGGAAAGAGATTATCTACAAAGGGATGCAAGCAGACTGATAGCAGACTTCCTAACAACAACAATACATGCCAAAAGATACTGTCCTAGTGCTGGGGGAAAATAACTAGTTCTAGAATGTCATAGTTAAGGAACCATTCAAGAATAGACAAAGCACAGATACTTTCAGAGAAAAAACTATTAAGAGTTTACTACCTATAAATGCTCATGGATGAACCACTAAAGCTTGCACTTTAGCAAAAAGAAAAACCAAGACAGGAAAGAGTAAGAAGCAAGAAATAAGGGTGAGCACAAAAGTTAGTAACATGTTCACAAAAAATGTTGATGATGAAAACTGTGTTTATTAACAAAACTGTGTTTATTTAATAAAAGAAGAACCAAACTTCCAGATAATAATAAAGAACAGGGAGTACAATGAGTAGTTATTTAGGAAGAACACTGAGATAATGAATCATTTTGAAAATGGTATAGTTCTATTCTTTGCCTTGCCAAAAAACTTTTTTGTATTATAATTATGCAAATTAAAAATATTTTAAATATATAACAATAAAATATCTACAAAGTGAAAGTTTAGGGTACAGAGTTATATTACATTCTATAACTCAAACACTGGTAAAATAACCAAGAATGTGCTTGAACTGAACAAAATAAGAAGACACACTTTAAAATGTTCCCATTATTTAAAAATGTTCCCATCATTTTACTTCAGGTGGTATGACTGGTGATTTTTTATCTTTTTCTGAATTTTAAATTTCTTTATGATGACAAGATTACTTTTATAGTCAAGAAAAGAAGTTCCTCTTATTAAGACAACATTTACCTTGATGGTTCCAAGATCCATTGGGGTTTTCACAATATCATAGTAGTTATGGAGTCCCAAAGCATTAACATCAACAGGATTATAAAAGGGCCATGCATATGACAAGTGTTTCTTTCCAAGCATTTCTTTAAGAATCTCACTACAGTGCCTTAATTGTTCGGTTTTTACTTTAGCATTCTTTACAACTTTACATTGTTGCTGAGAATCCAGCAAAACGTTCTTTAGCATATTTTCTTTTATAGGTGGTATTTTCCCTGATTTTTTTTCTGTAAGTGTTGGGGAAGATTCATCACTTGCTTTAACTACTGAAGTTGTAGGAGTTGTTGTATCTGCTTTCCTCTTCACACCCTTTGTAACCTAAAGTGAAACAATTTGAAAACAAGATTATATTTAAGGTGACATTCAGAGCAACAGTTTTCAAACTATGATCATTATTACCCTTATCAGTTAAAAAAATGAAATGATATTTAGCACCAAGTCATCTATGTTTTTAGGAAAAGTTAATTTTCGTTCATAGGTAAAATAAATAGTTCAAATATTTCCTTCCCACATCCCAAAGAACTGTCTGGTCAACTTTGAGACCAACGAAAGGTGGGGAAAAGTCACAGTTAAATTAAAAAAAAAAAAGTTTCTGAATACCTGAAATCAGCTAGGGTACACAATTTTAAAAAGAAAATTGTTAACCCACCAAATTGTGAACCAATAAAAGTTACACCCCTCACACACCAATAAGTAGCTAGACAACTGATACTAATACTACAAGATAATAAATCAGTTCAGATTCTACCTAAGAATCTGGTTTGCACCCCAGGTCTCCATTCACAAAATGTGTACAGACAAAAAGACTTTTGACTGCTGTATCTCTCTCTGTCTTTAGTCACTAAGTCGTGTCTGACTCTTGCGACCCCATGGACTATAGCCTGCCAAGCTCCTCTGTCCATGGGATTCTCCAGGCAAGAATACTAGAGTGGGTTGCCATTTCCTTCTCCAGGGGATCTTCCTGACCCAGGGATTGAACCCAGGTCTCCCTGCACTGCAGGCAGATTCTTTACCGAATGAGCTATGAGGGAAGTCCAACTGCTGTATGCTTAAGACCAATTTTTCTATAAACTTCAAAAAACAGTATAGATATCACACAAAAAAACTTACACTGAAACATTTAAAGTGAAAGTAAACTTACCTGGGTGACTGTTTGTGAGACAGTGCTGAGTGGAGCACCTTGTGCCAGGTTTGAAGGAGAAACAGATATTTCAGGAAATACAGAAGGAATTACTTGCTGTGTAAGCAGTTTTCCCAGTGCTTTGGGGGACTCTTTTCCCTTAATAGAAACTGTCATATTCTGTTGAACACCTAGTAAAATGTGAACAAGAGTCAGTATCTGAGTAAGACATAAAGCAATTTTTCTCTTAGCATCCTACTTTAATACATTTAGTTCAACTTTTGTGATTTTAGCTTCACACAGCTGTAAACCTGAGCAAAAATTTCAGACACACTGGAGACAACTACATGGTACTGTGTGAGGTCTTCAGAATGCTCTGCATGTCAGTCCATCACTGGCTGACACAGAACAGATGTGAACATGATTCTCTCATCAAAGGAATATCTGTACATGTTTTTTTGTCCTGTATGTTCCCAAAGAATGCTAACTGGAGACATCTGGATCACATCACCCTGAAATCTATTACAATCAGTACCCAGGATCCACAGGTTCCGCACATGGGGATTCAACCCTCCTTGGATACAATGCTCAGATGCAACCCATGGATATGAAGGACCACTGTACTACGCCATTTTATATAAAGAACTCAAGCATCCAAAGATTTTGGTATCCATGGAGGGGTCCTGGAACCTGTCCCTCATGATTTCAAGGCATGACTATATCTTAAACGCCCATCCTTCCATCAGGGTTAACTCTATTCTTCTAATTGCTCAGGTCAGAAATATTGGAGTCATCTGTGACTCCACTCTCTCTCTCTCAAACCCCATTTCCAATCCATCAGCAAACTTTTGCTCTATCTTCTTATCCAGAATCCAAGTATTACAGGTGGTAATAACCCTGCATTACTGCACTAGCATCCTAAGAGGCCTTCTTTCCTTCTGCTTTTTACATCCTGTATTCTATTCTCAAAAATAACAATCAAATTCAAATAAGATTGAGACATTTCTGCTCAATGCCCAATGGTTTCTAACTTTTCCTCCAAGTAAAAGCTAAAGTCCTCACAATGGTTTCTCAGGACCCCATAAGACCTCTCTACCCTTTTCCCCATATGTCTGCTCTCCTTCCAACCTCTTTTTCCTATCATCCTACCCCCTTCACTTATTTCACTCCAAACTACTGGCCTGCTGTCCTCAAGTTTGGTAAGCATAAGCAGACTATTTGTTCCACCGGTCAGGAGACAGCCTTATGGTTCACTTCAACATTTCCTTCAGGCTTTACTCAAATTCTCAAATATGACCTTCCTTTCTCCAGCCAACCTATATAAAACAACCCCCTTTCTCTATTCCACCAGTTGCTAGTTCACTTTTTTCCATGCTATTATCATATTTGACATACAATATATAAGAATCTCTAACTCCCCAAATCCTATAAATCTAGGAATTAATAGAACACAGATGGAATTTAGGAAAAGTATACCTAATCCCAAGCCCTGAAAAATACCTCAATAGAGATTGATAAGGCCAAGAGGACTACAGAATGGAAAGTAAACCCACAGAACTAATATGTACCAAGAAACAAAGGCATTTCAAGAGACAGTAGCCTTCTAAAGCAAATACTGACAAATGAGAATAGAAAAATATTAAATTTTGCAACATAAAGACTACTGATAAGAACCTTTTTAGTGATGTAGTATGGCTAGAACCTATACTGAAGTGTGTTTATGAGTATGTAAGACGAAAACAAAAAAACAGGAAGGATACAGGGAAAAGGTGAGTTTTAAAGATGAAATACTAGAGCATATTTATAGCATAATAAAACTAACCTGATAGAGAATGAAAGATTAATGATGCATGAAACGGGATAACCAAAGCAATAAAATCCTTAAGAAAGTAAGGAGGGAAGCAAGATTCAGATCATAAATGAAGGCAATGGCCCAAAGTAACAAAAGAGAAAAGGATCCTGTTATAGGAGTTTGCCCTAGTTGACCCCTCTGTCTGGAATGTTCTTTGAACCTATCATGTATGTATCTCTTTCACTACTAAAATGTAAACTCTAATACAGAATAGTGTTTTGGTACATAAGAAGTACCTAAATATCTGTTCAATCAATAAATCAACACCAATTCAATTATGGCAAAGTTTTTTCTTTGCCATAAAGTATCAACATGTAATCACATTAGTTAGACTAGCTACCATCATATGGCAGTTTACCTACCAACGTGCATAAAAAAAAATAACATGACTTAAGCAATAGAAAGCTTCTACTGAAAGTCACTTGGAAATCTACACCTTCCCAAACTTGAGTTCTATCACCTCTAAAGCCTTCTTCAGCTTTTCCAGTGCAAGTCAGTTTCTCACTCGAACCACAGCACATGCTGTGTGTAATTTCACCTGATGGTTTTTCTAATGCACTGCCTTATTATTTTAAGACGTTTTATAATGCTTAGATCAATCTTCAAAAATAAGAATAAAATAAAAAGTTATTAATCAGTAAGTATCTATCTCACAGGATGGACCAAAGTAAGCTATAAGTTATGATCCACCCTAAAGATCTATTAACAACTAGGAAAAAAGTATATCATGCTATCAATAAAACAACCTCAACTGTCCCCTGAAGTGGAACAAGTTTCCTATGTCCCAGTCACTTAACACATACCTTACAAATTTTTATAAAAATGAAAACTAAATAATTTCCAGATATCACAGATAAAGAAACATGGAATGATAACAGAACTTAACCAAGATTTATAGCTTCAGTGACCCAAAGATAAACCAACATTTGAACTGTGACAATCTTGGTTTACCTCTTCAATAACCCTTCTGAACACTTAAGATTAATTTTATAACTTCTTATTTAAATATTATGATATTAGCTGTAAAACATTTCCCATTAAAGTTAAAAAATTTTTTTATGTGAATCACTTTTAAATCTTTATTGAATTTGTCACAATATTGCTTCTGTTTTATGTTATTTTGGGCACAAGACGTGGGATCCTAGCTCCCCATTTAGGGATCAAACCTGTACCTGCTGCACTGGAAAGCAAAGTCTTAACCACTGGACCACCAGGGAAATTCCCCTCCATCCTAGAGTTTTGAGTTAAGAATTAGAAAATGAGACTCTTCAAACCCAACAGCAACTTTTTATTCTTAGCTAGGGGATCTTTTGGTACAGAAATTATTGGCAATTTTGGCCCTCTTAATTAATACAACACAGATACATGATCCACTGAAATAGCAATTGCAACTATGATTTATTTGGTGCCCACTATGTGAATGGCATAGGGTTTCCCAGGTGGCTCAGCAGTAAAGCTCACCTGCCAATGCAGCAGATGTGGATTCAATCTTTGGGTCAGGAAGATCCCCTGAAGAAGAAAAAGGCAACCCACTCTACTGTTCTTGCCTGGGAAATCCCATGGACAAAGAAGCCTAGCAACTAAACAACAACAATAACAATGTGAATGGCACTATTCTATAGGAAACCTGGCTGCAAGGCCATAATCTATGTAATCCTAATCTCATATGATAGTCATTATGACAGCCATCTTTGTGCTCAAGGTTCAGACTGTTTAAAGGGACATTTTATACCAATATAAGAGGATGTAGAAGGACTTCTAGATGTCTATCTCCTTTCAGGGATTTATTTACTTTCGGCAGCACTGCATTGCTTGCAAGATCTTAGTTCTCCCACCAGGGATCAAACCCATTCCTCTGGCAGTGAGAGCACCAAATCCTAACCACTGGACCAGGGAATTCCCAGGGATTTATTATTTAGTTCCAGTCATTATACTTATACACACATACACAAGCATTCAAATATATATGACAGAGAAAGAAAGAGAACATAAACTTTTTCTTGCTTACCTTTCTTTATTCTTTCCTTACCACCCACAACTTGTTCGTCTTGTGGCATCTGAGATAATTTCTGCCTGAACAGCTTTTCTAGAGCTTGAGCCATAAGAACAATGTCATCTCCAGGCTAGAAAATACACAAAATGCAATGTAAGTTTACACAGTATGGCCACTGTATCAATTTGATAGTACTCTTAGACAGTATTTACTAAACAGTATTTATTGCTTCTAAATTAAGTTTAGAAAACAGTATAGTGGCTCACACTTAAAATTCTATCATCCTACCCCTTTAACTTCTAAAAAAGGACTGGGGATGCCTTTCTGAGCACTAGAGGGTTATAATCCAACCAATCTTACTTATACACAAAAGTATTAATTTCCACCTTACAAATAGGTTACAAACAAAACATATTCATGGCTGTGGAAAGTACCTCATGGTTTGACTTGATGTGATTCAATTTTCAATTAAGCAATAAAGTGACACTATAGAACTAAGTTTTTAAATCTTAACTATCTGCTTAGAAGTCTTCAACTTGCTTTACTTGACTACTGAGAAAAAAGTAAATTACAAAGCAAAAGCCTAAAGTGGAGACATTTCTAAGTTAGTTATTAACAGTTCAGGAAAATTACTGAACTTTCTTTTAAAAAATTAAATGTAAGTTGACTCTTTAGAACTGTTAAAATGAATTTACTCATGGTATTGTCAGAACACTATTAGTTATGATTTTTTTTAAAAATTCATATTGACTGTAGTCTTAAATCTATTACACATAAGGTGGCACTGATGATTACCTTGGAAACCAAATCAACATTTCTATTACATTCAGTGTCACTAGTGATTCTGAATAAATGAGATATAAAGTAAAAAATTTCTAGATATGATAGGACCATTTGAAAAAGATGCTGTACTCAGGAAAACAGGAATCCTATATGGAGGAAAACTGAATACACAAATCCAATTTTATGGATGAAAATAAAAGTGAAGATTAAGCTCACAATGTCCACATATATTATCATACAGGCTAGCACATTAACATAAATACAAATACTACTGCTGGGAGAAAACAGAACATGTCTGAAGTTTAAGTTAATTTGTATGAATTTTAGAAGTACATCATTCATTTGGCTTCTTAGGTTATAGCCAGCAATCCATACCATAAAAATTTAACTAAATTTAGTGTATAATAAGATTTATCATTCATCTTATAACTAAAATGGCAGAAATGTAGATGAGAAATTTTGAAATAACGCTTTACTCACAGATAAAAACATAATAAGCCATTACAGCTATTCAGACAAAAATATAGCAAAATGGACAAATACTGCTATGTGAAAATTAGAAAATCAAGTAAAAAACAGTATTTTTACAAATATGTAATGTACCCCAAATCAAGACTTGAAATTTGAAATCAACACACTTATTTATATACATCTCCTCTATGTAAGAGCAAAGAATTAGCATGTATGGCATAAGGCTTACAGACCTTGTTGTATAAATAACAATTTGAGAACATTGTATTGAAATCTTCTATACATTCCGAAGCTTTCACATAATATTTATGTTCCAAGCGCTTCTTGACTGTATTTAAATCCATTGGGTTTTTTATAATGGTATAATAATCCTATGGTATAAGAAGAAATTCTAAACGTTAGTTGTAAGAATGAATTCACAACAATTGGTACATAAAGAATTTTAAGAAACTATACACCTGTAATTAGAGACAGAAATTGATTACCTTTAAAAGCCATAATATGGAAATAAAACCTTTTGTGATGAGAAACAAAGTTGATTACCATGACATTTTTCTTCAGAGAGAAGAAAAACAAAAGCCAATAACAAAATAGAATGCATAACAAAATAATAAAAGAGTAGAACCATCCTGGAAAATAACAAGTATACGGCATGAAGAAAAAGAAACTAGGATTTATGAGTACAATCTCGGTTCCACAGTTTACTAGTTATATTACAAATTCTTAAGCATTCTACTATCAGATGGCTAAAGGGTGGTGCTAGTGGTAAAGCATCTGCCTCCCAATGCAGGAGATGTGAGTTTGAACCCTGGGTTGGAAAGATCCCCTGGAGGAGGGCATGGTAACTCACTCCAGTATTCTTGCCTGGAAAATCCCATAGACAGGGGAACCTGGCAGGCTACAGTCCATAGGGTCCCAAAGAGTTGGACACAACTAAAGCGACTTAGCACGCACAAAAATTTCTAATATAAGACCTAAAGTTGAATTCTGTGCGTGAAGCACCTAAGTCTGCCAGGAATTGTCGAGAGTGACTTCTTGGAGAAGGGACATTTAAGACAACTTTACATCAAAAATCAAGAACATATGCTATAAACAAGAAACCATATACTTATAATTTACCAGAAATTGCTAAAATGAGAATTTCAATCCTCAGAAAAATAAGCTTTTTGGCTAAGGAAAAAATATTCATTGGGATATTCTTTAGTGGTGCCAAATAATTTATTAAATATATTTCATAATATTAGTCTGTCAGTGGACATTTACAGGGCTCTATTTGTTTTAAACAAACATAATTATAAGACACACTCACAGGCAACTTTAGTTTGACAGCATCCACAGGCTGCTGAAAAGGCCAGGAGAAACTATGCTTCCACAAAGCCTTCAGGACAACTTTCTGTAGATACTGCAGCTGATTCGTCAATCGCCCATTTTTCTTAGTATTTATATACTCTGGTGGTGGAGGGTTAACAATAGCTGTTTGTCGACTTGGCAGAGACATTCTCAACTGCTTCAAATCCTTATATTCTAGTGTTGTCTACAGGTACATATCCTGTTAAAAACAACAACAACAAAAAAAAACAGTTATTTTCAAAGCACCGTTAAAATGGTTTCTATAGGAACAGAAAAGTTTCCTTCAAAAGTAGATTTCATATTTTAAAGCATATCATGATTAGGACAGCAAGAGAAAAAAAAAATTATTCAATTTGAAAAACAAACAGGAACCTTTTTCTATATAAGTACTAAAAGTTGTTTCATTATGTATGCCTTCGTTTTGGGTGATTTAAGTTACTCCCATGTTTTACAGTAATTTCTTTCTGCCTTTCTTAAACACAAATTGAGGTCTTAGCAAGAAAAGTCTATAAATTCCTGGTTTAAAAAAAAAAGTAATAGGGAATATTAAAGGTAATGTGAGTATACAGTTTATTCTACAACTATTAATTAGCGAAGAGAGAAAGGCAAAGGAATTTTTCTGGCTAATTTAAATAAAGTGATTTATTTTAAAAGTGAATTATTAGGAAGAAAAATGACTAATGTTAAAATGCTACTGTTCAGCGCATATTACTAAAACTAACATAGAATAGTTTACAGCTTCATGAATATTTCAGAGAGATGGTATGTAACATCCCTAGACAACATTATTACTTTAAGGATAAAAGAGCAAAGGTACTACCAAGTGTATCAGCAAAATGAAAAGTATGATTATTAAATAAATTGTCCATTTTTAGAGATCAGTGTTAACATTTAGCCAGTATATGCACAAACACACACATACATTGCATTAAAGCAGTGTTAGTTTTCAACTCTTGCTGTAGAATTGTGGCAAAATACATACAGCATAAAATTTACTATCTTAACTCTTTTTAAGCATACTGTTCAAAAGCATTAAGTATTTTCATATTTTTGAGCAACTTATCTCCAGAACTTGTTTATCTCACAAAACTGAAACTCCATACTATACACGTTAAACAATTCCTAAATCTCCCCTCTCTCCAGCTCCTGGCAACCACTGTTTAATTTTCTGTTTCTATGAATGTGACTACTCCAGTAATCTCATATAAGTACAATCTCATATAAGTAATCTCATAAGTACAATCACACAGTATTTGTCTTTTTGTGACTTGCTTATGGTGGCTCAGCTGGTAAAGAATCCGGCTGTAATGCAGGAGACCTGGGTTCGATCCCTGGGTTGGGAAGATTCCCTGGAGAAGGGAAAGGCTACCTACTCCAGCATTCTGGCCTGGAGAATTTCATGGACTGTATAGTCCATGGGGTTGCAAAAAGTTGTGGACACGAGTGAGTGACTTTCACTTCACTATCTATCTTAGCATAAGGTCTGAGGTTCATCCATATTGTAGCATGTGTAAGAATTTCCTTCATCTTAATAATAATATCCCATTGTATGTATACACGTTTTGTTTCTCCATTCATTCACTGACAGACATTAGTTTCCACCTTCTGGTTATTGTGAATAGTGCTGCTATAAAAAAAATATATGGGCTTCCCAGGTGGCTCACTGGTAAAGAATCCACCTGCAATGCAGGAGATGCAGGTTCAGTCCTTGGGTCAGGAATATCCCCTGGAGAACGGAATGGCAGCCCACTCCAGTATTCTTGCTGGGAAATCCCATGGACAGAGGGGCCCGGTGAGCTACAGTCCATGGGGTTGCAAAAAGAGTCGGACACAACTTAGTGACTAAACAACAAATAAATACCTCTTCAAGACCCTGCTTTCAATTCGTAGGGGTATATCCCCGCAAGTGCAGATGTGAAATTGCTAGATCGTATGGAAATTTTTAATTTTTTGAGGAATCTCATACTGTTTTCTACAGCAGCAGCATTGTTTTACATTCCTACCATCTAAGGGTTCCAATTTCTCCACATCCTCACATGTGTTATTTTCTGTTCTTTTGATTAATAGCAGCCATTGTAATGGGTGTGAGGCACTGTGGATCATTTTAAAAAATACCAATGGCCTTCTGAGATAGCCCACCCACTGTCTGTGGAGTGTATTTCTCCCAAGGTCATCTTGCCTTTTCAGAGAATCACTGTCTACAGAATGTGTATCTAAATAAACCCACTTCTAGGTCCCAACCCCTGGAGATACGGCTTGAGAATCAGTTTTATCTCTTTTTTAAGTTCCCTACACATTCTGATGTATAGTTAAGATTAAGAACCACTACTGGGGCTTCCCTGATAGCTCCGCTGATAAAGAATCCATATGCAATGCAGGAGACCCCAGTTTGATTCCTGAGTCAGGAAGATCCCCTGGAGAAGGGACAGGCTACTCACTCAAGTATTCTAGGGGTTCCCTAGTGGCTCAGACAGTAAAGAATCTGCCTGCAATGAGGGAGACCTGGGTTTGATCCCTGGGTTGGGAAGTTTCCCTGGAGGAGGGCACAGCAACCCACTTCAGTGTTCTTGCCTGGAGAATCCCCATGGACAGAAGAGCATGGTAGGCTATAGTCCATGGGGTCACAAAGAGTCGGACACAACTGAGCCACTAAGCAAAAGAACCACTACATTAAAATGAATTAACTTGAAGATGATTATCAGTCTTACAATTTTATGTCATCATTTCACTTTTCTTATCTTATACAAATATGCACTAGAACTCAATAAAAAGTCATTGAGAAGAAAGAAGGTGCTATTTCAGTGTTGCAACTGAAACTGGCTCTTATCCTGGCTTTGCAATTATTTAAAGGTAGCCTACCTTTTGAATATCCAAATCACTGCATCCTCCTCCTCCACAGATAACCACTAGGATGACTTCTATCCCCATGCATTAAATGGTGACTGTTTTTTTGAATTTTACATATAGTATTGTTTACTATGTGTTACATTGTGTCTGTCTTTTTTTACCAATATTGTTTTTGAGATTTATCTATGTTTTTGCCTGTTGTATTCTATTGAAAAATCATATCAGAATTTATCCATTCCTATTGGGACTTTTAGGTTTTCCAATATTTAACTATGACAAATAATGCCATGAAATCCTTTAGTGTATATGTACATGCCTTATGTTAGGTATAAACCCAGAAGGGTTTAACAAAGGGTATAAACCCTTTGTTGGGACAAAGGTTATGTATATGTTCAACCTTAGTAGATACCACCAGTTTTCTAAAATGTACCAATTTATATACACAACAATAGTCTAAAAATTCCAGTTATTCCATATCTTTGTATTTGGTATTATGGACAGCTTGCATTTTAGCTATTCTGGTGGGTGTAAGATGGGATCTCACTATGATTTTGATTTTATTTCTCTGATGATTCCTCCTCCAAAACACATCTCAAATTCTCACTTCTTCCACCACTATGACCCTAGCCCCAGGGATCATCCTTTAACAAAGACTAACACCATCACCGCCAGACTGAGCTGAAACCTTCCAAGGTCTGGTTCATTGTTCCTTCCACCTCCTTTCCTACTCTCCCAGCTCAATCACTTCACACCAGCCATCCTCTTTTTTCACTTCTTTGCATCAAGCCAGTTCTAGTCTCTGGGCCTTTACACTCTGCTTGAAATGCTCTTCTAGATCCTATTCAAAATTGTCAACTCCTTAGAGTGACTTTTCCTTCACATTCTCATTTTAAATAGGCATACTTAACTAGCTCCTTCCCAGTTCTAACTTATCAGCTAATACCCTCTTCACTACTATTATTTTTACCTACTTGTCACTGTCAAGTCTCCCAATCCAACCCTCCCCCTAATCCCCAAAATGTAAATACTGTTTCAGCTTATGGACCTTGTTTGCATTGATTCAATGCATAAGACAGAGCCCACATATGCCGAATTAAAGTGTTCAGGTTGAATTTTATGTTAGAGATAAAGCAGATGTGACTTGTTTATATAGGGAGAAGTGGGGAGAGAAATGAAGAATGTTTTACATCTAAGTTAGTTCCTGCTGCTCAGGAATCTGTTTTCAAAAAAAAAAAAAATAATAATGAATGAATGAATGTATATCAATTAAAAAAACACCATTTTCAAATTTGTTCCACTCCTCAAAATATCAGCCTCAGGGCTCTCTGATGGTCCAGTGGCCAAGATTCTGGGCTCCCAATGCAGGGGGCATGGGTTTGAGCCCTGGTCAGGGAACTAAGATCCCACATGCTACAACTGGGACATGACAGTCAAAAAAAAAAAACAAAAAAACAAAACCTCAGCCTCATTATACCCATTTGCAAATGATCTCAGTTTATAAGAAACTTTATTTAAACATTAACCTCTTGGTTTCTTTTATTCCCTAGTCTATTTCCTCTTATTTCATAAGTGCCTCACCTCTCTTCCATAAGGATCTTCTTTCCCTTTTTCCAGAAACCTATTGCTTCATTATTCCTTTATTTCCATTATTGTATGTTTCTTTTTTATTATGTTTATGAAGGCTTTCCTCTACTTAAATAAAGATTATGCAACACATGGTTCTGCTTCCTGCTTTATCTTAAGGTTTCATTTTCTGTGTTTATCTGTTATTAACTTCTGCTGAAATCTCTGCCTACAAACATGTTCTAATCAGCATTTCAAAATTATTCTTCTTAAAAACACCTTTCCACACAAAAATCTGTATGCAGATGTTTATAGTAGCTTTATTCATTTTTACTAAAACTTGGGAGCAATAAAGATGTTCCTCAGCAGGAGAATGGATAAACTGTGAAGCAACAGTCAGACAATGGAATATTACTTAGTGCTAAAAAGAAATGATTTATACAGCCACAAAAAGACATAAAGGAATATTAAATACAACAACAATATATGACATTCTGGAAAAGGTAAACTATGGAGACAGTGAAAACCTCAGTGGTTGCCAGGAGGTAGGGAGAGAAAAGGATGAAAAAAATGAAGAGAATTTTTACGGTAATGAAAATACTCTGTATGATACCATAATGATGGATACATGCCATTATACATTTGCCCAAATCTTTAGGAAGAATAACACAAAGAGTGAACCCTAATGCAAACAACAGATTTTAAATTATAATGTTGTGTCAACAAAATTGAAAAGTATAGAGGTGAACAAAATGGTTCATCTATTGTAACAAATATACCATTTTGTTTCAGGATGCTCCTAACAAGAGACTATGCATGTGTTGGGGCAGGAAATACATGGGAAACCTCTGTACATTTCAATTTTGCTGTGAACCTAAAGCTGCTCTAAAAAACAACAAACAAAAAAACCCTTCGGTGCAAAAAATTTTTTGAAGGTCAAATATATCCATCCACTTTCTCCAGCTCTCTTCTGAAACTGCACTCCCAAGATCACTAAAATATTTTGAAATATTCCAAATCCCTCACTGGCCTTCCTCAGTTATCTCCTCAGACTCTGTAGTATTTGTAATGTCTAGCAACACTCTTAAAATTGTTCCCTTTTGCACCCAACACACCCATTAACTACTCATACCACTTCCTCATATGACCATTTTATTTCAACCCTTGTCCACATTTTCTTAATCACGGTATTTTAATCAGACATCTGTACCAAATTAGTCAAATCCCAAACTGAGCCTTTTGTATTATTTAGGAAAACAGTACTATTAAAAACTTAAATACTAGGTATTGGGATAAAAGACACACACACACATACATATATGTCCAGACAAGACAAAATACAGTCTACATAGCGTCTATAGAGAATTTTTGCCAAAAATGTTTAACAAGCTTGTAGATTTAACATTTTTGTAACAGAAAATTCAGTGGCTACAGCTGTGCTGTCCAATATGATAGCCTCTCAGTTCAGTTCAGTTCAGTTGCTCAGTCATGTCCGACTCTTTGTGACCCCATGAATCGCAGCACTCCAGGCCTCCCTGTCCATCACCAACTCCCGGAGTTCACTCAGACTCACGTTCATTGAGTCAGTGATGCCATCCAGCCATCTCATTCTCTGTCGTCCCCTTCTCCTCCTGCCCCCAATCCCTCCCAGCATCAGAGTCTTTTCCAATGAGTCAACTCTTCGCATGAGGTGGACAAAGTACTGGAGTTTCAGCTTTAGCATCATTCCTTCCAAAGAAATCCCAGGGCTGATCTCCTTCAGAATGGACTGGTTAGATCTCCTTGCAGGCCAAGGGACTCTCAAGAGACTTCTCCAACACCACAGTTCAAAAGCATCAATTCTTTGGCGCTCAGCTTTCTTCACAGTCCAACTCTCACATCCATACATGACTACTGGAAAAACCATAGCCTTGACTAGAGGGACCTTAGTCGGCAAAGTAATGTCTCTGCTTTTCAATATGCTATCTAGGTTGGTCATAACTTTTCTTCCAAGGAGTAAGCATCTTTTAATTTCATGGCTGCAGTCACCATCTGCAGTGATTTTGGAGCTCCCCAAAATAAAGTCTGACACTGTTTCCCCATCTATTTGCCATGAAGTGATGGGACCAGATGCCATGATCTTCCTTTTCTGAATGTTGAGCTTTAAGCCAACTTTTTCACTCTCCTCTTTCACTTTCATCAAGAGGCTTTTGAGTTCCTCTTCACTTTCTGCCATAAGAGTGGTGTCATCTGCATATCTGAGGTTATTGATATTTCTCCCAGCAATCTTGATTCCAGCTTGTGTTTCTTCCAGTCCAGCATTTTTCACCATGTACTCTGCATAGAAGTTAAATAAGCAGGGTGACAATATACAGCCTTGACGTACTCCTTTCCCTATTTGGAACCAGTCTGTTGTTCCATGTCCAGTTCTAACTGTTGCTTCCTGACCTGCATACAGATTTCTCAAGAGGCAGGTCAGGTGGTCTGGTATTCCCAGCTCTCTGAGAATTTTCCAGTTTATTGTAATCCACACAGTCAAAGGCTTTGGCATAGTCAATAAAGCAGAAATAGATGTTTTTCTGGAACTCTCTTGCTTTTTCCATGATCCAGCGGATGTTGGCAATTTGATCTCTGGTTCCTCTGCCATTTCTAAAACCAGCTTGAACATCAGAAAGTTCACGGTTCACTTATTGCTGAAGCCTGGCTTGGAGAATTTTAAGCATTACTTTACTAGCATGTGAGGTGAGTGCAACTGTGTGATAGTTTGAGCATTCTTTGGCATTGCCTTTCTTTGGGATTGCAATGAAAACTGACCTTTTCCAGTCTTGTGGCCACTGCTGAGTTTTCCAAATTTGCTGGCATATTGAGTGCAGCACTTTCACAGCATCATCTTTTAGGATTTGAAATAGCTCCACTGGAATTCCATCACCTGCACTAGCTTTGTTCGTAGTGATGCTTTCTAAGGCCCACTTGACTTCACATTCCAGGATGTCTGGCTCTAGATGAGTGATCACACCATCATGGTTATCCAGGTCGTGAAGCTCTTTTTTGTACAGTTCTTTTGTGTATTCTTGCCACCTCTTCTTAATATCTTCTGCTTTTGTTAGGTTCATACCATTTCTGTCCTTTATCAAGCCCATCTTTGCATGAAATGTTCCCTTGGTATCTCTGATTTTCTTGAAGAGATCTCTAGTCTTTCCCATTCTGTTGTTTTCCTCTATTTCTTTGCACTGATAGCTGAAGAAGGCTTTCTTATCTCTTCTTGCTATTCTTTGGAACTCTGCATTCAGATGCTTATATCTTTCCTTTTCTCCTTTGTTTTTCGCCTCTCTTCTTTTCACAGCTATTTGTAAGGCCTCCCCAGACAGCCATTTTGCTTTTTTGCGTTTCTTTTCCATGGGGATGGTCTTGATCCCTGTCTCCTGTACAATGTCACAAACCTCCATCCATAGTTCATCAGGCACTCTATCAGATCTAGGCCCTTAAATCTATTTCTCACTTCCACTGTATAATCATAAGGGATTTGATTTAGGTCATACCTGAGTGGTCTAGCGGTTTTCCCTACTTTCTTCAATTTAAGTCTGAATTTGGTAATAAGGAGCTCATGATCTGAGCCACAGTCAGCTCCTGGTCTTGTTTTTGTTGACTGTATAGAGCTTCTCCATCTTTGGCTGCATAGAATATAATCAATCTGATTTTGGTGTTGACCATCTGGTGATGTCCATGTGTAGAGTCTTCTCTTGTGTTGCTGGAAAAGGGTGTTTGCTATGATCAGTGCATTTTCTTGGCAAAACTCTATTAGTCTTTGCCCTGCTTCATTCTGCATTCCAAGGCCAAATATGCCTGTTACTCCAGGTGTTTCTTGACTTCCTACTTTTGCATTCCAGTCCCCTATAATGAAAAGGACATCTTTTTTAGGTGTTAGTTGTAAAAGGTCTTGTAGGTCTTCATAGAACTGTTCAACTTCAGCTTCTTCAGCATTACTGGTTGGGGCATAGACTTGGATTACCGTGATATTGAACGGTTTGCCTTGGAGACAAACAGAGATCATTCTGTCGTTTTTGAGATTGCATCCAAGTACTGCATTTCGGACTCTTTTGTTGATCATGATGGCTACTCTATTTCTTCTGAGGGATTCCTGCCCGCAGTAGTAATGGTCATCTGAGTTAAATTCACCCATTCCAGTCCATTTTAGCTTGCTGATTCCTAGAATGTCAACATTCACTCTTGCCATCTCTTGTTTGACCACTTCCAATTTGCCTTGATTCACGGACCTGACACTCCAGGTTCCTATGCAATATTGCTCTTTACAGCATCGACCTTGCTTCTATCACCAGCTACATCCACAGCTGGGTATTGATTTTGCTTTGGCTCCATCCCTTCATTCTTTCTAGAGTTATTTCTCTACTGATCTCCAGTAGCATATTGGGCACCTACTGACCTGGGGAGTTCCTCTTTCAGTGTCCTATCATTTTGCCTTTTCATACTGTTCATGGGGTTCTCAAGGCAAGAATACTGAAGTGGTTTGCCATTCCCTTCTCCAGTGGACCACATTCTGTCAGACCTCTCCACCATGACCCGCCTGCCCTGGGTTGCCCTGTGGGCATGGCTTAGTTTCATTGAGTTAGACAAGACTGTGGTCCAACTTTAAACTTAAATTAACCAAATTTACCAAGATTAAAAATTTAGCCTCGGGACTTCCCTCGTGGTCCAGTGGTTGACAATCTGCCTGACAATGCAGGGGACATGGGTTCAGTCTCTGGTTGGGGAAGATCCCACTTGCCTTGGGGCAACTAAGCCCATGTATCACAACTACTGAGACTACGTACAGCAATAAGGACCCAGTGCAGCCAAAAAATTAATTAATTAAAAAAAAATTCAACTGCATTTTAAGTGCTTAATAGCCACATATTCCTAGTGCCTATTGTATGCGACAGTGCAGCTACAGAACACTGCCATCACAGCAGAAAAGTTTTTTGACACTGCTAGAATAAAACAAAAATCATGAGACAAATTTATAATATAGAATATTTTATAAGACAAATGGCCTATCTTTTTATAAAAACTCAAGACCTAAAGAAAATCAGGAACTGCTCTGAATTAAGACATAATAACAGAACTCAACTTACTAACCCTATATAAAATTTTGGTTTGAGAGCAACTATTAAAGACATTTTTGAGGAGTTCCCCTGGAGGTCCAGTGGTTAAGACTCCACACTTCCACTGTAGGGTGCACAGGTTCAACCCCGGTTGGGAAATTAAGATCCTGTGTGCTGTAGGGTATAGTTAAAAAAAAAAAAAAAAGACATTTTTGGGGACAATGAGGGAATTGGTTCAATAGGTGTGAGAACAGTAGACAATTATGTAAGGGAAAAAAGTTTACTTTAAATGCATGCTCAAAAATTTTAGTGTGACCACTGCAACAAAAAGTATAAAATATCTAGGAATAAACCTATTTAAGGACACAACAGAAAATTATATGACATTGATGAAAGAAATCAGAGACAACAATAACAGATGGGGATAGTCCATGTTCCTGGGTTGGGAGAATAAATAATGTGAAAATGACTACTACCAAATGCAATCAACAGATTCAACTTGATCCCTATCAAATTACCAATGGCATTTTTCACAGAACTAGAACAAAAAATTTCACAATTCATATGAAAACACAAAAGACCCTGAATAACCAAAGCAATTTTGAGAAAGAAGAATGGAGCTGGAAACAAATAAAAGAACGGAGCTGGAGCAATCAACCTTCCTGACTTCAGACTATAGTACAAAGCTACAGCCATCAAGACAGTATGGTACTGGCACAAAAACAGAAATATAGACCAACAGAACAAGATAGAAAGCCCAGAAATAAAGCCACACACCTATGGGAACCTTATCTTTGATAGAGGAGGCAAGAATATACAATGGGGCAAAGGCAGCCTCTTCAATAAGTGGTGCTAGAAAAACTGGACAGCTACGTGCAAAAGCAAATTAGAGCACTTTCTAACACCATACACAAAGATAAACTCAAAATGGGTTAAAGACCTAAATGTAAGACCAGAAACTGTAAAACTCTTAGAGGAAAACAGAAGCGGAACACTTGATGACATAAATCAAAGCAACACACTCTGTGACCCACTTCCTGTAGTAATGGAAATAAAAACAAAAATAAACAAGTGGGACCTAAACTTAAAAGCTTTTACACAGCAAAGGAAACTATAAAGGAGGTAAAAAGACAACCTTCATAATAGGAGAAAATAATAACAAATGAAACAACTGACAAAGGATTAATTTCCAAAATATACAAGCAACTCATACAATACCAGAAAAACAACCCAATCAAAAAGTGGGAAAAAGACCTAAACAGACATTTCTCCAAAGATGACATATAGATGGCTAACAAACACATGAAAAGATGCTCAACACTGCTCGTCGTTAGAGAACTGCAAATCAAAACTACAATGAGATGTTACCTCACACCAGTCAGAATGGCCATCACCAAGAAGTCTACAACAATAAATAATAAATGCTGGAAAGGGTGTAGAGAAAAGGGAAACCTCTTGCACTGTTGGTGGGAATGTAAACTGATACAACCACTATGGAAGACAGTATGAAGGTTACTTAAAAAACTAGGAGTAAAACCACCATGTGACCCAGCAATCCCACTACTAGGCACACACCCTGAGGAAACCAAAATTGAAAAAGACACATGTACTCCAATGTTCACTGCAGCACTATTTACAATAGCTAGAACATGGAAGCAACCTAGATGTCCATTGACAGATGAATGGATAAAGCAGCTGTGGTACATATATACAATGGAATATTACTCAGCCATAAAAAGAAATGCATTTGAGTCAGTTCTAATGAGGTAGATAAACCTACAGTCTATTATATAGAGTGAAATGTCAGAAAGAGAAAGAAAAATACCATATACTAATGCATATATATGGAATCTAGAAAGATGATACTGATGAAATTTGCAGGGCAGCAGTGGAGACAGACATAGAGAACAGACTTACGGACGCGGGTTGGGAGCAGGGGAGAGGAGAAGGTGAGATGTACGGGGTAACATGGAAACTTACATTACCTTATGTAAAATAGACAGCTAATGGGAATTTGCTGTATGGCTCAGGGAACTCAAACAGGGGCTCTGTAACAACCCTAGAGGGCTGGGATGGGGAGGGAGATGGGAGGGAGGTTCAAGAGGGAGGGGACATATGTATACCTATGGCTGATTCATGCTGATGTTTGGCAGAAATCAACAAAATTCTTTAAAGCAATTATCCTTCAATTAAAAAATAAATAAATAAATAACTTCAGTGTGAATAGCCACATTTATGAAATGTTTAAAGATTTGGGGGAAAAAACCTATATAGACAAGCAAACACAGCAAAATGTTGACAATTGCTGGTGTTATACAGGAGTCCTTTGTACTATTTTATCCATTTTTCTATATCAGCAATCTTCAATAATAAAGTACATTGTGACTTAATGCTGCAGATGGACTGACCGTGGACAAAAGCTCTGATAATCATCACTGGGCAAAAGAATATAATTATCCCAGTCTTGGTGTTCAACGTTATGTTAGTCCTCTGGTTTTTTTCCCAGCCACACCACAAGGCTTGTGAGGTCTTAGTTCAGCCTCTAGCAGGGATGAACCTGAGCCCTCAGCAATAACAGTCTTAACCACTGGACCACCAGGGAGTTCCCTCTGTGTGTGCTTGTACTCTTTGTGACCCCATGGACTGTAGCCTAACAGGCTCTTCTGTCCATGGGATTTCCCAGGCAAGAATACTGCAGTGGGATGCCATTTTCTTCTCCAGGGGATCTTCCTGACCCAGGGATAGGAACTTGCATCTGCTGCACTGGCAGGCAAGTTCTTTACCAGCTGAGCCACTGGGGAAGCCAATCCCTATCTTGTTCCTTATTTTAAAACTTTTTAAAAGGAGCTCATGTGGCTTTAAAAAATAACTGGCCAATTTCTGTCAGAGAGCTGTCAATTTTATTTTACATTCTCTGAAGACGTTTACTCTTTTCAGCTTTTACTCTTAATAACCAAGAGTAAACAGAAAATTCCAGTGTAATGGTCTAGCAACATAGCCTCCAAAAGGTTTACTGTAATTGACATAATGGTAGGTCACAATCAGTAAGGTGTCAGAAGTAATTTGTCACTTAAATAGATTGGTTAGTAACCACTCTTCTCTAAAATCACTTATACTTCAACATGGATATATTTCTACAAAGATATATAGATAGCATGGGCAGATGAAATCTCGTATCACTAAGAATTGAGTGTTAACAGCCACCAATCACAACTGCTCAAAGACAATGTATCATCAATGATTATGAATTCTGGTTTACTCTGATAATCACAAAATAATGTAGCACCACCTTGTCAATCATTCTATGGTTCCATCAGCAAGTTGCCTGAAAATCAGATCCCTTTTGCCCATTATAAAATAATCTTGGGAATTCTGGAGAAATTCTTAAGACAATATACCATTTATGGATTTCATAAAAATGAAGTTTATTTGAATTTTAACATCCACATGGTTTGAACAGTACAAAACAGTTTCCCATTTTTGTCCTCCAGTTAACCAGATGCCCCTCCCTAAACTCTTAGCAACTTCTTGTGTATCCTTTTAGAAACTGTTTTTTCACACTTACTTCAATTTCAAATAGAGCTGAAATTTTTTGATGCTTTGAATAAAGATTGTTTAAAAATATTTTCTATTTTGATAAATGTCAGAGAATAAGTTATTTTGTTGTATGGTGACACTTCTGGTTGAGTTCATAGATCTCACACATGCAAGGAAGCAGTACAGCATAAAAAACTTGGATTCTGTTAAGAGTTCTCATCATGAGAATAAAAAAATTTTAATTTTGTACCTATATGAGATTACAGATGTTTATTAAATGTATTGTGATAATCAGTTCATGATGTATGTAAAGTAAATCATTACACTGTATACCTTAAATTTAAGCTATCTTTCCTTCCCTATTTTAAGTTATTTTTGCTTATACACCTCTGGTGTTTTATCCCTCAAAGCATTCTTTTTTTGTATTTGGGCTTTCTGTCTTTATTAGCTTTGTGAAAGGCTGCTTATTTCTTAGTTTTTTTCACTCTTATCTCCTGTATATCCTGAATAAAAGTGAAAGTAATGGTGGTGGGGGGGGGCGGAGTTTGGATTTTGAACACCTGATGCCTCTAGGACTCAGGTCAAAAGTAATCTGCCCTTGTGATGAGCTCAAATACTGACTTTCAAACTAGACACCTCCAGTTCAAGGGAGAAAATGGGTTTCTTCAGGCTTCATTTAATAAGGTCAAACAGGTGATTTGTAGATGATGTATATTCTTCACAACAATTCAATCTTCTCATCTGCTTGTCCCTCAATTTTCTTGCTGAACTCTTTCCCCAGATACTCTAGAAAACACTTGCTTTCTTTTGCCTGCATCTTAAGTATTTCTATACTAGCTTACCATCCAGATAAACTTTCTCTCAATTTTTAAAAATTCCTCTCTTGATCCTATTCTCTCCTTGGGGTCTCTATCTTCTCTTCTGTATCTCACATCAGAGCACCTTGAAAAATAATGTTTTTACTCCCCACCTCAAACATGACTTTTTCCTGCCATTCATCTAAAACTGCCCCTGTGAAGTGAAAATCGCTCAGTCATGTCCGACTCTTTGTGACCCCATGGACTCTACAGTCCCTGGAATTCTCCAGGCCAGAATACTGGAGTGGTAGCCTTTTCCTTCTCCAGGGGATCTTCCCAACCCAGGGATTGAACCCAGGTCTCCCGCACTGCAGGCGGATATTTTACCAGCTGAGCCACAAGGGAAGCCCAAAACTGCCCTTACACTAAAGTTAATACTTACCATATTCACTTGTTTAATCCAATGGATACTTTTTGAATCTTATACCTTACTTACCTGTCAGCTGTATCTGTCACCAGTCTATTGTGATTCTCTTGAAACTCTTTTCTGGTTTCCAGGATACCACTTTCCCCAGATTCTGTTTGTTCACTTATTAAATATTTACAAAGCACCTACAATGGTGGACTGAGTGGAAATGGGGATACAGTAATCTCTTCACAAAGATTTATAAACAGGCAATTACAACAGGATACATATAATTATTGCTGTGATGGAGATTAAGAGGGTGCTAAGGGAACAAGTAGGTGGGTCAGATTAGAATTCCAAAGGAATTATAATCTCATCTTCTTTAACCCATTAATATCCCCCAGAGGTCTTGTTTACTCCCTTTTTGCAGTTCTCAGACTCTTCAAGGTATCAAATACCTCTAAACAATTTATTTGAATATAAATTTACATATTCAGAATATATGTAAGTGTTCCTATTTTCTATCTCCAAACCACTTCCTTCCTTCAATCACTTATAATCTCCCACCTGAATTAATGCCAATGGGGATGTTTTGATTTTTTTGTTCAGCCACTTAAGATCATACTGCTCAACCCATAGCTTTTCATGATACACAGACAAATCCTCTTACAGCCCCTTGCCTACCTCACTAGACTCATCTCTTGCTACTCTCCCAACATGGTGCCAGCCACATTCAAAAATCTGCCCTTCACTGTCCCACCCTACTCTGTACTCACACCATGTCCAAGCCTCTGCAAAATTTCTCCTCCTCATCAGAGTTCCCCTCACTCTTTAAACTAACTTGTGTTGGTCTCAAGACCCAGATCAGTAATCCCCAACCCAGAAGCCTCCCCTACTGCCTTCCAACCATACGGGCGCTTCCCACAGGTCCCAAAGCACCCTGTACATACCTCATTTTAATTCTTAACACAAGCCAGCGCCCATTTCCAGATTTCACAACATCCAACAGAGGCTTTAATATGTTCCAAGGGTTTACTTAATAACGTTAAGTTGAATTAATTAATGAATCAAGGACGGAATCTCCTGTCCCAAACGATGACACCCAGAATAAACACAACTAAAACGTCAGCTACATCTAAAGCTCCTTGCTCTCTCCTGCATTCATGAAACTACAGTACAAGCAGCGATCCACCAATCCAAGACTTATGATAACTATGAAGAACATGAGTGTTTTTCAAAATGGAAAGAGGCTGCACAACTAGACCCCTAACCCCTCACCCAACCTCGCTTTTCCCACTCCTTCCTTAGGAAAAAAAAAAGAACCAAGCGTTTAAGAGAAAAGCCAAAAAAAAAAAAAATTTTTTTTTTTTAGAAGGTCCACTGGGGGAAGGAGCTTGCTGCCGGTAAGACCAAAGGAAAGGAACTGGCAGCTCACCTGGGCTGCAGCCACACACTGGGATGGCCTCTCTAACTGCCTTTACTGTCGCACAATGTTGATGGGGGAGGGGAGGAGATGGGGAGAAAAAAACAACGGTTACTCCCTACCCAGGGTGACAGCGAGGGCCTGGATCCCACAGTAGTGCTTCTCGCTGGGGTTCCCTTACCCCTTCTGGAAAGGACTTCTCGGATCAATCCTTTCAGCTTGCACAAGATGAAGCGGTGCAGGGAAGCAGTTCTACAAAGTCCGTCGCCGCCAGCTCTCACCACAATGGCGGCCGCTAGCGGGCAGTGACAGGCGCCTTTATCCTCGACGCTCCGCTGGCGGCGGGCCCATTGGCTGGAGCGTGTCACGTGACTCAGCCGGGCTCCAGACCGCTGGAAGGGTGCCTGAGGTCTGAGTTCCGAGGTCCTTGGCTGGGGCCTGGGTGGTACACACACCAACTGCAGGTTTGCTGACTGCTTGCTTCCTCCTGAGAGCCAGGCCCGGTACAGAGAGCAAAGGATATAGGAGTAGGAGCGCCGCCCTAAAGGCGTGTACCGTCAAAACAAATCAACGGATTAGCTTCCATGTTGTCATGAGGTTTCCTGAGTTTTGACTTGCGGTGTTTTCATTGCTTTTTATACTTTGCTCCCACCCTCCCCAAAACTCCATTCTCTTGAAAGTAGTGAGTGAGTGCTGCTGCTGCTAAGTCGCTTCAGTTGTGTCCGACTCTATGCGACCCCACAGAGCATTTAGTAAAAGCTGAAATTGGAGCCAACATGAACTCTTTGGGTTTAAAATGGCACTTAATGATCTCTTTCACAAGAGCTGGGTAAGGAGACAGTCTGGATTTTCAGAGTCTTGGCCAGTCAGTACCTCCTTCATTATTTGTGGGAGTGAATTCGAAAATTGTATTCAGCACAGTAGTTGCCTTTGGTTCCAATTGCAAACAATGTTTCTAAATTCCTTAGTATTCATTCCTAGATGGAAAAGTGGGTGAGGGGAGGGGAGGAGAAAAAACAGCTGAGAACTGCCTGATAAACCCATCAAAACCCAATCAACCTCCAGTTTCCTGAAGCGTAAATCTGAGGGTCATTAACAACTTGCATGAGATTCAGTCTCTTTTATGTGAGAGTAAAGGTCATCAGGACCAAGTGTTCACAAGAAAGTCACAACTAGTAGAGGTCAACAAAAAGAGCTGTAGGCATTTTTACATTAGAAAGACTCTTACTCAAAGAAAGTCTTTTTTTTTTTTTTGCTTGTTTGTTTTAGTCTTTGTTTCCAAGAAACCCAATGAAATGACCAAGAATTGTATGGAAGAGTTAATACCACAGCATTTACTTTATTTAGATTTAATACTTGTTTTTACTGTATAAGATCTCATCATGCAGCAAAAAGGTAAGACTTAGAGTGTAACCCAGGTATAGACCTCTTGTGTGACCATCACCATGAAAGAGCTAAGAGAGGTCAAAGGAAATAACACCCAGGAGTGACTTAGTGCAAATCTTGCTCACTGTCATGCTTGTGGCTCTCCTTCTCCTGAGAACCAGTGGAAGGAATAAAAGCATACTCCACAGAGAAACCTAGTGATCTTTTTTAGGAAAGCTAAATCTCATCATGTTGACACTCAAAATCATTCACTTATTTCCCATTATTTAAAGATAGAGATCAAAACTCTTAAGATGAACTACAAAGTCTTATGTGATTTATCTATGTTAAGCTCCAACCTCCCCTCCTGCAGGGCTCCCATCTCCAGCCGCTTCCTTTTGGTAGGTGCCTTGTTTCCTCTCTCTCTCTCTCTCTGCTTCTGTCATGAACTCTTCTCTCTTTTCCTTCCATCCCACACTCAGGTGTCAACCTAAAGTCACTTCCTCAAGGGGCCTCCACTAGATTGCATCTTCCGGTTTAAGGCACTCTCATTACAACTTAATTATATAGCACTTATTACTAGATTGTACTTATATAGCCACTGGTATATTTCATGTCTTATTTTCCCCACTAGACAGTAAGCACAATGAGTGCAAAATATCAAAAGGCTCTAAAGTGTATTATCTTTGAGTACATTACCCCTTGATCCTGCTGGGTTCTAAAAACTGTGACAAAATCCAATTTGAATTAAGGATAGGGGTAGGTAGGGAGAGTGACAAAACCAGATTTGAGTTTTTATTTTTTTAAAAACTTAAAATGGTTGCAGAATGAAAAAATATGGAGAATGAATTAATTTGGGAGTATATTTCACAGGATTTGGTGTTAGATTGTATATAAAGATGATTTGGGGTTTCTGACTTAAGGAATGCACCATTTACTGGGAAAGGAATTGTACTAGGGAAGAGCAAATTTGAGACGGAGGGAAGAGCATTGGTGCAGTTTTGAATGCAATGAATTCAGGGTGCCTGTAAGATATATGGGTAGAGATTTTGAATAGGAAGTTTATTGTACAGTTCAAAATACAATCCAGGCTGAATATGGGAGAAGGCAAGAAGGAGGTTTAGAAGGTGAAAAAGTTTAGAATAATTAGAGAGGAGGGTTTTCCTGATGGCTCAGACAGTAAAGAATCTGCCTGTAATGTAAGAGACGCAGGTTCCATCCCTGCTGCTGCTTCTGCTAAGTCGCTTCAGTCGTGTCCGACTCTGTGGGACACCATAGACAGCAGCCCACCAGGCTCCCCCATCCCTGGGATTCTCCAGGCAAGAACTCTGGAGTGGGTTGCCATTTCCTTCTCCAATGCGTGAAAGGGAAAAAGGAAAGTGAAGTTGCTCAGTCGTGTCTGACTCTTAGCGACCCCATGGACTGCAGCCTATCAGACTTTTCCATCCATGGGATTTTCCAGGCAAGAGAACTGGAGTGGGGTGCCAGTGCCTTCTCCAGTTCCATCCCTGAGAATGAAACAACTACCCACTCCAGTATTCTTGCTTGGAGAATTTCATGGACAGAAGGCTAGTGGGCTATAGTACATGGGTCGCAAAGAGATGGACATGACTGAGTGACTAACACTTTCACTTCTTCATAGAGGAGGACTTCTCTGGTGGTCTAGTAGCTAGGACTCTGAGCTCCCAATGCAGGAGCATGCTGCAACTTAAAAAAAAGAAAAAAAAAAAAGATTCTTTGTGCCACAACTAAGACCCAAAGACTCAGTGCAGCCAGCCAAAGAAGTAAATAAATCTTAAAAAAAAAAAATAAAGAACAGGAGAAAAAGCTGACTAGGGAAAGGTGTGTCAGTAAGACATATTTGAGACAGTTGAGAAATTGGTGACTGTAATGGAGAAAATAGTTGCTTTTATCCAATACTGAGATGTGCCAGGAACGTGTGATAGAAAGACATATAGAGAAAAGTAGCTTTTAAAATATTGAAACGAAAGTATAGTTTAAGACTTGGATACCACAGGACTATTCTATGACAAATGGAAATAGTTGTAATTACATTTTGAGGGGCTTCCCTGGTGGCTCAGACAATAAAGAATCTGCCTGCAATGTAGGAAACCTGGATTTGATTGCTGGGTACAGAAAATCCTCTGAAGAAGGAAATGGCAACCCATTCCAGTATTCTTGCCTGGAGAATTCAATGGACTGAGGAGTCTGGCGGGGGTCACAAAAAAAAGAAGACTGAGAGACTTTTTTAAGAAAAGCATCAAACATATTTCCATGAACTATTCATTTTAGTTTAAATTCAGATATCACATGAATGTAGCTAAAAGACATTTTAAAGTTTCCATCCTTCATCCCATCATCACGTTCAACAAGAGGAAATCTATTTCTCTGGTCTTCCATGGAGTCATAAGTATCCCCAGAACTCACAGTGAAAGGAATTTTAATTTACAAATGGTTCTGTATAGAAATTTGGAGGCTATAAAATATATAGAGACATAGGAGTTGATTCATCACTAAAAATAAAAATATTTGTGGCACTTCCCTGGTGGCCCAGTGGATAAAGCTCTACACTCCTTATGCAGGGGGTCTGGGTTCTGTCAGTCAGGGAATTAAGATACCACATACTGCAGCTAAGCCCAGGGATCCCAGCTACTGAGCCTGAGGGTTCTAGAGCCCATGTGCCACAACTCAAGAAGCTAGCACTTGCCACAACAAAGACTCTGTGCAGCCAACATATAAATAAATAAATAAAATATTTGTTACTTCTGCATTGCTTAATCCAAAAGCCAATTTTTACTCAGGTCATTTCAGTTCAGTCTCTCAGTTTTGTCTGACTCTTTACAACCCCATGGACTGCTGCACGCCAGGCTTCCCTGTCCATCACCAACTCTAGGAGCTTGCTCAAACTCATATCCATCAAGTCAGTGATGCCATCCAACCATCTCATCCTCTGTTGTCCCCTTCTCCTCCTGCCTTCAGTCTTTCCCAGCGTCAAGGTCTTTTCCAATGAGTCAGTTCTTCACATCAGGTGGCCAAATTGTTGAGCTTCAGCTTCAGCATCAGTCCTTCCAGTGGATGTTCAAGATTGATTTCCTTTAGGATTGACTGCTTTGATCTCCTTGCAGTCCAAGGGAATCTCAAGAGTCTTCTCCAACACCACAGTTCAAAATCATCAATTTTTCGGTGCTCAGCTTTCTTTATAGTCCAACTCTCACATCCATACATGACTACTGGAGAAACCATAGCTTTGACTAGGCTGACCTTTGTTGACAAAGTAATGTCTCTGCTTTTTAATATGCTGTCTAGGTTGGTCAAGCTTTTTTTCCAAAGAGCGTCTTTTAATTTCATGGCTGCAGTCACCATCATGGGGTCACAAAGAGTGGGACACGACTGAGCGGCTGAACTGAACTGAACTGAGTCACCATCTGCAGTGACTTTGGAGCCCAAGAAAAGAAAGTCTGTCATTGTTTCCATTGTTTCCGCATCGATTTTCCATGAAGTGATGGGACCAGATGCCATGATCTTAGTTTTCTGAATGCTGAGTTTTAAACCAACTTTTTCACTCTCCTCTTTCACTTTCATCAAGAAACTTAAATTCCTCTTTGTTTTCTGTCATAAGGGTGATGTCTTCTTCGTATCTAAAGTTATTGATATTTCTCCCAGCAATCTTGATTCCAGCTTGTACTTCATCCAGCCTGGCATTTCACATGATGTGTCCTGCATGTAAGTTAAATAAGCAGGGTGACAATATACAGCCTTGACGTACTCCTTTCCCGATTTGGAACCAGTCCACTGTTCCATGTCCAGTTCTAACTGTTGCTTCCTTACCTGCATACAGATTTCTCAGGAGGCAGGTAAGGTGATCTAGTAGTCCCACCTCTAAGAATTTTCCACAATTTGTTGTGATCCACACAGTCAAAGGCTTTGGCATAGTCAATGAAGCAGAAGTAGATATTTTTTTCTGGAACTCTCTTGCTTTTTCAATGATCCAGTGTTTTGGCAATCTGATCTCTGGTTCCTCTGCCTCTTCTAAATTGAGCTTGAACATCTGGAAGTTCTCAGTTCACGTTCTATTGAAGGCTGGCTTGGAAAATTTTGAGCATTCCTTTGCTAGCATGTGAGATGAGTGCAATTGAATGGTAGTTGAACATTCTTTGGCATTGCCTTTCTTTGGGATTGCAATGAAAACTGACCTTTTCCAGTCCTGTGGCCACTGTTGAGTTTTCCAAATGTGCTGGCATATTGAGTGCAGCACTTTCACAGCATCATCTTTTAGGATTTGAAATAGCTCAACTGGAATTCCATCACCTCCACTAGCTTTGTTTCTAGTGATGCTTCCTAAGGCCCACTTGACTTCGTATTCTAGGATTTCTGGCTCTGGGTGAGTGATTGTGGTTATCTGGGTCATGAAGATCTTTTTTGTATGGTTCTTCTGTGTATGTTTGTAGGCTCCTCCATAATTGTTTGAAGAAACAGAGCCAGTTAGTCAACAAAGCATGAAAAAGGGTTTTGTATCAAATAGCACATTTCCTAACTTCGAGGTGAGGCATGACTAGTCCTAGTCTTGCTTCCTGCCTATTCAGTTTGTTGGCTTGAAATTTTGAATTTACTTTCCTTAGAAATCAATATTATTTGTAACTTTTAGCTCTTATATATCTATTCACTTTTTAAAAGTGAAATTATACAAGATTTTAAATGATTTTGATAATAAAATGTATCACATTTACCAGTAGGTATAAGGTGACAATTTTCTCTAACAAATATTTAGTTTGGAAATAGTATTAAATATATATAGATATACTATAAAGCATCAAAGTTTCAAATTTGAATGTGAATGAACATGTTTAGTAAGTAATTATTTTAATATAATCATTTCAAATAGGTAAAGATTACAAAGAAATAATTTTGGGAGGGTGGGCAGTTGACAGGGGCTCCATCTGTGAAAAGAGAAGCCATAAATTTTGTATAATACAAAGCCTAAGAATTTAATCAGATTAAGAAAATTTATTTGTAAAATTCTTCCTCATTAATCCTATGTATGAAGATTTTTTAAACGGCAAAATAACACTGGAAAACACTAAAAGAATGTTAATTTTGCATCTAGAATGGTGAAACTGTATGACACAAAGAATTTCTATCTAAAAAATCTAAATCATGTACAGTAGAAAGTTACAAAAAATGTCTCTGTGAAACTACTATAATAACCTAATCTGGAAGGCCTCAGAAATTCTTAGCCCTTTTGAATCAACTGACCAACTGAATGACTGTTGTTTGGGCTTGATTGCATTTTCAGGCACTTCCTGACCAAAGGCACTGAAGAGAGACATTGGTGAGCCCTACCCTCTAAAATAAAAATAAAGGATGGAACCCCAAGGGACCTAGAAGAGAATCAGAAACATAGGGAATCCAACTATCCTTCACCTTCACTGGATCAGACATCCATCAATGCGATCACCTTTTCACTATCCCTCACCTACTGTCCTCTCTGCCTTTATTATCCAACTTGATGCTGTGGTCAATCATGATAATCCCTTCTTGTGATCACCCTTAACTCCTCTGTCTCCTCTTGCTCCCTCCTCATTTCATGCATGGCAAGGTCACAACCTTTATTAAGCCCTTGTTAAAGCTTAAATTAAATCCTTGTTAAGCCTACATCTGCCTTGCATCTTGCAGCTGGTTTGGCTAAAGGAAAATGCACAACCCTGCTGTCAGGTATTCCTTTAAATGTATGACAATGAACCTCTAATGGCCAATTATGTTGTATTTCCTTCTTTATTTGGCTGCACCCCACAGTATGTGGGATATTAGTTCTCCAGCAAGTATTTCCAGTTAATTATCAACCAGAACTAACCAATCCCTAGGACTGAGCTAGGGATTGAACCCAAGGCCCCTGCAATGAAAGTGCAGAGTCTTAACAACTGGACCACCAGGGGAGGTCCCTATACTGTATTTCTTTTTTTTTTTTTTTTGTACTGTATTTCTTAATCCATCACTTTTCTACTCACCTTACTGGTGACAGCTTCTCTCACCATCCTATTTAAAAAGCAACCACCACCACTGCCCCTATACTCCCTATTCATTTCCCAAATTGTCTCCATAGCACATATAACCATCTGACACATTATATAATTGTTTATTTTTTAAATATCTATATCTTCCTTGAATGGAAATTCAGAGAATGGATTTTTATCTGTTTTGCTCTTTAACCTAGTAGAATAGCTAACATATAGCAGATGTTCATTAATAGTGATCTAATAATGAATAAATTATTTGTTCCTAAAGACCTACTCTTTTCTTTATTATTATAGTTGATGTACAATATCATATTAGTTTCAAATATACAACACAGGAATAAATATTTTTAATATATTGTACTACATTTAAAGTTATTATAAAATTTTGCCTATATTCCCTGTGCTGTACCATACATCCTTGTGTCTTACTTATTTTATACATAGTAGTTTGTAACTCTTAATCCCCTATATTGTGCCTCTCTCTTCCCTCTCCCCACTGGTAACCACTAGTTTGTTCTCTATATCTGTGTTTTTGTTTTGCTCTATTCATTTGTTTGTTTTATTTTTTCAATTCCACATATAAGTGATAACATACAGTATTTGTCCTTCTCTATCTGGCTTATTTCACTCACCATAATATCCTCCAGGTCTAAACATGTTGTTGAAAAATGCAAAATTTCATTCTTTCTTCTGGCTGAGTTGTATTCCATTGTGTTTATATACCACATCTTCTTTACCCATTCCTCTGTTGATTTTACACTTAGATGGCTTCCATATCTTGATTATTGCAAATAATGTGGCTATGAACACTGGGGTGCATTTGTCATTTAGAATTAGTGTTCTCATTTTCTTTGGATATATAACCAGGAGTAGAATTGCTAGATCGTGTAGTAATTCTATTTTTAATTGTTTGAGGGACCTCCATACTATTCTTCATAGTGGCTGTAGCAATTTACATTCTCACAAGCAGTGTACTAGTGTTCCCTTTTCTCTATATCCTCACCAACATATGTTACTTGTGGTCCTTTTGATGATGGCCATTCTGACAGCTGTGAGAATTTTTATTTCCATTTCCCTGATGATTAATGATGCTGAGCATCTTTTCATGCACCTATTGACCACCTGTACATCTTCTTTGGGAAAATGTCTTTTCAGGTCTAAAGACTCACTCACTCTTCACCAAATGTGAAAATGTAGGAGACAAAGAGATAAAGGGAACAGAGAAATCCACTTGCCAAAGTAAAAGTAGGAGACAGTGCCTTTAACTGGGCTTGGAAAGAAGCCTAAAGTTCCCTGACAGGGCTCTATACTGACTGCAGAAGAGACTATCTTGTATGGAAGAGTGGATTCAGGAGCCCCTTAGTACTTTGTGGGGTTGACAGCAATTTAAATGGGCAACCAGCTTTCAAATATCATTGAAATTCTATAAACCCTATGTGTCTAAACTCATTAATTGACTGAAAGTTTACAAATATATTCTCTATTGTATTGAGAAAGCAAACAAACCAGAGGAAAACTTTACACCTAGTCTTTTAACTGTCTTTGACAATCATGATCCATGTAAGAGGGGCTGAAAAAGTTCTTTCAGTAATCCAATGAGTCTTTCCAATAACTGAATTCTTGGATCAGAACTAAAATAAGTGGTTCATAAGGGGCATCCTTGGTGGCTCATATGGTAAAGAATCACCTGCAATGCGGGAGACCTGGGTTCGATCCCTGGGTTGGGAAGACCCCCTGGAGAAAGGAACAGCTACACACTCCAGTATTCTGGAGAATTCCATGGACAGAGGAGCCTGGCAGGCTACAGTTGATGGGGTCGCAAAGAGTCGGACACAACTGAGTGAATTTCTCTACAATTCTAGGAAAAGGGGAAAAAAAAGAATAAAATCCCCTCTGAACAAATCAGAGAAAGAGCTATGATAGCAAAATTAGTTATAGTGCTCAAAACAAATTTAAAGAAAAGCAAACCAATTTGTCAAAACTCTTTTATTGCTTATTGTTTTATTTCTTAGGAGCTTTTGTATTGTTAATTTTAGTGAATTCTGACTCCTTGTTCAGACCTAATAAATTTTAAGAATGCATTTCTATTGGGGGACTGTACATTGTAACTTGGCCATTTCTTAAACTGTTGACACATAGGTAAAATTTATAATGTACACAAAGGCTCCTAAGAAACAAATAAGCAATAGAGGAATTTTATTTTGACAAACTGGAATACAGCTCATGATAAAGAAATTCTTGTTCATTTTGGTTTGTTTTCTTTTGAATTTGTTTTACTGTACTTTTGAGGGATAATTATTAACACACAGGTAAATTTTAAAATATTACTAGTGGTAAAAATATTTTTGATGATATTAACATGATAAAATTACTTGACTAAGAAAATGTTTGTATAGCTAGATCCTCAAACATATAACATCTATGTATTTATTTTCCTCGGAGAAGGCAATGGCACCCCAATCCAGTACTCTTGCCTGGAAACTCCCATGGATGGAGGAGCCTGGTAGGCTGCAGTCCACGCTACCTGGAAAGGCTGAGATTTGAAAGTAAGTCAGAATCAATAATGCTCATGTTTCTTGGTCATAAGCTTTACAAAAGAATGATGCAATTCAAATTATTGATGATGAGATAAATCTGTTGTCTTGATCTCTTTGGCTAATAAACAAATTGTCTCTCAAAAGTACAATGTGTGTGTTTTACTCCCTCTGTCATGTCCCACTCTTTGAGAGCCCATGGACTATATAACCCACCAGACGCCTCTGTCCATGGAACTTCCCAGCAAGAGTACTGTAGTAGGTTGCCATTTCTTCCTCCAGGGGATCTTCTTGACCTAGGGATCAAACCCACATCTCCTGCATCTTCTGCGTTGCAGGTGGATTCTCTACCACTGAGCTACTAGGTAGTATGATATTCAGAGAGTCAATTACCACATCCCCTGCCTCTTGTTTGTAGAAAAGATTTAGCCTCCTATGCTTTCCTTGATTTCTTAAAAAAAAAAAAAAAATTAATCAGAGAAGTGAGAAAATGCAGAAACAAAGGAAAATAGTCAAGCTAGCCAAAGCCGTAAACAAAGTCAAAAACCTTTAGTTCCTCCTCAAGGGCTGTAGATAATATCCTGAGCCATATGCTTGAATTGTTCTGCAGATGCTAAAACTCCCATTAGGTGGAAGAAGTTAACTGCCTGCTGACCACCAGCAAGTAAATCCAGACCAGCTGGAACCAGAAAGTTAACAACTGAGGTTCCAGAAACATCACCCTGTTACCTCACTATCAGCCAATCAGAGAACTGTGCATAAGCTGATCACACATCCTTCCCCTCACAGTCTTTAAAAATCCTTCCCTGAAAGTCACCAGGGAGTTCCCATCTTTTGAGCATTAGCTGCTCATTCTCCATGCTTGGCCCCATATTGGGCACCTTTTGGTAAATGCTATACTTTCCTTCACCACAACTTGGTGTCAACTGATTGGCTTTGCTGTTCCTTGGGCAAGCAGACCCAGGTTTGGTTCAGTAACTCAAGGTGGGTAGATAAAAGGCAGTGGAAATGAAAGTCTCTTTTTAGGAGATTCAGAAATTGGAAGTAAGAACATCCTGTAGAAGGACCATCTCTGCTGCTCTCCTGGCCACATTCATTCATTTCCTTCCATCCATAACTTCCCTGTCTCTGGTTTCTTTTTCCAGTTCACTAAGTAACTCCTTAAATAAAGTTGGTGGTTGTATAACGTCCATGTTTCTTACTAATGCCAATTTTAACTTAACATGAAATCTATGTTGAAGTGCTGCAAATCTAAATTAATTTTTGGAAGCATTTCACCAGTGTCTTGAAATTCATCAAAGACAAACTGTTAAATTACAGGGAATCCATATGGTGATAAAATTGTTCCATGTTTCTCTTTCAGTCCCTCTAAATATACCCAGGGAGAATATCTCCATTTGTTGCTGTTTGTCTTGAACAGTACTCACAACAGCATTTAAAGAGTACTGTGTGGGATTCTGATTCTGATGTAGATGTCTATAGACCATACTTTGGAAAACACTGCCCTAGACACATCTAAAATTTTTTGGCATGATCAAATGCTCCATTAGTAAAAATAATAAGTTTAGCATACACCCACAATATTTAATATAATGATTGATAAAATGAAATCAATGACATATTTACACACATTTGCTAGTTAAAGTCTTGGTTAACACTTTGTGATAAAGATCTAGTTCAGTCTGCTTAAGAGGGTTTGTGGCTCAGAGGCTCATTCTTCATTTCAGTCCTCCAATTTTGCAGGTTTTGTTAAAATCTGGCTAGTAACTTTCTTTCTGTCTTGGTGGAAATCAATGTTTTTGTGAATTGGGAAATTTTGCATTTTTAATATTTTTAACAAACAGGTTCAAAACTCATTGAAATTTCTAAACAAGTGATAAATTATGCCTCCAAGTCTTTTTTATTGATACTATGCCTTAAAGGTGAACTTTGTTGTTTTTGTTCAGTCACTGAGTCGTGTCCAACTCTTGGCGACCCCATGGACTGCAGCATGCCAGGCTTCCCTGTCCTTCACTGTCTTCCGGAGTTTGCTCAAATTCATGTCCACTGAGTCGGGGATGCCGTCCAACCATCTCATCCTCTGTTGTCCCCTTCTCCTTCTGCTCTCAATCTTTCCTGGAATCAGGGTCTTTTCTAATGAGTCAACTCTTCCCATCAGGTAGCCAAAGAGTTGTAGGTTCTGCTTCCGCATCTGTCCTTCCAATGAATATTTAGTGAATGTTTTGGGAAATATAATTACCAAACAATGGAAATAATTTCGCACGTCAATTTTCAAGCTTTATTCAATAGCAGGAAATTCTTTTAAATAGCAGATTACTTTCTTATTTGTTGGATGACTGCTTATAATATATAATTAGTCTGTCTTGGTTGATTAATTAACCACACTCTTTCTTGGTTAATGGAAAGCTTATGAGTTTATGTCAGTTTTGTCATTTTATTAACATTATTACTATTTGTTTGCATTATTGTTATTTTTAATATGTGTCTCCTTCATAGAAAACTTTTAAAGTCAAATCGGATGGTATACTATGTGGATTTTCTGACACAAACAGTCCTCCAATTTTTCAACACCAACCGTATTTCCAAAAATTTAATTCAATTCTGCCATTTAGTGTCTATAGTTAGCACAGACCCCACAAGCTAAGGGCTCTGTTTCACAAGACTGCCTCTATATCAGACACCACCCACAAATGAGGTACCTTGGCTACTCAGTTCTGCTCGGCCAGCTACAAATTTAGGGGTTCCCATGAACCCCTCCTCAGATTTGTAATTCATTAGAACTACTCACAGAAACCTTTACATTTTAAGGTTTATTATAAAGTATACACTCTCATAGCTCAGTTGTTAAAGAATCCGCCTGCAATGTAGGAGATCCCAGTTCGATTCCTGGGTCGGGAAGATCCTCTGGAGAAGGAATAGGCTACTCACTCCAGTATTCTTGGGCTTCCCTTATAGCTCGGCTGGTAAAGAATCTGCCTGCAATGTGGGAGACCTGGGTTTGATCCCTGGGTTGGGAAGATCCCCTGGAGAAGGGAAAGGCTACCAGTTCCAGTATTCTGGAGAATTCCATGGATTGTATAGTCCATGGGGTCACAAAGAGTTGAACACGACTGAGAGACTTTCACTTCACTTTGTAAAGGATACAACTCAGGGATTTCCCTGGTGGTCCAGTGGTTAAGACTCTGAGCTTCTAATACAAGCAAGGGGCATGGGTTTGATCACTGGTCAGGGAACTAAGATACCACATGCTGTGCAGCATGGCCAAAAAAAATAAAATAAAATACAACACAGGAACAGTCACAGGAAGAGATGCATAGGGTGAGATATGGGAAGTGTTTTGTTCATCAAATGTTTGGTCTTTCTGGTGACCAGATGCTGTGGATCTAAGGACCCTTACCCTCAGCCACATTGTTAGCATAAATTCAGGTGTGGTCCTGGGGGGCCTCTTGTGAATAACAAAAGGCACTTCAGTTGCTGAAAAAATTCTAAGATTTTTAGGAGCTCTGTGTTAGGAATGGTGGTTTGGGTCCCTCTCTTTGTGACCCCACGGACTGTAGCCCGCTAAGCTCCTCTGTTCACGGGATTTCCCAGGCAAGAATACTGGAGTGGGTTACCATTTCCTTCTCCAGAGTATCTTCCCAACCCAGGGATCTTCCTTACCCAGGGATTGAACCTGGGTCTCCTGCATTACAGATGGATTCATTACTGACTGAGCCACCAGGGGTGGGAAAGACCAAATATATATGTATATATTTTATACCACATAATACTCTATATGGCTGTTAACCAGGCCCATGTTAATTGCAACTGTGATGTACTTAAAGTGAACAATGGAGTAAGGGTACCATTGTTAGCTCCTACTTATGCCCAGGATACCTCCTTGCATCAGTTAGGGTTTCTAATTGCAAAGAACAGAATCTACCCTAGCTAATTTAAGTAGGAAGAACATTTATTAAATAATAGAGTTCTGGAAAACATTACTTATGTTTACGCGTTTATCATAAAGGATACAACCCTGGAACAGCCAAAGGAAGAGATGCATAAGGCAAGGTGGGAAGCATGCCACTCTCCTAGCATATCAATGTGTTCACCAGCCTAGAAGCTCCCAGAGTCCCATCATTTAGGGATTTTAAGCTAGGTTTCATTTGCAGGCATGACTGATTAAATCTTTGGCCATTGATAAAGAAAGTGAAAGTGAAGTCAGTCTTGTCCAACTCTTTGTGACCCCATAGACTACAGCCTATCAGGTTCCTCTGTCCATGGGATTTTCCAGGCAAGAATACTGGAGTGAGTTGTCATTTCCTTCTCCAGGAGACCTTCTCAACCCAGGGGTTGAACCTGGGTCTCCTGCACTGTAGGCAGACGCTTTACCATCTGCGCCACCAGGGAAGCCCATTGGCCACTGATAACTGAACTCAAACTCCAGGTCCCTCTCATCTTCCCAGAGGTCAGGGAAGTAGGGCTGAAAGTTCTAGTTATTGCCACCTGGTCGGTTTTTCTCTTGATGAGGATCCCATCTTGGAGTTATCTAGAGGCCCCCACCCGAATCATCTCTTTATCATACAAAAGATATTTCACACTCCAGAGATTCCAAGGGTTTTAGGATTTCTGTGCCAGGGACTGGAACAAAGATCAAGTATTCAATTTTTATTATACCATAATCTCATTAAAAAAAAAAAAAAAAACAAAATTTGCCAGGATTTTGTGAATGAAAAGTATTCCTCTAAATTTTATCTTTCCTATTGGGTGTGAAAGTTAACAAGTGACTATGTAACATGAGACTGCAACTGTAGTGATTTGATTGTCTGCCTTTCAATGATTCAGAAATTTTTATCCAAGCAAAGTTCATTTTAAAAGCAGAATTTTATGCAAGGATTCTTCAATATCCGCAAATCAATCAATGTAATTCACCACATAAACAAATTGAAAAATAAAAGCCATATGATTATCTCAATAGATGCAGAGAAGGCCTTTGACAAAATTCAACATCCATTTATGATAAAAACTCTCCAGAAAGCAGGAATAGAAGGAACATACCTCAACATAATAAAAGCTATATATGACAAACCCACAGCAAACATTATCCTCAGTGGTGAAAAATTGAAAGCATTTCCCCTAAAGTCAGGAATAAGACAAGGGTGCCCACTTTCACCACTACTATTCAACATAGTTCTGGAAGTTTTAGCCACAGCAATCAGAGCAGAAAAAAAAAATACAAGGAATCCAAATTGGAAAAGAAGTAAAACTCTCACTGTTTGCAGATGACATGATCCTCTACATAGAAAACCCTAAAGACTGTACCAGAAAATTACTAGAGCTAATCAATGAATATAGTAAAGTTGCAGGATATAAAATCAACACACAGAAATCCCTTGCATTCCTATACACTAATAATGAGAAAGTAGAAAACAAAATTGAGGAAACAATTCCATTCACCATTGCAACAAAAAGAATAAAATACTTAGGAATATATCTACCTAAAGAAACTAAAGACCTATATATAGAAAACTATAAAACACTGAGGAAAGAAATCAAAGAGGACACTAATAGATGGAGAAATATACCATGTTCATGGATCGGAAGAATCAATATAGTGAAAATGAGTATACTACCCAAGGCAAGTTACAAATTCAATGCAATCCCTATCAAGCTACCAGCGATATTTTTCACAGAACTAGAACAAATAATTTCAAGATTTGTATGGAGATACAAAAAACCTCGAATAGCCAAAGCAATCTTGAGAAAGAAGAATGGAACTGGAGGAATCAACTTGCCTGACTTCAGGCTCTACTACAAAGCCACAGTCATCAAGACAGTATGGTATTGGCACAAAGACAGAAATATAGATCAATGGAACAAAATAGAAAGCCCAGAGATAAATCCACACACATATGGACACCTTATCTTTGACAAAGGAGGCAAGAATATACAATGGAGTAAAGACAATCTCTTTAACAAGTGGTGCTGGGAAAACTGGTCAACCACTTGTAAAAGAATGAAACCAGATCACTTTCTAACACCGCACACAAAGATAAACTCAAAATGGATTAAAGATCTAAATGTAAGACCAGAAACTATAAAACTCCTAGAGGAGAACATAGGCAAAACACTCTCTGACATAAACCACAGCAGGATCCTCTATGATCCACCTCCCAGAATTCTGGAAATAAAAGCAAAAATAAACAAATGGGACCTAATTAAAATTAAAAGCTTCTGCACAACAAAGGAAAATATAAGCAAGGTGAAAAGACAGCCTTCCGAATGGGAGAAAATAATAGCAAATGAAGCAACTGACAAACAACTAATCTCAAAAATATACAAGCAACTTATGCAGCTCAATTCCAGAAAAATAAACGACCCAATCAAAAAATGGGCCAAAGAACTAAATAGACATTTCTCCAAAGAAGACATACGGATGGCTAACAAACACATGAAAAGATGCTCAACATCACTCATTATTAGAGAAATGCAAATCAAAACCACAATGAGGTACCACTTCACACCAGTCAGAATGTCTGCGATCCAAAAATCTGCAAGCAATAAATGCTGGAGAGGGTGTGGAGAGAAGGGAACCCTCCTACACTGTTGGTGGGAATGCAAACTAGTACAGCCACTATGGAGAACAGTGTGGAGATTCCTTAAAAAATTGCAAATAGAACTGCTTTATGACCCAGCAATCCCACTGCTGGGCATGCACACTGAGGAAACCAGAATTGAAAGAGACACATGTACCCCAATGTTCATCGCAGCACTGTTTATAATAGCCAGGACATGGAAACAACCTAGATGTCCATCAGCAGATGAATGGATAAGAAAGCTGTGGTACATATACACAATGGAGTATTATATTACTCAGCTGTTAAAAAGAATGCATTTGAATCAGTTCTGATGAGATGGATGAAACTGGAGCCGATTATACAGAGTGAAGTAAGCCAGAAAGAAAAACACCAATACAGTATACTAACACATATATATGGAATTTAGAAAGATGGCAACGATGACCCTGTATGCAGGACAGCAAAAAAGACACAGATATGTATAGCGGACTTCTGGACTCAGAGGGAGAGGGAGAGGGTGAGATGATTTGGGAGAATGGCATTGAAACATGTATAATATCATGTAAGAATTGAATTGCCAGTATATGTCCGATGCAGGATACGGCATGCTTGGGGCTGGTACACGGGGATGACCCAGAGAGATGTTGTGAGGAGAGGGGTGGGAGGGGGGTTCTTGTTTGGGAACGCATGTACACCCGTGGTGGATTCATGTCACTGTATGGCAAAACCAATACAGAATTGTAAAGTAAAATAAAAAATAATTAATTAATTAAAAAAATAAAAAAAATAAAAACATTAAAAAAATAAAATAAAAGCAGAATTTTATGTATATTATAAAATATAAAATATATATTAATATATATTTTATATTTGTTTAATACATTTTCAACATATTTTTATGTGAATCACTTTGCCCTACACCTGAAACTAACACAGCATTGTAAATCACCTGTACTTCAATTTAAGAAAAAGGAAAAGAGGGGGAAAAAAGCAGAATGAGTATTTTATATGTACCATGATCAAAAGAAGTGCTTTACTGATTTACCATGAACAGTAGTTGGCTAACAAAGGTCCATAACATAACAGTCTTCTAAAGTGGAGAAGGATATAAAACATCATTTTAGGATTAAAAGACTAAGCAATAGTAGTTTCTAAGAAGGTAGATCATTTATAAAGCCATTATCTGTAGATTAAAATGCTCCTTGGAAAGAGTAAGGGCTTCTCTGCTGGCTCAGTAGTAAAGAATCTGCCTGCAATACAGCAGTTGCAGGAGATAATCCCTGGTTCAATCCCTGGTTTCCAGGGTTCATCCCTGGGTTGGGAAGATCCTCTGGAGGAGGGCCATGGCAACCCACTCAAGTATTCTTGCCTGGGGAATCCCCTGGTCAGAGGAGCTTGGCAGGATCAGTCCACATGGTCACAAAGAGTCGGATACGACTGGAGTGACTTAACACGCACAGAAAGAGTAAATTTAGGTTGTGAGGCCATAAATCAAGGTGATATTTTCCTCTTTTCTGGTTGATCTTTAAGGATAATCATGTGATATTTACTTGACAAATTGAAATGTTTTATGTAGCAAGGTAGGAATGGTAATTTCAAAGTAAATAAAAAATTCTTTGTCTTTGTCTTGTGGACTCATTACTCTTTTTAAGATCGTTATTCTTAAGAGATGCTCTATTAGCTTGTTAGGGCTGCTGTAGCCAAGTACCACAATCTGGGTAACTTAAAACAACAGAAATGTGTTCTCTCAGTTCCAGAGTGTTGGAGTCTGAGATGAAGGCATCCAGAGGGATGTACTCCAGGGAAGAAACTGCCCTATGCTCTTCTCTCAGCTTCTGGCATTTCCGGCAATCTTTGGCATTCCTTGTCTAATAGATACGCCACCTTACATCTTGATTATGTCTGCAGAGACCCTATTTCCAAATAAAGTCACACTTGCAGATGTGGGGGATGTGTGTGCTTCTGACTTACACATACCTTTTTGGGAGATGCAATTCAATCCACAATTCAGGGTTCCCTGGCTGCTCTGAAAATTAAAATAACAAAGTATAATGGGGAAAATGCACACAGATTTTACTGAATTTTTAATGTTCATGGGAGACTTCACAAGGGAATTAAAACCCAAAGAAGTGACCAGAGTAGGAGGCTTTTGTACCTTTTAGACAAAGAAACAATAAATCTGTGAAGAATTGACAAGACAAAGGGGTTTGAGCTAAAGGTAGTAAGTGGTGTAGAAGTGACTAGGAGGGTAGTGATTATCAAAATCTTGTTTATATAGATTTCTTGGTTTCAAATTCCCTTATTCTAGTGGTAAGAATTTCTTCTTTCCAGACCTAAACAGATATTTCTCCAAAGAAGATAAACAGATGACCAACAAACTCATGAAAAGATGCTCAATATCACTCATTATTAGAGAAATGCAAATCGAAACTACAATGAGGTATTACCTCACCCTGGTCAGAATGGCCATCATTAAAAAATCTATAAACAATAAATGCTGGAGAGGGTATGGAAAAAACGGAATCTGCTTGCACTGTTGGTGGGAATGTACGTTGATATGGCCACTGTGAAGAATAGTATGAAGATTCCTTAAGAATAAACATATGATTTAAGAATCCCACTACTGGGTGTATACCCTGAGAAAACCATAATTCAGAAGATCCATGTACCTAAAGTTCATTGCAGCACTATTTACAATAGCCAGGACATGGAAGCAACCTAGGTGTCTATCGACAGATGAATGGATAAAGAAGTTGTGGTACATATATGCAATGGAATATTACTTGGCCATTAAAAGAAACAAAATTGGATCATTTGTAGTGATGTGGATGAACCTAGAGTCTGTCATACAGAGTGAAGTAAGTCAGAAAGAGAAAAACAAATATTGTATATTAATGCATATATATGGAATCTAGAAAAATAGTACCCATGAACCCATTCACAGGGCAGGAATAGAGATGCAGATGTAGAGAATGAACTTGTGGACACAGAAGGGGAAGGAGCAAGTGGGACAACTTGAGAGAATAGCATATACACTACCCTGGCATTGTTAGCTAGCAATAAGCTGGTGTATAGCACAGGGAGCAGCTTGATGCTCCCTGATAACCTAGAAGAGTGAGATTAGGGTGGTGAGAGGGAGGTTCAAGAGGGAGGGGATATATGTATGCTTACAGCTGATTCACATTGTTGTATAATGGAAACTAACCCATTGTAAAGCAATTATTCTCCAATTAAAAGCAGTCCATGGGGTCCCTGAGAGTTGGACATGACTCAGTGACTTCACTTTCACTTTTCACTTTCATGCACTGGAGAAGGAGATGGCAACCCACTCCAGTGTTCTTGCCTGGAGAATCCCAGGGACGGGGGGAGCCTGGTGGGCTACCGTCTATGGGGTTGCACAGAGTCGGACACGACTGAAGTGACTTAGCAGCAGCAGCAGCAAAAAATAATTAAAACATTTTTTTGAACTTTTATTTTGAAAACAAAAAAAGAGAATTTCTTCCTTCCTCCTGGTACAGGGAGTGTATTACTCACCTGGAAGTTTTAAGACCTGTTTCAGAGAAGAAGGGCAAGGGGATGAAGATAGCATGACTTTCCAGTTTCTGCCTTTTTCTCAAACTTCTTCAGCTTAAGTTAGTCAAAGTGCCAAGGAGCTATATTTTGTGGTAGTAGGTCCTGAACCCTATCAAGACAATAATACTCTGATCATCACTTTGACTGTAGAGCACAGTCAGTGAAAGATGCCAAAAGAAATAAATAAGAGGCATAGGATTGGGAAGGAAGAAATAAGTGTGTCATTATTCATAACAGCTTTTAGCAAGGTGGCTGAATACCAGATTCTACATGACAACAAACAATTAGAATATGTTTCCGAAAGAAGACACCATTTTCAGTAGTGTCTGCTGCTGCTGCTAAGTCGCTTCAGTCATGTCCGATAGTGTCAGAGAATATTAAATACTTAGGGACTTATAAAACTTAACTAGGATACATCAAAGAAGGAAGACTCAAATAAATGTAGAGATAAAATTTGCCCAAAGAAAGGAAGAAAGATTCAATATTGTAATGGTTTCACTTTTTTCCAAATTGTTTTGAAGTTTCAATGAAATTCCAATCAATATGTCAAAAAATTTTTTATGGAACTCAATAAGAAGATATTAAAGTGTATAAATAAATAGATAAAACTGAGAAAAAGTCCATTTGGAAAAAGATGACACTGGATCTTTAATTTGCACCATCTAATCAAATCCATCAAAGACCCTAATGCTGGGAAAGATTGAGGGCAGGAGGAGAAGGAGATGACTGAGGATGAGATGATTGGATGGCATTACTGACTCAATGGACATGAGTTTGAGCAAGCTCCAGGAGTTGGTGATGGACAGGGAGGCCTGGTGTGTGGCAGTCCATGGGGTCGCAAAGAGTCGGACAAAACTGAGTGACTAAACTGAACTGAAAATCAATTCTAGATGGGTTAAGAAGTTAAATGTCAAAAACAATACTTCAAAATTTTTTATAGAAAATGTAGGTGATCTTGATGAAAGTGAAAGAGGAGAGTGAAAAAGTTGGCTTAAAGCTCAACATTCAGAAAACTAAGATCATGGCATCTGGTCCCATCACTTCAGGAGAAATAGATGGGGAAACAGTGTCAGACTTTATTTTGGGGGGCTCCAAAATCACTGCAGATGGTGATTGCAGCCATGAAATTAAAAGACTGTTACTCCTTGGAAGGAAAGTTATGACCAACCTAGATAGTATATTGAAAAGCAGAGATATTACTTTGCCAACAAAGGTCCATTTAGTCAAGGCTATGATTTTTCCAGTGGTCATGTATAGATGTGAGAGTTGAACTGTGAAGAAAGCTGAGCGCTGAAGAATTGATGCTTTTGAACTGTGGTGTTGGAGAAGACTCTCTAGAGTCCCTTGGACTGCAAGGAGATCCAACCAGTCCATTCTGAAGGAGATCAGCCCTGGGTGTTCATTGGAAGGACTGATGCTGGAGTTGAAACTCCAATAGTTTGGCCACCTCATGCAAAGAGTTGACTCATTGGAAAAGACCCTGATGCTTGGAGGGACTGGCGGCAGGAGGAGAAGGGGACAATAGAGGATGAGATGGCTGGATGGGATCACTGACTCGATGGACATGAGTTTGGGTGAACTCCGGACCTGGTGTGCTACAGTTCATGGGGTCGCAAGGAGTCGGACACGACCGAGCAACTGAACTGAACTGAACTGATAGGTGATCTGAGGCAAAAACGTTTTAACCAAAAAAATCCTATGAAAAGAAAATGTAAATAAACTAGATGATAATTAAAATTAAGAACGTTGTCAAAAGATTCTTTACTAAAGCAATCGATTATTTTGTGGATCTTGGAATAGAAAAAGAACATTAGTGGAAAAAACAGTGGAGTCTGGAATGGGGAAAAAAAACCCCACATTAACCTTTTCTACTTGAAAGTTTATCAAAAGAGTAGATTAAAAAATTTTGGGGGTCTCTCCCGCGGAGAAAGGTGCTCGGTATTAGTCTCCATTCTTCAGCGTCTTCCCTCCGGAATTATCATAAACCTAAGAAAGTATGTCTCGAAGACATGACTCCAGGACCACTATATTTTCTCCAGAAGGTCGCTTGTACCAAGTTGAATATGCCATGGAAGCTATTGGACACGCAGGCACCTGTTTGGGAATTTTAGCAAACGATGGTGTTCTGCTTGCAGCAGAGAGACGCAACATCCACAAGCTGCTTGATGAAGTCTTTTTTTCCGAAAAAATTTATAAACTAAATGAGGATATGGCCTGTAGTGTGGCAGGCATAACTTCTGATGCTAATGTTCTCACCAATGAACTGAGGCTCATTGCGCAAAGGTATTTATTACAGTATCAGGAGCCAATTCCTTGTGAGCAGTTGGTCACAGCACTGTGTGATATCAAACAAGCTTATACACAGTTTGGAGGAAAACGTCCTTTCGGTGTTTCATTGCTTTACATTGGCTGGGATAAGCACTATGGCTTTCAGCTCTATCAGAGTGATCCTAGTGGAAATTATGGAGGTTGGAAAGCCACATGCATTGGAAATAATAGTGCTGCAGCTGTATCAATGTTAAAACAAGACTACAAAGAAGGAGAAATGACTTTGAAGTCAGCACTTGCTTTAGCTATCAAAGTCCTAAATAAGACCATGGATGTTAGTAAGCTCTCTGCTGAAAAAGTGGAAATTGCCACACTAACAAGAGAGAATGGAAAGACCGTCATCAGAGTTCTCAAACAAAAAGAAGTGGAACAGTTGATCAAAAAACACGAGGAAGAAGAAGCTAAAGCTGAGCGTGAGAAGAAAGAAAAAGAACAGAAAGAAAAGGATAAATAGAAGACAAAATCAGGGATTTTATAACTCATTTGGGGCATCATTTCAGTGAAAGGCTGTCCTGCTCTTCCACTTTGAGAAAGCTTTGACTTTTTTAACTTGTCTAGTGGGAAAATAGGATGGTACCAACTGAATTGGGTCCTTGTTATTTCTGTCCAGGTGAATATTGTAATAATGATTACTCTTTATGGACATCTTAATCACCCTCTCCCCCTTTTTTTTTGAATAAAATTTGGAAAGAATGGAAATGGTGAAGGGAAAAAAAAAAATTTTTTTTTGTCTGTGGTCTTTGTTTTTGCGAGAGTGCTCCCTCTAGTTGCTGACAGCAGGCGCTCCTCTTCACAGCTGTGCTAGGCTTCTCATTGCACTGGCTTCTCCTGTTGCCGAGCACGGGCTTTAGGACACTTGGGTGTCAGTAGCTGCAACGCGAGGGCTCTAGAGCGTGGGCTCAGAAATTGTGGTGTGCGAGATTAATTGCTCTGAGGCATGTGGGATCTTACTGGAGCAGAGGTCAAACCAGTGTCCCTTGCATTGCAAGGCAGATTCTTAACCACTGGACCACCAGGGAAGCCCAAGAGTAATTTTTTAAAGTTCTCATCACAAGAAAAAAAAAAAAAAGGCACTATGTGTGGTGATAGATGTTAACTAAATTTATTGTGGTAATCATTTCACAGTATATACATATGTCAAATCATTATGTTCTACACCTTGAACTTGAAACAATGTTACATGTCAATTATATCTCAGTAAAACTGGAAAAAAACAAAAAACAATTTCTTCCTAGACCAAAAGTGACAGATATATATTTTTTAGAAGCTATTAGGAGAAGGCAATGGCACCCCACTCCAGTACTCTTGCCTGGAAAATCCCATGGACAGAGGAACCTGGTAGGCTGCAGTCCATGGAGTCGCAGAGTCGGACACGACTGAGCGACTTCACTTTCACTTTTCACTTTCATGCATTGGAGAAGGAAATGGCAACCCACTCCAGTGTTCTTGCCTGGAGAATCCCAGGGACGGGGGAGCCTGGTGGGCTGCTGTCTATGGGGTCGCACAGGGTCGGACACGACTGAAGTGACTTAGGAGGTATTACTTTATAAAGATGACACATCTCGATACCCCCAGTTTGTATCTTTTATTTGCCAGCATTATCCATGTAGGAATTGTAGCCGATGAGAGAGAAAGAGAACAAAGTCCAAAGCATATTAATTTACTTCCTCCCCTTGCCCCCAAAGACCTTCCCCTCCCCTGTCTTTTCTCACCTGAGCTCCTCCTGCCTCTTGTAATAGTCTGAATTCTCCATCTCAGTCTCTGAGCCTCCTGCTCCTGTTTGCAGGGTCAGGATTTCTCATCCTTGTTCATTGTTACTGATGCCTCACAGTACTGGTCAGTTACTCTCTGGAGGCCGACCAAAGGGGTTCTACACCTAAGTCCAGTGTTAGGGGTTGGGCTTTTGTTCCCTCATACCAATAAGTGAGGAGTCTAAGAATTTAACTTAATTCTGATCCTATATACCTGTAGACAGCATCTGAGTCCACAGGTTGTGGGCTCAGTCATATAGGACTACTCCCTCCTCCCCCGACCTCCCACTCCCGTCTCCAACTTCAGATGCCAGCTGCAAGCCCAGGTTGCCATCTGTACTTCTGACAGACTATAAATCAGAGGTTCTCCTGATCCCCTCCTTAGGTGTGATAAATTTGCTGCAGTGACTCACAAAACGCAAGGAAACAGTTTACTTACTCTTTACCTACTTTTTAATAAAAAGCATTAGGATAAAGGCTACAGATTATTATTCTGATGGAAAAGATACCCATGGGTCATGGAAAGGGTGTGGAGCTATCCCAGGGGCACCCCTTTTACAGCACATCCACGTGTTCAGCAACGTGGAAGCTCTCTGAACCCCGTACTTTCAGGATTCTACGAAGGTTTCTCTCACACAGGCATGATTGATCATTAACCCCCTTTTCAGCCCTTTTCCCTTCTCAAGAGAATGGAGAGTGGGACCGAAAATTCCAAGCTTCTAGTCATGGCTTGTTCTTTCTGGTGACCATACCCCACTCAGAGGGCTGTCCAGGAGCCACCAGGGTTGCCTCATTAGAACGAAAGACACCTCTATCACTCAGGAAGTTACAAGGGTTTCAGGAGCCCTGTGTCAGGAACTGGGGACAGGGACTGATACATATTTTCCAGGATCTCATACCAAGTTACTTCTTTCTACCCTGCTGATCACCTAACTCCTAGGCCTGTATCCTTCTAACCACCACAATGGCTGTGTCCTCCATGGTCTCATGGTTCCACAAGGCTCCATGCTAACTTGGTTAGTAATTTTAGCAAACCCATAGGCTTGCTGTCATTTTCCTGATGGTGGTATGCAAAAGTGAGGGACAGAAGCCTCTGGTCTAGGCCTAGATGTCACTAACCACTGGGATCTTGATCTGATTTTCCTTTTGTAAAACAATAGCACTGGATTCAATCATGTCCAAATTTCCTTCCAGTTCTTTTCTTGAAAAAAAAAAAAAAATCAACATGTAGCATTATGTTGTATGTATGGTTTCAGCCATCCAACATAATGATTCAATGTTTCTAAGTATTGCAAAATGATCATCCCAATAAGTCTCGTTAATACCCACCACTGTATATAGTTACAAACATTTTTTTCTTGTAATGAGTTCTTTTCAGAACTAAATTTCAGAGTCTACAATTTCAGGCATAACCTCTGGACCTTTTTGGGTATTGTCCTGGAGCTAGACCCCCTCTCTGGGAACTCGCCCATACTGTTTCCCCTGCCTCAGTTCCTGCTTGGCATGTGTCCTCCTGTGGCTCACACGTGAACACAGCCTCTTCTTCACAATGCTGTGGCCTTGGCTCCAGCTCTCCTGCATTTGTATATTACCTTGTGTTACCTTTTTATGTGCATGCATTTTATCTCCTCAGATATATCTTAAGTGCTTTTAAGGTTAGAGCCCTGACTTGTAACCCAAAGAGAACTTTTCAGGTCACCTGCCTATAGTGGACATTCAGTAAATATTTCTTCATTGAAGAGTGTCTTGAGAATTTATGTACCATTGTTATAAAAGCTTTTTTTTTTTTTTGAGACAATCAAATAAAAGTAGCATAGCTTTGGCTTGCCTGACTTAACTTGTTTCAGTGTAGAGATGCTATACATTCTTCCTCTATAACCCTCCTTGTGCGTTCCCTTAAGAGAGCTGTCTTTATAAACGTTTTGAAAAATTTATGTTCTTATGGGAAACATTTCTCTCCAGGCATTCCATTAAACTTGTCTGTCAGGTTATTTGGTATTTTATGTTGTTAGAGAGTTACTCAGAATTATTAGGTCATTCCACCACTTAAAACCCTCCAATGCCTTCCCGTCTCACTCAGAGATCCCAAAGCCAAGTGTGAATTCCTATACTGAACTGGCATCCTTACCATCTCTCTGACCCTGACCCCTACCTTCTCCTTACTCTCTGCTCCATGGGCCTGCTTGCTGTTCTTCAATCACATCACGTATATTCCACCTCTAGGATTTTGTACTATTCTCTTGGCCTGAAATACTCTTGACCCCCAGATATTAGTATGATTTTTCCCTCCACCTTCTTCGGGTTTTGTTGTTTTGTTGTTTTTGGTTGAGAGTTCGTCCTTGACAACACTATCTGAAGTGGAGGACATAGTGCCTTTCTGGTCACTCTTAAGTCCCCCTACTCTGTTTTGTTTCTCTTCATAGAATTCATCATCAACGAACATATTCCATGTTCATCCACTCGTTGCCTTTCTCTCTCACTATAGTGTGGGCTCCGCTGGGGGCTGGAACTCGGCTTGGTTTTTGGTTGTATCTCTGGCACAAAGTGGCACCCAGCAATTGCTCTCAGGGTAAATGACTATGTGCTGGGGAAAAAACCAAACAAACAGATTTGACTTGAAAAATGTGTTAGATCACAAATTTAGTTCCAGTAAATAACAGTTATGTAATTATGTTGCTGGTGATTTTTTTTTCTGTTGCATCAGTGATACAACATTGATCAAGTCGTAAAAGCTGATACAATTTTGATATACTGAGAAAACTGATTCAAAAATTTAAAAAATATTAACAAAATTTATTTCGTTAATTTTACCTTAATATCAATAATGGTATCAATTCAGTTCAGTTCAGTCGCTCAGTCGTGTCCGACTCTTTGCGACCCCATGAATCGCAGCACGCCAAGCCTCCCTGTCCATCACCATCTCCCGGAGTTCACTCAGACTCAAGTTCATCGAGTCCGTGATGCCATCCAGCCATCTCATCCTCGGTATAGTTAAGATAATTTCTTTGTGTGCCCACTAGGTGGCAGAATATACACACATACTTTTAAAATGGACGTTTGTCTCAAGTTCACCTTTTTGGAGCAGAGAGACTAATCTCTTATGTTTGAAGAGTGCTTTATAGTAGACAAAACACTTCCACAAAAACTATCTCATGAACCCCCTGTGAAATGGAGAAGACAGGTATTTTTGTTGTTGCTGTTCTTGTTTATTTTTAATCCATTTTCATTTTTAATAGGAAAACTGAGGCTCAGAGTTTAAGGGATTTGCCCAAGGGAGTAAAGAGAGCCTAGAACCCATATCCTGGGCCTTCTAGTTTCAGGGCTCTTCTTATAATTCCACTCAAAGAGGGGGAAAGTGACCCTCCTGAAAATTTGCTATTGAGTCTCAATTTGCTGTGATGAAAGAGCCTGAAAATACAAATCCTTTTAAGCTTTTAAAAAGTAAATGAGGACTTCCCTGGTGGCACTGTGGGTAAGAATCTGCCTGCCAGTGCAGAGGATGCAGGTGTGATCAGCAGTTCGGGAAGATTCCATGTGCCTCGGAACAATGAAGCCTGTGGGCCACAACTACTGAACCCTGCATGCTCTAGGGCCCGCCAGCTACAGTTACTGGGCCCTCATGCCGCAATTACTGAGGCCCACACACCTAGAGCCAGTGCTCCACCACCAAGAGAAGCCAGTGCAAGGAAAAGCCTGTAACTAGAGAGTAGGCCCTGCTCTCCGAAACTAGAGAAAGCCTGAAGACAGCAATGAAAGACCCAGCACAAACAAAAATAAAACAAACAAATAAATAAATGAAGTACATATATATACAGGTTTCCCAGGTGGTGCTAGTAGTAAAGAACCTGCCCGCTGATGCAGGAGATGAAAGAAAGAGACTCCGGTTTGATCCCTGGGTCAGGAAGATATCCTGGAGCAGGGCATGGCAACCAACTCTAGTATTCTTGCCTGGAGAATCCCATAAACAGAGGACCCTTGTGGGCTACAATCCATAGGGTTGTGAAGAGTCAGACATGACTCAGCACTCATAAGTCAATGAGAAAGCTTCCTAACCTTCCCTTTCGACTTGGGATAGATCCTAAAATGTATCACTTTTTTGGAGGGCGGTCTCCCCAGACTTAAAAATATGCTTGGGGGAAAAATAGTTGAGGTTATGAAGCTTCCACACTGTGTCAGCAGATAGTCTCAGTGGGTAGCAGGGTGCCAAGGCACATGACAACATGAATCTGATTCTTGGAAGTTTTCACCTCCTAAATGGTTGGTGGTTTGGGGTGTGTTTTCTGTGAAGGGCTGGGGTGTGTGATCCCCATTAGTATCAACGGGAACTGTGTGTGTGCTGAGTGGATCTGGAATAACATTCAAGGGATATCGCCTGCACCTAAAAACTATCACTTAAATTCATTAAATATTGCCTTAGGTTTTCTTTGGTGTATTTTTAGCACAGGTAAAAATATTTTCTATTGGCAGAATTGTGATGTAACAAAATGAACTTTATTTTATGTTCCTTGCTTTATGACCAACCTAGATAGAATATTAAAAAGCAGAGACATTACTTTGCCAACAAAGGTCTGTCTAGTCAAGGCTATGGTTTTTCCTGTGGTCGTGTATGGATGTGAGAGTTGGACTGTGAAGAAAGCTGAACACTGAAGAATTGATGCTTTTGAACTGTGGTGTTGGAGAACACTCTTGAGAGTCCCTTGGACTGCAAGGAGATCCAACCAGTCCACCCTAAAGGAGATCAGTCCTGGGTGTTCATTGGAAGGACTGATGCTAAGGCTGAAACTCCAATACTTTGGCCACCTCATGCAAAGAATTGACTCATTGGAAAAGACCCTGCCTGATGCAGGGAGGGACTGGGGGCAGGAAGAGAAGGGAACGACAGAGGATGAGATGGCTGGATGGGATCACTGACTCGATGGACATGAGTTTGGGTAAACTCCGTGAGTTGATGATGGACAGGGAGGCCTAGCGTGCTGCAATTCATGGGGTCACAAAGAGTCGGACACGACTGAGTGACTGAAGTGAACTGAACTGAACAGTACCATGAGCCATGTGGCATTTTAGAAATAACAGGTTTTAAGGCTAAATTCTGGGCTTCCCTGGTGGCTCAGTGGTAAACAATCTGCCTGACAATGCAGGAGACTTGGGAAAATCCCTGGAAAAGGACATAGCAACCCACTCCAGTATTCTTGCCTGGGAAATCCCATAGACAGAGGAGCCTGGTGGGCTACAGTCCATAGCGTCACAAAAGAGGGGGAAACGACTTAGCGACTAAACAACAAGGCTAAACTGTGGATTGTGGTTCTAGTTTAGCCACTTGGTGGTTGTGTAATCTTTAGTGAGTGATTCAGTCCCTCTGACCCTCACTTTCCTTGTCTGGGAAATGAGTAAAATAATACCTGCTTCACTGGGTTGCTATGAAGATGAAATGAGATAGTAATTATGCAAAATATTTGTACAACTAAAATCCTTGTATGTAAAGTGATTGCTTTTATCAGCGAGATTGAGTGGGGGAGCATGCCTTTTTTGTTGTTTGGTTTTTTAAGGCTAGAGGTCTTAAGCTTTGTCATTACTAACTGTTGAACTTGAGTGGTTACTTTATTCAAATTGCTAAACCTCTGCTTTTGTGGGGAGGGGTGAAGTAATCAGTAACTCATTTATTGAGGAATTCCAAAGTGTCCAGTACTTGTCTAAAGTTCCCTACATACTAACTGACTTAATCTCTACATTCACTTCTAAAGTAGATTTGTTAAAATTGATTATTAACATTTTGGCATTTTAGAGCTAGAGGAGACTTTAACTGATGTGCTCTACCCTTTTGTTTATCCATGAAGAAAATAAACTCGAGAGATGAGGTAAAGTGTTCCAGGGCACATGGGTAGTTGTAAGTGGAACTGAGACTAGAAAAATAGCCAGTGGCTGGTTTCCAGGACATTTTGTTGTCTCAGTTCCTATAATGTCAATTCAAAGAAGTGAAAAACAGAATTGTTCTTGGATCTTTTAGTCAGGTTGGAGGAACGAGTAGCAGTGAAGTTGTGGAAGAGAGCAGAGGGGTGAGAGAACAACAGAGGTGGAGGTGGTGTCAGAGGGCTTTCTGGAGGAGGAGAGATTTGAACTGGGTGTAGAAAAACAACTAAGATGTGGGAAACAGAAGCCAGGAATAGATATTGCAGAAGGAGAAAATGGTATAAATCAAAGAGGGAAGGAAGATAAGAATATGGAACATGGAGCTTCCCTGGTGGTCCAGTGGCTAAAAATCCACCTGCCAAAGCAGGGGACATAGGTTTGATCTCTGGTTCAGGAAGATCCCACATGCCTCAGAGCAACTAAGCCCATGATCCACAACTTCTGAGCCCTTGCCCTAGAGCCCGCAAGGTCCTACTACCGAAGCCCAAGCACCCTACAGCCTGAGCTCAGCAACAAAAGAAACAACCGTAATGAGAAGCCCGAGCACCACAAAGACAGTAGCCCCCACTCGCCACAAGTAGAGAAAGCCTGGGCATGGCAACAAAGACTCAGCACAGTCATAAATAAAAAAATAGAGTATGGAATTTGCAGGTATCAAAGCTTCCCCTTAAGGAGAAGTTGCAAATGAGGGCAGATGGATGGTATGTGGGAACTGGAGGCCAGGGACCTGGGATACCAATCAAGTTATGTTCTTAATTTTACAACCAAGGAGAACCATTAATTAAGCAATTCAGTTGTTTAACAAAGGTTTATTGGGCATCTATTGCATGTGTGTTCAGTTGGGCACTGGGCATATAGTGCTGATCAAAAGGAGCTTGGTCCTCCTTCTGGCAGGTGGAGGGGGGATTCAGTCTAGTTTGGAGAGATGGATGATAAACAGGTAAATCAATACAAACTGAGAAATGCTAATGGAAGTCCTGGACAGGGTGCTATGTTAGCAGTGAAGAAGGCCTCCTTAGGAAGGGCAGACTCTGAGCAATGAAAGAGTCCCATGTGGCTCGGATACTTAGTATGGGGGCTGGAGGACAGGTTGGGGAAGGGAGCTGGGGTTAAGTAATGGTGGATTTTGTTTTAAATGCAAAGGGAGTTTAAAAAAAATCAGAAATTTTAAAGCAGGTTACTGATATGGTCTGACATGAAAATTTTAAGTCATTCTTGGGTGCTCTATAGGGAATAAACTATGGAGGAATGGGGGGAAGAGACAAGAATGGAAACAAGGGGACCGGTGCTGCTAGGGGACCATGGCAGAAATTCTCAAGAAAGACAAAGGTACCTTGAATTGGGGTCATAGCAATGAGGCCATGAAGTACGACATCTTCAAAGCAATGAAGACAGATGGACTTGGCTGAGTGAGAAGATTTGAAGTTAGGAGCTCCAGAACTTGATGAATTGGCTGTGCGGGATAATGGGAGTATAGTGGTAGAATGAGGGCCCTTGAAAAGCTTTATTGTTGTTCAGTTGCTCAGTCGACTCTTTGCAACCCCATGGACTGCAGCACACCAGTCTTCCCTGTCCTTCACTATCTTCCAGAGTTTGCTCAAACTCACATCCATTGAATTGGTGATGCAATCCAACCATCTCATCCTCTGACATCCCCTTCTCCTCCCGCCTTCAATATTTCTCAGCATCAGGGTCTTTTCCAATAAGTCAGTTCTTTGCATCAGGTGGCCAAAGTACTGGAGCTTCAACTTCAGCATCAGTCCTTCCAATGAATATTCAGGATTAATTTCCTTTAGGATTGACTGGTTTGATCACCTTGTAGTCCAAGGGACTCTCAAGAATCTTCTCCAGCACCACAGTTCAAAAGCATCAATTCTTCAGTGCTCAGCCTTTTTTATTGTCCAACTCTCACATCTGTACATGGCTACTGGAAAAACTATAGCTTTGACTATACGGACCTTTGTCAGCAAAGTAATGTCTCTACTTTTTAATATGCTGTCTAGGTTAGTCATAGCTTTTCTTCCAAGAAGCAAGTGTCTTTTAATTTCATGGCTGCAGTCACCATCTGCAGGGATTTTGGAGCCAAGAAAATAAGTCTCTCACTGTTTCCATTGTTTCCCATCTATTTGGCATAAAGTGATGGGACTGGTTGCCATGATCTTTGTTTTTTGAATGTTGAGTTTTAAAACAGCTTTTTCACTCTTGTCTTTCACTTTCATCAAGAGGCTCTTTAGTTCCTCTTTGGTTTCTGCCATAAGGGTGGTATTATCTGCGTATCTGAGGTTATTGATATTTGCCCCAGCCATCTTGATTCCAGCTTCTGCTTCATCCAGTCTGACATTTTGCATGATGTACTCTGCATATAAGTTAAATAAGCAGGATGACAATATACAACCTTGATGTACTCCTTTCCCAATTTGAACCAGTTCATTGTTCCATGTCCAGTCCTAATTGTTGCTTCTTAACCTGCAAACAGATTTCTCAGGAGACAGGTCAGGTGGCCTGGTATTCCCATCTCTTAGAAGAATTTTCCACAGTTTGTTTAATCTCTGGAGCCTGAGATTGTGACTTTATTTAGGAAAAAAAGATCTTTGCAGATGTAATTAAGGATCTCCAAATGCAAACATCCTGGATTATCTGCATGGGCCCTAAATCCAATGGCAAGTGATTTTGTAATAAACACAGAAAAAAAGAGGGGAAGGAAATGTGAAGACAGTCACAGAGACTGGAGTGATGCCGCCACAAGGAATGTCTGGAACCACTAGATGCTGGACCAGGCAAGGAAGGATTCTCACTGGAGCCTCCAGAGAGAGAGCAGCTCTGTTGACACCTTGTTTTCAGATTTCTGGCCACTAGGGTAGTAAAAAACTAAGTTTGTTGTTTTAAGCCATCAAGTTTGTGGCAATTTATTAAGACAGCCACAGGAAACTAATACAGAAAGGGAGGCATCCAGGATGACCTTCAGGTTTCTTGGTGTTTGATGTCATTTACTGAGTTGAGGAAGTATGGGCTTGCAGGTTATTCGAGGGGCATCAAAAGTTCTAATTTGGCAAAACAGATAAACAGCAAGGTCTTTCAACAAGGTATAGTACAGGAAACTATATTCAATATCTCATAATAACCTATAATGGAAAAGTATCTGAAAAAGAATATATGTATATACAACTGAATCACTTTCCTATACACCTGAAACTAACACAACTTTGTAAATCAACTATACTTCAATTTAAATTAAAAAAAAGAAAAGAAAAGAAAAAATAGCTAGTGTTGGCAAAGATGTAGAAAATTGGGACCCTGTGCACTGTTGATGGGAATGTAAAGTTGGTGCAGCTACTATGGAAACAGTATGGTACCTCCTCAATTAAAAACAGAATTATCATATGATCAAAAAAGTTCTAATTTGGATGTGTTAAATTTGAAATGCTTGCAAGATGTCCAAGTAGAGAAAGGTCAGTACGTAGGTGGATGGATGGAGGAGGCTGGAGTTCAGAGGAAGGATCAAGAGGGAAGGTATAAACTCATTGTCAGCATACAGATTAAATTTAAACCACAGGAAATGATGTATTGTCTTAGAGAGTGAACCATAGAATCTTGGAAGATTTGTGAACGGCTGTGTGTGATATTTCAGTCCATTTGTGGGAAATTCCTCAATCCTTTGCCTCTTTTTTTTTTTTTTCTCACTTCTGCTGCCCACAGGTTGGAAGAGAGGCAAATGGTAGAAAGAGCATGGTTGACTGGGAAGGCAGTGTAACTTCAGGGCAAAACAATGCCATTCTACCTTCCCAAATAATTTATCTGTTGACTGATGGGTGGCTTTTCATCATTAGATATTTTTTTTTTTAGGTTTTGAAATGAAAAGAATCTTTGGAAGAAGTCATGTGCCACCTTTTCCTTTACATCTACCTCAATGAGCATTTGTTTATCAGATGCTTTACTCAGAGCAGGTTATGACCTGGTGGTGACGGGAGTATGAGAGAACAAAAGCATAAAGCCTGGGGCTTAAGCTGGGCTACCTAAGTAGAAACAGGCAACCAGAAAAAGGGAAACCCTGAAGCTTGGCCATGCCTGCTCCATTGCGTTGCCAGGGAGGGTGAGAGCAGCAAAAGAAAATTCTTTCTCTGCCCCCAAACTCACATTCAGACTTCCTTCCTTCACCCCTTGGAGTACCACTGATGGAATCTGAGCTGACGTCTCCTTCTCCAGAAAGAAGAGAAAAGTCAGAGAAACACCAGTGGCACACAGCAGATGGTTTCCCACAATGACAAGAGGAAATCTATTGCATGGACTCCGCAGCCTTCTAATGAGGACTGTTCTGACGTTTCTGTTCTCTCCAAGGTGAAGGCTACTTCCACTGGCCTGTTGATGTTACCTTCTCTTGTCTCCATGGTCACCGTCATCAGTCCAGCATCAGCCTGCTGGGACCTCCAAGGTGCTCACGCCTGGCTGGACTCCCTGCAGGCCCTCCACCTGCCCCAGAACTTCCTGCTAGTTCTGCTGTCAGAGGGAGGTTTTTAACACAAAGCACGCTCCTCCGCCTCAGTGTCTTCCCACTGCTCCTTGCATAAAGATTATACAGCCTCTACTTATGGCTTCATACCATCTCCCACTCCTACCCACTCTGCTGTCTGAGATCCAGCCACAGCGACCTCCATTCAGTTTTTTGCAGCTCCATAGCTCTCTCCTTGCTCCCTGAGTCTGGCATGTTCTCCCTGCCTTCACCTCCTCTCTCGCCCTCTCCCACCAATCTCCCACCCCCGCCCTCAGTACACAGCATCACCACTTCATTAGGGAAACTGTCCCGATTTCCCCTTCTACCATAGCAGGTCCCCCTATTTTTGGCCTTAAAGCACTGTATACCTCTTCTGCCTAGTCCTTCTGATAGTTGTAATTGTATAGATAATAATTTTTATAATATATCTGTATTTTTGTTAGTGAGATGATGTGATTAATGTCTCTCCCTACTGGACTTAAAATCTTCACTAGGGGAGCTCTTCTGTCCTGTTCTTGGTGGCCTCCCTGGTATCAAGTCACCCTTGGCCTGTGACATAGTCACATTGTATGTTGGCTGAAGAGAAATGAATGGACATATACTGCCACTAATAATTGAGTTGCCGGATGAATTCTAAGAATGATCAGGTTAGGTCTTTTCTATGTGGCTCTTTAGAGTTTGAAAAGTGATTAGTAATGATATTGAGTCTGAGTCTCTGCTCTTGGAGAATGCTCATTCCCAGAGCGCAGGAAGGAGAATAATGCTACCTATCAGTTTTCACTTATGAGCAGTTCCTACCTGCAAAGGGAAGAAGAGAAATTCTTGATAGCAACCAGCAATCATTTATGAATGAAAAGAAAGCCCCAGTGAAGGGTGATATCCTTCATACTCTGGAGGCAGCCCCAGCCCCACTCACACCTTAACAATTACTTGAGAATGTATTTGGCCTCCTTGAAAGAGGAAAGAAGATGATAACCAAATTCAATCACTTTAAATAAAAAGAACACAGGGACTAAGCTTGATAAAACTATCAAAACCCATTAATTTAGGGGGGAAAAGTCAGTAATGTCTCAAATGTGGTTTAAATGTTTTTTTCTTTTGAATATTAAACCTCTAGTGCATGGCTCTAGTCCACAGAGTGATGAAAATATGGTGTACATCTGTACATTTGTTTTCTCATGGCTTGTGTTTAATTATCCACAAAGAAAAAAGATTCACAAAATGTTTCGTGTTCTTCTTTTAACTGCCAAAACAGGAACTTCTGAAGCTGCAACAGAATTGGTTGCAATCCTTTGAAAGTTTTATTAATGTAGCCAGAGTATGTTTTTAATCTTTTGTATTTTGATCACTAAAATGTATTTTCTGTGATTCGTTCATTCTTGTTTCAGCCATATTTTAAGTAAACAAGAGGCGAGCAGTTCTTTCCTTGTAAAATATATTGGCCTTTTTTTTTAAAAAATGCAGGACTGTGATGATTAATGAACAAACTAAATATTAAATCAGAGGATTCTTCTTTGTCTAGGACATGAAGGAAGTCTTGAGAACCTTTGAGAGATCAGTATCTGCACTCATTTTAATGTAAACATCAGAGACATTCCTCTGTGAACATATTTCTTTCCTTTAAAAAATTCTGTTTATGGATGCTGTATTTTCTATGTTTTTGTGAATATAGAAATGTAAATAAATGAAAGTGCTTATTTTTGTGTCTCAATTGATATTTTTGAATCAGCAGCTGAAACTTCAAGCATGTGTTTTTGGTAGAGTACTTTAAAAAATAAAAGTGTGCATGAGAAAACATTGAATGCTGACTAGAAGGACTCTAGTAAGAGTCAGACTTACCTGAGCAACTGAACAACAACAAAGAGGGACTCTATTACCGTAATTGTCTTTATTATTCATATTTTTTAAAGGCTTATTCCAGTTTCATAGATCTCATTGTTTGGGGCCTAAGTGTTTGGAGGATAAATAGCAGGCTACTTAACAGTGGTTGCCTGAACAGAAAAACAGAAAAGCAATATGTCTTGTCTTCTGGATGAATTTGTAGGGAGATTTTAACTCAAACAAAATGGAATTCTTGGGTTAACAGTCTCAAAAATACATAACTAAGGTAGTTTTAATGCAGCCTAAACAAAAAAGTGTCTAGAAGAACTAAAAGTCAAAACATTTGATTGAAATAACATAATTACATCTTTTAAAACTAAAAGTGTTTTTTTGCATGCCATGTGGAATCTAGTTTCCTGACCAGGGACTGAACCCATGCCCCTTGTTTTAGAAGTGCAGACTCAACCACTGGACTGCCAGAAAGTGAAAGTGAAGTCACTCAGTGTGTCTGACTCTTTGTGACCCCGTGGACTGTAGCCTACCAGGCTCCTCCATCCATAGGATTTTCCAAGCAAGAATATTGAAGTGGATTGCCACTTCTTTCTCCAGGAGATCTTCCCAACCCAGGGATTGAAGCCAGGTCTCCCACATTGTAGGCAGACGCTTTACTGTCTGAGCCACCAAGGAAGTCCAAGGAAGTCCCTAAAAGTATTAATATATTTTTTAATTAGTTATTTTTGACTTTGCAGAAGCAAAGCCTCAGACTTTGTTTCTTGTTAAAATCATACTATAATCTGCACATACAGACTTTTTTTTTTTTAATGTACTTGAACAGATCTCACCTGCACTACTTAGGTTTATAGCAACTTAGACCCTAACAGACATAGACCCTAACATTTAAGGATTGAAGAGAATGCCTAGAAATGGAAAGACAACTTCAAACATCAGGCAATCTGAAATAGGAGTCCATGTTATAAAGAACCATTTTTCATCCCTCTTTAATTCACTAACTGAACAAATATTTAAGTGCTTCCTACATATCAACCGCCATTCAAGCTGTTGAGAATACATAAATGAAGGAACTAAGGAGATAAATCTAGCCTTCAATTCAGTTCAGTCGCTCAGTCATGTCCGACTCTTTGCGACCCCATGAATCGCAGCATGCCAGGCTCCCTGTCCATCACCAACTCCCGGAGTTCACTCAGACTCGCATCCATCGAGTCCGTGATGCCATCCAGCCATCTCATCCTCTGTCGTCCCCTTCTCCTCCTTCCCCCAATCCCTCCCAGCATCAGAGTCTTTTCCAATGAGTTAACTGTACGCATGAGGTGGCCAAGTATTGGAGTTTCAGCTTCAGCATCATTCCCTCCAAAGAAATCCCAGGGCTGATCTCCTTCAGAATGGACTGGTTGGATCGCCTTGCAGTCCAAGGGACTCTCAAGAGTCTTCTCCAACACCACAGTTCAAAAGCATCAGTTCTTCGGTGCTCAGCTTTCTTCACAGTCCAACTCTCACATCCATACATGACCACTGGAAAAACCATAGCCTTGACTAGACGGACCTTAGTTGACAAAGTAATGTCTCTGCTTTTGAATATACTATCTAGGTTGGTCATAACTTTTCTTCCAAGGAGTAAGCCTCTTTTAATTTCATGGCTGCAATCATCATCTGCAGTGATTTTGGAGCCCCCCAAAATAAAGTCTGACACTGTTTCCACTGTTTCCCCATCTATTTCCCATGAAGTGATGGGACCGGATGCCATGATCTTCCTTTTCTGAATGTTGAGCTTTAAGCCAACTTTTTTACTCTCCTCTTTCACTTTCATCAAGAGGCTTTTGAGTTCCTCTTCACTTTCTGCCATAAGGGTGGTGTCATCTGCATATCTGAGGTTATTGATATGTCTCCCAGCAATCTTGTTTCCAGCTTGTGTTTCTTCCAGCCCAGCGTTTCTCATGATGTACTCTGCATATAAGTTAAATAAGCAGGTGACTATATACAGCCTTGACATACTCCTTCTCCTATTTGGAACCAGTCTGTTGTTCCATGTCCAGTTCTAACTGTTGCTTCCTGACCTGCATATAGGTTTCTCAAGAGGCAGGTCAGGTGCTCTGGTATTCCCATCTCTTCCAGAATTTTCCACAGTTTATTGTGATCCACAGAGTCAAAGGCTTTGGCATAGTCAATAAAGCAGAAATAGATGTTTTTCTGGAACTCTCTTGCTTTTTCCATGATCCAGCAGATGTTGGCAATTTGATCTCTAGTTCCTCTGCCTTTTCTAAAACCAACTTGAACATCTAGCCATAGGGATCGTCAATTCTGGTAGGTAGAAGTGAAATACTTCAATTTAACCATGTCTTAATCTAATAATCAATTACATGTTATGAAAATATCTCTAGATATCATCATGGATTAAGTTCAAGAACACCTATGGAATAAATATACCACAGTGTATTACTTTTCTGTTAAAAAACTATGAGATTCATCCTGTTAACTCACTTAAAGTTTACTATATAGTTGATAACTTTATAACTGAATTTGTCTACATCTTGGAAATTTGTTTTTCTCTGTACTTTACAAAGGAAAGCCAAAAAGTTTGTTACCCAAATAGTTAGTGGCAGAGCTAGTAGTAGATTTTGATGTTTCTCTGCTACTGCTTGATCTTATTAGTCCTTTTAAATTTACGATCCTGTTAGAGTGATCTGTTTTGAATTGGAGAGTGGGAGGTGACATTTATTTAATATCTACTATGAGCCATCTTGACATATACGGAGAAGCAGCTATGATCAGACACAATTCTTAAAGGAGGAGACTTTTCTGAATACAAATAGATAATAGGTAAAAAGACTGATCCCCAGTAGGATGCACAGTGAAGTGAACTGTTCCTTTCTTTCCAGCCCTTGGATTCGTTCATCTGATTCAAGGAGACTGAAGGAAGCTTAAGCTGGAGACTGGCTGTGGTAGATTGGGTGGGTGAAGTGAGGATCTATAATGTGTTTTGTTGTTTCCAACTCTTTTGTAACCCCATGGACTATCGCCTGCCCAGGCTCCTCTGTCCATGGGATTTCCCAGGCAAGAATGCTGGAGTGGGTTGTCATTTCCTTCTCCATGGGATCTTCCCGACCCAGGGACTGAACCCATGTTTCCTGCCTTGGCAGGTGTATTCTTTACCTCTGAGCCACCAGGGAAGGCCAATAATGTGTTTACCTCAAAGGTAACAGAAAGGAGTAGTTCTCTGTGTATGTCATGAGCATTTCCTAAATGTTCCAGTGAAAGAATAAGACACGGTTTCCTCACATTTGCACAGCAAAATGGGAGTTAGCAGCAGTGTAAATGCTGGCTGAAAATATGTGCTGGGGACAGTATCTTCTCTTTTTTGGTAACTTTTCAGGGCTTTTAGTCATTTGCTAAAGGAATCTTTTCTGAACATCTAGTGTGGAAGTGGTTCTGTGTTACAAATTAGAGGACATAAAGGTATACTTTCCAGGAAATTGGAAGTGAAAAAAGGCTACAACAGATCGAATCTTAGTCCACATTTAAATGAATTAAAAAATCTAAATAAAAAATGAAACAGGGAGTTTACAATGAAATTAGAATGTTTAGAGAAGAAACTTGATAATTCAAACAACAGATTTAACATAGAATTATCCAGGATAGAATAAATATCTAACTTAATTATATCGACTGAATAGATTGCACAGTCCACTTTTCTTATTATTTCTTTTAGATAACATCACTGAAAGATATTACATTTATACCCTATTGAGGTAATTTAGGATAGCATTGGTAAGTTACTGAAATTCTCATGTTCAGCTTAGTAAAAACTTTGAAATATTAGAGGAAAAACTAGATTTTAATAAAGTGATTCTAGTAAACTACCACATATAATATAACACACAATGTTTATTCTCCTTTCCAAGGGCTCTGGATATAAACCAAAAAAATCTTGACAATATTTCATTTCTTGAATGCCAGTGTATTATATATTAATTAATTAGTTAATGTTTGAATTTGATGCCTTCCAGATGAGATTTTTGTTGTTGTTGTTAAGGCAAAATATAAACATAGACTTTATTACATGCTACTCAATTCCCCAAAGAAGATCTTTCATTACATAACAGTTTTCAACACAACTGCAAGTTAAGAGATTGGCATCAGATGAGGTTTTTTATGCAATATCCTGGTGATTTAGGAATATACTCTAATGTTATCAGGAATCAAGTTTCAAATTTTGGGTGTGTCGCTCTTGGGAAAATATCTTTAGATGGCTCATCTCATTCTTTTTTGTACTTCCATTGCAAAAGACATCTTTGCTTTCTTCTAACTCCCTGTATTCTGTGACGATTCTCTATTTGGATTGTATAACCCTATATGTGAAGTTCAGAGAGTACATATATAAATATAGTGTGGATTTCTTTGGGGTTTTAAAAAAGTTGTATTATGGAACTTATGTAAATATTTTCCTTTTTCTCCTCCCTGATCATAAACTTGCCCTCACTCCTGGATTTGAAACATGACCAAGCTGAAAGATGAGATCATGTTTGTAGTGCACACTGAGGTCTCAGCAAGAATCTTCTAATTTGAGAGGCATCAGTATTTTACACACTCATGTGGTGCTGAAAAACTAAAGAATGAAATCAGGAGTTTAAAAGTTATTTTCAGCATCCGGACTAAGTAAAGGAGATAGAGTTTTCTTTCTTTTTTTTTTTTAATACTCAAAATAACTTAATTTCAGTTGCAAATACAATTCTGTTTCACTTAGAAAAATTGACTCAATAGTCATTTGGTGATGCAAATAATGCTAATGTCTTCCTTTTATTTTGTTTTTAGTATTACATAAATTGCTTAGAGAATGTTATTTTGAAACTGGCAAATTTTTAGACTATTATTTAATAGTGGTCTGATTTGCTTTCTAATACAGTGAAATTTTTTTCTTTTCTTCTTTTTTCACAAAACTGTACATGATTATTATTTGTTAATGGTCTTATTTACTTTTTCAATACAGAAAGGTAAATTTCCCCCCTTGTTTCATGTAATTACACATACTATACCACTTAGGATGGAGAACATGTGCAGATAACTATCCTCTTTTTTTTTGCAGATGTTTACCACATGTGGAGCTTAGCATGAAAAATAAGCATGAATCAAGAATGCCCCACCCCAATACCCCTTTGAAACACTTTATAGTAGTTCCATGAAATAGCATATATTTTAATAGTTGCCATGATGGCTATGCTGCAGTCTTTCTCAGACAATCCAACTCAAACTCTCTGCTGTGGGCATCTATTGTTTTTACCTACTCATTCTACCACCTTCATTTGTTAGGAATCAGGTCTTGATTTTCTTTTGGAAATCACCTCTCCCTAGGCCATGTGGTCCTAGTGAAAAGACTACCATGTCCCACCTGCTCTGAAACAAGAAGAATCTTCTCCAAGATTTGTTTCTATAAGATTTATAGCTGCTAGGAGAGAGAGGAGTTCTTTTTCTCTGGGTTCTCAAGCTGAAAGAATCACATATGCCTGAAGCTTATGGTCTTAACCCCAGGCTTCACAGAAGAAGATCTCTGCAGAATGCTTGCCAGCACACAGAGAGAACTAGAGCTCTGGTAGCATTTAGCACCATCTGAAGCTAGATCAACCCTTAAAGTGTCCAATTACTGGAGCCAGTACATTCCCTTTGGCTTAAGCTAGTTTGAGTTGTATTTCTATTATTTTGAACCAAAAGAGCTTTGGATGTTGTTATCCATCTAAAGGTGGGAATGATCAACTTGGTACAAGCAAAAGTAACTTGCCAGCAGTTCTAATAGAAAATCCTATCAAAATCTCTTTTGGATAAGTAGTAAGTGTTTGTTGGTTTGGGATCCTAAATTTAGAAAGCTCAAATAACTAACATTTTCTTGTACCCTAGAGACAAGTGTTAAATAAACTAACTGATCCCAAGGATTATTCAAAGATATAATTTCAGGGTATATCAGAGTACCATTATAGATTCAACTTAATCACCTACATTTTCAACATTAATAGGATTATTCTACAGGAATTGATGCCATGAGAAATGATCCAAAACTTGGTGCTAATAATAGCTACAACATATTGGGACATTTTATGTGCCAAGAAGTGGGCAAAGCCTGTCATTATTTTTTGTTTAATTCTCACATAAAGTCTAAAAGGTAGGTGTTATTGTTCTCCTTTTACAGATAAGAAATCTTAGAGAAGTTCAACAATGTGCTCAAGCCCAGGTTTGTCTAACTTCAAAGACTGTGCTTTTAACCACTGTTTTCTCTTTAAGTTTCCAAAGTTCATAAGTTCATTGTTGATTTTTTCAACACATTTTGGAGATACACATGGCTAATGGTAGACATATCTATATAGATATATTACATAGTATATAGTAGATATAAGTTCTTATGAATACACACACACACACACACACACACACACACACACACACACACATATATATATATAGGCTTCCCTGATGGCTCAGCAGGTCAAGAATCCACCTATACAATGCAGGAGACACAGGAGACACAGATTTGATCCCTCAGTTGGGGAGACACCCTTGAGGAGGAATTGGCAACCCACTCCAGTATTCTTACCTGAAAAATCCCATGGACAGAAGAGCCTGATGGGCTACAGTCCAAGGGTCGCAGTCGGGCACAACTGACATGTATAAAACATATGTATAGTCTACCTTGAGCCAGGTATAAGAATTACTAATTCACATGGCAATCTTATTGCAAAACTCTATGAATAAATCATAATTTGCTATCAACAGTTCAATATCTGAATTTTAAATTCTTCCTGTTATGAGAGAAAGAGGCACAGAGAGGCATTAAAAAAAAAAAAGTCAGGCAACCAATCCAGTAGATTGCTATCAGAATGTGGGGTTGCCTCTTCTTCCCAGAAAGCACAATCCTTTGGTGGTTTTGAAAGACTTGGAGGGCCTCTCTGCCAGTCTGATGGGATCTGAGGCATAGGAGGCAGGAAGGAGGGAGTGGAGAGCCTGGCCCTGGCCCTGGTCGCAACCTTCTTGCCTGATGCAAGTCCCATGTGTGGATGTATGCTTCAGACCCGTGTGTGGATATGTGACAGCTCCTTGTTTTCATGTTGACTCTCCCCAACTGGGAGCTATATTGGTACCACATGTTTGTTTTAACTTTCCACACAGACACCCAGTCCAAAATGTAATTAATTGAGCCCTTACTTGAAGCAAAGATATGTTTTGTGTAGTTAGAGATCCCAAAATTATGTAAAAAGAAATTTCAAAATTGAACTAATTTAAACAAAATTATGTTTTCTAATGAGGGAATGAGAAGTAGGGATTTGGAAAGAGAACACCTAGCTTTGACCACTTATTAAATATATATCTTTGCTCAGATTGTTGTGTCTCTGTTTTCCAATTATGATATTTAGCCCATAAAGATGCTGGAAAGATCAAGTTAATATTGACAGGAAAAATTCCTAGAAATCCCTGGAATATTAGGGAATACACACCATTCATTTTGATATGTTTATTTCCATAAAGTCTCATGAACAGTTTAAAAAATCAGTTTAAAATTTAATATCTTTAAACATATTACATGGCTAAATCAGTAAAGAATCTGCTTTCAATGAAGGAGACCCAGGTTCAATTCCTGGGCCGGGAAGATCTCCCGGAGGAGGAAATGGCAACCCACTTCAGTATTCTTGCCTGGAGAATCCCATGGACAGAGGAGCCTGGCAGGCTCCATAGGGTTGCAAAGAGTCAGACACGACTGAAGTGACTTAGCACAAACATAGTACAATGCAGAATACAATAGTGTTTACAATGCTATTGTTTAAACAAATAGCTAAGTAAAAACATTTAAATCCTTGTCATCTTAAACATATGAAAGATCAAGCAATTGCGAAAATCGTCCTGATTTTTGGGTGTAGATTCCCTTGATTACATATTTGTAGATACTGGTTCTTATGGTGCTTTTCTTTCATGCTGGAGAAATGACATTTCTCTTTAGAGACCACTTGTTTGTGTTCCAGGTAATTAAATATTTAGATTAATGAAGAGTTATTAAATATTTTTCTCAGAATTAGAACCAATAAAAATACACCTAATAAAACTATATATGACTATCAAAAAAAAAAGCCAGAAAATAAGTGCTGTGATCTATGGAGAAAATTGGAACCTTTCTGTAGAGTTGGTGGAATTGTAAAATGGTATAGCTGCTATGGAAAACAGTATAGAGGTTTCTTCAAAAAATAAAAAATAGAATTACTGTATAGTCCAGCAATTCCACTTCTGGCTATACATCCAAAAGAATTGATGGCAGAATCTCAGAGAAATAGTTGCACACTCCTGTTCATTGCAGCCAAATGGTGGAAACAACTCAAATGTACATCAGTGAATGAATGAATTAAAAAACTAGTCCACACAATGGAATATTAGTCTTAAAACAGAATGAAATCCTGTCACATACTACAACATATATGGACCTGAGGACATTATTCTAAGTGAAATAAGCCAGTCATGAAAAGACAAATACTGTATGATTTTATTTTTGTGAAGAATATAGAGTAGTCAAATTCACTGAAACAGAAAGTAAGATGGTGCTTGTCAGAGGCTGGGGGGAGGGAGAAATGGGGAGATGTTATTCAGTGGTAGAGAATTTCAGTTTTGCAAGATGAAAAAAGGTCTGGAGAGCTGTTGCACAACAAAGTGAATGTACTTTACACAGCTGAACTATAAACTTAAACGTGGTTAAGACGGCAAGTTTTATGTGAAGTGTTTTTTACCACATACACACAAACTGTATGAATGCAGTTTAATGTAGGAGGTGATTCAGAATGTTCCTTTATTATCTTTTCAGGCCTGATGGTAATGCATGTTCACATGGGGGCCCAGGAGAAGCAGCTTAGATATTTGTGTCAGATTATAAGGGACAGAAGATCCTCTGGAGGAGGAAATGGCAATGCGCTCCAGTATTCTTGCCTGGGGAATCCCATGGGCAGAGGAGCCATGGGTTATGGTTATGGGGTCCCGAAGGGCTGGACACGCTGAGCAACTAAACAACAACGGATAGGTGTGGGGTCCCAGGTCAGATAGTTTCTTATCAGTGTGTAAGGACTAAATCCAAGGCCATTTGTAGAGGGGAAAGGGAGATGTAGGGAGAGAAAAGGATTTGAGTTTTGGCCCAGAATGCTTTCTCTGAAGCATGTAAGCTGGGGAAGCATTCCAGAACCTCATGTTAGTAGTTGCCAGTCATCAATAAAGGAAATATTTGTTGATGAAAAACACTGATGAAATGCATTATTTAAATAATGAATTATGTTTTTTATTGTATATCAGAGTTTGCCAAACTGTGTTCTGTAGAACATTAGTTCTATGGGTATCACATTTTAAAAAAGGGTTCTGGGGTCACAAGGTTTGGAAAATGTAGGGTTAAAGAGTTAAAAATGTGATTTGGTTTTATCCGGAACTTCTCAAAGGCTTTGCTATGTTAACATTAATACTAATGTTACTAAATTAAATCGCTTGCTCAGTAGTGTCCAACTCTTTGCGACCCCGTGGACTGTAGCCCACCAGGCTCCTCTGTCCATGGGATTCTCCAGGCAAGAATACCGGAGTGGGTTGCCAAATGTTAGTACACCAATATTAAACATTAGAAGTTAATATTTTTTATTAAATAGGTTGACATTAATGTTAATGTATTCATTAATATCCATGTTAATATATTATGGTGTAATCCCATATGACCAAGGGAGCAAGCAGTCCTCGGCACACCGTTGTGAAAATACTCCCCGGCATCATACAAGCCATGATACTTTTGTCATCTGCTTTCCTTTAAGATAGTCACTTTCTTTCATTTTTCCTGATTTGCTGTGAAGCCCATCTCCTTCACCATAAGCACCAGTGGGGAAACACCCAGAGAGTAGGGCAGCTGCAGTTTTAGTATTTGTTGTTTTGAGATACGGTAAAGCTATGATTGAGGAAAGTGGAGAAAACCACTAGACCATTCAGGTATGACCTAAATCAAATCCCTTATGACTATACAGTGGAAGTGAGAAATAAATTTAAAGGACTAGATATGATAGACAGAGTGCCTGATGAACTATGGGTGGAGGTTCGTGACATTGTGCAGGAGACAGGAATCAAGACCATTCCCAAGAGAAAGAAATGCAAAAAAAAAGCAAAATGGCTGTCTGAGGAGGCCTTACAAAAAGCTGTGAAAAGAAGGGAAGTGAAAAGCAAAGGAGAAAAGGAAAGATATACTCATCTGAATGCAGAGTTCCAAAGAATAGCAAGGAGAGATAAGAAAGCCTTCCTCAGCGATCAATGCAAAGAAATAGAAGAAAACAATAGAATGGGAAAGACTAGAGATCTCTTCAAGAAAATTAGAGATACTAAGGGAACATTTTATGCAAAGATGGGCTCAATAAAGGACAGAAATGGTATGGACCTAACAGAAGCAGAAGATATTAAGAAGAGGTGCAAGAATACACAGAACTGTACAAAAAAGATCTTCACATCCCAGATAATCACAATGGTGTGAGGTGATGGAATTCCAGTTGAGCTATTTCAAATCCTAAAAGATGATGCTGTGAAAGTGCTGCACTCAATATGCCAGCAAATTTGGAAAACTCAGCAGTGGCCACAGGACTGGAAAAGGTCAGTTTTCATTCCAATCCCAAAGAAAGGCAATGCCAAAGAAAGCTCAAACTACTGTACAATTGCACTCATGTCACACGCTAGTAAAGTGATACTTAAAATTCTCCAAGCCAGGCTTCTGCAATACATGAACCATGAACTTCAAGATGTCCAAGCTGATTTTAGAAAAAGCAGAGGAACCAGAGATCAAGTTGCCAACACTTGCTGAATCATTGAAAAAGCAAGAGAGTTCCAGAAAAACATCTGCTTTATTGACTATGCCAAAGCCTTTGACTGTATGGATCACAATAAACTCTGGAAAATTCTGAAAAAGATGGGAACACCAGAGCACCTAACCTGCCTCTTGAGAAATCTGTATGCAGGTCAGGAAGCAACAGTTAGAACTGGACATGGAAGAACAGACTGGTTCCAAATAGGAAAAGGAGTATGTCAAGGCTGTATATTGTCACCCTGCTTATTTAACTTCTATGCAGAGTACATCATGAGAAATGCTGTGCTGGAAGAAGCACAAGCTAGAATCAAGATTGCTGGGAGAAATATCAATAACCTCAGATATGCAGATGACACCACTCTTATGGCAGAAAATGAAGAAGAACTAAAGAGCCTCTTGAAAGTGAAAGAGGAGAGTGAAAAAGTTGGCTTAATCCTCAACATTCAGAAAACGAAGATCATGGCATCTTGTCCCATCACTTCATGGGAAATAGATGGGGAAACAGTGGAAACAGTGGCTGACTTCATTTTTCTGGGCTCCAAAATCACTGCAGATGGTGATTGCAGCCATGAAATTACAAGACGTTTACTCCTTGGAAGGAAAGTTATGACCAACCTAGACAGCATATTCAAAAGCAGAGAGATTACTTTGCCAACAAAGGTCCCTCTAGTCAAGGCTATGATTTTTCCAGTAGTCATGTATGGATGTGAGAGTTGTACTATAAAGAAAGCTGAGCACAGAAGAATTGGTGCTTTTGACCTGTGGTGTTGGAGAAAACTCTTGAGAGTCCTTTGGACTGCAAGGAGATCCAACCAGTCCATCCTAAAGGAAATCAGTCCTGTGTGTTCATTGGAAGGACTGATGCTGAAACTGAAACTCCAATACTTTGGCCACCTGATGCGAAGAGCCGACTCATTGGAAAAGACCCTGATGCTGGCAAAGATTGAGGGCAGGAGGAGAAGGGGATGACAGAGGATGAGATGGTTGGATGGCATCACCAACTCAATGGATATGGGTTTGGGTGGACTCCAGGAGTTGGTGATGGACAGGGAGGCCTGGCGTGCTGCGGTTCATGGGGTTGCAAACAGTCGGACAGGACTGAGCAACTGAACTGAACTGAAAGCTATATGATGACTCAGCTTTTCTTTAACTGGGTGTTTTCCAAACAGAGCATTAATATTGGACAATCTTGCAAGGGTGTCAACAGAAAAGAGTGAGCAAGAAGAATACATATTGCAAAGTGAAAATGGTCAAAGTGTGTAGTTTCTTCAATGGGGTACTTTTTTGTTTTAGAAGAAAAAGCTAGCTACTGCATTAGGAAGTTATAGTTGGCTTATTCTGAATTCTCATTACAGGGATTTTAAATGTGACTCTTACTAAAATGATGATAGCTCAGAAGTGGCCCATTTAACAGTCAACAGATTAGTTAAAATCGAGTTTAATATGAATGGACTAATCTCTAGAGGGAGGATATTTCAAAATCTTAAAGAAACAACCACTACCAGTATCTGCATATAAAATCCAAGTCAAGTGAGCAAGAAGAGAGTCAAAGCAGTTTCTTGATATTATCAGAGTCCTTACATGTGTTACTTTTTCAGCTGAAAACTCAGAGTTGCTACAACTACACTCAACTTTCTTTGTTTTATCTGTAGTCAAAGCCATGACACACCATCATAGTGCAGGCAGGGAAGCCTTGTGTGTAGACCTTTGATGATAAGTCCATGGTAAGTCACCTTGGTTAAGACATTAGCATTAGAAGCACTTGATTTTGAACCTGAGAAGTGGAACCATGAATCTAAGTCATTACAAGAGATAGCGTGATTAGTAGAAAGAAGTATAAACTGTGTATTTTTTATTCTTTTTTAAGTGTATAGTTTTATCTTTACTAGAGCACTAGTTCTGAAATACTCCTTCTAAAATTACCTCTTGCCCTACTCCTTTTATTTTTCAATTTAGCAGATATTTATTGAGTACCTATTATTTGGCAAACATTGGGTGGGACACTGAAGATATTTGTTTTGCTACTACATCTAAGAAGCATATTTTTATTTGTATTAAGAAAAATTAAATCACCTTACTCCCCATGATGTAATAAAATGAAGACAAATATATTAAATGCCAGTTTAAACAATAACTACCTATATATCAAAATTTTAGTATGATATCTTTTTGAGAAACTAGTTTTCAAATTCTTTTGAGATTTGCCTTGTCTAGAAAATGAACATATATCTCAGTGGAGGAAAACTAGTAGTTAAACATATGAACCCATGTTCAATTTTACTAGGAGTCAGGGCAAAACAAATCACTTTTCAGATTAAAAGAAATTGGAAAGTTTCGTAGTATTAACTATTGGCAAAATTTTGGACAAGCAGCATGGCTCATTCCATCAGTGGGAATCTAAATTAATATACTCCCTGTGGAGTATACAATGTAATACTTATAAAATTTTAATTGTTTATACCCTTCAACCTAATAATTACACTTCTAGTTATGCATCATAGACTAGAGAAGTTGTCACACGTGTGAAGTGGGAGGCAGATACAACAGTCCTTGTTTGTTGAAATCTTGTAACAACAGATAGCAGAAACAGTTCCAATAACCATCTTCAAGGAAACTTGAAACTTAAATTTAAAATGGTATAGTAATTCTGTGGACTACTATTATCCTATCTACGGATATTCTATTAGATAGACTATTGTATTATCCATCAACTAGAAGAAATACCACAAAGATAGATTTAAAAATCATAATGTTGAATAAAAAAGGCAAGTTGTAGATTATATGCTGCTTATGTAACATTTTAAAGTGGACAATATGTTCCCTCACATTATGAAGAATTGCTTTCTATCTATATGTATATATATATAAATGCAAGTGTGCATGCTGAGTTGCTTCAGTTGCGTTTGACTCTTTGCAACCCTATGGGCTGTAGCCTACCAGGTTCCTCTGTCCGTGAGATTTCCCAGGCAAGAGTACTGGAGTGGGTTGCCACGCTCTCTTCCAAGGGATCTTCCAGACCCAGCGATTAAATTCAAATTTCTTGCATTGTCTCCTGCGTTGCAGGCAGATTCTGTACCACTGAGCCACCAGGGAAGCCTGCATAGACGCATATGACTATACAAATACACATACACATATATGTATATGCAACAGTATGACAAAGAGCACTAGAAGGGTATACGCTGGAAGGATACACACTAAAGTCATAAACGTGGTTTCCTCTGAAGATACTGGCAGGGTAATTGGTTTGGACTGGAGTTGAGGTGGGAGGGTCAAGGGGACTTGAATTTTATCTGTAATATTTTATTTCTTGTATAGAAAGATAAAGAATTTGTCAAAATGTTAACAAATGATCAATTCTGTGTGTTGACACGTGGGTGTTTATAAAATTCTTTGTATTTTCCTGTATTTTGAAAATTTCTTATAAATAAGGTGTATTATTTTTTATTTTATCTTTTACTCTGTGCTTAGTTTTGGTAAGTTGGCACATTTCAGCCCACACAATGGTTATGAACAAAATGTGTGTAATCCTCTGCATAACAGCCTAGCACATTTTTACCAGCCTAAAAATAACTGAAGAGTAAAAGTAGGGTTGGATAGAGGGTCCCTCTGTTGACCTTTAGGACTTTGGGATTGTCCATCAACTAATCTTGTCACAATCACATAATTATGAGGCTGCTTTGAGTTGATGAACCAACATATACAAGGAAAATATGCTGTAATCAGAACTATGCCACGTCAAAGCCCTTCAGGACACGATGCTTCTCTGGTGTTTCTATGTGAGGTTTTCCTAAAGATAACAACAGCTTTAAAAATGTGCTTTTCAGGCATGTCAGCCTTTCCAATGAATACACCTCTTCTCCAAGCCAAGTTGTACGTCCTCCCTACTCAATACTGATGCTGCGTGTTCATCATATAAATCCCCAAATGTCACATCATATCTTAGGCTACAGTTGGATAGTACAATACCTTTTAAAGCAGTAGGGTTGCAGAATTCTATTAAAATGACCATTATATTCTCCTCTGAAAGGGAATCTCGTAAGTTGAAATACCAGTTAGTAAAAAACACAGGAAAGAGAAAACTAGCTGCGCAAAGGCACAAGTGCACTCAAGCGATACTCAAAATTCCAGCTGAGTTGAACTGAAGAGTTATTTAAGAAAAGTCAAATGTTTGAAGAACTAGTTTGGGAGTCTCAGTGTGCCCTCCCCCCACCCCCCCCCCCTCCACCCCCCACCCCCGCCTTTTTAAGGTGCATACCACTTAGCTCTCTGAAAAAAAAAAAAGTTGAAAGGGGTTTCTCTCCAAGAGAATGAAATCTGAGACTGACATCTCAGGTCAAATGCAAAGTTATAACTCAGCATTCCCAGTAAAGGTTTCTTCCCTCTTAACTTTGTATTTTGAAAAATTGCAGGCCTTGAGAAAAGTTGAAAGAATACCCACTGAAATTCTAAAGGCACAACAAAAGACTGGAAAATAATTTATATGAAGGAAAAAAATCTATAAAATTTACTAACTTGTATGTTTATTTTTACAAATGTGCACAAAGTATACATGCATTTATTTATTTATTTGATAGGAGTATAATTGCTGGACAATGTGTTAATTTCTGCTGTACAATGGAATGAATTAGCTATGTGTATACAAAATGTGTCCCCTCCCTCTTGAACCTCCGTCCCACTCATGCTTGGCATTTAAATTTAGTAAAATTACGTTTAAGGAAAAGTAGGAGAAAATTTGGTCAAAAGAGAAGAAACAAGAGTGAAGAACAAAGGTCATGTAGAATGCACAAAACCTGTGAAGCTTTTGATTTTCAAACAGGGCCTGAACAACTGGTTTATTTGATTTTTAAAAGAGTTGAAATTGTTTCTACAGAGAAAGCTGAAGGGGATCCTAGTGGGACTGTGTAGTGTCAGAGACCAGAGGCAAAGAAGGAAGTGTGTTGTCCTTTCTCAAAGGGAAAAGTGAGTGGGAAGGGAGGAGACTGTTTAAGTTAATGAATGCTTCCTTCCTTTCTCTCTCACTTCAGGAGCAGCCAAAGACCAAAGATCTGCTTCATTATCCTTTAGGATACTAAAGGATACTAAATCCATGCCTTCAGCATTTCAAGAGGGCCAGCATTTCCCAGCAATGATAATAGTAGTGTGGATATGATTTTTTAAAAGTCTCTATCAACACAGTATAAAATATGAGTGACATGCAAAGGCATTGCATATTATTTCTACTCTTAGTGGCTCCTGGCTCTTTCTCTCCTTTCAGCTAACTGGATTCAGCAGACTTATTTGCTTCAGTCGGGTCACCTGGTTTACCTACACCTTGCTAACAGGTCTGACTGAGATCAGGAAGCCCCTTCCTCATGCTAAACCTGTGGCTTCCAGGTGAAGGTTCATTCATGTTACTTATACCACATACTTCCTGCCTGGGCAAATTGGTGCTGGTTCTTCCAAATCAGATGTATTCTGTTGCTCCCTGAGTCCTGGCTTGCTCAACCCAACCCAAAACTCTTGGTCAGTATCTTGTTGAGTCTCTAGAGGGGCATCTGTCTCAATGGTTGTTATAAAACTTCACTGTTCTTGGTCTCTAGCTGTGGGTATCTATCTGGAAGCCGTCCATTAATTCAATGTTTATTGGATACTTGTTAGAGGCAATGAGCATTGTGCTCTGCTAGGAGCTGGGAACACAGTGTTGGTTAAAACAGCCATGATCCCGCCCTCGTGGTTTTTGTAGTCTAATGTGAACTCAGCCAGCCTGCTCTAAAGAGGGACTGGGTTTTATTCACTAACATGAGTTGTAGATGGAAAGTACTGAACAAGTATGTGTGTGAAGATGTGTGTATATTAATGGGTGGGAAGCAAGACTACAAATGCAAGAAGACTAGAGATATCATACTTGTATAAGAGAAAAAACTGTATAAGTTAGACAGTATTGGTAGTCAATTTTTTTAAAAAATGAATTTACTCTTTTGGCTGTGTTAGGTCTTAGCTGCCCGAGTCGGGATCTGGGTTGAGGTGCGTGGGCTTTAGTTGCTCTGCGGTGTGTGGGATCTTGGGTTTCCGTGATGGCTTGCTACTGCTGCTGCTGCTAAGTCGCTTCAGTCGTGTCCGACTCTGTGCAACCCCATAGACAGCAGCCCACCAGGCTCCCCTGTCCCTGGGATTCTCCAGGCAAGAACACTGGAGTGGGTTGCCATTTCCTTCTCCAATGCATGAAATTGGAAAGTGAAAATTGAAAGTGAAGTCGCTCGGTAGTGTCCGACTCCTAGCGACCCCATGGACTGCAGCCTACCAGGTTCCTCCATCCACGGGGTTTGCTAGGCAAGAGTACAGGAGTGGGGTGCCATTGCCTTCTCCCTGTGATGGCTTGATGGTAAAAAAATCCACCTGCCAATGCAGGAGATGGAAGTTCAATCCCTGAGTCAAGAATATCCCCTGGAGAAGGAAATGGTACTCCAATATTCTTGCCTGAGAAGTCCCGTAGAGAGAGGAGCCTGGTGGGCTATCGTCTGTGGAGTCACAAAGAGTCGGACATGATTTAGTGACTAAACAACAACAACTGATTGACTGAGATGAGGAGATAGAAGATGTGTTCATGGGGATCAAGAGTTCAGTTTTTCACATGTGACGTTCAGTTTTCCTACTGAACACATCGAGTGGGTGTCAACTAACTACACAAGTTTGGAGTTGGGGAGAGGTCCAGGCTGGAGACAGAATTTTGAGGATTGTCAACATGCGCTTGCGTGTATGCTAAGCTGCTTCGGTCGTGTCCTACTCTTATGACCCCATGGACTGTAGCCCGCCAGGCTCCTCTGTCCATGGGATTCTACAGGCAAGAATACTGGAGCGGGTTGCCATGCCCTCCTCCAGAGGATCTTCCCAACCCAGGGATCGAACTCCTGCCTCCTGCAGCTCCGGCACTGCAGGCAGATTCTTTACTGCTGTGTCACCAGGGGAGCTTTATCAATGTGTAGATACATTTAAAGAGAGAGGTCCTTGATAGCACCTTGAGAGTCTTAATAGAGAAGGGGACCAAAGACACTGCCCCAGGACAAGCCAACATTTACATTCTGGGAGCAGGAAGAAGAGCTAGCATCGATAACTTAGAAGGTTCAGCTAGGAGGAAGGAAAAAAATGTTATTAGTGCTCTATATTGCTGTAGCCAAAGAAAATGTCTCAGTGAGGAGAGAGTGAGTTCCTGGGTCATAAGTTATTGCGTGACTAAATAAGATGAAAACAGAATTGGTGACTGGTTTGGCCACACTGTAACCTTGACAACTGTGGTCTGATTGGATCTGGTTGAGGAGAAAGTGATGGGTGAAGAGGCACGGGCAACAAATGTAAATATCTTTTTTGGAGTTTTATTATAAAGGGAGTAGAGAAATTGAAGTGAGATGGGTATGTGGAGTCAAGTAAAATTTTCTAAGGTGAGAAAAATTATAGTATGTTTATAAGTTGACTGGAATGATTTGATGTGGCACGGGGCCGGGGTTGGGACAGGGGAGAGAAAGAAAGAAATCTGAGGATGCAAGTGAAAAAGGAATTGAAATGGTACTTGGATGCAATCTCAAAAATGACAGAATGATCTCTGTTCATCTCCAAGGAAAACCATTCAATATCACAGTTATCCAAGTCTATGCCCCAACCAGTAATGCTGAAGAAGCTGAAGTTGAACGGTTTTATGAAGACCTACAAGACCTTTTAGAACTAACACCCAAAAAAGATGACCTTTTCATTATAGGGGACTGGAATGCAAAAGTAGAAAGTCAAGAAACACCTGGAGTAACAGGCAAATTTGGCCTTGGAATGCGGAATGAAGCAGGGCAAAGACTAATAGAGTTTTGCCAAGAAAATGCACTGGTCATAGCAAACACCCTCTTCCAACAACACAAGAGAAGACTCTACACGTGGACATCACCAGATGGTCAACACCGAAATCAGACTGATTATATTCTTTGCAGCCAAAGATGGAGAAGCTCTATACAGTCAACAAAAACAAGATCAGGAGCTGACTGTGGCTCTGATCATGAACTCCTTATTACCAAATTCAGACTTAAATTGAAGAAAGTAGGGAAACCGCTAGACCATTCAGGTATGACCTAAATCAAATTCCTTATGATTATACAGTGGAAGTGAGAAATAGATTTAAGGGCCTAGATCTGATAGATAGAGTGCCTGATGAACTATGGACTGAGGTTCGTGACATTGTACAGGAGACAGAGATCAAGACCATCCCCATGGAAAAGAAATGCAAAAAAGCAAAATGGCTGTCTGGGGAGGCCTTACAAATAGCTGTGAAAAGAAGAGAGGCGAAAAGCAAAGGAGAAAAAGAAAGATATAAGCATCTGAATGCAGAGTTCCAAAGAATAGCAAGAAGAGATAAGAAAGCCTTCTTCAGTGATCAATGCAAAGAAATAGAGGAAAACAGCAGAATGGGAAAGACTAGAGATCTCTTCAAGAAAATTAGAGATACCAAGGGAACATTTCATGCAAAGATGGGCTCGATAAAGGACAGAAATAGTATGGACCTAACAGAAGCAGAAGATATTAAGAAGAGGTGGCAGGAATACACGGAAGAAGTGTACAAAAAAGATCTTCATGACCCAGATAATTATGATGATGTGATCACTAATCTAGAGCCAGACATCTTGGAAAGTGAAGTCAAGTGGGCCTTAGAAAGCATCACTACGAACAAAGCTAGTGGAGGTGATGGAATTCCAGTGGAGCTGTTTCAAATCCTAAAAGAGGATGCTGTGAAAGTGCTGCACTCAATATGCCAGCACATTTGGAAAACAGCAGTGGCCACAGGACTGGAAAAGTTCAGTTTTCATTCCAATCCCAAAGAAAGGCAATGCCAAAGAATGCTCAAACTACTGCACAATTGCACTCATCTCACATGCTAGTAAAGTAATGCTCAAAATTCTCCAAGCCAGGCTTCAGCAATACGTGAAACGTGAACTCCCTGATGTTCAAGCTGGTTTTAGAAAAGGCAGAGGAACCAGAGATCAAATTGCCAACATCCGTTGGATCATGGAAAAAGCAAGAGAGTTCCAGAAAAACATCTATTTCTGCTTTATTGACTATGCCAAAGCCTTTGACTCTGTGGATCACAATAAACTGTGGAAAATTCTGAAAGAGATGGGAATACCAGACCACCTAACCTGCCCCTTGAGAAATCTGTATGCAGGTCAGGAAGCAACAGTTAGAACTGGACATGGAACAACAGACTGGTTCCAAATAGGAAAAGGAGTACGTCAAGGCTGTATATTGTCACCCTGCTTATTTAACTTCTATGCAGAGTACATCGTGAGAAACGCTGGGCTGGAAGAAGCACCAGCTGGAATCAAGATTGCCAGGAGAAATATCAATAACCTCAGATATGCAGATGACACCACTCTTATGGCAGAAAGTGAAGAGGAACTCAAAAGCCTCTTGATGAAAGTGAAAGAGGAGAGTGAAAAAGTTGGCTTAAAGCTCAACATTCAGAAAAGGAAGATCATGGCATCCGGTCCCATCACTTCATGGGAAATAGATGGGGAAACAGTGGAAACAGTGTCAGACTTTATTTTGGGGGGCTCCAAAATCACTGCAGATGGTGATTGCAGCCATGAAATTAAAAGAGGCTTACTCCTTGGAAGAAAAGTTATGACCAACCTAGATAGCATATTGAAAAGCAGAGACATTACTTTGCCGACTAAGGTCCCTCTAGTCAAGACTATGGTTTTTCCAGTAGTCATGTATGGATGTGACAGTTGGACTGTGAAGAAGGCTGAGCGCCAAAGAATTGATGCTTTTGAACTGTGGTGTTGGAGAAGACTCTTGAGAGTCCCTTGGACTGCAAGTAGATCCAACCAGTCCATTCTGAAGGAGATCAGCCCTGGGATTTCTTTGGAAGGAATGATGCTAAAGCTGAAGCTCCAGTACTTTGGCCACCTCATGTGAAGAGTTGACTCATTAGAAAAAACTTTGATGCTGGGAGGGATAGGGGGCAGGAGGAGAACGGGATGACCGAGGGTGAGATGGCTGGATGGCATCACGGACTTGATGGACGTGAGTCTGAGTGAACTCCGGGAGTTGGTGATGGACAGGGAGGCCTGGCGTGCTGCGATTCATGGGGTCGCAAAGAGTCGGACACGACTGAGCGACTGAACTGAAATGAACTGAAAAGTCTTTGAGTAGCTAAAGAAATAATCCAGGACACAGGAGGGAGAAGGGCCAAGAAGAGAGAACTTCAGAGCAGAGAATAGACACAGATACACTGACAGAAGTGTTGGGAAGCCGGGGATATTTTCTTCAGAGGCCTCTGATATTCTTAGTAAAAAAGCAATAAGAAACAGCGTCATTAGGTAAGGGGTAGAAGGTACTAAAGATTTGAGGAAAGAGAAAGAGAAGTAAAATAAACCTCCTGGAGAATAAGAGAGTGAGCTGATAAGGAAAATATAGTGGGATTGCTGATCAGTGCTAAGAATCCATTGAGGATTGTGGTCATAATTTAAAGCGAGAGCAATCATGGTTGTGGATGGTAAAAAAAAAGTAGTAGGAATGATGGATTAGAGATCCTGATGGGCTCAAATCATGTTTGAAATCAAGGTACAAGAGGCAGTGATTTGGAACAATAGAGACATGGTTAGAGAAGAATGCTTGGAATTGAGATTTGGGAGGTGGAGCACTTATTTCTGATGGAAACGACCTGGACAAGATCATGTTTCCAAGCAACTGAGGTGGGATGGAAGAACAGGAGCCAGGAGGGGAGAAAGTCAAATAACTTTCATTTTTGGCGACTGAATTTTCCAGAGGTGAATATACAAGGGATTTTACTGGTAATTTGTCATAAGTTCCAGATGCAAACTGGAAAGGTTTGGAAAGTTGAGAAAATGAGAAAGAGAGAATAAGTTAGGAAATGTTCAAAGCCATGTGGTGGTAAGAATCCAGTAAGCAATGACTAAGAAGGCTTGGATTTCTTATTGAAACCAAGGAAACGGGATTTTCAGACTATGAGAGGTTCTCTTAGTCTCTTTAGGGGAGGTGAATAGGCTGTTCTTACCTTAGCTTCTTTCTTGGGACAAGTCTCGCAGGTGCTGCTGCTTTATAGCCTTCGCATCCCGTTGCCATGGTTCAGAATGTTCCTTCCCTCCTCTGCATGTGCTGCATCCTGGGCTCCCTTCTCATATTCTCACATCAACCCAGACCAAGGATCATCTCAGTTCTTTAGCACATAAAGTCACATTTGATACTTCACATATAATACTTTCCTATTCCTTAGTTATCTTTTTATTGTATTTCGTATCACTTCTATACGTATCTTTTGACCCTTTATATGGCTTAGCAAATGTCAATGAATATTGGTTGGTTTTTCATGAGAGAGGATAACATCTTCCAGAAATTATATGGGTACACGGGGGAAATGGTAAAGGAAAATTTAATTTAAAATTCTGTAGCAAATTTTTCAAATGTTAAGAAGTTAAGGACCCTTAAAAAAATTCTTTGGCACCTCTGGAAAAGAATTTCCCACTTCAAAAGAGAAAAAACATTGACCTGAGAAACAAGAATCTTTTATTATGGGAAAGTCTATTGTTTTTTAATTATCCCTGTCCCCCTTCCCCCAAAAGAGGATAAACACAGCTTTTTAAGATTATCATTAAAACAAAAATGCAAAATGAAAGCAAATTTCTTACTCAACTTATTACTAAATTCTAAAGACTATGTCTACAGGACCCAGTTGAGAAACTCTTCTCCTTAGATTGCATGAAAAAACAAAATAAAAAAAAACATTGTGAGAGTAACCTAAAGAAATGTTATAACAGGTAATTTTAACAAATACATGGAGTTATTCATTTTCAAAATATGTTAGGAAATAAATTTTATAAGGCTAAACTTGTAACAAGGGCTTACACAGAGTGAGTGCTCTAAAGGGTAATAATAACAACGATAACAGAGGATCAATAGCAATGGCAATATTAAATTTTGGTATTTTTACAAGTGGTGTTTCAGCATTTCTCGTATTCATTAAATGAAAGCAATAAGATTTGTAATGTTCACAGATATTAATATATGTGCAGGGGGCCCTTGGTCTTTTTTTAGTCCCCCTGTCACAAAATAAGATGTTTGTGATTTTTTTCTCTTCTCTAGGCCAAAACAAAAGTTCTCTGCAGGGCACCTATGGAGATGGGGCCAGGGAGAAGCCTTTCCTCTGGAGTCCCTGCACGAGGCAGGGAGAACAGAGGCTCGGCCCCATCCCCTAGGGAGCTAAGACCACAGGGATCTCAGTGGGGTTTGCTATTCCTTTGAAATGGTGTGAGGTTTCCTGCTTTTTCAGAAGACCCGCTGAGGGGGAAATTGAAGGTGCATTGTGGAAACTGCCATTGGAGGCTCCGCACAGGCACAGGAAATGACAAGTTTGCAGGAACTCTGGCTTACTGGAAGGGAATTTGCTTTGGATTTTTATTTCTAAATTCTCTGAGGAATCCGCCAGGCCTGAGTCAGGTGTCTGTTTTGGGCTCTGCTCTGCAAACAGGCTCATCTGAGAGTACTTTTTTCTTCATTAATTTGAAATTTGCCACCTGCAAATTTTATCAGTGAAAATCATATTCTGATCTTGGATATAGATATAGAAAAATGTGGCTTTAGATTATGGCTTTTAGGTTATGGTGATATATAAAACACCTACAGGTATGAATTGGAATCTTTATGGGCAAACTTTAGAAATAAGGTAGTAAATCTTGCTGTAATAATAGGTCAGCCGAGCAGAAAATAGGAGCACAGAATGTAGTTTGTAGACCAGTCTCCTGTCACAACAATTTTGGAACAGTTGGTTCATGTTCTGTCACACATTCTTAAAAGGAGTTATGCAATTGCTTCTAAGATCTTGGCTGTTTCAGACAAACTTTAAAGTTAGTGTCTCTTCTCCTCTCTTTCCTGGGTGAAAGGAATCAATTTTTATGTGGTGGTGGAGGGTAATATTTCTCAACAAACTTTATCTTTTGAAACTTTTAAAGAATTGAGCTTTAAGAATATGACTCTGCTTTGAGTGGATGGGGCTCTATTTTCACCTGTAGCAGCATAAAGTGGAGGTTCAGAGCACACTCTGGGTCAACCAGCCAAGTCACACCTGCTGGTTGTGTGACTTTGTGCAAGTTTCTTCACTCTCTGCATCATTTTCTAATCTGTAACGAGGATGACACAGGGTCATAAGGATTGAAAGAGCTACGATTTGTAAAGCGCAAAGAATATGCTAAGTACTAAAGGAGGACTTAGAGAAGAAAAACAACCAAATGATTTTCTAACGATACAGTCTTTTAGCATTTCGAGGTGTTGACTTCTATAAGGAAAACAAGCAGGTTATTTTGAATTTGTTCAGTTGTCTGCTAATCAACAGAATCTGGGGACATGCCACTGTTGTAAAGAAGTGGGTTCACACCTATAGGAAGGGTGGTTCCTTGCAAGAAACACGGTCTCCATAAATTTCAACGCTCTGCTGTCAAAACTTTTTTTTTGCAAGTAATAGAGTGCACCTCTTTATCTCACCGCTCTGCTTGCAATTCTTTTTGAAAAAATTTGAAACAAATGACTAAGACACCACCTTGAAACAAAGGAAGTTTTTATTTTATGGGAATAAATCCTGTAACTTGAACAAAGTCCTAATTTGTAAGAGACCAATCAAAGGAGAGGACTTATTCCCTCTAGAAATCAGTGAATATTGTATTACTAAAATGTAAGGGAACTCCTTTTCTGGAGAACCCTTTTGCTGGGGAATCAGAATTTTGTTTAAAACCTATACTTTATGCTTCATGTGTCTGCATTTCTGCAAATAATATCACATTATTAACATAAAGATTGAGACAAAACACCTATGTAGGCATTGTTAGTTTTGCAAATACTGATATAATTTCTTGGATTTTTCCATATCATCTAGAGAAACTAATTAAATAGCCCTACATTTTAAAGATGTTTTGAGAAAAAAAAAATCCCAACGGACTAAACTCCTCAAATCTTTCATTTTGCCAATAATGTAAAGCTTTTGATGCCAGGTAGTACATCCAAGGAGATCAAACCAGTCAATCCTGAAGGAAATCGACCCTGAATATTCATTGGAAGGACTAATGCTGAAGTTACAAAACTTTGGTCACTTGATGCAAAGAACCAATTCATTGGAAAAGATCCTGAGGCTGGGAAAGATTGAAGGCAAAAGAAGAGGGGACAGAGGATGAGATCTTTAGATAGCATCACCAACTCACTGGACATGAATCTGAGCAAACTCCGAGAGATAGTGAAGGACAGGTAAGCCTGGTGTACTGCAGTCCACGGGGTCACAAATAGTTGGACACGAATTAGTGACTGAATAGCAACAAGTGTCCTAGTGGTTGAGGACTTGGGCTCTGAGCTAGATGCATGTGGATTTGAATTCTGACTCTCTCACTTATTATATGTACTATCTTAGAAATTCTAAGGCCTTAAGGTAGGTTTGCACATAGGCCTCAGTTTGTATCCAGCTTTATAGGGCTTGAGAAGTAAATGTGTTTATGTATATAGAATGTTTAGAACTCTGCCTGGCACAGAATAATTGTCCAGTTTTGATTTATACATAATTGGTTACACTATTGAGAATCTGATTGTTGTGAACAGTTACTTCATCACTCTCTAAAGACAAGACCGTTATATAGGACTTGGTTTTTCTTTCTCTACTTCTACATCATTTTATTTAGAATTTAAGAGCTTTAATTAACATGATTGATATGTTTAAATGTAGGATTAAATATTCAAACCCAGTTTAAGTGTTCATGTCTGCTCTTGAAGCTAAAACTTGACAGTATGAGGCATGAATACTTTGTAATTTGAGTCTATGAGAAGTCTAAGTCCTTGAATCTATAACTCTACCTAGACTGTTGGTTCCTACAGGGCATTAGCCCTATATATTTCTCCAAGGCCTCACTCAAGCCTCTCACACAATAGGTGTTCAATAAATATTGGTAAGGAATGAATTGTTCATTTTAGAGATTCAGGTGATTCAATAATGATTTGGCTTTTGTGGAAATATCTCCAATTGAGTGAGTTCTCTATGTATAGGTAGGTACAGGAGAAAAAAGAGGAGAAACACTTCCTCTTCTCCCAAAGTAGGAGAAGCCAGTAACTTTCCAAATAATAATATTGCAGAAGTAATAATATAAGAAACTTTCCCATTCTACTCTCTAGCGATTAAAAGCCTAGGACCATAACCTTTTAGGATTTGAAGAGGTCTCCTAGGCCAAGCTTCTCATTTATCAGAGGAGAAAACAGACTTGGAGAGTTTAAGTCCATAGTCCAGGGTTCCACAAAGCGCAGAGTCAAGACAGGACGTCTGGTCTCTGAAACCTGTCAGCTTAGAGTCATTTCACCAGCCTCTTGGTAAAATAGTGTCCTTTGGTTTAAGAATATCTTTTAACAAAAAAACCAGGTGTAAAAAAGGAGTATCAAAGTGGTATTCTGATGACAGCGTTCATCAACCCTTGCAGCAATCAGTTCAACCGGACTTGCACGCAGGAAGTTGCACAGCGTCAACACCTTCACTTACATCGCGCCAATCTAGGGATAATGCCAGTAATGCTGACCAAGCTTCTTCATTTGTATTAATTTATCTAGTGAGCAGGGGGTAATGGCTGCGCTATGCCCTCTCAGCTGTTAGGAGGAGACAAGACCCACCATTAGGACGCATCTTGATATATAGCAAGCAGGACTGCAGCTGGGAAAAACAAGCAGGGACAGAATGAATGTGCGCGTGGGGGCCTTTGCTAGGGTGTACGCAAGAGGTTTACCGGAGGTTTTAGAATTTTTATATCAAGACGGAGGGAACCAAATAACCCAACTCTTCCAGAGAGCTCTGAAAAGTTGGAAACACCTATTTGGAGGATGGGAATCCCTGCAGCTCGCGTCCACGTTCCACCCCTGCCCCCTGCCCCAATGTGGCTCTTCTCCGAGGACTGGGACCCCCTGCCCCACAGCCTTTCGCCCCAACCTGGGCGCGCAGCACCCCAGCCGTTCCCGGTACTCCTTTCCTCTCCCTCCCTCCTCGGTCCGAAGGGAAACTCAGGCTCCGGCCGCGCTCGGGGTTCATCCATCAGCGCGAGAGGAAAAGGGGGAGGAGAGAGGGGAGGCGGGCGGCGGGAGGAGGAGTTTCTCGGCGGCACGGAGCTCCGGTGGGGACCGCGGAGGAGGAGCGCCCTTCCCCCCGCGCGCTGATTGCTGTGGCGTCCTGCCCATCCCCGCCCGCGTGTGTGAGGGGGAGCGAGTGCGCTGGGTCGGCCCGATGGGGGTAATCGAGGGTTTCGGGGACGCCGAGTGGCGCTTTCCTCTTCCTAGTGAGTGAGGGAGGGAAGTCGGCGGCTCTCGTGCCCGGCCACTTTCCCTGCGCGATTCCCTGAACTCCCTGCAGGAGGAGAAAGTCCCCGGCGGGTCGGGATGGCGTAGTTGCGCCGCGGCGCAGCAGCTGCCGGAGCTCGCGGCCGCCGGGCGCTGGGCGGGGAAACTTTGCTCTGCTTTCCTGCAACTTGTGGCGGGTGGATCTCCGTTTGACACACTGCCTCCGAGGTACGTGCGGGCTCAGCCTAGCGGCGCTGCAGCCCGCGCCGGGACACCCTTGGCCGCCAGGCTAGCCCAGCACCCGTGCCGGCCGAGGGCTCTCCAGGCTGCGCGGGGGCTGTTGGCGTTGCGCTGGGTTCCGCGCCTGTTTCCCGGCCGGGATCGCTCCGGCCACCCGGACCCCTGGGCTTCTTGGGGGCGGCGTTGGTCGGTTGGTGTTTACGCTGTGAGGTGCACAGGGGAGCGGCCGTCCCGAGTGGGCAGCGCTCCGGGCGATGCGGTGTGCTGGGGAGGACGTCTGCTCCGCGCCTGCCCTCACTCTTCCTTTCCGCGGTTTCTTCTGACCTCCGCGGGGCGCGCTGGTCACTTCCCACTGGGCGCGTGACACCGTCGGTGGGAAAGATTTGTTGTGGGTTCATACTCAATTGCCATTGCAGAGGCTGCGGCCCCGGCACTGGCGCACCAACAGGAGCTTCACTCCCCGCGGGCCGCGCCCTCAGGGTGCAGTGCGGGCGGCGCCGAGCTCTGCAGCCCAGAGTCCCGCAGAGAATCCTCCCTCCCGCTTTAACTTGCTAGCCACCTTTCCCGGTTTATTTTGAAGGCTTCCCTTAGCATGTTCATTTGGTTAGAATAATCTGGAAACCCTTGGACTGTTGCTAGGAGAATGTCCTTGCAGTCTTGTTCTTATTAGGGCATTTGCTTCACTTTCCAGAATCATTTAGTGTAGGGAACCAGCTTGTCAAACGTGAATTACCTTGACAGTGTGTGTGTGTTAGTTGCTCATTCATGCCCGTCTCTGCGACCCCATGGACTGTAATGGACTGTGGCTAGCTCTCCAGGCTCCTCTGTCCATGAGATTCTCCAGGCAAGAATACTGGAGTGGGTTGCCATTCCCTTCTCCAGGGGATCTTCCCGACCCAGGGATGGAACCTGGATTTCCTGCTTGGCAGGCAGTTTCTTTACCATCTGAGCCACCAATACTGGCTCCCACCTTGACCAAGTAGAACTTAATGGACTTAGTGTCTACAAAAAAGAGCTAAGAGAAGAAAATCACTCCATTCCCTTAGCTGTGAAATGGGAATAATAATAGTATTAGCCTCAATGTTACGGTGAGATTTGAATGATTTAAAATATGTAAAGTACTAGAACAGTGCCTGTGCACCGCTATTAGCTGTGCTTGTCTTGAGCCCAGTGGAGACTGGACGGGAGCGTGGAGAGTAAGGGATGGTACGAATGACAGACTGAGATGGGGAACCAGACTTTTTCTGAACTCTGCATCCCTTCCAAGAGAAATAAGCGATGGGTTTGGGAGGAGATAAGTCTCCCACAAGTAGCAAAGCACATGTCAAGACCTTTTAATTTTCCTGGAATAGTACTTTAGGTTGCAAACAGGTACTTCAGTGTGAAATTAGCTACTTTCTTTCCGGAAATAATAAAAGCTAACGTTTATTGGGCCCAAACTCTGTGCCAGACACTCTCCTAAATGCCTTATGGACACTTAATCGTTACACCAACTCTCTGGAAAAAACACTATTAATAGCCCTAATTTGCAGATAAGACACTAGAAGTTAGTTACTTGCCCAGGCTATTACACAACTGTTAGTTCTGTCTGACTCCAGAGCTAGCTTAGCCACTCAGCAGAGAGCAGCAAGTGCAGTCAGATTTGTGTGCGGTGAGTCTGGGCAGCTTTTCCCATCCTTCAACTTCCCACTGAGTTGAACACACATCTCTTGAAACACAAATCAGGTATCCGTGATTAATTTAGATGATTTACCTATGGGGGGTGCCAAATTTCAGCTTCTCTGAAACTGGCTCCAAGTAATTATAAATAGAACTCTGATTTATATTAATTAATTTAGATCTTTAAACTTCATTTCTCATATTAATTCTCCAGACATTGTTGGTCAGTGTTACTTGGCTTCCTTAGGAAACAGCTTGGGGTTGGCACAGGAGGCAGGGAAATAATTCTTACCCCCTTAAGGGCTATTAAAATGAAATTGATTTCATGCCATTGTGTCAGTTAAAGGACGTTGCTCTGTTTCTTGATGTTCTCTGCTTTTGGCTTCAATTCTGCATTGTTTAGTGTTTCAAGGCTTCAGCATATTTTCAGCCCTTCAGTTTGTCTTTGTCATTTGTCAACTTTAATTTTTCCTGTTTTGATGGAATCTGACCATTACATGGCACCTTTGCTTAACAACTGTTGACCCAGCTCATGTTTTTAAACATAAAAATCACCAACTTACTTTTGAACCCCAGCACTTCAAAGGCAACCCCTGGGGAATTCATTGTTATTTTGAATATTAGCCAATAGGGGGAGCATTGCACACTATGTATTGATGTCTGTTGGGCACCTAAGCCAGTTTTTTTCGAGTCTTCAGCATACATTTCAGGAATGGAAAATGTTGTGGCTTTATCTAGCAAAACAACCAGTTTGCTTTCTGACTTGACTATGGAGAACTGGGTTTAATTTCAACTGATGAATGTAAGAATAATTTTGAGGACAGGGCCTATACATTGGATATATGTCTAGAACTCTGTGGTGTATGGACAGATATTAAATACACACACAGTTTATTTCCATTTGTTTTCATTAAGAGGCATATGTAAAATGATTTTGTGTACTTTGAATAATATTTCAAACTATCTAGGAGAACTGGGAGTCCAGAGAGACGCATTGTGAATTCTTTTGTAATGAAGCTCATTTGTCTTTTGTAGTAGAGTGGATATAGTGAATTTGTTCTCAGGAAGGCTGGTGTTCTCACAATCCTGTCATTATCATTTTTCATTAACATCTGAGTGCAAGACAATAAGGAATTGTTATGTTGAGTTTCTATTCCAGTACATTCTTCAGAGGCTTATATTTTAGTATGATAATAGGTCAGAAATAACATGTTTGTTTAGTATAGATGCAGTGTGTCTATAGATAAATATATAAGCAATATTTAGGAATTAACATGCTTGGAAAAGCAGGTAAATTAACTTTTTAAAAAAGTTTTTCATCTCTGCAATTTTGTAGGTTAATTTCCTTTCTTGCTTCTTGAGTATCAGGTACTTTATTTCATTTACCAAGTTAGGGTCAAGAGGATTTTATTTTAAAGTAACTTTCAAACTTAGTCCTTTCTAAATCTCAGTACCGCAGTTACACTTCAGAGTAGCGTTTTATTTAGTCTAGTTTTCCATGGTCTTTTAGTTTACTTATTCAGCAAACTTGTAGCAACTCCCAACTCCCTAATAGGCTTAAGGTTCCTGGTGGTGGAGTTAGCCAGTCCCCTGATAGCAGGATGCTTTAAGGCTTCCTAGGGTTTAGGAAAGCCTGTTTTTTGTGTTTTTTTTTTTTTTTTTTTTTAAACCACCATTATTGACAAAATTGGTTTGCTTAAAGAGAAGTATTGTTCCATTCTTTTGAAGACTCAAAGGAATTAATCTTTCTTTTTGCATGCAAACTTGATTGTATCTTGTAAAAGTCAAGTGATTCTTGCTTTTCTGAGGGCCTGCTCTGGGCCTAAGCACACGGAAAACTCAAATGTTCTTTGAGTACTAAGAAGGTGATCTCTGCAGACTCTTTAAAACCTAACTGTTGACCAACTTCCCTGGATCATAAATTTGTGGAAATTTCTGACTTTACATTTTAAGCGTAACAGGTAGATCCTTTAGAGGATCACTGGTAAGTATCAACATTGCTGTAATATTTTTCCTGGATGAATTTGATCTGTGGTCATTTTAAATTACCCCTGTTCTTGATAATCCATTTTGAAAATGTATTTTTTTCTTCCCTCACTGCTGTTGGACAAAAACTAATTATAATTGTCAGGTTCATTAGTTAATGAGGACACTCTGGCTTTTCTCCTTTTTTTTTATTTTAATTCAACAGTTATTTTATAAATGATTTTATCTCTATTTCAGTCTCTCCACTGGAGCGTTTTGCTTATATTTTTAAACTTCTTTTTAAATTTTGAAACTTAAAATGTTAACTACTTTTTGAATTTTGCATGATTCAAGTTAGGTAGTGGTTTGGGGGTCTTTAACTTAAGAGCAATCTTGTATTGCCTTTAGGAACATGGATAGTTTGGAATATGAAAGAGTGAATCTAGGGCATTTGAGGCTTCCACATCTTCAGAGTAACACTTGGAATGAAAGCCTTGTCTTTTTGTAGTATTCCATAAAACACAAGCTATTGCTGATTTGTTCGGTTTCTAGTCAAGCTGAAATAAATCACAGCTTGGAAGTGCCTTACAAAAAAGGATTTGGGTCCATTTCCTGGGCTCTGTCCATTTCTAGATTTCTTTTTTTATTTCTTTTGAAATAGCACATTTGTTTGTTAACTGACATTGAGATTTATTTTCTCTGTTTGCAAAGTTTTAAGATTTAGCACAGATTTCCAAGACTCTTGCCTTCTTTTAGGAGGAAATTGTTTTTATTTCTCCACCAAGACGTGCAGTATTTAATGTTTGAAGCAACATTCTTAAATTTTCTGCATGGGGCCCCTCTCATTTGGACCTTCTTCTGCATGTTTTATTCTTCAGTTTTCTAGGTCAAACAACAAGACTTAGTAGGCTGACAACTAAAGGTATAAGGGATGGAGACCATATTTAAAATTGAGATTATCCCCTAAGGTCTGAAACATGGTCTCCAGAAGCACACCCTTAGGCTATCTTGATAGTTCCTGCTTAAGATAATTATAGAAAAAAAAAGGTTAAGTCTGTTGCTAGTGCTGGTGATTCCTTTAGACTGACAAAGTTCATTTTTAGGATTTAATTTTAAATTGTTGCCACAGTAATAATTTAGAATCTAGTCTGAAGTGTCAGCTCTGTCTTCACTTTAAGAAAAAGGATGGTGATCCAGAGACATATACTTTCCCTGAATTCTTGGACACTGGGCTCTGGGAGAAAGGGGACTTCAGGGTTGGGTACTTTTTGCAGAAGAAGGAAGAAGCACCTGCTTGTTTGTGCTTCCAAGCTCATAATTCATTTCCCAGGTACAGGCTGAAGGTCAGCTTTTTGTTTGAATTTGCCGATGGACCATTTGTAAAAACACATTTAAGTTGATTAGTCCCTGAAAAAAAATGATCTTTAGAAAACAGTCTTACAGATACTAGTCCTTGAGCTCTCCTGTGATCAGATTGCCCTGGGAAAAGGTCTGGAGTTTACAGGTGTGATGACTAAGCACCAGTGATGGGTAAGAACACCAAGTGGACCAGGTGGAGGGCCTAGCAGAACTTAGGGTTTCTTTTTTTTAATTCTGATTATACTATTTTATTAATGGAAACTTGATGAATACTTAATTCCATTTGGTGTGTGAAAAGATTCCCTTTTGGGAGTATAATTCCGTTAGCATTTTTAGTGATTTATGTGTTTTGACACATGAAATTGTTCATTGGATGCAAAAATACACTGGTGGCTATTTGCAAATTTCATTTTATAATTAACTGCATGATGATTGCTGGAATAGAATGTTGCTTTAAAAAAAAAAATACTTGGAAGGTTATTTGAGGTGAAATATTTAATTCCAATCTCAAAACCTTGTGTTCATGTGGTACCCTAAATACTTTTGTGTGATACTCCCCTGTGTTGTTTTGAGTTATCTCTTTTCTGGTATTTTTCTTTAAAACAAAACTTACTCAAACACAAAACTCTCCTTCTGAATGTCCATAAAGAATAACTATCTCATTTTACTATATTACACTTTGTGCAATTGGCTGGCAAATGAAATTCAACTTTGAGGGAAAGCACCATTGACTCATTACATACATTTTGCATCACTGCATGTAAGGTCTTCCCTATATGTGTGGGAGAAGTTTCTGATCTCCCAAATGGGTATGTTTACTATTGTTGGTCTCTATTTGTCAAGTCCTTTCTGAGGAGACATTCCTCTTAGTTTCTTATTTTTGTGTCTTTATAGAGATAGTTACAGGAGAAGGCAATGGCAACCCACTCCAGTACTCTTGCCTGGAAAATCCCATGGACGGAGGAGCCTGGTGGGCTGCAGTCCACGGGGTCGCACAGAGTCGGACATGACTAAAGAGACTTAGCAGTAGCAGCAGAGATAGTTAGGGCTTCGTGGGTGGCTCAGTGGTAAAGAGCCAGTGCAGGAGATGTCGGTTTGATCCCTGGGTCAAAGAGATCCTCTGGAGAAGGAAATGGCAACCCACTCCAGTATTCTTGCCTGGTGAATCCCACAGACAGAGGAGCCTGGTAAGCTATAGTCCATGGTGTCACAAAAAGAGTCAGAAACGACTTAATGACTAAACAACAACACAGCTACTTGCCATATATTTATAATGCCGTCTGAATCATGAAAAAATATATAGCAGCTGCTTTTTTTGTTTTGAATCCATCATACTCATCCATTACAAAGCTGTGCAGCCATTGGATGCATCATGTTTTTGATAAGGAGGCAGGAGAAAGATGACCTACTTGATACATTTCATATTTTTGGGGGGGTTACATATGCTTTTTTCAGTTTGTGGCCTCTTTATTTCATTTCTAGAATGGCTGCTGTCTAAGATATTGAAGGTTTTAATTTTATTCAGTGTGTGGGCAAACAGGGAGATTTCCCGTAGAAGCAGTTCTACCAAATTAAAAAAAAAAAAAATGCTTCCAGAAAGTATCCTATATAGATACCTTGTTAGGTAAGGCTTTGATGATGTTCAGATAGGAAATAACTGAACACAAAGGAGGATTCCACTTAGCTTCACTGAATAGAGGGGCTGGGGGGGGGGGGTTCTAATTTGTTAGGGGAAAATTCACTTTTGCAAAATATAAAGCATTTAAATTTAAATTTTTTGGGGGGGATTAATATATATTTCTAGTAGTTACATAGGTAAGAGGTTTGCAAAAGAAATTTTGCTAAGGTTGAGATTCTGTAGTTGGCAATTCTTATAACCCTGAAGATCCTGTTCCCTGAAGCCAGGAAAAAGCAGTCTGTTTCCAATTATAAATCACAAAAATAGGGAAATTAGGCCAAGAAAAATGACCATTTTGGGGGTTGGGTTGATTTTTTTCAGAGGGTAAAGGAGAAAGGACCATAGGCACACAGTAAAAAAAAAATTTGCTAGTTATTCTGTTGGCTTTCATTTTTTTTTTTTCAAGCAGTCTGTATTGGAAATTAAGAATAATTTTAGGTTTAAAGACACTTCCTCCTTCAGCTCCTTTTTGTTTCTCAGAGTGCAAATAGAGGAGCAGAGTTAGGCAGCTTCTGCTGACACTGAGGGGCTTGATCCCAGTGTTTTGGGACCCAGCTGGTATTACTGGTAAAGCCTTTTCCTGTCTGAATGGTGCCAGATTATGGCTTTCCAGCATCATCCCAGCTAGTTGGGGCTATGGTTTATTTATTACACTTTATACTAGGCTTTGTGGGCTTCCCTCCTGTCTCAAACCGTAAAGAATCTGCTTGCAATGGAGGAGATCCAAGTTCGACCCCTGAATGGGGAAGATCCCCTGGACGGGGGAATGGCAACCTACTCCAGTTTTCTTGCCTGGAGTATTCCCTGGACAGAGAAGCCTGGCCGGCTACAGTGCAAGAGGTCGCAAAGAGTTTAACAGGACTGAGCCACTGACACTTTCACTTCTTTCTTTTCCCCACACTATGCTTTGAATGAAGATGTAGTCCCTAGGGATTAGTATAAAGCTGCTCTGGGAGAAAGACTAGGTTTGCCAGTGTGAGAACAATCGGAGGTGAGAAGCCTAACTGGGAGTTGGGTGACGTGTGAGTGAATCTATTGTCCTCAGCACTTGTCGGAAGCAACTAGCCTTTCTTAAATACAGCCTGCTGCTAGTTTCAGGATTAGTGGTCCCATGAGACCCAGGTGTTAACTAAGAAATCTCCTTTCTACCACCAGAAGATCACCAACAGATCTTAGTTCCTGTTTCTCACACCTTAAGCCTCCAGAGTGTTGAATAAAACTTTCCCGATGGTACAGAATCTTTCATAACAACGTCGTCCTTCGGGGCTAGTGGTGTTCAGCGATTGGCTCTTTTCCTCTCACCTCTGGCAAACTCCTCGGCCTGCAGCAGGCGGGCTCCCACGCCCACTGCACCGCCACCCCAGATGGGCGGGTGCCAGAGAAGGTGCGAAGTGCAAAATTCCGAGCTTGTTTTCAGTCAGCATCTTAAGTGTCCTCTCTCTGGTGCCTTACTCTCTCCCACGTTTTATTACCTTGGTTTCCTGGAACTATTTTGTCCTGGTTTCCCCCACTTCCTGCCCGATCTCTTCAGGTTCCCTTCTCAGTGCTTGTTTCGTGTAGGTCGTTGTTTTCCAGCTTGGATGTTTCCCTCCACTCCTCCGTCATTCAATGGCTATTTCTCTGTCACAGTGGTCACCTAGCTCCCAGTTTTATGCGTCTGTCTCCTTATTTCCAGCAACTACCTGGCTATTCTGTCGGGTTTTCTGTTAAGCCAAGCCCCAGGGCGGTACAGTGGTTGAGACTTCCTGCTTCCACTGCAGAGGGTGTGGGTTCCATCCCTGTTTGGGGAACTAAGATACCACATGCCCCTCGTATGCGCGCGGTCGGCTCAGTCGTGTCAGACCCTTTGCAGCTCCCGTGGACTGTAGCCTGCCAGGCTCCTCTGTCCGTTTCCCAGGCAAGCATACTGGAGTGGGGTGCCATTTCCTACTCCAGGGCATCTTCCCAACCCAGGGATTGAGCCTGTGTCTCTTTGCATTTCCTGTTTTGTCAGGCAGATTATTTACCGCTGTGCCATTTGGGAAGACGCTACATGCCCCTGGAGAGGGCTGAAAAACAAAACAAAACAACAACAATAAAACCGAAAAATTAAGTCCCAATCCCAGTGTGCGATTTCTCTGTAGTCCCCAGCCCCTAACTCCTGTATTTCACGTGTCAGTAAGTGGCACCAGTTGCCAAGCTAGGATCCTCAGGCATACTCAATTTCCTTTTGCTTACCTCCTCCACTGACTCACACTCGTCTCATGGTGTCTTACTTTTAACAGATCTCAACTGGTATTTTCTTTATCTTTGTTGAGTTCCAGGAAACTTTATTTATGGACACAGAAATAGGAATTTCATATATTTTCCAACGTATCATGATATTTTATCATTCCTTTGACTTTTCTCCATCATTTTAACATGTAAACACCAATCTTAGCTCTACAATAGAGATTGGTTTCTCTACAATAGAAATCACTTCATGGGAAATAGATGGGGAAACAGTGGAAACAGTGTCAGACTTTATTTTTTGTGCTCCAAAATCACTGCAGATGGTGATTGCAGCCATGAAATTAAAAGACACTTACTCCTTGGAAGAAAAGTTATGACCAACCTAGATAGCATATTGAAAAGCAGAGACATTACTTTTCCAACAAAGGTCCGTCTAGTCAAGGCTATGGTTTTTCCAGTGGTCATGTATGGATGTGAGAGTTGGACTGTAAAGAAAGCTGAGTGCCGAAGAATTGATGCTTTTGAACTGTGGTGTTGGAGAAGACTCTTGAGAGTCCCTTGGACTGCAAGGGGATCCAACCAGTCCATTTTGAAGGAGATCAGTCCTAGGATTTCTTTGGAGGGAATGATGCTAAAGCTGAAACTCCAGTACTTTGGCCACCTCATGTGAAGAGTTGACTCATTGGAAAAGACTCTGATGCTGGGAGGGATTGGGGGCAGGAGGAGAAGGGGATGACAGAGGATGAGATGGCTGGATGGCATCACTGACTCGATGGACATGAGTCTGAGTGAACTCCGGGAGTTGGTGATGGACAGGGAGGCCTGGCATGCTGCGATTCATGGGGTCGCAAAGAGTCAGACACGACTGAACAACTGAACTGAACTGAACTGAACTAGGTCTATAGGTCAAGCCTTGCAATTGGCATGTTCTTCTCTATTTCCAAATCATCATCTCACCTGGATTATTGCAGATGTATTCCAGTTGGTTTTCCTGGTTTCAGTATCTTTCTCTCAAATTGTTCGTCCATTACGGTTGGAACCTTCTAAAATACAGATCGGACACGACTGAGCGACTGAACTGAACTGAACTGAAAATACAGATTTGTGTTTTCCATTCTTTTATTTAAAATGTCTGCTGTTCCATTATCCTTGGCATGGGATGTCTGGTTACTCACATTGTAGCTCAGCCTACTTTTTAGCTATTTTCCTTCACGTCTCCCATGAACCTCACTGTGCTCCTACAAGACTCCTTTTGTTTTCCGGAGCACACCCTGTGCTCTCATGCCCTGTTCCTTTAGTACTGGTCTTTTCTCTAGCATCCCCTCCTTTTCCTTCTTTCCGGTGGCCCCCTGTTTAACTCCATCATCACCTTCTCTGCTGAAGTTTCATGTGGCTCTTCCTGGCAAGTGGTTGATTGCTTCCTCCCTTTATTTCTCTTAGAGTCTTTCTCCTGCTGCCTCCTAAGAATTTACTTTCTTCTTCTCCAGACTTCCCTAGAGCAGGATTGAGTCTTACCATCTTTGTAACCTGGGTGTGTGGCATGGGCATGGCCACGTATGTTGTCAAACGGAATTCGACTTGGTTCCACTTCTGCTAAAGCTTGAGGGAAAGACCAAGTTTGCAGTTGATATGAATTGTAACTGTAGATAAGACAAAGGAAATCAACTCAGAGTCATGTAGGTTAGGATTAGATTGGGGGTTAGAAATAATCCTTTCCAAGCCCCTCTAAAGATGAGGACAGCCAGGTACAGAGAGCTTGGGTGGTCTGCCCAAGATTGCAGGGCGGGGAGCAGTGCTTCCCTCTGCCCCTCTCCAGTAGTCAGAATGGCCTTGATAAAACCTAAGTCAGATGCTGTCATTTCTCTAATTAAAACACTCTCTTGTTCCTGTCTTTCTCAGCGTAAAAACCCCAATCCTTATAATGATCCATAAAGCCTTAACCAGCCCGACTCCCTTGCCTGTTACCTCTTTGACTTCGCCCTCCATTTTCTGGCTTGCTTACTCTACTCTAGCTACTTGACCTTCCTTCCCTTTCCCATACCAGACACACTGTCTCAGGGCCTTTGCATGTGCTGTTTTCGTTGCTTGTAATGTTTTTCTCCCAGATATCTACACTGTTCACTTCTTAGCGTTAGGGTTAGGTCCTTACTTGAAACAAACAAACATGCACACAAACAAACCTTCCTGTCTTGCTTCTCTGTTTTATTAATTTTCTCAGCATTTATCTCTGCCTCGTATATAATTATATATCTTGTTTATATCCCCTGACTAGAATGTAAGCTCCACAAGGTCAGGGATTTTTGTACATTTTATTCCCTTTTGAATCCCCACACAGCCCTGGCACTGACTGAGCAGGCAAATAGATAAATATTTGTTGGATGAATATATAAATGAGAGGAAGCAAGATTTGTGGTTTCTTGTAGATCCAGTTAAATGTACACTTATGACATTGAAAAGGGAACACTATCAGGTATGTCTGGAGGGAGAATCTGATTTTTTAAAAATCCCCATTCAAGACCTGTCAGACTAGAACACTGACCTCTTTTAATTGTCTGACTTGAAGCAGTGACAGTGGGTTCTGCTCAGCCTTAAAGTGGTTTGGGAAGACTCCCATTTTACCTCTAACAGGCTAGGGCTTGCTGTGGTTTCTCTCTGCCTGTGGTTTGCCCTTTAACCCATGGGACTACGAAGATGAAAAGTAAACATGGCATTAAACAGAAGAGCTGGGGGAGAGGGTATGGGGCAGAGGAGCAGAATTTCCTTGTGGCCCTGACATCTTCCCTTGGCTCTGGGCCCATGCACAGGGCCGCTCACTGAACCTTCTAGAGTTGCTTCGGGGCTATACCCTAAGGAATGGTCTTGAGACTGCCAGGCCAAACTCCTGAGTTTTGCTTTGATGTTCTAATTTCTTTGAAAAGAATTGTTTAGACAAAAAGGACATTGGAGTATGGATTTTTTTTAAATTAAATTACTGTCTTAATTTTGAAGAGAGGTTTTAACCCTTTTCAAGACAGCCGTTGAAATTACCATTTGCACGCTTCCCTAGTGGTCCATTGGTTAAGACTGCGCTTCTGCTGCAGAGGGCACCAGTTCTGTCCCTCATTAGGGAAGTTCTGCATGCTGTGCAGTGTGGCCAAAAAGAAAAAAACAAAAAAGAAATTACTACTTGCTTTTGTCAGTAGTGCTGGTGTGGGGGTATGGTCCTTTAAAACCAATGACTTAAACCCAAGGGATAGTAAATTATACTTCTGAAGAAGCATCCAATTTTGGGGGTAGGGGGTTGGGTTGAGTATAGACCTAATTTATATTAGTGTAACAGTCATTTTAGAGTTACTTACCTCTCTCTCTTTCTGTGATAACATCAGTATGATTTCTTCAGAGCCCGTCTCATCAGGACAGGAAGCTCAGCCAAGGAACTCAAAGGCTTAGGAGGATGTTATTGGCCCTATACAAAGCTGTAGCATAATTTAACCCTGGGATTCAAAACCATCAAATTGAAAGTAAATTGTCTTGAATGGAGCTACTGTCAGTGACCTAGTTAAAAATCAAAGCTACCGTTTCCTGAACACTAAGAACATATGAGCTCTCCGAATAGTGTCTAGTACATGGTGGTTGTTTACTTGCTAAGGCACACCCAACTCTTTGTGACCGCATGGACTGTAGCCCACCAGGCTTGTCTGTCCATGGCGTTTCCCAGACAAAAATACTGGAGTGGGTTGCCATTTCTTTCTCCGGAGGATCTTTCCGACCCAGGGATTGAACTCGTGTCTCCTGTGTCTCCTGCACCAGCAGGTGAATTCTTGACCACTGAGCCACCAGGGAAGCTCTCTGGTACATGGTGCTGGTGCTGCTAAGTTGCTTCAGTCGTGTCCATCTCTGTGCGACCTCATGGACTGTAGCCCACCAGGCTCCTCTGTCCATGGGATTCTCCTGGCAAGAGGACCGGAGTAGGTTGCCATGCCCTCTTCCAGTGGATCTTCCCAATCCAAGGACTGAACCTGCATCTCTTAGGTCTCCTGCATTGGCAGACAGGTTCTTTACCACTAGTGCCATCTGGTACTTGGTAGGTGGTAATAAGTAATGAATGAATGAAATAAATTAAAACTGCTGATTGAGCCTCGCCTCCATGGTTACAAAACAAAATAACTTCTCCCTTATGTCAGATCTAATCAGGCTACCACTATCGGAAAGTGACTGTGTGGGGCTTGGTTGGTGTCCACAACAGACAAGCTCCTGTTTGGTGGTTAAGATCATAGGCTGTGGAATCAGACAGACCTGGGCTCAAATCCTGGTGCCAGGATTTACTAGTTTGGGGGTGGTTTAGCATCTTAAGCCTCACTTTTATCGCTATAAAATGAAGTTAAAGAACTCTGTCTCCTTGGGTTTTTGGGAGGTTGAAATGAGAAGTTGTGAAAAACAGAGTAGGTGCCCCATAGATGGGAACTGAGACATTTTGCGAGGTCCAAAGAAGGTGGCAGAGTGTTAGCCTCTAATAGGAAGGCGAATGTTGTAGAATCACATGAACAACCACAGAATAATTACAAAGCAGCCTGTGGACAAGTCTTGGCTGTGCTACTAACTAGCTGTGTATCAGTGGACCAGTCATTGAGCCTTTTTAATTCTTGGTTTGCTAATCTGCAAAATTAAAGGGTTGGAGTAAATGTTATCTATTTCTAACATACTGAGTTGGCTCTAAGTAGAGGATAACATGGAACAAATTATACACAAAATGTTAAGGAAACAGTGTTTACAGAGGGATGGGAGTAATCAGAAGTGACTTTTGAAATGAGGTGAGGAGAACAAGTAGAATTCATGGAGTTTGAGGAGTAGAATAAAAATGGCAATTTTGATGAAATAGGCAGATCTGACAAAATTCAGGTTTTGTGATTTCTTGACTTGCTTATAAGATAATTTGTTTAAATATTTTTTGTTTATATAAGTTGTGTGTTAAAAAATGTAGTATTAATGCTTTCTTTACACTTATATTGTCAAGTTGAATGTTCTTCTAGGATAATACTTCACAGTTTTGTTGTCATTCCTGCTAGCTACTCCATGATTGTGTGTTTCACATTTCCACACGTGTATTTGAAGTCTCATTTTATAGGAGAGATTCAGGATTAGTTTTTAGGTCTTACAATGACAATTATAAGTAAGGTAGAGAATAAAATATTTTCTTGTTTAATCGCTTCATATTAGAGATGAAAAAGTTAAAGCCCAGAATGAAGTGACTTGTCTGAGCTTGTAAAATGTGTTGATACCCAAATTCTTGCCTCTGCTGTTCCTTTGAGGCTGCCTGAGGTATAGGGTCTTTCTTAAACACAATTCTTAATAGTTAGAAAGTGAAAGAAAGTGTGAAAGTGTTAGTTGCTCACTCATGTCCAACTCTTTGCGACCCCCTGGACTGTAGCCCGATAGACTCCTCTGTCCATGTAATACTCCAGGCAAGAATACTGGATGCATAGCCATTCCCTTCTCCAGGGGATCTTCCCAACCCAGGGATCCAACTCAAGACTCCTGCACTGCAGACAGATTCTTTCCCATCTGAGCCACCAGGGAAACCATTCATTTATTATTGAGAGATGTTCTGATAACTCATCATCTTTTCATACTACTTTTAATTGTAATGTACAAGATAGTATTTTATACTTGAGATCCAGATGGTACCTTCACTGGTTGCCTTCTATATGCTAAGTGAGCCAGGGCAACTGTCATCCCTCTTTCTGAAATGAACAGATGAGTAGGAAAGCCACACCTGGAAGGAAGTAATTACATGGAGATTTACTTTGGGGGTGGACTGCACTATATTCTAGGTGTCCAAGTTTAATTTCAAGAGAATTAGAGGAGGCTTCCTTAAAGACGTAATGCTTATACAGAGACCTGAAGTCTTGAAGATGTTAGAAATGGCCATGTTAGGGGAACCATGGCAGGTCATTGAATTCCAATACAGTGAAGGTCACTTCTGGAAGCAAGGACTTGACCCTTTTGTAGAACTGAATTAAGGCGAGCGTGAATGGAGCATGCAGAGGATGAGGTGGGACTAAGTTGGCAACATCCAGCAACCATGCAAAGTGTTTTGGTCTTTATCCTGACAGCAGTGGGCAACCATCAAAGGGTTTTAATTCTTAATGTTTCACAAGCCTGGGTGGCTGAACCCTTTCTTTACCAAATAATATCAGTTAAGTGATCAAAATTTATCTGTTGAGGGATTATCCCCACCCAAGAGAAAGAATTTTATCTTGGAAGTCAGTGAGAGGAATAAAAAAAGTGCTTAATTGTGATTGGCACAATAGCCTTATTGCTGGAGTGTTTATCCTGAATTCATATATTTGCAGAATCCCTGCATATAAAGATGTGAATCAAATGTTTTGGTAAATTCATATATGTTGTACAAAATAGTCTGTTGGAGGTCTAGGAGATGTAGCGCTTTTTATTTATTTTTTGGCCATGCCACACATCATGTGAAATGTTAGTTCCCTGACTAGTGATCAAACCCACTCCCCCTGCAGTGGAAGTGTGGAGTCTTAGCCCTTCAACTGCCAGAGAAGTCCCACCCCAAAGCTCTTTTAAATGACTTGGTGCAAGCTAGGACCTGAGAATATTTAGCTGTGCTGCTTTGGCTGGAATGATTGCCGCTTTGTGATTTAATAAAGCCTTTTGGTGATAGCTGTTTCTTCCCTCTAGGCATCTGGGTTGGTTTGGTGGCAGTGCCAGGCTGAGCTCTGAAGCCCCCTGGCTAAACCCCTGAAGCTAATTTGTGAATTGTATGGTAGAACTGAGGAGGGCCATGCAGCCAGATCTTTGTAACTTATACAAGAGCTGTTGAGGCAGTGCTTTACTGCCTTTTTGGAATAGCATTACAACATGATAACTGTCTTTAGGACTTTTGTATTAGGTTTGGAATCATTTACTTTTTGGTGATGGAGGGAATTTCTGAAATTCTAGGTGACAAAGTCTAATCCCAAAATTAATACAGACTTTGATGTAAACTGCTGTTTATATTATACTGTGACTGGTAGTTTGCCTTTTTTTTTAAAGATGATGTATTTTAACTATAAAACTTCAATGACTATTATTTTTTTAAAACATATTGAATGGGAAAAAATGTATTATGTGGGCCAGATATTGTTTTAAGTATCATGCCCATATTCTGTCTCATATATTACAATCAAAATATCATTACTATTTTGCAGATGAGGGGGTGATGGAGGCTAAATGACTAGTCCAATGTAATACATCTGAGTAAGCCAGATTTGGAACCCCTAAGAATAGTTCTCTGTGAATTCTAGCTTAGAATTATAAGCAACTGAAATCTTTAGATGCAGAAATATTAAATGTGAAAGGTGGTTCTTGGAATACTGCAAGGGTGAGTTAAAAATATCAGTCCTAGTTTGTTTGAACTTGAACAAAACCTGGTCCTTTACAACCTTGTGAGATGTATCCAGGCCTACCCTCCTCTTTATGCTGTATTTTGCTTGGGCAGTGAGATCTCTTGTGCTTGGGATAGACAGAGGGCTCTTAAGGACTGACTGAAGGTCAGCCCCGAGGAAATTAAGGTGGCTGGGGCCAGAGATGTGTTGGTTACACTCTTAGCCAGGAGTGAGGGTGGACCAAGCCCTGAAGGGGTAGAGGAGAACAGAACCCAGCTTCTCTGTACTTCTTGTGCCCTCTGTGCATCCTGCCTTCTTTTACTGGGTCTTCATGTAGAATTCCTACCTATAAGTATAGGTAGCTCAAGAGTGAAGTGAAAAGTAAAAGTGCTAGTTGCTCAGTTGTGTCCAACTCTTTAGGACCCCATGGACTGTAGCCTACCAGGCTCCTCTGTCCATGGAATTCTCCAGGCAAGAATACTGGGTTGGATAGCCATTCGTTCTCCAGGAGATCTTCCTTACCCAGGGTTCGAACCTATATCTCCTGCATTGACAGGCAGGTTCTATACTGTCTGAACCACCAGGGAAGCCCAGGTAACTCAAGAGTGATCCTTCTTTTTTCCTTTCCACTGGCAGGCACACAGTATTGAGACTTTACATAATCTTAGGCTTCAGGATAATAATTCCCTTTGGTAGAGACAGGCTGCTAATGATAAGTAATACAGCTTTTGTGCTGTTACTTGTACAATTTCATTTGATTCCTTGTTATCACACTGTGATGTAGGTAAGGTTAGTTTCAGTTCAGTTCAGTCGCTCAGTCATGTCCGACTCTTTGTGACCCCATGGACTGTAGCATGCCAGACTTCCCTGTCCATCACCAACTCCTGGAACTTGCTTAAACTCATGTCCATTGAGTCAGTGATGCCATCCAACCATCTCATCTTCTGTTATCCCCTTCTCTTCCTGCCTTCAATCTTTCCCAGCATCAGGGTTTTTTCCAATGAGTCAGTTCTTTGCATCAGGTGGCCAAAGTATTGCAGTTTCAGCTTCAGCATCAGTCCTTCCAATGAATATTCAGGACTGATTTCCTTTAGAATTGATTGGTTTGATCTTCTTGCAGTCCAAGGGACTCTTAAGAGTCTTCTCCAATGCCACAGTTCAAAAGCATCATTTCTTCAGCGCTCAGCTTTCTTTATTTTCTTACAAATGAAGAAACTGAGGTTCCATTCTAATCTAAATCACCTTTCTTGTCTGACTGCTGTCCGAGTTTTAACTGATCATCTTAGCATTCTGGGCTCCTTTGGTGTGTTCCCCGCATGGTACCCAGAAGAGTCTTTATTTATTTTTAATTAAATTTTTTCAGTTTTATTGAGATATAATTCACACGTAACATTGCATAGAATACAACATAATGATTTGTATATTGCAAAATGATTACCGTAGTAAGTTTAGTTAACATCCATTACCTCATATAGTTAACAGCTTTTTTATAACTTGTGTTAACTTTTAAGATTGATTCTTACCGACTTTCAAATGTACAATACAGTATTGTTAACTACAGTCATCATATTGTACATGCTATCCCCAGAACTTATTTAGATAACTGGAAGTTTGTACCTTTTGTCTACATTCACCCATTTCCTCTACCATTCACTCTGCTTCTGGCAATAACAATCTGGTCTCTGTTCCTAAGAGTTCAGTTTTTTAGATTTCACAGATAAGTGAGCTCAAATAGTATTTGTCTTTCTCTGACTTAACTTCACTTAGCATATTGACTACGAGATCTATCAGTTTCGTTGCAAATGGCAGGATTTCCTTCTTTTGTGGCTGAGTAATATTCCATTATAGACACACCACATTTTCTTTATCCAGTCATCCATCAGTGGCCATGTAATTTGTTTCCATGTCTTGGCTACCGTAAGTAATGCTGCAGTGAACGTGGGGTTGCAGATATCTCTTTTGCAGTGGTTTAACTTCCCTTAGGTATACAGCCAGAAGTGGAATTGCTGGATCATCTGGTAGTTCTAGTTTTAGTTTTTGAGAAACCTCCAGCTGTTTTCCACATGGGCTTCCCAGGTAGCTCAGTGGTAAAGAATCTACTAGCAATGTAGGGGATGTTGGAGACCACCTGCAATGCAGGAGATGCAGGTTGAATCCCTGGGTCAGGAAGATCCCCTGGAGAAGGAAATGGCAACCCACTCCAGTATTCTTGCTGGGAAAATTCCATGGCCAGAGGAGCCTGGCAGACTATAGTCCATTGGGTTGCAAAGAGCTGGACACAACTGAGCAGCTAAACCACCCCCATAGTGTTTTCCACATTGCCCGTACCAGGGAACTTTAAAAACCTACTGGGATCATGCCGCTTTCCTGCTTAAACTCTTTCTTGAACCTGTTCCTTTCCCTTCCTATTGACTCTGCAGCCAAGCTCCCTTCAGCATCAGTGACTTGTAATGGTTCCTTTATCTGTAATGTTATCCTTTACCAGAGCTTTTAAATCTTTACTTATCCTTCAAGTGGTGATACTTTTTTAAAGAGCTCTTATTATAGCCTATAATTACATTTTTTGTTGATTATTTGCTGGTTATCCCACCACACTTTTAGCCTATGAGGGCAAAAGAATATGTCTCTTTTTGTGGCCATTATATTCCCATTGCCTGGCATGGAATAAGCAATAAAGATTTACTGAAGGGAGAAATGAGGCTCAGGAAATTAAATTCTTGCCTAATGTAGTAGATGGTGTTACCTTTACTAGAATATAAGCACCATGAAGGCAGGATTTTTGGCTCTTTTTTTCCCTGCTGTATCTTTGATATCTTTAACAGTGCCCGGCTCTTCATAATAAATATTGAATATTGATTATACTTGGATGCAATTCCAAAGATTTCTTATCCACACCCAGTACTTTTCCCCTCTTTGTGCCAAGTCTGTCTGAAAATGGGGATTTGGGATTAGCCAGTTTCTCTGTGTTGTAGAGAAATGGGAGAGTTGCTGCTGTGACTCAGTAAGGTGGTTTTGCTGTCTCTGTGTACAGGTCTTAAAGGGCATCCAAATGTCATCAAACAATAGTATCTGTTCTGTATCCTATACACCCCTTTTTTCAGGCTGCCAAGCTATATATTGATGTCATCCATCCTGCCTTTTTTCTAAATCCCCTGAATAACATGTTGAATATCCATCAGAGCAGTTCTACCAGCTTTTATTTAACCATTTGCAGACTTAACAGTATACCTTTCTCCAAAAAATTCACTTAAATGGCAGACTAGAAACATTTTAATGATCTGCTATAAAACCTTTTCATGCTGAAGGACCAGAAAATCAGGTGTTATTTACTATTTGGGTTTAGGGAATAGGTCATTTTTTATTCCACTCAATATACACATCTTTAAGATTTTCACATTTGTTGAATATTTTCCATATTGGAGGCTGAACAATCATAGTGTTAAGATATGACAATGCAAAGATTTGTGCTTTATCTTCAAAGAACTTGAGTCATATAGCATCACCAAGGATTGTTTATTTGTTATGACCACCACCCACAGTCCTGAAGTCAAGTCTTAGTTTGTGATCAGTAATGATTTGTGCAAAGTGCACATGTCAACATGGAAGTACTGATGTCTGATGGCAGCTATAGCAGGCTTCCCTCTCTCTTGGAGAAAACATACTGTTTCCAGAGATTGAGCACTGAGGGAGAGAAAACGGTTCCTAGTTTGTGGCAACTGACCTGGAACTTCAAGGTAGAGTGCTGTCATGGGAAGACCCTGTTTCTAGTCTTGACTCTGCCTTATTGTTAATATTTTGGTCAAGTGCTGGTCTTGGAGATTGGGCTTCTCTTCATCCATGAATTCTGTTGAGCTCGTCTAAGTTTAAAAGCTGTTCATGTTATCTTTAGCAGGCTAATTCTTTTAATTGAGAAATTGATTGGGTGGAAGCTAATTGTAGGTTCCAATTTTGAATAATCTCATGTTCTTAGCCACTGTGTTAGGTATCTAAGGGGAAGTTAGTAATCTTTTTTGCTGGCTGTTAGCTTATTGCCAGGCATTGTTTCACCACGTTTTCCCTCTAAAATAGAGCAAGGTTTGCGCTTAAAAAAATTCCTTACCAACCCAGGGAATAGTTCCCAATCTGTTCCTTTTGAATATTGGTTCAAAAAACCATGATGTATTTCAGGACTCATTTGGGTAGGGGTTTTCAGCTTATCCTGGTCTTTCCCTGTGAACTCGTTGTATCACTAGAGAATGTGGGGCAATGCACTAAGTTTAATGACCTTAGAAATAGACTCAGGGGAAATTAGAAGAATTAGTATCACATTCATTTTTTAAAAACTCCATTAAGGTCTCACTCAGAATTATTTTTTGTTCATTTGTGGAGAGTATAAGTTTTGGTACCCTTTGAATGGAATACATTACTTTGAAATGTGGGCAAAATGACTGTTTCACAGTATCTTTCAAATTGTTCTGGATTCATGTCAATCTATGCCAAAACCAATACAGAATTGTAAAGTAAAAATTAAAAATAAATAAATAAATTAAAAAAAAAAAAAAAGATTTTGAGCACCCTATTTATATATCTAAAGAAAGCTATTTGTTCTTAAAGTCCAAAGAGATACAGAGAGGTCAGAAAACCAGGGTGGTTGAGTCCCTGATCTGTGCAGATGGAGTGTGATAGAACCTCAGAGAAGGAAAAGAATTGGTAATTCCCTAGTTTTGTTCCAGATCTGTGACTTTTTCGAAGCTTTTGATCATCCTGTGTTCTCCTAGTTAGGGCACTGACGCCCAGGTTGTATGTTCAGCTGCTGATATGTACAAGTCTTGGCCAGAACTGGAGTCCCAGTGAATGGAATGACACACTTCCCTTTTTATTCTCCTCTGCCTTAGGATCCTGTCACCACATGGGGAAGATTAGACAAAAACTCTCTGCAGTTTATTTTCTCTTTTGAACAAGTTACACTGTGGAGGTACTTTTAAGCTAAAAGAAGAAAAGCTCCTTCTTTGTTTGAAGCAGCAGTGTGTAAGTTTCAACTTGTCTTGGACTTCCTCGGAGATGTTTTAAGATCCGGTGTAAACTTGCTGTGGTTTGCCTTTGGGCATCAAACTGTTTAGCTTGGCTCTATTATATCTGTAATTGCTGCATTTTAATCATTACCCAATATTCTTGTCAGCAATTTGCAGTCTATATTTTTAATAGAACCGTTTGCCTTTCTCTCCCAGGTTCATTCAGACTGGGTTTAAGCCCTGGATTAATGTGCACAGCCCCACAGACCCTCTGCAGCTGAAGGCAGGGGGTGACACAAGTTTATTAAATATTCCTGCAAGCCTCGTGCTGGTTATGTAGTTTGTGTGTACCGTAAAAACCCTCTGGGAAGTCATCTTCTGAGATCTCCTTATAGGGTTTTGGTTTATAAAAGTTGCCATTTTAGTATTTGTTGAAATAACATGTTCTTCTAGAGTTTTCCTTATCCATCCATTCAGGAAATCTAATTTTTTGAAGGGAAAAAAATAGGGACAAATTCTCTTTGCTGTCATTGATTTTTTTTTTTTTCTTTTGGGTCATTGATTTTTAAGGTAACCGAGGAGACTTCCATTACATCTGAGGTGATGCGGAATTATGGTGGCAATCACTTTAAGCAGTGATTGGAAACAATTTTATGGTGTCCAGAGTTATGTCTATAATTTAGTCAGTTTTTGAGATAAGACCATTGTGCCACCAATGAACTGTGCCTCAATTTGCTTGATAACTTTGTTTTCTTAGTGATCTGCTCTTTAGCTTATCTTCTTTTGGTGTCCATTGTAATGTTTATTTTGCAGTAAACAAAAAGTTAAACTGATTTTTCAGTAGCTAAAAATTATGTAAATAGCTATACCCTAATTTTTCTTCTTTCTTGGTATAAATATACCTCAAAGGGAATGGACCAATAATGATAATAATAGCTAACATTTATTCATTGCTTATTATGAGCTAGGCACTGTTCTAAACAATGTATCTATGTTAACTCATTTAATCCTCACAATAGTTTGTAGGATAGTTTCATCCATGCAGAGTGTCCAGGTCAACATCACTCATTTGGGAGGTGGCAGAGTGGATTCACACCTATGCAGACCTTTTACTGCTACTCTAATCTGTATTGTATTCATACTAGGTTTTTAAAACCATTTTCCTACCAAGATTGGACCACAGTGCCTCCTGCATATGTAATAGTTTAGTTTTAAAGCATATATAAAAATTATCTTTGAAATTCGAACTTTATTGTTATTGCTGGGTAGGTAGTACTTGTAAAACCCAAAAGGGAGTTCACTGAAAAGGTTTCCACCCTATCCTACCACTGTACCCCAATCACCCTATTTTCTTCCTTCTCCAAGGCTATTAGTATTACTACTACAGAGATGCATTTAAAATATCTTTCTCTTCACACTTGATGCAGTGAATTAAAACCATTTAATTCGAACTTGTTTTGCCATTGTTTTTATATATTTGTACTGTGTCTGCAAGTACCCAAACTAGCTTTGTGTCTGAAGGTAGCATGCTGTTTCTGGGGATGCATTTTTCTGGCTCTGGGTAACAGGGCTGCAGTCTCTAGATGTTTGAGGTGGATCCTAGAAACTTGTGATCCTGCCTTGTCTGAAGCTTAGATCAGGCAGAGTCGTCATAGTTTTATCCAGTTGTCAGATAATTTTTATTCCTGACACCAGGAATCATGTCCTTACGCAACACCTGGAACATAGTAGGTGCTCAATAAATGTTTGTTGAATTGCAGCTTCTATGGGTTGTTCCAGACTCAGGGAGATAAGGTTGGAAAATTTATCAATATGTTGCAGTGTCTAAATGAGGTAATTTTTAGGGTCATCGGAGGATATTCCAGTTAATCCCAGCTTCACAAAACTTGTCATTTCAAGGCTCTAGATAGGAAAAGTTTTTAAAAAGCCTCTTGGATCCTCTAGTCAAGTAACCAGATAGTCTCAGATGGAGTTGAGAGACAAGTTTTCACATGTTAAAATGTTGGTAAACAGTTGAAATAAGAATTTTGCTTTTTAATGGTTCTTTATGTTTTCAGATTGATTCTAGATTAATGTTTTAATTTGATCCTTATGATAGGTCTGTCACTATAACATTAGACTGAGTTCTTTTAAAAAACTTTTATTGAACTATAATTGATTTACAATTTTGTGTTAAATTCTGCTATATAGCAAAGTGATTTGGTTATACACATATATATTCTTTTTCACATTCTTTTCCAGTATGCTTTATCATAGGATGTTGATAAAAAACATAAAAATATAAAATATTAAAATTTATAAAATAAAAATTAAAAAATATAAAATATATATTTTTATATATGTTTTATATAGGATGTTGTTGTTTATCTATGCTATATATAATGGTTTGCATCTTAGATTGAGTTCTAATCAGAGTTGGTCTTTTTTTTTTTTGCTGAAGTTCACTTATTAAGTGTCATTGATTAGTGTTCCAACATAACTGATAATCTTATGTTTAAGTGTACCTTGATTTTATTCTATACTCTTGAAACTTTACTATAAAACCAAAGATTTAAAACACAAAGCAAACATGTATTTGCAAAAGTATTTGCTGTAAAAATCTTTATTTGGTAATTACTGCTCCCCCCTGCCCCCCAGTTTGCTTGAGGGCTGTCTAGTCATCTTTTAAGGTAAATTCCTTATACTTTTTAGGAATTCTTCATTTTACTTTAATATGTACTTATGAACAGAAATTCCTGCATTAAGTTTTCTTCTTAAAATGTGTATTTTTACAGGCAATTTGAAAATTGGAAAGAAGGATTTTAAAGCCACTTTTGATTTGCAAAGATTGTCTGTAATCTGAAGAACTACAGGCTGAGGTGACTGACCGGGACACACTTTTGGAAAAATAAAAATGCCTTCTCATTGTGTGATTGTCATGTTCGCTTTAATGAGTTCCTGCTTAGCAACTGCAGGTAAGTAGCATAATACAAATTGCATGTTCGTTATGTTCATTTGGATATATTTTTCTTCAGTCTAGAAAAATTTAGAATATGTGATGTTTATGCAGAGCTTGAGTATTTACATTCTTCAAGGAATAAAATACTTGACTCCTCTACAGATACATAATGTGTTTGTGTATATTATATCTTACTACACTGCTAAGCTGCTAAGTGGCTTCAGTCGTGTCCAACTCTGTGCGACCCCATAGACGGCAGCCCACCAGGCTCCCCTGTCCCTGGGATTCTCCAGGCAAGAACACTGGAGTGGGTTGCCATTTCCTTCTCCAATGCAGGAAAGTGAAAAGTGAAAATGAAGTCGCTCAGTCGTGTCTGACCCTTAGCGACCCCATGGACTGGAGCCCACCAGGTTCTTCCATCTGTGGGATTTTCCAGGCAGGAGTCCTGGAGTGGGGTGCCATTGCCTTCTCCGTTAGTGCTAGATATTCAAATGTTGGTGAGGTGACGCAGATACTAACTAACCTTCAGTGTGGAGGTGGCTAGAGAACAAATATATTGTTTAAACCCACTTAAGTTTGTTACATGCAGAGATTACATTTACTTTCTTGTCCTAAGTAAGAATTTCAAGAAAGCCCTTTGGTTCTTTATTGTAAAATAAATAGATGTTTTATATAGAGGTGACACTGCTAGCACAGGCTACTTAGGAAACGTTTAATTTTGCCTATTTCAGGTATTTTTAGGATGTAATTTTTTCAAAACTACAGAGGGGATTCCCTAGCAGTCCAGTGATTAGGACTCTGTAATTTCATTGCTGAGAGCCTGGGTTGGGGACCTGGGATCCCACAAGTTACGTGGTGCAGTCAGAAACAAAACAAAATATAAAAATTAAAAAGTACAGAAATATACTGTGCTTCCTAGAGGCCATCAGAATGTGAGATGGTAGATGAGAAGAAGCAAATGGTTTGGTTGGAACACTGTTCCTTAGATAAGAGTATCAGATCCCTCACATCAACATCTTAGTGTAGGCAGTCAGGGTTACTTAACAAATTTAGAAACTTAATTTGCTCTATTTTGTTATAATTTGCTTTGTGTCTTCTTTGTAATGAGCTATATTAGAGCTAATTTGTTGGGCCAGTTCTGAAAACTGGCTGGCCTTAAGAAGACACACATTGACTTAAAAAATGATTAGCTTCTTGGTTTTGACTGTTGACTTGCACATACAGATGACATACTGCTGCTGCTGCTAAGTCGCTTCAGCCATGTCCGACTCAGTGATAATAATAAGCATGTACTGAGTGTGCTACAATTATAGATTAACAATGAATAAGGATATTCTTAGTTTATGAGCTCACTTAGTCACAACTCTGCTATTCACCTCTGTGGTATACTGAAGAAGCTGGACCACCATTAAGGCTTCAGTTGACTCGGACGAGGAGTCATATGTAGGCAGACTAAGTGGAAGTCACTTTGCAAAATTTGGTTTATGAGATTGAAAAGTAGAAAGAATGCCCCCCTTGTTGCAAATATCTTGAGGGAAAGTTTTTTTGAATGCTGGTGTGTGAATTTGAACTGCCCATTCTCTCTACCAGCAGTTTCACTTTGTCTCATGATTGAAAAGTTATTTGCCTTTTAGCTGGTACATTAAAAGTGACCTTAATTAAAATCTCATTAAAAAGTAGTAGGAAAAAGAAGAGAGAAATATCTTCTGCTTCTGTTAGGCCCATACCATTTCTGTCCTTTATTGTGCCCATCTTTGCATGAAATGTTCCTTTGGTAGCTCTCATTTTCTTGAAGAGATCTCTAGTCTCTCCCATTCTATTGTTTTCCTCTATTTCTTTGCACTGATGACTGAGGAAGGCTTTCTTATCTCTCCTTGCTATTCCTTGGAACTCTGCATTCAGATGGGTATATCTTTTCTTTTCCCCTTTGCCTTTCACTTCTCTTCTTTTCACAGCTATTTGTAAGGCCTCCTCAGAGAACCATTTTGCCTTGTTGCATTTCTTTTTCTTGGGGATGGTCTTGATCACTTCCTCCCATACAGTGTCACGAACCTCCATCCATAGTTCATCAGGCACTCTGTCTATCAGATCTAGTCCCTTAAATCTATTTCTCACTTCCACTGTATAATCATTAGGGATTTGGTTTAGGTCATAGCTGAATGCTCTAGTGGTTTTCCCTACTTTCTTCAATTTAAGTTTGAATTTGGGAATAAGGAGTCCATGATCTGAGTCACAGTCAGCTCCCGGTCTTGTTTTTGCTGACTGTATAGAGCTTCTCCATCTTTGGCTGCAAAGAATATAATCACTCTGATTTTGGTATTGACCATCTGGTGATGTCCATGAGTAGAGTCTTCTCTTGTGTTGTTGGAAGAGGGTGTTTGCTATGACCAGTGTGTTCTCTTGGCAAAACTCTTATTAGCCTTTGCCCTGCTTCATTCTGTACCCAAAGCCGAATTTGCCTGTTACTCCAGGTATTTCTTGACTTTCTACTTTTGCATTCCAGTCCCCTATAATGAAAAGGATATCTTTTTTGAGTGTTAGTTCTAAAAGGTCTTGTAGGTCTTCATAGAACTGTTCAGCTTCTTCAGCATTACTAGTTGGGGCATAGACATGGGTTACCGTGATATTGAATGGTTTACAGAGACAGAGCACTTAGGGATATACGGAGATGGAAGATTCATCCTTCTTTTGAGTTGCTTGTACTTTAGTTAGGCATATAGAATATAACCATGTAACAAAATAATCAATGCATGGTGAGTAAAAGCCAGATGACCTCAGAGTGATCAGAAGGGTGGGTTAGAGCAGCCGGGGAAGGCTCTGTAGAAGTCTATGTCGTGAGCTATGTTTTGAAGACCAGGATGACTTAAGAAAGGGGAAGGCACTGAGGGTGAGCAGAGGGGGAGAACAGTGGCACTTAGGTGTCTGATGTTGTTTTTTTCTGTTTGTCTGTTTTTGCCTTCAGCATATGGGATCTTACTTCTCTGATCAGGGATCAAATCCCTGCTCCCTTTGCAATAAACGTGTGGAGTCTTAACCATTAGACTGCCAGGAAGGCTCTTGATGTTGTTTTAAGGAACAGATGACCCAGACAGCTGCTTGGGGATATAGAGGATGTCTGTTTAGAAGGAAGGATGGGGGTGGATTATAGAGAACCTTAAATGTCAGAACAAAGCTGTGGATTTCATTCTGAGGTTTGGATTCTCTCTTCTTCTATCCCCCTGTAGTCAAAAGCATGCATTGTTAAATCTTAGAATTCAAACTGCAGCCTCAGAAAGTAAGGCTAAGAATGTGGCCTCCTTGGCCACAAAGGCCACAGTGCCTGGCACGTAGGCTGACATTTAGCTCAGGCTTGCTCTCTGCCAGCTAATTTTGTCTTTATGAGAGAACACTGTGACGTGGTATTAGTATTATTATCGTCATCTGCATTTTTCCTCACAAGAAAACTGAGACTCAGTAACGAATAAGTGGCAGAGTGAGGACTTGAACCCAGGTGGTTTGGCTGTAGAATCCAGCCCATCCACCAGTCCACTAGAGCCTCTATGTAGGAGACCCTCAGTGTGGAATGAATGAACCTCTTCACTTGATCGATTCAACACCAGATGATAGCCACCAATGAGGCATCCTGGAACCAGGTTAAACCCCTTTGTTCTTAGAGGAGACGTATGTAAGTCAGCAGAGTGAAAGGATCCTCACGTAACGAGCCTTCTTTATTTGTATTCTTACTCTACGGACATGGCTGTGAAGCTCTGTTACAGAGTTCTTGCCAGCAGAAGTGGTGAAGGCTTCCTTTAGATATGTAGCCAGGGAGGAGACAAGCACAGCACAGCACATAAAATGAGCCCGAGCTGGGATAGTAGATGCCTGCGTGTGGGCCTTCATTGAAAGCCTTCCTTCTCTGCTTGTGGCTGAGGGTGAAGGAAGCAAGCCACATCCTGGTGTTGGTGGTTGCTTTGACAAAACTCGCACTTTTCCTTCCCTCCCTTGTTCCTTGGTTATTGTACAGCATTGTGTGGAGGGAGGGCCATTGTCTTGAACAAGAGCTGTGTAGGGACCCTAATGCCACCTGATTAGAAATTACCTTAGGCTTTTATCATCAATTTTATCTTATCTTCCATCCTAGAATGTATCTGAAGAAAATGGAAAGTTAAAAAATGCAAATGCTTGCTCCTGTGGGCTTAAGCTTCACTAAGTTTTCACTTTAAAATCTGTTCCACTACACATCTTTAAAAAATATTAACTGCTGCCTCCGTGGCTGGCCAGCGTTAGGTAGGGCTGTGTTCCCAGGAGCCTCGGTAACGAGAAAAAGAGGCATGCAGGGAGAACTCAGGGAAATCGGTTTGGGAGAAAGAGATGGACTTGTCTGTGTTTTACTGGTCCCTTGTGTCAGGACAAAGGGGTGCTGTTGAGGGGAGCTCTGCAGAGACGCTGCTGGCCTCTGTGCCAGTGGAGTGTGGAGGGGTTGGCTATGTTCCTCATTCCGCAGTTGCCATTTGGTGCCTAGATGTATTCTTTTGGAGGCTTGCCCGTGACCCAAACACATATTTCTGTTGAGCAGACACATTTCTTTTCATCTTTATTGGATGTACCTGGAATTCCAGGTATAGTCCACAGGAGAATAGTGATGTTTTTAGTTGGAGCTTTTTTCCTGCTAAGAAAGCTTTGAACTCTTTGGGTTCATTGGACAGCAAGCAGAGGTATTAATACTAGCTGGTTAATACTTGGTTTGGAATGGACAAGCAGACAGCCTTGGGTGGAAGCTAAACGTAATCATACCACTTTATTTTTATTGTTTTCAAATGCTTTCATGCCTGGTGTTTCATTTGATTCTCATAGCAGTCCCTGGGTGGGCAGGGTTGTTTTTTCACTTATGGAATGAGAGTAAGGGGCTTGAGAGCAAGTAATTAGTTTAGAAAGCTGGTTTGCCTCTTGACTGAACCTGAACCCAGCACACTTCTGCAGACAGACTGCACCGATGAGTCAGGGTGATTTTCCTGCAGCATGCCCCTCAGCACCTCTTGAAACCATGCTGCCAGGCGCTCTGCTGGGTACTCTGCACCAGTCAGTTCATTTAATCTTTACAGAAACCCAGTGAAGTAGGTGTTTGTCATTATCACTGTTTTTATAATTATTACTACTGCCACCACTCCTACCACTATTATTATAATACTGATTTTACAAATGATGAAACTGAGGCTTAAGGAAGAAAAATGTCATATATGCTGAGAGTTAATTTTTAAAAAGTTGAAATGGTCCTTTGTGTAATAATAGTCATATGACAATTAAGTGTGGCAGCATGGCAGCAGACCCAGAGTTCATGTTCTTTCCGTTGTGCTGCCCAAAGGGAACTGGCACTCTTTCTCTTGGGCTTGAGATCAATGGCCTGAGGACCGCAGAGGTGGTTCTGCCACAGTTTTCCCTTCTCTGCCAACTGAGGGCTCAGCAGCTGTAACTCATAATGGCAGGAGGGTAGGGAGGGTGCCAATGGGGGCTGCCACCAGGGAAAGTAAACATAGGAGGAATAGACTTGAAGGTTCAAAACAAATTCAAAAAGATCTCTTGCTAACCCCTAAGTCTTTGGACAAAGCTAGTTGATTTGGTCAGTGGTTATTATAGTTTTCAGGTGGTTATTATAACTACTTTTGTGTTTAATTCTACTTGTGGATACATAGGGAAAAGATACTGTCAGTTGTGATGCCAGCTATCACCAGGGTGCCAGTTTTCTATTTATTTTAAGTAGCAAAGAACTATTATTAAAAGACGAAGAGTGAATAGAATGACCTGCATTTTAGGTAGTGATCCCTCTGGAGAGACCATGCACACCCAAGTGTAATGAGGTCCCTGTTTCCCTTTCTTTAGGTTTTTGCACAGAAACAACACACACACACACACACACACACACAGAGTTGGGGCAGTTAGCTAGTCAAGAAAGATGAGTTTATTTCTCAAAGATTACCTTGCCTTGCATAATCTACCAGTAGGGGTGGGATATGATATGATATCAAAAAAAAGGCCTTCTTCTTTTTTATGTGCAAGGAGAATAGATAGTTGTTGGGTAACCAGATGTGCATATAGATTAAGAAAGATACTTACCAAGAGGGTGAGAATCTACCTGCAGTGTAAGAGACTTGAGTTTGATTCTTGGTTCGGGAAGATCCCCTGGAGAGGGAAATGGCTACCCACTCCAGTATTCTTGCTGGAAGAATACCATGGACAGAGGAGCCTGGTGGGCTATAGTCCATGGGGTCGCAAAGAGTTGGACATGACTGAGCGACTAACATTTTCACTTTGATGTCACAAGTTCACAGAACCCAGATTTCTCTCCTCTGCCTCCTTATCTTAGACTGTATGATTGCCACCCAGTTTTCTGGATTCTTGATCTGGGTTATTTTAGGATACCCATCATGGTGCATTTTTGTAAATGCTGATCCACTTTCCCATCAGGACAGAGCTATCTGTGTGTGACCATGTAGCTGTTTAATTGCACAAGGCTTATATTTTCACACATTGTGGATATGGGAAATTAGGCATTCTCAGCTTGTTTGCTTTGATAACTAAATCCTCCTATTCTGGGGCCACCTTGAATCATTGCTAGAGCTCCAAGTGCTGGTTTTGGAAGTGTTTTAGAACATGGAGTGTTCTGGGCAGTGTCACTGTGAGGCCTTCCCCCAGGACCGGCTCTGCATGTGTGGGCATCAGGGCGTGGAGGTGCTTGCCTGTCTCAGGAGATTGGCCCACCTTGCACTGCATCCACGTGAACTGCTGACTTTCATTTTCTTTGAAATGTTCTCTGCCAGAGTGGCCTAAAAAAGATTTACCCTGAAGTCTAATGTGGTCTTATTTTTGTTCTCTGAGAGGACACTGTAAATCAGGCGGCATTCTAGAGGGCTTACCAATGTGCTTGCTCTCAGAACATTCCTTCCAAAGACCAGGCAGCAGGTGCCCTGGGGATGGAGGCCTAGCTCTTCTCCTGCCCTGTTCTGCCAACTCTTAGAAATCTTAAGGAAAAAAAAAGAAACCAATCTAGCTTAAACTAGAGTAGAATGTAGAAAAGCTTACTGCCTTTAAAGGAAAATGTTGATTAAAAAAATATATATATTCTCTGTTGGCAGTGAAAGGAATCATATAGTTATAAGTGGTGTAGTTGTAGCAGAAGGAAAAGGTTCCATTAAGAGTGCCCTGAGTTCTTTGTGTTGCTTCTTCCCTTTGTCCTCGCATGCCTGAATAACTTCGTTCTGGCCTAGATAATAGACCAGCCACCATAACACCTCCTATCCTCCTGCCCTCTGGCCCCATTCACAAGGATGCTCAGGTAGCAAAGGCCTCAGGAGAGAGCAGAGCACCCGCTTCTGGAGTCAGTTCCTTTTCTGTTGTTTCATCAGGGGTGCTGCTGAGCTGCTGGGTACTTTCCTGCAACGAGCTTTTCCAGCGGGACACATCTGTGCGGCCCACTTTGGCATTGTGTTGTTGCATGGTAAAGCAAAATGCCACAGTGCTCCCACTTGCCCCTTTAACCCATTTATCATTTCACCTTTTCTTTCAGTGTTTAAATCCTGCTGTGTTTAGATGGGTGCTTGTAGTCTGGTGAATTAGTTTTGAGTGTATACTGGGGCTCAGGTACTTTGCTAGCTTCTGTGGCACAGAAAGGGGAGACTTTGTAGTGTGAACAATGAGTTTTTGCCACCTTCTTACATGGTTAAGTTTCCTAAAATGTTGATTGATTTATTCAGCAAGCATCTCCTGAGCATTCTAGATACCATTCCAGCTGTTAGACATATAGCAGTGAGTAAAACAGTCAAAAATCCTTGTGCACCTGAAGTTTACATTTTAGTGAAGAGAGACAGAGACCAGAAACAAACAAAAACTATGCACATTTTAGCAGGGTTAGTGGAGAAAAGGCAACAGGACTAGGGATTATTAGTGGGTAAGTACAGTCTAAAGTAAGGTGATCCAGGGAGGGCCTCACTGGGATGATGACATTTGAGCAAAGATTGGAAGGAGATGAGCTAAGGGGATATCTGGGGGAAATGAGCATTCCAGGCAGGAGGAAGAGTATGTGCAAAGGTCCTAAGGTGGGAGCTTGTCTGAAGTGCTTGAGCCTTGGTAAACAGGCCAGGTGGCTGCTGGAGTGGAAAGTCAGAGAGTTCCTTGGGGACAGGTGTAGGGCTGCATATAGCGTTGTTGACCACTGCAGAGTTTTCACTCTAGTGAGAAAGAGCCATTAAGCAGCAGAATGATGTGATCTGAAGGATATTTTAGCAAGATCACTCTGGCTGCAGTGTTGAGAATAGACTGTTGGGCAAGGGTGAATTTGGGGATACTGGTCGGTGGCCATCATAATAAATGAAGCAAGAGATGATGGTAGTCAAGGTCAGATTGTAGAAGGAAAGATCCTTGGAAGTGAAATGCTTGTGAAATTAAGAATGACTTTGTGGTTTTCTTTCAATTTGTTCCCTTTGAGGAGGAAAAAGGATAAAGACTGATATCTCGTATCAGTGGAATACTAAGCCATAACCTAAAAATAAAGATAGTTACTTTTATGTAACAGTGAAAACTGAATATTAAAAAATAGAACAACCTTCCAAACTCTCTAAAGAAAATTTCTTTGCACTGTAAATGACTTTCCTTGAAAAATCAATGTCTGAAAAGCCTCAACCCTCCCTTCCCAACTTACTTCTAAATCTCATCCTTTTCATTCCCCATATGGTCTGTTTTTCAGGAATATGAATTTTTGAGGGTCTTATCACCTTTTGCAAAGTTGCCTCTCATAGCAAAACTAGTGTTTCAGAGAAACAGAATTGAATCCAGTTTTACATAGTAAATAAGTGCATAAATTCATTGTAATACATTTTATAAATTTAAGTTACATGCTAGATGTCAGCAAGGAGCTGGATAATTATAGCATACTTTCTTCTGTTCTAGTTTTTAGCTCTGGCTTCCTCACTGATTCCTATTTTATTCCTGTAATCAGATTCCAGGCTAGAACTTTTAAAAAATTAACATTTTTTAAAAGGGAAAAAAAATTCCCCAAAGTTGTTGTTGATATTTATTAAGTACCCAACATCATATTTATTAAAAATTGAGATAAGACACTGAGAAGGTTTAATCTCTGTGCTTGAAAAGTTGTCTTTTAGAATAATATCTATTTATTTATTTTACCACTGAGTAGTTTATAAAGTTTTCTGATTTGCTTTCTCAGATCTCATCACTGTCATTGGGGAGTGGGGGAGGGGCGTTGGACAGCTTGAATCCGGCCCTGTGCTCACCAAGCCCCAGGTGGTGGACTTTCTGTTTTTGAAACTGGAACAGGAAAGTCCAGAGGAATGCAACTATAGTTTTACTTCTTGCCCCCTGCAGGGTTTTTTTCTAGGCCTCCCCAAAGTGTGTTTATCTTAGTGGCCATGCATGTAGAGCAGCCTGGAATTCTGTGGGGCATTAGTGAAAAAAATAGAAAGATTTCCCACATGCCTGAGGTTATGGGAGTGGGAAATCTTGGATTATGCAGGACTCTTTGATTGAAAGAAGATAATTTGGGGATGAAATTTATTTTGATATCTACTTTTAAAAACTATTACTCATCCCTCTCTTTTAAAAAATTAAAACCCGTGTTTTTGGGGTAGAGGTATGGTCTTCCCTGGTGGCTCAATCAGTAAAGGATCTGCCCAAGATGCGGGAGACCCAGGTTCGATCCCTGGGTTGGGAAGATCCCCTGGAGAAGGAAACAGCAACCCACTCCAGTATTCTTGCCTGGAAAATTCCATGGACAGAGGAAACTGGAGGGCTACAGTCCATAGGGTCACAAAGAGTCAGACACAACTGAGCAACTAACGGAAGTGTGGAGGTATAGACTAGAAGCAATAAAAACCTTCTAAGTATCAAATTAAGAATTTCCAGTCATTAGAAGGAAAAAATATCTTTAGGGTGGAAAAATAATTTGAACTTTGAGAACCTGATAATGATATAATTTGAGGGCAGGGTCTGACATATTGTGAGGACCCTAAGGGCCTGGCTCCAGCAGCCCCCCACTTTGTCACCCCAGGATTGTTTGCATGGGTGGCTTCACTGCCCCCAGCCAGGTCTCTGGCCTGGCCCTCTCGAGTGTTTGGGGCCCTCTCTGGTTTGTCACATTTAATTGGCTCTGGAAATATGTTATCAAATGCTGTCTGGCAGTGTTTCATTAATGGTACAGGGTGAATTCGAAAGCATAATTAATTGTTTTAGATTATTTGCAAAGTCCGTGCTGAAAAACCTAATGACTGTAGGAGAAAGTTGGCAGAGAGGCTGTTTAGAGATTAGCCTGGACCTTACCCGGCTCAATTGCCTTTTGGAGTTGGGCCAAGAGAGGAGTTGTTTTTCTTTTTGGAGAAGTGTTTGTGGCCACATTGTTCCCTAAATTCCCAGTTTACTGCTCCAGGCTCGTGGCTGATGGAGATCATATGGACCTTGCAGAGCTAGGGAGCTCAAAGAGCATCTTCTAGAAGTTTTTGTTTGTTTTTTGTCTTGTGAGAAAAACACAATTACTTAACTCTCATTAACTAAATAAATACTTCCCAAGGGCCTCTTCTTGGAGGGAGGAAAGGGAGCTCTAGTTTGTTATGAAACAATTCAGGTTCTGAGTGTTAAATGTTCAAAGGCACCAGGATCAGGCCTTAAGCAGTTTTTTTTCTTTCTTTTAAAATAAAACAAATCAGATTCCTCATTTCCTCTGTTGAGCTGGCTCAGAGTAGCAAATAGCCACTGCATTTGGAAAATACTGTTCAAAAATCTCAATTTGGAATCAAGTGCACACAGTATAAGTTCAGAGTATACTGTATGTATGAAGGGGGAAAATAGACTTGCATTATTTTGCTAATTTGACATATGTTATAGAATAAGAATACCTAGAATTAGCTCAGCCTGATGAATTATAGAAAAATAATGGAAGTCCCTGCCCCTTAAAGATGAGAGAGATTTGAGGCTTACTGAGTCAAGTGCCAGTTCTGACTCTGAGAACAGTGTGGGCAGTTGAAGATGAAAGCAGAGAAGAGTGTTTTAGACTTATCTCAGAGCCAGTCAAGTGTAAAGGAGCACTTTTCTAAGCAATATATAGCTTCTTTGGAAAACATCTATCCAGAAGCCTTGCAATTCCTGGGCCTGGGGCTGGCCCTGCCTTTTACTCATAGGCTTTAGCATCTTTTCCCGTCCTTCTGGGCTCGAGCTGCTTGTGAGTAAGTAGTTACGTATGAATCTGAGGCCAAATTGTACTTTATTAACATGATTCAGGAGAAAAGAATTCTAATGAAAAATTTCAGAGAACTGTGTTGAGCTATTTTGTGATATTGTCAGATCTTCCTGAATTCAAGGAGGGCCCAAGAAAATCTATTATGCTTGTTTATTACTCAGAATCTATTGGAAAAAAACTTACATGAAAACCTCAGCAGAGTATGTGCTGGTTGAGGAATTTATTACTGAGGGCACAGCGGCCTGTGTTTACTCTGTGTGAGGCTGGCTGTCCTGAGGTTCTGGGCAACCTGCCTCCTCCTCAGCCAGCAAGCTTGAAGCAGCTACTTTGACTTTTAACACTTTCTATAGATGATCCCCAGGCAACCTGATGGAGTTGATAAGAATTCTGGTCTCAGAGCTGTGAGGAATCATGAAAGATATTTTTAAAAGTTGAGAATAAAGCCTTTGAACCAATAAATGACTGATTTTTCTTTGCTGCTCTATTTTTTTCAATCTCATTACATTTTTACTTTAGAAAGTAATGTCGTGCTACAGTGTCAAGACTTACTGTATATCCCAGTTAAGTTATAAGAGATCATGAATAATGTTACAACTAAGAGTTAAATTGATGACTTTAAAGGGTGATTTTACTTTACAAAGACAGAATTCATGTTTACCCTAACCATGGTTATTTGCATTTAAATATATTTGAGTGTGAGAGAGAGGGGTTAGGATTGCCATTGATAGAATGAAAAGAACACAGAATCTGTAGCATGTCATATCTGTTTTGCCATCCATGAACATGGTATACCCCTCAATTTGTTTAATTTCTTTCAGTACTCCTTTAGAGTTTTCAGAAATTTATTTTGAAGACTGTGTAGTGTATTCAAATATGAAGAGTGTTCATTAAGCATGTCTGTTTCATTAGGATTAAGTTTGAGAACCTCTGTTTTAGATATATAATTCTGCCTTTAAACTACTCTTGATTAACAGGGATAAGAACTAATACTGCTGGCCACCTGGAAAGTGAACTCAGTCACAAATAACTAAGGCCATCTGATAAAGAATTATTGGCTTGCTAGCTTTGCTCTTTGTTGTAGGAATTCAGAGCTCAGTGCATACTATAAGAAATATGTTCTTATCTGAGACTCAAACTGGTGTTGCTGAGCAGAGGAAAAGCCACTGCATCTCTTCATTATGGTAAAGCAAGCATACTTGTTCCTTTAGACAGTCTCAGAGCCCAAAGATTGAAAGTTGTGCCCTTTTTCCAAGCCTTTGGGTTTTCCAGCAGATTTTTGCTGGAGCACAGTCACCAATGAAGGCTTCCCTGGTGGCTCAGATGGTAAAGAATCCAACTACAATGGAAGAGACCCAGGTTCAGTCCCTGGGTTGGGAAGATCCTCTGGAGAAGGCAATGCTACTCACTCCAGTATTCTAGCCATGGAGAATCCCATGGACAGAGGAGCCTGGCACTAAGTCCATGGGGTTGCAAAGAGTCAGACACGACTGAGGGACTAAGCACAGTTACCAGTGAAGCTTTACTTGTAAGTATTTTGTAGAAGTGAAAGTGAAAGCACTCAGTCATGTCTGACTCTTTGTGACCCCATAGATTATATAGTTTATGGAATTCTCTAGGCCAGAATACTGGAGTGGGTAGCCTTTCCCTTCTCCTGGGGATTTTCTCAACCCAGGGATCAAACCCAGGTCTCCTGCATTGCAGGCAGATTCTTTACTAGCTGAGCCACTAGGGACACCCAAGAATACTAGAGTGGGTAGCCTATCCCTTCTCCAGTGGATCTTTCCGACTCAGGAATTGAACCAGGGTCTCTGCATTGCAGGCGGATTCTTTACCAGCTGAACTACCAGGAATACTTGAGCAATGCCTGAGGATTCCTGTTATACTTTTATGTAGGAAAAGTAATTTTCTACCACGATGTTTAATCTTGTCAGAGATTTATTAAAGTCAGAGTCAGAATCTTAGTTGTGACATTGGACTTTGGATTCAGACACAGATTCAGGCCCAGGCTTTTCTATTTGTAGGCTGTATGACCATATACTCGGTGTCCTTGTGTATAAAATAGATACTGATTATACTCATTGTACTGTGTCCCCATTATAGATGATATAATCCATGCAAATCAGAGGGTCATGTTTATTTAAATGAAACTATTGAAAATGATGTTCTGCTGCTGCTAAGTCACTTCAGTCGTGTCCGACTCTGTGCAACCCCAGAGACGGCAGCCCACCAGGCTCCCCTGTCCCTAGGATTCTCCAGGCAAGAACACAGGAGTGGGTTGCCATTTCCTTCTCCAGTGCATGAAAGCAAAAGGTGAAAGTGAAGTTTCTCAGTCATGTCCGACTCTTAGCGACCCCATGGACTGCAGCCTACCAGGCTCCTCCATCCATAAGATTTTCCAGGCAAGAGTACTGGAGTGGGCTGCCATTGCCTTCTCCTATCAGTAATTTTCCCCATCCATGTAGCACTGTGGGCTCAGTCCCACCCTAAGCACTTATTTAAAATTGTAATCCCAATTCCTGGTATTCCCATTCTTCTAAACTTGCTTCATTTTTTCCCTCATAGCACGTATCACCTTAAAACATGTTTATGTTTTATTTTTGTTTATTACTTATCTTCCTCCATGGAAGTGTAAGCTCCATGAAAGTACTCACGTTAGTTTGCCTTTGCTTTGGTACAGCTTTTCCATCTATATGAAAATTCTCAAGTGGAGGAGTTTCTATGTCTTTGTCTGACTCTGCTTGAATCTTATCATTGAGTGAGAAGATGGAGACAGTTCAGTGATAAATCCTCGGTTCCCAGCACCTGTGAAGTTGCTCAGTTGTGTCCGACTCTTTGCAACCCCATGGACTGTAGCCTACCAGGATCCTCCATCCATGGGATTTTCCAGGCAATAGTACTGGAGTGGATTGCCATTTCCTTCTCCAGGGGATCTTCCTGACCCAGGGATCGAACCCGGGTCTCCCGCATGGTAGACAGACACTTTACCATCTGAGCCACCAGGGAAGTCTCAGCACCTAGTGGGTGCTTAATGTTTATTGAATAAATTAATACTTAGAACTCGTGTTCATAAAGTACAATAAAGAGAAACAAGTTTGCTAAAATAATAAACTGGAATCTTAATGTACATATTCTGCTTTTGGGGAAAGAGGCAGTGGTGGAATGAAGGCTACTCCATGAAGACTGGGCGAGGGTCACTGTCTTTTCAGAATAAACAGTGTCTGAGTGATGTGTGGGTACTGATTTAAAAACAGATACTGGATCTGTCACTAGATTGTTATGAGTCTTTGACATCAAGAAGCTATTGTTTCCTGGTAAAACTTCTGTAAATCTTAGCATATAATTCTTTTTAGTACGTTAGTGTTGGCTAAAGTAGTAGTGGTATATTTCATTTAGGAGCTGAAAGTTAACTCTTTAAATCAGTGCTACTCAAAGTGTGAACTATGGATCTTGGATCTTTTCAGGATGTCTGTGAAGTCAGGACTATTTTTTATAATAATTCTAAGATGTCTTTTTCCCTGGGTTAATATTGTAGAAAAGAAAAAGAAAGATAGCGCTAAGTCGTGTCTGACTCTTACAATCTCACAAACTGTAGCCCGCCAGGCTCCTCTGTCCATGGGATTCTCCAGGCAAGAATACTGGAGTGGGTTGCCATTTCCTTCTCCAGGCGATCTTCCCAACCCAGGAGTTGAACCCAGGCCTCCCACATTGCAAGCAGATGCTTTTACTGACTGAGCGGTATAAAAGCAACATTGGATAAAACTGCTGGTGCCTTATTAGGAATCGAGGCTGTGCTTCACTACCACACACCTGCTTTATTTAAGAACATTCTTGATGAAGCATTAAAACCCTTCAAATACCTTTTTCATATTCTGTATGATGAAATGGGAAGTAAGTAAGTAGCACTTCAACATTCCAAAGTATAGTGGTTGTCTTTTGCTTCAGTTGTGAGCTGAACTAGTCTGATTTTCATCGAATACCATTTTGCTTGAAAGAACGAGTGACAGATAAATGATGGTTATTTAACCTTAGGTATTTGGCAGACATTATTCAAAAATAAATAGAGGGAGCGTATTGTTTCAAGGAGAACAACTGACAATATTTTTTAACAATGATACAATTTTATTTTTCAAGCAAAAACTAAAACTTTGGCAATTTGTATCGATCATTGTGACCATGGCAGTTTCTCAATAATTAAATGCTTTTTTTATGAGGTCGATGGAGAAATTAATAAATGTGATATTTTGATATCATATAAGACATACCTCAACATTTGGCATTTTTGCATAATTCAGTGAACCATTATTTTCCAAGTGACCAATACAAGATGTTATAAAATCATGTGTGAGTAAAAGGGCCCACATTTTGATAGTATAAGATAGAGCAATTGATTTTTTTAAAAAACTTTATATCTTGAGATAATTTTAAACTTACAGAAAAGTTTTGTATATACTACTGAGAGTTCCCATAAGCCCTTCACCCACCTTCATCTTATAACATCTATACCCATGGAGCAATTATCAAAACTAAGAAGTTAATCTTGATATCATAGTGTTAACTGAAATATAGAATTTATTTGAATTTCACCTGTTTTCCCACTCATGTACTTTTTATGTTTCAAGACCCAAGTCAAAATCTCAGATTTCATGTAATCGTCATGTCTCCTTAGTCTGCTCCAATCTATTATGGTTTTCTGTCTTTCAAGTGACCTCGACAGTTTTGCAAAAGTACTGGTCAGTTTTGGAAAATGTCCCCCGATTTGGGTTAATATGGTTATGATTGCTTTGAGGTTGTGTGCTCTTGGGAAGTTTGCAACAGAGGTGAAGTCCCATTTCAAGGCCTCAAGTCAGTGTTATATTATGTTGGTGTGTCTTATTACTGGTGATGTTAGTCTTGATCACTTGACTAAAGTGGTGTCTACTAGAATTCTCTGCTGTAAAGTTACTATTTTTTCCTTTATATTACTCAGTATTTTGGGGAAAAACATGGATTTTATTGTAACAAGGTATGAAAAGTTCATTATATGATTCAGATTACACTTTTAAATTACTCTCTAAGAAATAACTGTTTATGTGTTGCTATGTACTTTATGTACTTTAGGTGTAAAGTACAAGAAGAGGTAGCCACAAGTATGTGAAGAGACTAATAAGATTTGCTTCTCATTTCCAACTACATATCAGTGTGAGGCCAGATTTCTTCATCTCCTTCAACCAAAGCAATGTATCACAATAAATTGGATGAAAAGTAGATCTGAAAACGTAGCTGTCTTCTGTTAAGCCAGACATTAAAGAGATTTGCAAAAATGTAAAACAATGCCACTATTCCCACTGTTACGTTTTATTTTAGAAAATAGTTATTTTTCATAAATGATACCACTTATGTTCACATGCAGTGGGTTTATTATTATTGGTTTTAAATGAATTAATAGATATTTAAATTTTTTCTTTTTTAAAAAATTTATTTATTTTAATTGGAGGCTAATTACTTTACAATATTATAGTGCTTTTTGCCATACATTGACATGAATCAGCCATGGGTATACATGTGTTCCTCATCCTGAACCTTCCTCCCACCTCCCTCCCCACTTCTGTTGTGGTCACGTTGATAGGTAGAATTCATATCAGCAAAATCTCTTTGGAGCCCTCAGTAATTGTAAAGCATAAATGAACCCTATGACCAAAAAAATTCAGAATTGCTGTTGACTGAATACTAAAGAGGTGCTGTCTTGGGGTGAGGGTGAGGGTGGGTAGTGCCTGGCAGATCATATCTTCTGGCCCAAATGAAGATTCAAAGGAGACCTGAGGGAGGTCACTTACCTAGTATCTGTGTAACCAGTTTCCTCACCTGTCAGATGAGGGAGATTGACCTGAGGATCTCCAGGTTTCTTTCAGTTCCCAAACTATGACTCTAAATCACTGTCGCTGTTAAAGAAGCCATGCTGGCAGCGTGAGCATTATGGAGCAACACAGGTAATTTTTAAATATTCACAAAGCTAAAGATAAAGATCTCATTTGCAGGAGGTGATCTAGAAATATTTGTGAGGACCTTGTTCTGACTTTTTTGGCCCATAAAATTCTTTTATCGTCCCCTGCAAAAAGTTTTAGTTGTAATTATTACTGAATTTTCCTAGAATGAATAAAGGAGAGATTTAAGTTATTGCTGAATACTTTTGTCAGTTTATGTATATCACCAATTAAGAAGTGCATGATTTTCTAGAATTTTTCTGCTATAATGTTCTTTCTCTCTCTGTATATGTGTAAACTTATTTTATGTAAATAGTTATAAGTATGCATAAATCATTTTTATTTGTTTTGGGTTCTTAATGTACCACTGGTATCTATATTGAAGCAGGCTCAAGTTGTATATCCATGATATACTTACTGATAGTCTTCATGAAGTTGGTTACTTTAATACTTTGGTTTTAAAAAATATGATTATTCAGACTCTTTAGACATCATGATATTTACAAATACAGACTTAGAAAAATGCCAAGTGGAATATACTAAGAATCCCAAACTTTGGAACTAATACTTTCCTTTTTTAGTTTAAATGGAAGGAGACTTGATGGCTTAGTTTTTCAAGATGAGGAAACAAAAGGGAAGGAGAAACCAATAGTAAATTGTCATATTAAGAATCGGGGTACGTCAGTTTTTAAACAGGATCCTGCATTCCTGTGAAGTGGATTTTGTAATGGAAACTGCCATATTTGAGGGCCGACTCTGTCATAAATACCAATTTGGGCATCTCTGATGTTTAGCAGAAAAATAAATATCCAATTCAATGTGTGTTTGTTACACAGTCATAGGAAAACTTTGTGACTGATTTTGAGCCAGAATCTTCTAGTGTTTAAGCTACTACTCGGAAATAAGATCTGGAAGCTGAGCTAATTTTCTGAGCGCTTTTACAATTTAGTAAATCATAGTAAGGTGAATTTCATATGTCTTATATCTGGAACAGAAATTTATAATTATCTTATATCAGAAAAGTTTCATTCATCAAACTTTAAGATTCCTTTAAGTGATTAACTATTTTAGAATATTCATGTCTCTCTAAGAGGAAAATGCTCCCCAGCTCCCAACAAGACAGCATAGGAGAGCACAGTGCTTCACATCACAGACCTGAGAGCCAGCTGCCTGGGTACAAATCTCAGGTCTGCCGTTAAGTAGCCGTGTAGGCTTGTTTGCTTCAGTGTTCATCTGTAAAATGGAGCTAATAATAGTATCCATCTCAATGGATTGTTTTGAATATTTAATGAGATAATATGCTTCAAGTGCTCAAAACACTGCCTCGCATTTACTAAGTGCCAATAAGAAGGCTGTAGCTATTAGTATTTGTCTGCTTTTAAAATTGCTTACTTAATACATGGTATATTTTTGGTCACTTATTTCTTCATGACATCTGAATTTTTATTTCATTAGTGACATTATCCTCAAGAAATGTTTTAGGATAAGTTACACCTGGAAAGGTTTTACATTTATAGGGCACACCAGAGTTCTAGATTTGTGGTATGTTGCTGGTATTTTAAGGATCCTTAGGGAATACCTGGTCTAATTCAGCTTGATGTGTAAATCACCCTTCTAATATCCTGTTGACTGAGCCCCCAGCCTTTGCTTGAATTTAAAATGTCTCTGACTCTTGGGAAATTCTTCCTTGTGTTATGCAGTCCACCTGGCTGTAACCTCCACTTTCAGCCCAAGTTCTGCGCAGTAGAGCTGCATAGCATTTGGCTAACAAATAAACCACCCAAATAGTGACTGTGAAACAAAGGGATTCTGGATGATTCAGGATTGTCGAGAAGTGAGCGGATAGTGTAATTCAAAGTTGAGGGGGCTCATTGGATTTATCTGTAGGTGGAGTTGCCCTGAGCTAGTTGAGAAAATATTTGGCATAGAAGTTTGTTCCATTGATCCTGTGGTGGGGCTCTGAACCAGAGAGGGGGAAAGCAGTGCAGGGTCTCTGGCCTCTGCTGGTACAAAATACCCCCATGAATTGTTTGTACATGACCTCTCCTGGAGGTGGAACTTCTTTGTGTTTTAAAAACCTGATCTTCCATATTTAAAAATTTGTCTCTGTTCCTCCTCTAATGTAGAATGGAAGCTCCATGAAAGCAGAAGAGAAACTGTTTACTTTGTTCACTGCTCTATCTCTAGCAGTTCCAAGAACTGGGAATATAGTGGGTGCTCAGTATTCAAATGATGGAAGCAAAGATTGAACACACAAATGTGAATTTATTTTTGATTTAGCACAGTAAGCTAAATGTCATATTCTCTTTACTGTCCTGGGCCATTCTTTGGGCCTGAGCTGAAGGAGAAACTGTCAGAGGATAGGATTGAGATCTCATGAGGGGAAGATATCTGTTATTATTATTTGCAACTTTCAAATATTTTCAGAAAAAAAGTATCTTTTCTGTTTTGATATGTGAGGATTTTCTAGAAACAAAATAGAGGTTTCTAATGTTATCAAAGCCAGAGGTATACCACACTATGAGAACTGGGTTTTTAAATCAGCCCAGCTGGATAGCAACTTCATAGTGTAGCCTGGGCAATGTTATATGAACTTAGCTCTACTCAGAGTGCTAATGAAACAAGTTTGCCAGACACATGAATTGTAAAAAGCCATCAAAACATTACAATGTAGAAGAAAAATGTAGTGAAAATTCCAACATATAATGTCTAAGTAGTTCCTTTTTCTGAAAGCTTTTAAGTTTTTTCTTAGGTAATTTGCAAAGCCTATCTGAAGTTGTATAAAATATATGTAAAATTAAAATAATATTAGTTGAAAACTTTGAACAGATAATTTAAGGAAATCTGAGTGCCCTGCTTGGATTTTGGGTGTAATGGTGGCTCAGAGGGTAAAGCATTTGCCTACAGTGCGGGAGACCTGGGTTCTATCCTTAGGTCGGGAAGATACCCCTGGAGAAGGAAATGGCAACGCACTCCGGTACTCTTGCCTGGAAAATTCCATGAATGGAGAAGCCTGGTAGGGTACAGTCCGTGCAGTTGTGAAAAGTTGGACACGACTGAGTGACTTTCATTTCACTTCAGCACATTAAAGAGATGTGAAAGTGAAGTCGCTCAGTTGTGTCCAACTCTTTGTGACCCCATGGACTACACAGTCCATGGAATTCTCCAGGCCAGAATACTGGAGTGGGTAGCCTTTCCCTTTTCCAGGGGATTTTCCCAACTTAGGGATCAAACCCAGGTCTCCCTCATTGCAGGCAGATTCTTTACCAGCTGAGCCAGTAGGGAAGCCCAAGTATACTGGAGTGGAAAGCCTGTCCCTTCTTCAGGGGATCTTCCAGACCCAGGAATCAAACCTAGGTCTCCTGCATTGCGGGCGCATTCTTTACCAGCTGAACCACCAGGGAGCAGCTGGATTTTCTGTAGCTTGAGGATACATATTTAGGTCAAAACTCATTGCCATGTTCCTTCGTATATCTTGATTCTGCATCCTTTCTGGGAAGAAACACTTTGATATTAGAACAAGAAGGCTACTTCCTGCATTCTAATCCAGGTTCCCTGCCCTCGTGCTGGTCTTGGTTTACTCATTTGACTAAGCCTGTAACTTATCAATAACTTTGTGACATTGAGTGAGTTACTTAACATGATTCTACCTCAAATTTTTCATCTGTAAAATGGAGGTAATACTACTATATCTCAAGGCTGTTATAAGGAATAAATACATAAACACATGTAAAGTATTTAGAAGAAAGTGTGGGATATTGTAATGTAGTATCATTGTTGTCAAGTGTGGATATTTTGAAGGTAATACAGTGGAAAATAGATAAAAGAGCTTTGGAAATTTGAAATATCTATACAAATACAAAGGAGTATTGATTAGTATTCACAAAGTTATTTCCGCACTTAGGGCCACTCACTGTGGTTCCATTCACACGTCTCTCTTCAGGATGTGGAATTAATTCCTAGGGTGCTTCCTTAGGAGCCAGGAATGCTCTGAGGAAAAGAAGTTTAAGTACCAACTAGTTAGAAAATGAAGGGACTGAATTTTCTAAGCTATATCTTTACTTGGAATTTTAACTTTGTAGAATTTCTAAGTAAGGGGATTAAAAAAGACTATTGGAATCACAGTGTTCATAGCCAAAATGGAAAAAAAATAGACAACTCAAGGAGAAATTTTTTTTTTGGCCATGCCACACGGCTTCTAGCATCTTAGTTCAGTGACCAGGGCTTGAACCCACACTCTCGGCAATGAAAGTGTGGAGTTCCTAACAACTGGACCACCAGGGAAGTCCCGAAGGACAAAGTTATGAAGGGAAAAGTTTAAAAAATAATTGTCTACATTAATCAAATTCCATGCATTTTGAATCTTAATTATCACTTTGTCTATGCAGAGAATGGAGCAAATTTTGAACATGTCTTTTTTTCCCCTTAAAATATATCAGCATTATATTTAACAGGATTTATATATTTTTTAAAAATAGAGGTAATTAATTGTGAAGTATTTTGATGTTCAGCAGGCAAAGGAAACATATTACTTTGTGTAAACAGAGGTTAATAAGGAGTCTTTGAAGTCTAAATTATTGAACTATTTGCCTAAGGACAAGCTTCTTAACTGTTTAGGTTTCCTCTGGCCTGTAATAAACTATAGGGGTGAGAATACACAAAAACATTCTATGTGTAAAACATTTGGGTTCTGTTTGCAAAGCATGTTTGATCCAAATTTTCAGGTTTCTCTTTGAGTTATGCTGATGAATTAGGGAACTTTCATCCCATTTCCCTCTCCTTGTAGCAGTCTAATTGGCTCCTGGTTGATAAAGACAGAAGCATGTGTTTCTGGGAAAGGTAAGCCGTCATTTGTTTAAGTTTTAAATGATCACTTGCCTCTGGAACTGGCACAGGGACCAAAGAATGTTTATTGCTTCCATGTTGTTAACATGGGAGTGGATCTGAAAGACGTTAAGTGAGGTTTATGTCCAATTCTATTCTGTAGCTTCCTTGGGCCCTGGCCAAGGTGACTTGTGTTTGTATGGGTCAAGGAAGTCCTGCTTAAAGAGTAGACTCGTTTTCTATAGCTGTTTTTAATCTGAAAATATCTACCTTGAAGACAGAGCTCTACATTGGAGAGTAAAAAATAGCTGTTACTGATCTTAGCCAGTGGACAACCACCAGGGAGGTGGGCAGGGGCACCCATGTTTCTGGACACAGCTTGTGCCTCATTCTTGCTCTACTTGTGTTACTGGCCAAGCAAATCTTGTGGCCTTTGGACAGGATTGCCTTGGGAGGGTGGAAACACAACAGTATTGGTTTCTAACTTAGACCTCTGGGGGGCCTCCAGTCTAGAAGTTCTTTGATCTGTGTGTGCCAGGTGGGAAGTAGGATGTGTGTCCTTCTGTGGGGGTGGGGAGAACGGTGTCCCACCCTCATCGGGAAGGGCGAAAGCTCTGATTGGCACGTGTGATTCAGAAGCCTCACTTCTCAAGTTCCCATGTACTTTTCCAAGATCCTTCCGTTTACCCTGAGCTCTGGCTGCCTCCTTTCTTGGCTCTGGGGACCGTGGGAGCTGCCGGGAGGAAGTTGCCATTCTTGATTTTCTTTATTCTTTTTGTGCCCCCCAGGCTGACATCTGTCAGGACCCCACCCCAAATCATATTTGTATTTTGCAGCTTGCTTGGCAGTTCCCTCCCAGGACCTGGACTCCTGTCTGAAATACTGGCTGGTGTGACTGCAGCTCCTGTTGACCCTCTGTTCACAGAGGCCTAGGGACAGATAGCCCCAGACTGGAGAACCCAAAGAAAGCTCTGGGTGACCTCTGCTATTTAGCAGCTGCTCCTAGCACCAGTCACTGTGGCAACTGGGCTCTGTTTATGAAAATGAATGAAGGCCTCAAGCCTGGGGCATCCACACCATGGACAGAGCTCCCCCTGGAAATACATCGCCTGCCAGATTGCCAGGGCTAAACCAAAACAAAGATGAACCAAACAAAAGTAGCCAGGGAAGTGTTCAGCCCTCGGGGGACATGCTCCATGGCTTAATTGCCTAATTATCCTCCCTTACCAAGCAGAACCATGCCAGAGTGAGCTTATCTTGGTTATGCTAGAGGAAGACTAAGGCTAAGACCCTGGAACTGGTCTGGGCAGTTTTCTGAGCTTATCCCTGCATTGCACTGGCCTGGCCTCTAGCTGTGGATTTAGAAGGAATCAGTGTTTAGAACCAAAGATCTGACTTTTTGAAAAAACTTATTTTAGGTCCTGCCTTTATGTAAACTGTAAAGCTATTTTTGGGGTCTGCACCTTTGGAATGGACCCTTATCTGGAACAACTGAGGTTGGAGTCTGTCCTCTTTGAGTCCTTGCTTTTACAGACTCCAAAGCACTCTTTGTAGTTATAACTCTCCATGGGAAATGGAGAGTTCACTGTGGACGCCTTCGAGAACACTTTGAAATTGGAGCTTCCTTTGAGGGGACTGTTACATTCTGGGTACTGCTAGCATTCTTAGATTTTATGATTCCATGGCTGGACATGTCCAGCATATGTGTCCTTTGGCCTCACTTAGATGCTCACTGGGTTACTTCACTGAAGCATAGATAGATATGGAGCTGGGAGGACCTGTTGCTGCTAAGTCACTTCAGTCATGTCCGACTCTGTGCAACCCCAGAGACGGCAGCCCACCAGGCTCCCCCATCCCTGGGATTCTCCAGGCAAGAACACTGGAGTGGGTTGCCATTTCCTTCTCCAATGCATGAAAGTGAAAAGTGAAAGGGAAGTTGCTCAGTCGTGTCTAACTCTTAGCGACCCCATGGACTGCAGCCTACCAGGCTCCTCTGTCCATGGGATTTTCCAGGCAAGAGTACTGGAGTGGGGTGCCATTGCCTTCTCCGGGGAGGACCTGTAGAAATCGTCAAACCACACTCCCATATTTTAAAGGTATTAAACCAAGGATATAGTTCACGTGGTTAGTTAGGCAGAGCCAGAGCCAGTGCGTGGGTCTTCTGATGCTGTTCCAAACCCCCCTTCCCTACTCTGTGCTTTGTCATGGTGAGGGTGTGCGTAGGCTATAGCTGAGGGGTCCTGGTGGAGGAAAAAGAGTGGGGAAGTTTGAGAGGGCTGGCATCGATGGTTTTCCAACAGAGCAGAGATGCCTAGAAACATGGTCAGAGAAACAGGGGCTCCTCCACATCCATGTAAGGCAGCTTTAGCTCTAAATTTTGAAATACCCATTTGCTGCATTGAGGAGGCCTTGAGATCCTCACCTGCTTTTCTTGATGACAAGGAGTTTGGGATAAAGAGGGAGAGGGACCCCAGGAGGGGGTGCTACAGATTTTGATGGCAGTGAGAAGAACGTGGACTTGAACCAGAGCTCCATCCTAGAATTCAGGTCTGCCTCTGCCCCAGCAGCCCTTTACCCCTAACTTCGGCTTCATGTCTTGGGGTTTGAACAGTTCTGTCCCTGGCGAAGGTGACCCATCCAAAGAGACTCTTGCCACCCGGGAAGGGAGTGAAGTCCTTGAGTTCTCAGGCCTGTGCAGTTACTGGGTGGCTGCTGCTGCTTGTCAGTGATAATCCCTTGTGAACTCTGCTGTTGATAAACCAAACCAAATCAGTGGTCGTTTTCCTTTAACTGAGGATTTAAGTTAACGTATAACTGCAAGTATCCAGTTGGTTTACATTCATGTCAGCACTGAACATTTGTACACTGAGCTGTGGATTTGATGTTTCTGAGTTGTCTTGGCTGAGATACATGTGTGAATTGTGAGTTTGCAGTTGGCAAACTCTTTCCTCCTCTGGCTGGTCAATGAAGCTAAAATAGATTGATTGGTTATGTTTGGGAGATCATCATGGGCATGAAGACTGGTACAGGTGAATCCTGTGTTTCACTCTGAGAACTGTAATCAGGGGAAGAAGGAAACTTCTCTAGGTTTGTTCTGTAATTATGACGACATTCAGGTTCCTTGAGGAAAGGATAACGAAAGGGATGGCTAGAGGCGGTGCTGCACTTGTGCTGTCAGCATCAGCAGACCTCAGGCTGAGCTGAAAAGCCAGCACCCTGGGCCAGACGAAGTCATCATTAACCAAAGTGATTGTTCTGGACAGTCTGAAGTTGAACAGGTTTCTCTAGCGTCTATGCACAGTTAGCCAGTGAGGTTAATAGCAAGTTAGCTGGAAGTCAGTGCCTGCGCTGGTCATAACAGACTTGTATTCTGGATGGGGGTCAGAGAAACTGAATAGATTTATTCATTCAGCAAGCAGTGAGTAACAGCAGCCTTAGCTACAGAACCAACTCTTTTCAGCTTCTTGATGACATGTACTATTACTGTTGTTAACAGGTTGGCTAAAAAAGTGAACCTGGAAGAGTCAAGGCTTTGTTTCTTCCTGTCCCACACTCAGATATTTTCTCCTAGTTTCCTGTAGTTATTCAGTAAACATTTACCAAGTACCTACTGTGTGCCTGGGGCTGTGTTATCACAACCAGTAACTTATTCTTAGTTAATGAATGACCTCATGCAGCAAGCAAACAAAGAAGCCTTAAGAAGAGGAGGATAATTGGGATCTTGTGTGTCTCTTCCTGCTGTCCTTTGGTGCCTTCACACCAGGGAAAGGAAGCGGAAGTCAACTTAAATTAGTTTACTTTGGTAATGACAGTTTTAGAAGAGTTTGGAGAAGGAGATTGAAACTATTGAGACATAGGAGGTTTGGGGATTACTGCTGGAGTTTTCTTTCTTATTCCTTCTAGCCCAGGAACTCTGTCCCAGTTACCACTGATAATGGACCTTTTTTATGTTTAACCATCTTGTCAGTAAGTCAGTAACACGTGCTGAGAATAGAAACTAGTGCTGTTCCATGTTGTAATCGCCAGTCCATACATGCCCCACGGGTTCTGTTGTTGTGATTGTTGCTATGATGCTTCACATCAAATGCCAGCCATTAGTCCGCCACCTTATAGCACATCTACAGGGTCCCTATTCCAAGCAGCTTACCTTCCCCAGAAGCCCAGGGCTTTCCCACATTGGCACACAGGAGGTGGTTGAGGGGACGGGACAGGAACTTGCCCTTTGTGAAATGTGGTCCTTGCTTGAATCAATAAAGGGAATTGTGTTCATCTATTTTAATAGGGAAGGCTTTTATTTAGGTAAAATATTTTTCTATTAAATTCTGCCTTTTAAAATGTCTAGGCTTGAGTGTAACAAGAACAGAATAACAATTCTGTTCATCGTTTCTGTTCTTTCAGAAGATGTGACTTGCAATGGTTGACTACGTGCTAGATTCTGAGGGAGGAAATGAAACAAGAGATGTCACTTCTAGTCTCGGCTCTATAGGTGCTTCCTGACCAGCAAGGGAAGAAAAAACATCAGGTGGTGTTTTCAGGAGCATCTTAAAGTGGACAGGAGAAAATGGAAACTTGACTCACTTCATTGTTTTATCTCCATTATCCTGGCCAAAGGGTTATTGTAACTCAAGACGGATCTGCTGGCGATTGTAGGGATCGCTGACAGTAGGTATTTAGGGTTGGGGGCTTGTTTATAGTTCAAGGAAGAGTGATGCTGCCTTCAGCTTTCTTAATAATGTGAAAGCCTTTCCCCCTAAATCCTAGCATGCCTCTTTTTGCATTCTGTGGCTGAATTGACTTAGCTCCACCCATCTGTGAACCAGTCATTGGCAAAGAGTAATGGAGTTGCTGTGATTGGCTTAGATTGATAAACTGGAGAGTCAATCACACGCTGGCCACAGTGGCCTACCAAAATAAATATGGTGGTACCTTGCAATAGAGGAAATGTGAATTCAGTAGGACCCTGACAGAGAAATAAGAGGTCAAGGACAAAGTAGTGGAGAGAAGGTCCTGGCCCTAATCTGTGTTCCCTTAGTTCCCTAGACATGCTTTATGGGGCCCTCTAATGTGGTGCTACAATGTGGACCTGCCTATCTTCCCTCTCTTAGCGTATAGCTTCTTAAGACTAAGTCTGTCTTAATAATTGTGGTCACCATACCTGGCACATTGTAGGGACTTAGTACGGGGTTTGAACATATTGAATGAAAAGGCATGCGTCAAATTCCTTTGTGTTTGTTGTTGTCATTCAGTTGCTAAGTCTCTTGGCGGCCCCATGGACTCCATCACAGCAGGCTCCTCTGTCCTTCGCTATCTCCCAGAATTTGCTAAATTCATGTCCACTGAGTGGGTGATACTAACGAACCATCTCATCCTCTGCTGCTCCCTTCTTCTTTTGTTCAATCTTTCCCAGCATCAGGGGCTTTTCCAATGAGTTGTCTCTTCGCATCAGATGGCCAAAGTATTGAAGCTTCAGCATCAGTCCGTCCAATGAATATAGTATTTAACTTTTATTAAACATTCCTTGAAATAAGTGGACCACTGACATCTTACAGTTCTTTATTTTATAACAACTTTGTTAAGATGTAACTCACATACCATACAATTCACTTGTTTAAAGTATATAATTCGGTGGTTTTTAGTATATTCACATTGTCCAACCACCAACACAATCAATTTTAGAACATTTTCATTACCCCCAGAAGTAACTCCATACTCATTAACTATCACTCCTTACTCTCACCTTCCCCCAGACCTGGCAACCACTAATCTGTGTTCTGTTTCTATTTTGGACGCCTCACATAAGTGGAACCATACAGTATGTGACTTCTTGTGTTTGGCTTCCTTTACTTAGCATGTTTTCAAGATTTATCATGTATCAGTATTTCATCCCTTTTTAATGGCCAAATCATATTCTGTTGTATGTATATACAACATTTCATTAATCCATCATCAGATGATGAGCATTTGTGTTGTTTCTAGTTTCTGGCTATTATGAATAATGCTGCTGTGCACATTTGTGTACAAGTTTTTGTGTGAACATATGTTTTTATTTCCCTTGGGTATGTATGTACTTAGGAATAGCTGGATCATTTGGTAACTATGTTGAACCTTTTGAGGAACTGTCAAACTGTTTTTCAAAACGTGCTATTTTTCATTACTCACAGCAATATTTGAGGGTTCCAGTTTCTCCACATCCTGGCCAATTCTTGTTATTATTTGGTTTTTCATTATAACCGTCCAAGTGGATGTCAAGTGGTATCTCAGTATTTGTTCATCAACTGAAAAAAAATAATTTTCAGAAACTGTCTGTTAGGTAAGAAGACTGAGTAACCTTTGACTCTTTCCACCTTTCTGGCCTCATCTCTTTCATGTATTTTTCTCTTAATTCATATTCCAAAGATACTAAGTTGTTTTATAGTCTCCACACTACTGCATTGTTTCTTACGTGTAGGTGTTTGCTGGTGCTCTTCCTTGTGCCTGGAATGTGGATTCTAACACTAATGCTAATAGGGCCTCCCTGGTGGGTCAGATGGTAAAGAATCTGCCTGCAGTGCAGGAGACCCAGGTTCAATCCCTGGGTTGGGAAGATCCCCAGGCGAAAGGAATGACTCCCCACTCGAGTATTCTTGCCTAGAGAATCCCATGGACAGAGGAGCCTGGAGGGCTTGGAGTGGCAAAGAGACACAACTGAGCATCTAACCCTTTCAAACAATGCTAGTACTAATAATGATACTGCATGGTTCTTACACAGCCAGTAAGTCATAGAGCTAGCAGTCTGGCCCTAAATCTGTGTTCTTTTTAATTAAATTAGTTAATGAAAAATATTATGTATTTATTTACTTGGCTATGCCAGGTCTTAGCTGAGGTATGCAGGATGGATCTTCAGTTGTGCATGTGGGATTTCGTTCCCTGACCAGGAATGGAACCCGGGCTTCACAGAGCATTAGCTGCTGGACCTCCAGGGAAATCTCTAGGGAGTTAATAAATTCTCTCATTCTTTACATATTTTCTTCCAGTTTTTATAGAAATTTAACAATATGACGTTAAGATATTTTCTCAGTACTAATAGACTGTTTTAACTGCAGCATATGTATTTCATGGTACAGATGTACCCTCATGAATGTTTACATTATTTCTAGTATGTCTCTGGTGTATTTACAATTACACCAATTGTTATTGGTGTGATCTCATTACAGTTATGGTATAATGCCTTTACAGGGGTGTTGGGTAGTTCAGTTGTACCCCAACCCTATCTGAGAAGGTTGTAACAGGTTCAAAATGTTCCTATTGGCCTTTTTTTAATTGAATGATCAACTCTTTGAAAGTATTGAGCATTATCATCATTTTATAGGCAAAATTTAGTAAACTTTTAACAAGTGCTTGCTGCTGCTGCTGCTGCTGCTGCTAAGTTGCTTCAGTCGTGTCCGACTCTATGTGACCCCACAGATGGCAGCCCTGCAGGCTCCTCTGTCCCTGGGATTTTCCAGGCAAGAATACTGGAGTGGGTTGCCATTTCCTTCTCCAATGCATGCATGCATGCTAAGTTGCTTCAATCACCAGGCTCCTCTGTCCACAGGATTCTCCAGGCAAGAATACTGGAGTGGGTTGCCATTTCCTTCTCCACAACTGCTTGGTACGTTCTTATGTGTTATCTCACTAAAATCCTTTATTAATCCCATGAAAAATGTGCTACTATTTACTATTTTCTGAAACTAAAACTTAGAAAGATGGTGACTTGCAAAAAAGTGACATGGCTTTAAGAAACCAGTTCAAATTTGCATCCCATCTTCTGATTGCCAATTCAGTATCTGTTTCCCCATTGTTCTGAAGCTAGTCCTTTCCCTCCTAAGAGACTTAAAAGGAGAAAAATTATAGAAGGTAAAATGTCTCTGAAATAATGTAGTTATAGCATGAAGAGAGCAAGGAAGAACAAGCATCTCTAGATTAGGGGTTGGAGTTGATGGGGAAACCTCTGCCCCTGTCATCAGGCTTGGAGGTGAGATTCATGACTTCAGAGGGGGACTCCTAAGAGGCCTTGGTTCTCTGACAGCAATGTCCTGCTATTGTGAGCTGTGGATTTACTATCATGCTGAGAAAAATAAATCACCACCAGGAAAGGCTGTGTGCTTAGATGCAGCCCACTCCTGGAGGCCCTCTCCCAACTGGAGAACGGCCCTCAGTGGATGAATTGTCTCAACTTCCTTTGAGTTTTAATTTCTATATAGATCAAAGGGTTATTTTCAGCCTGTGGGATGGGTTGGCTCCTTGAGAAGTGGCCCCTTTTATAGGGACTAGAGTGAGGTGATGGCCAGGGTTGAAGGTTCAAGCTCTTCTTAGACCCTATGTTTGCAGGTTCCCTGAAGTACAGAGGTAGAATTTGAGCAGTTTGGGTTAGGGGAATCAGTTTTGTTCTCTGGCAAAGTGACTTGTGTCCATCAAGCCTGTTGGCAATGAAACAAAAATCGAAAATAAGTCATCAAAGTTATTTGAGGAAGAAAACTCAGAAGTCGTGAAAACAAAGCACAATATAACAGAACACAAACCCATAATAGAGTAAATGACATTCTTAGAATGAATGTGTCAGCATTTTTAACAGACACATAGTCAAGTAGGTGGTGATGCAGTATGGGTATAAAAGCAAAAATGTAGTCAGTGTTTACATTCAGCCTCCCACCTCCAAAACACAGCCATGAAAGGTCCTGCTTGTGGATGTGAAATTACGTCTCTGAATAATCCCTTGGTCCACTTTTCCCCCTCCTTCCCTCAAACACATATTGTGGTTTACTTCCCTAAAGATACATGATATATATGAGGAAATATAGTCTCACACCTCTCTGAGTAGTGTGAAAATATAATGTTTTGAAATACCAGGGACTTGGGTCCACCAGGAATCTGAAACACTGGTTTCCAGCCACAACTGTGCTGGAATGAAAATAGAAAACAATGAGGCATGTGCGGAGTCAGCTTTACTCTGTGTCTCAGCTCAGCAGTTTTCCCGCTGTCCTAAACTTTCCTTTAAAAAGAAAAAAAGGGAAAAAAGAGGAGATGATCTGGTTTAAAAATAATCTTAATAGTGAAAAGTGAAAATATCAGATAGCAGCTCAGACTGTGGGGACATTTATTTAAAAAAAAATCAAAACTGAATCAATGGTGAAAAATCTCACTGTTCTTTGCTGGGTTGTGAAGACTCGCATGTGTGTGCACGACATGGTACACACCTCACCACACATGTAAATACAAACGCAGTCATGGATTTTCATGGCGGGGTGGTACAAGCTGTATTTGGTCATCATGAAGCACTAGTTTTATTTTTGCTTCTGCTGCCCACTTGCTGTGGAATCTTGGAAATGTCACTTTTATTCATTAATCAAGTGGTTCCACTTAACAAGTATTTATTGTATGCTGATTATGTTTGAGGCCATGTCTATGTGCTGTGGAGGATTAGATAAGTTAGATCAATTTTCTGACTTTAATATAGGGGCAATCACGAAGAAATGCTCAGTGTTGCAGCTTGCTGCGATGATGTGTGCCCATCTGGGAAGAAGCAACTTGCTGTCGGAGAAGGCAATGGCACCCCACTCCAGTACTCTTGCCTGGAAAATCCCATGGACGGAGGAGCTGCAGTCCATGGGGTCACTGAGGGTCAGACATGACTGAGCGTCTTCACTTTCACTTTTCACTTTCATACATTGGAGAAGGAAATGGCAACCCACTCCAGTGTTCTTGCCTGGAGAATCCCAGGGACGGGAGAGCCTGGTGGGCTGCCGTCTATGGGGTCGCACAGAGTTGGACACGACTGAAGCGACTTAGCAGCAGCAGCAGCACTAGCAGCAGCTTGCTGTAGGAATCCAGAGGAATTGTCTAGTGAAAGAGGCTTCTTAGAGGCCGTGAAGACCACTGAGGTGGTCGTGAAAGGCCAGATGGCTTTTAGACAGTGGGGAGTAAAAATTAGGTGCCAGAGCTGGGGAAGCACGTGGCCTTTTGGATGATCAGACCCTAGGAGAAAGTGGGGCTCTGTTTTGATAGAAGCTGACTGCCAAGTGAAACTGTCTTTTAATTGCTCTGGGTCTCAGTTTCCTCCTCTGAAATAAAAGACAGTTGAAATTCCTTTTTTTTTTAAGAAGGATTGATTTATTTATTTTCTGGCTGTGGTGGATCTTTGTTGTTGCACGCAGGCTTTCTCTCGTTACAGCAAGTGGTGGCTACTCTTTGTTGTGATACTCAGGCTTCTCATTGCGGTGGCTTCTCTTGTTGAGGAGCATGGGCTCTAGGCATGTGGGCTTCAGTTGCTGTAGCTCATGGGCTCAGTAGTTGCAGCTCGTGGACTCTAGCGCACTGGCTCAGTAGTTGTGGCGCACGGGCTTAGTTACTACGAGGCATGTGGGATCTTCCCAGACCATGAATTAATCCAGTGTCCCCTGCACTGCAAGACAGATTCTTAGCCACTGAACCACCAGGGAAGCCCCTGAAATTTCTTTCTGTTTCAGTGTGCCAAAGAAAGATAGAGAGGATTATGTTTGTGGCCAGGTATGCCAATTGCCACTGGTCCTAGGTGTTAGTACTTGAAAACAAATAGGATTTGTCATTTATAAAAAGTAGACATCAAAAGGCTTTCTCCTCCCCATCCCCTTCCTTATTTTCTCATTTTAGCATCTTTATCACTCTTCACTGTAGGATGGACTTATAGAAACTTACTTGGTAAATAGGGGAAAAAAACCCTAAGTGATGTTTCAAGTCTTTTTCATGAATGGTGCAGATATCCAAGTTTATTAATAGTTTAATAATAGTTTAAGTTGAAAGATTTGTTAGTAAAGTATTATTTCAAACATTCATATATGCATCTGTAAAAGGAGAGAAGCCAAGGTAAAGGAAGATGTAAACATCAAGTACATTCAGATTTTTTTTCCCTGTTACCAGTAGCATCCTTCAGAAAATACTGATTAAAACTGAAGGCTGTTTTCAGCTCTTGGTTTGCTTGCCTCATAGCACACCAAGTCAAGGCTGAGCTGGTGCTTCCAGAAAGCACAGACTTCCTTTCTGGTTGGACATAATCCCATATTTTGTTTGACCTTCAGAATACTCATAGCCTTGCTGGAATATATGGGCCAGCATTTGTCCTGGCAAGGCCAGGGCAGTGTAAGTTTGGTGTCCTCAGGGATTGCTTTATAGGTTGTTAAAAGCAATGGGAGGAAGGTGACTATAGTAACTCAGACATTTGCGTCCTTTCCGGCTTTAAAATCAAGGGGGTGATTTAAAACAGGTGGTATTTGAAAACAAACAAACAAAAAACTTCTTGCAGTTCCTATTTGTCTAAACCTCTGAGAACTCTACCAAGGTCAGACTGTTCTTTTGCAAATGACCTTGTCATGAAGAGGGGATTGCATCTCATTTATTACACTGTGTTAAAATCTGCAATCCTCTTCTGACTGTCAAATACAGACCTTGGAAAGAGCACAAGTTCCATGCTTTTTGGACAGTATGTTCTTTATGACGCTTTGTGTGTAAAAATATTGTCAGATGGTTAGGACTTGTGTTAGCATACTAATGTTAGCTGGATTTAGGCCTCATGGTACCTTTTTTTGATTAGGCCAGAGTCCAAAACCTAAGACAGAGTTAAAAGTTATTGTTCTTTTTATTTTTTCACTTTAAAAGATGGCACTTTTTTTCCTCTTCCAATTTTATCGAGATTTAAGTTGACGTACAGTGCTTGTGTAAGTTTAAGGTATACGGCATAATGATTTGACTTAAATATATCAGGAAGCGATTACCACAATGTTTAGTGAACATCCATCATTTTATAAAGGTACAAAATAAAAGAAAAAGAAAAAAATTTTTTCTTGTGATGAAATTTACTCTCAACCTTCAAGTATACAATAGTGTAAACTATATTTATCGTATTATAGATAACATCCTAGTTCTTATTTATCTTGTAACTAGACATTTGTACCTTTTGTCTTCATCCAATTTCCTCTCCTACCACCCCTCTTATTCTCACAGAAAATACATAACTAGAGTTATTTCATATACTGGGGTTTTGAGCACTTAGTGAGGTCAGTGATTCTCATTATTTAGGGCCAGTTTGATTTTGTCAGATGTGTAGTTGCAAAGATATAAATGATAAGGTAATCAGGGGTTAGATGGCTTCATATGTGGGAACATGAAGATGTTTTCTTTAATAGGAATATCCATTATGTGAGTGTAATTACTGGTGCTCGGTGGTAGAGAAGCCACCTGCAATGCAGGAGACCTGGGTTTGATCCTTGGGTTGGGAAGATCCTCCGGAGGAGAAAATGGCAAGCCACTCCAGTATTCTTGCCTGGGAAATCCCATGGACAAAGGAGCCTGGTGGGTTACAGTTCAAGGGGTCATAGAAAAATTGGACGTGACTTAGCGACTAAACAATGATTGAAAATAATCATATCTTGATCTAGTTGAAATCCTGTATTAATTTAGGGGGAAAAAGTAATATAAGTCTTTTTATTCTGCATATGTAAAGAGATAGGAAAGAATGTATGTAACTAAATTTCTTAATGCTTCATTTTGCTTTTGGTATGTGCATACTAAGTAAAGTTATACTTGAATGTTAACGCTTATAGCTTGAGTCTAAAGTTTCAATTGTGGCCCATAGATGGGAACCATGATCTCTAGTGGTTTCCAAAATACAATCCCATAAAGATGAAGATACCCCACAACTGAAATAGGTGGTGTGTTCAATTTAAGTGAACATTTGGGAGTTCAGAAAGTATCCAGCATTATCTCATCACTGTCAGAAGTAATTGCAACATCACTGCTCTGCACCAGCCCATGTTGTTGACTGTATGGATGTTTGCTGTTCACTCAATGACGTAAGCAAAATATTTTTTAAAAAGATATAAAAGAATATGTTAGACACTGTCTATAAATCCAAACTGATATCTATTTGCTTTTGGCAGTTGAGAAAGCAGGAGTGGTAAGTGAAGCTCAAAGGTTTAAGTATGAAAAATAATTGAGAAAAATGAGTAGAGAAGAAGAATTGATCTTTTGATAATCTTTGTCAAGTGTGTTCTCGAAGACCAGCCTCAAATTTAAATAATTATATGCATGGAGGCTTTAGCTTCCAGTAGTTCTTCAATTCGGAGAAGGCAATGGCACCCCACTCCAGTACTCTTGCTTGGAAAATCCCATGGACGGAGAAGCCTGGTAGGCTGCACTCCATGGGGTCACACAGAGTTGGACATGACTGAGCGACTTCACTTTCACTTTTCACTTTCATGCATTGGAGAAGGAAATGGCAACCCACTCCAGTGTTCTTGCCTGGAGAATCCCAGGGATGGGGGAGCCTGGTGGGCTGCCGTCTCTGGGGTCGCACAGAGTTGGACACAACTGAAGTGACTTAGCAGCAGCAGCAGCAGCAGCAGCAGCAGTTCTTCAATAGGAATTCAGCTTTAAGTTGAACTTTGAGATAGGTTTTTTCCTTTTCTTTTTAATTACCAAGAGACCAATCTGTTGTAGTTTATTGATCTATTTTCTCCTCTTACTCTTGCTTTCTGCATGAGCTGCTGTTTATTCTGAAACACTGGGCATCCACATGTAGAATTAGGGTTTGCCTGCCTCTGTCTTAACTAAGAATGGAGACAAGCTGACCTGATATCTCAGTTCACAAGTTTAAGTGGACTCAGAGGGGTTCAAATCCAGTTCTTTGCTCTAAGTTCCAATTTCTAAAGCCCTCATTTCTTTCTTTTTTTTGGTTAATATTTATTTATTTGGCTGTGTCAGGTCTTAGTTACAGCATGTAGGATCTTTTAGTTGTGGCAAATGAACTCAGTTGCAGCATGTAGGATCTAGTTTCCCTGACCAGGGATCGAACCTGGGCGCCCTGCATTGGGAGCACAGAGTCTTAGCCACCAGGAAAGGCCTCCCCGCCCCGACCATTTCTTGCTGTAATAAATACATGAGTTTCCACTGTGAAGGCTTCTACATTCTTCTGTCTTTGCTTAGCCTTCTGGTGCCAGGTGTTTAGGAAAAGTCTGACCACAGTCAGCTTCTTTGCTTGTCAGTTCATTTTATAACAGAGCTATTAAAGTCCAAACTCTTTGATAGGCAAATCTAAGTCATTATTTATTATATAGATGTCTTACTTTATAGAATTCTTACAGAATTATAAGCTTATGGAATTCTTTGCTACCCATTATGTTCGTTCATTTTGGCAAGATAGGCAGTATTAGCCCCAGTTTACAGGGAAGGAAACTAAGTAAGATAGCCCAGGTCAAGAAGCTTGTTAGTCACAGATCTTAGAGTAGAACCCAAGTCCTCTAAATCCAAGTCCAACCTTCTGTTTTCTATGTTTCTATGTCCATATTATATGTTGTGAGCTTCTTTTTTGAAAGGAAAACGTAAGATGGTAAGGAGAAAGGAAATTCAATTTTATTGATTTTTCTTACATTTGTTAGTCATCTCTTTGTTTTTGTATAAAGCTTCCTGATTTAATTAGGAAAAAAAAAACAAAAACCCTTTCATTTGTTTTGCCAACAGTTCTGGAGATTAGCTAGGACAAGTATTATCCTTACTTTAAAGGTGAGAACACCTGAAGCTCCAGGAAGTGATCTATAGACCAGACAGGGCTGGACTAAGACTAATCTGCCCTGCTGCTGCTGCTGCTGAGTCGCTTCAGCCGTGTCCGACTCTGTGCGACCCCGGAGACGGCAGCCCACCAGGCTCCCCCATCCCTGGGATTCTCCAGGCAAGAACACTGGAGTGGGTTGCCATTTCCTTCTCCAATTCGTGAAACTGAAAAGGGAAAGTGAAGTCACTCAGTCGTGTCCGACTCTTAGTGACCCCATGGACTGCAGCCTACCAGGCTCCTCTATCCATGGGATTTTCCAGGCAAGAGTACTGGAGTGGGATGCCATTGCCTTCTCCAAATGTACACACTACTGTATATTAATTAGATAAACAGCAAGGACCTATTATATAGCACAGGGAACTGAACTCAGTATTTTGTAATAACCTATATAGGAAAAGAATCTGAAAAAGAATGAATATTTATATAACTGAATCACTTTGAGGTATACCTAAAACTAACACAACACTGTAAATCAACTATACTTCAATTTTAAAAAGACTGAAAAAAAGAAAAAATACCTGTTTTAAAAATTGTCTCAGTATGTCAGAGATTCTTAGAGTTTGTGGAGTGGTGCTGGTAGTTAATTTTGTTTAAGCAAATCATTTCTCTAGTATGGAGGAGGGTGTAAATTTGGAAGATGTTATGTTATAGAACTGCAGCCAGATATAGATTTACTTTTGTGAGTTTCTGTTTTATTTGCTGGTTTATTCATTCCTATGCATTGGGACAGAAAAATAAATATAGTTCTGTTTTGACTCCCTGCAATAGTTTTTATATTTTCTGGAATTTCCTCACTTATTGTCTTTAATATTCCAAAGTTTTATTATGACTCATTTTGGCCACCCAATAATAGAAGAAGTTGGTGTCGGCCTGTTTGAAGAGGCTCATTAAGTAATTTGGGGGAAATATGTTTTTGAAGTCTATAAATACTAATTTTGGTGTTGAGATTGGTGTCATGGGTGTCAGTTTTGTATGTTTGTGTATGTTTTGGATGGGAGAGAATAAAAAGTTATGCTAAAAGAGCTTAGTTTAATTTTTCACTTTGGCTCAAATATGTGGTTTTACCATAAACTACTGAAAGTTTCCTGTTCTTATTTGATGAAAAGGTCACTTCCATTCATTGTTTCCACGGAACTTCCTATACTTTTTACAGTAAAAAAGGTTGAAATTGAGGATAAATTATGAGTTATCTCTAGGAGCAAAGAAACTCTATTTCATTTCAGAAAAAGCTTTAAAAAGTGAGCCTCCCTGAGTCTGAAACTGCAGTATCCCTCAATATATGCCTTTCCTTATGTAAGCATGTCTTGAAATTCAGTCTGACCTGTAACTCTAACATGGGAAGATAGGGAAGAGTCATGTCATGACGATTTTAGAAAGCTGCAGGATGATACCATTTACTGTAGAGAGGCTGTTTGAGTGGCTTTGTTGTGTGTTTTCTTTGTGAAATGGCACTGTCCAGCACATAGCCGGCCCCGCACTGTATTTATACCGTGGATCGTTTGTACTGACTGGTAATAGGGACCACTGGTAGGAGTGTCTGATCTCCCTAATGGTGCCTGAAGGAATGGTGATGACATCTTCCATTGAGGAATGACAGTGACCTATGTGCAAATGATGCTAAAATTGTGATTAACTGGGGATGTGTAGGTTTTATAGGAAATGGCAGCCCACTCCAGTGTCCTTGCCTGGAGAATCCCAGGGACAGGGGAGCCTGGTGGGCTGCCGTCTATGGGGTCGCACAGAGTCAGACACGACTAAAGCGACTTAGCAGCAGCAGCAGCAGGTTTTATATCTCTTCATCGTGAAAACTGAACAGAAGAGAAGCTATCATGAGACCTTTATGTAATACACATGAGACCTAACCATATATTTGCTTTCTCTTCTTGAATAGATAAAATTTGAAGCCCTAGAGCAATGGGAAAGTAGGGCTTTTAGCACAGTTTTTGTGAGAGCTAAATTCCCAATGGTTCACTCTTAGTGCGTAAGCTTTGCTTTTTATGATGCTTGCCATTCAAATTAGATCTGTGTGGTCACTGTCTATAATACTGTTAATATTGTCATTCATATTATTATACAATGTCAGTTTTACAGCAGGCTTGTGTATCTGGAGCACATGAAGAAAGCCAATATGTTTCGTGAGTTATCAGGAAAATAGCTGTCAAAAGCCATGGAAGTTACTCTGGAAGTGGGATGGCCTTCATCCAGAGCTTGCTGACTTAGAATAGAGTGTAAAAGATGGTAGTCATGGACTTGAGGCAGAGACACAGGCTTTCAGCTACAGCTGAGAGAAACAGAAGTGTAAAAAGTATAAGCAGAATTATAAAACAGAGAAATATGGGACCATCTGGTGTAGAGATTAAAAACTAAAACACCATACCAAGTTTAATAAATTGTCGTTAGTATTTGTACTGATGACCCTATGTCCTCAAGAAATAAAAAAGGAATTAATGATATTTAGGATGTATAAGGGAGAAGGCAATGGCACCCCACTCTAGTACTCTTGCCTGGAAAATCCCATGGACAGAGGAGCCTGGTAGGCTGCAGTCCATGGGGTCTCGAAGAGTCGGACACGACTGAGAGACTTCACTTTCACTTTTCACTTTCATGCATTGGAGAAGGAAATGGCAACCCACTCCAGTGTTCTTGCCTGGAGAATTCCAGGGACAGGGGACCTGGTGGGCTATCGTCTATGGGGTCTCGGACACAACTGAAGCGACTAAGCAGCAGCAGGATGTATAAGATGGCCAGGAAGTAATTATGTATGCAGTATGTTTTAGGTAGATTTATCTTAGAAATGACTAAAGTTACTTTCTTTTTTGAAAGGAGTAAAGCCCAGTTATTTGGAAGATTTGCTTATGTGGGCTATCTCATTGCTAGTCAGTGCTGAATAAATGAGGAATTGATGATGTGGTGGTGCGGTCGTTCTTTGGGCCAGATGCAATAGGTGGGAAGAAGGGGGGGGGAATGATATAAAATACTGAGAGAGGGAATTAATTACTACTGTAAATAATGGATTAGTGTAGTTTGGGTACACTTTTCTATGCAGATTTTGAAACAAAGCTGTTTTTGTCTTAGGAATTGGTATGCAAAGGATTTTATTTTCAGATTGACCATTTGAAAGTATTAGAACTTGTCTCCACGTGAGAAAAGGTGAATTCCTTCTGGTAGAGTAGTTTCCTTAGGTTCACTTGAGAGGAAGAGGGGAGCAAGTTGATCCAGAGTGGAAAAACACTGAAGAAAAGTTTTCCCTGAAATAACACACCGATTTCAGGAAAACAAAAATTGCTTTGATTGAATGTGACAAACTAAAAAAAAAAAAAGCTGAGCTTTGAAACATCATATGATACATCTGTTTTGAAAGGTTGCTTTGTCAGATACAGCTGTGTGTTTTACAGTACTTTACTGTGTGTGAAGTTTTGTCATGAGCATGCTCAGTAGATGTTTTTCTGAACAGGTATCTCATTTATCCTAGTGTTAAAATTGGGGGAGGGTGTGGAGAGCTTATTAAACAACAGAACATTATTTTATATTTATCTTTAGGTTAAATGCACTATGGTTGAATCAAATCCCTCTCTTTTAGTCTTTTATTAAATTGATAACTCTGTTTAGATTTTATCTTTTCAGAAGTTGCTTATCACAGGAAAACCCAAAACTTTTGATTTATTGCATGGCATGGTAGGGGCTTCCCTGGTGGCTCAGATGATGAAGAATCTGCCTTCCAATATGGGAGATCTGCATTCAATCCCTGGATCAGGAAGATCCCCTGGAGAAGGAAGTGGAAACCCACTGCAGTATTCTTGCCTAGAGTATCCCATAGACAGAGGAGGGCTACAGTCCATGGGGTTGCAAAGAGTCGAACATGACTGAGCAATTAACGCAGAAACACATGGTCTTAAAAACTGAGATTACAAAATTCCCTAAATACCTTTAGCAAACCAATGCCACTTGTTTTTTTGTCTTCCTACCTACATTAATGTGAATTATTGATTTAAAAGTAAAAGAACCGAGCAAATTTCCGATTCCAGAAAAGGAGTTTTTGTATGCATTAAGAATTCCCAGATTCCTGAATGAAATTCACTAAAGAGTGTATTTCCTCTGTTTGTAATGAAGCTATATAAGAAAGGGTTTCCTTTGTGGCTCAGCTGGTAAAGAATCCGCCTGCAATGCGGGAGACCTGGGTTCGATCCCTGGGTTGGGAAGATCCCCTGTGGAGAAGGGGAAAGATACCCACTCCAGTATTCTGGCCTGGAGAATTCTATGGACTGTATAGTCCGTGGGGTTGCAAAGAGTCGGACATGACTGAGCGACTTTCACTGCTTTCTATATAAGAAAAATTATGTGCCTATGCTGTTTGTGAAGTAACTCTTGCAATCACTGATCTTTGCTTTATAAGCCTCTTAAATTCAGACTTAGGAAGAATATTTTCTTATCCAGAGAACTGATTTGTTTCCTTTTTTGATATCTTGTAAACGTCACATTTTCTTTCTTTTTTTAACCTCGACTGGTGGAAAGCTCAGAAGTAGGTTTAGTGTGCAAATAAAGTTGTTTCTGAAGTTCTTCAATAAGGTTTTTTTTTTTAATAGCCACTTTTAATTGATTGGCAGTTTAAGTTTCCTGGGCCTGGTTTTTTTGGTTATATTTCCTTTTTTTTTTTTTTAATTACAATCCTCTCAGTTTCCTTTCTAGAAGTGGTTGAATATATGAATAATAAAGGAATATTTTGCATGGCGTTTTGGTTGGATCAGGAATTTTCTAAGAATAGAACTTATTAAAACTGGGGGATTCTGGGTACCTATCTTGGTACCTTAATTTTGCATATTTGGGACCAGAAGCATGGAAAAACTTGTCTGAAATTCAGAAAGAACTGGAGGCGAAGGTCTTTTTACCAACTGTGGGTGACAGTGAGGTGATTGAACTACATAGAACCACAGTTCCTTTAGCTCTATGATTCCTAATGCAAAAGGAGGCTGAGACAGGTTAAAAAGTACCTTTTTAGGACATATTCTATAGTTGGAGAGTTGGTAATAATAATTATAGTTAAATGATAATAAAGATGAGTTAATCCTAAGAACTGGTTGTTTGACTGAAGAATTCATTACCCAAAAAGTGCTTGTGAACACTTGCCTCATGCTAAGCACTGTGCCAAGCACTTGGGTAGATAGAAGGTAAGCAAAAGAAACATGGTCCGTGCCATCATAGTGTTTCCAGCTAAGTAGAAGACACCCAGACACAAGCTAGGATAAATGAAACAGGTTTATAACTAAAAGCTGTTACTAGCCATAAGGAAAAAAAATGTAATAAGAGGCTTACGGAGTCTCTGAATTGAGTAAGGTGTGAAAATGTGCTTCCAGCCCAGGGCTGCTTAGCACAAATATCCACCTGTCTGTCGTCCTTCTATCTACACTGAGAAGTCCTGTCAATGGCTTTGTTTGACTGAACCCTGGAAATTCCAGCCCCGTCTATACTCCTGAGCCTTTTAGCTTCAGTGTGAAAGGAGAAAGAGCACATTAGTTTTTATAGATTTCTTTGCAAACTATCAGCTGTTTCTTAACAGAAGCACCTGAGCAGCGACCCACCTTGTTTGAAGAGGAAGGACTATGATTTAGTATTGTAATTGGATTCGATGTATCATTGATGCTTAGTAATTTTGGCATTCCTGTTAAGCATTTCCTGCATTCCTTTAACTACCAATTATTGAGTGCCTCATCTATATATAAAATCCTTAAAGTCAATGTATTTTAGTTCATGGCCCAGTTTGTACACGTGTCTGTAATTAGTAATATTTTTTTCATGGCCAAACCAATAGTTGGTAGATTTTCCTTTTTTAATCTCTTGCCTCCTATTTATAATCAGGACCGGTGGTTACAGCCTGTGATTCATCTCCTCAGCCGTTGTGGTTTCCCCCTTCCATCCTTTCTGACCATCCCCCCACTTATAGCTTCTTGTCTTGCCACTAACCCAGAGCCTGCACCCCAGCCCTAACGAAGGGCTTAGCCGTCCCTGAGAAGCATGTTATAATTCTGTTGCAGCAGGTTATAATTCTGTGTTTGTGTGCACGTCTTTACCTCTATTTCTCCCATTTTTCCTTTCTCATCAGACACCAATTTGCTAGAGATTAAAAAAAAATTAGTTTAACGATTATCTTAAGTGGAAGTCAAAATCTGAGAGACAAATTTGGTGATGTTATCCTTCAGGGTTAATGAGGAGTGGCTTTCCAGCCCTGCAAATTTCACTTTACTGTAAAATATTGCATTAGTAGGAATTAAATTATAATTTTTATTGGTTGCATGCCTAAATTGAATTTAATATTTTGATTCCAGATCAATTATTTTCCTTTTAATAAAGAAGTATACTTAAATTATTTTGTGTATCTCGAAAACACAGTAGGAGGAAACAGATTCTGTTTTCTTCCATCCTCCCAAATCTTCAATTTGTCTTGGTCTCTGTGCTAAACCATTTAGGCAATAACATTCCATAAATTCTAATCTCCTCATAAATGAATTCTGTAGCCAATGTTCCCTTCATTCCCAGGTTCCTTTAGATCTTGTCAGAAAAACAGGAACAAGTGTACCATCTTATCGATGGAAAATAAACAGTAAGAAAGTTGGCCAAGATGGTGCCTGATTATTCTCATTCTGGACTGTGGCAATTCCTGGAGGCAGAAACATGACCTGTTCTCACCTTTGGGAGTTGTACTTCCAGATTGTGCTCAGAGAACTGGAATTTTTACTCTAATACTGACTATAGTTTTATTTTAAATCTTCTTAGTGCAGTTCTTAGAAATAATTTTTGGGGAGTAATGGCTAGGGAGTAGTGTAAGAACATCTTATCTTGGAATTTTATTAATATCATTCTAAAAGTTCATAAAATATTTTTTTTCACTTGGGGAAAATGTTTTCATTCATTTCTCCTCTCCCTAGAGGCCTTTATGTTTCTAACAATAATTGAAATTTGTAAAGTATCTGCATGTATAGGGTCTCATTTGATCTATGAATTGAACCTGTCAAAATGTAAAAGAAAGGGAGATTATGGGAAACTTAAAGACAAGGTCAAACAACTGTAATGGCAGACCTGGATTTAGAATGCAGCTCTCAGATCTCCTGGTCCAGTGCTACTCCTGGACTACCTGGTCTCTAACGCAAGGACTCTCTGCAGTGCCCAGTGGTGACTTCTGGGACGTGCTTCTTCTGCTACCTTTTCTCTTCAGGTTATTAAAAACACGCACGCGCACACACACACGCACACACGCACACACGCACACACGCACACACACACACACACACACACACACACACAAAATGAAACAACCCCGCAGAGCTGGGTAAATCCCCTGATACTTCTAGGTTGTCTAGTGGTGTTTTGCCTAGATGGAGGAGTAGATGGCTTGGCACTTGCCAACACTTTGAGAATTTAGATTCTTAAAAAAACTCTGCCCATTGTTTCCTTTTGAATATTTAAAAACACAACTTGAACACAGGAAGTTCTTCAACACGGATGCACCATGATTTCAACACAACAATGTGCAACTAACTCTGCACTGGCTTCTGGCCCAAGAAGTTGGCGGGTTGACTTCTTGGAAGAGTGTTGGTTTGTCAAGAGAAAGGTTTGGATTTAGATATTCACTTGGAGAATGAATGAAACTCTGATAAGATATGCCTGAGGAGTTGTTCTCTTAAAAAAAAACCAACTGGCTGTTTTTTCCTGAGAAATCCATAGTACAGGATTTAGAAAATTATATGCTCTTCTGCCTATCTTTTTTCTATCAAGGATAGGCTTCAGCTGTAAGCCAAGTTTTACTGTTGAAAAAACCCAGGTGGGGGCTGTGGTAGAAAGGTCCCTCTTTGAATTTTAATGGTGGTGCATTCCACAGCTCCATCCCCAAGGGGCTGTAGCTCCAATGAGTTGTAATTTGAGAAGGTATAAACACGAACATATGTTGTGTACACTGCGTGAGCTTGGAGCCTTCCAGGTGTTTTTTCTTGGAGCTTTGTTTTTGCATCATATCCTGATGCTTGTCACGTACCCTCTCATAAAGTTCCATTCAAGCCAGGCTCTGCCTTTGACCAAAATCACCTTGGGTGCCCTTTCTTACAGATTCGTGCATCCTGTGGGGGTAGAAGAGATTTCTAGCTCAGGGGCAGAATAGATCCTGCAGTGCCCAGTCCCACAGTCTGTGGGAGTTTGTCCCTCTTCGCAGCTGACAGCATTGTGGAATTCCCTGTGGGACCATAACAGAAACCCTTATTAGCCAATGGTGTTGTTGGAATAAAATCTCCCCACTGCAGTGTCCTGGTCCCAGGCTATAGTGTTACCCGCTGATTCCCTCTGCATCTTTACCACTTTTATTACAGCTGAGCACACGCTCCTCATTAGTGCTCTGGGTGATATGGGGAATCAGTGTGTTGGAAATTATGTGGAATAGGTACCAGATGTTTGTGTCAACTTGGTATGTATTGGTATTTAGAATGCTTAAGGATCACATTTATTAAATGTGAAAATTACTTACTGTCCCTTCCCCCAAACAATCACTCTCCCCCTCCCCAACCCCCAATATTTTACTCTGTGTTGCATGAGGTGTGATATTAATTTCTTTGGGGACAGATTAAATTTAAAGTGTGTGCAGCAAATGGGTCTGTTCCCAAATGCTTTGTCTGCGTTTTGTCAAATCTGAGGGCTGGCTTGCAGCCAGTGGGGATGTGGGGGTTCTGTAACTGAGATTGGAATGCTGTGTTGTAGCTAAGGATATAATGAAAGGGTGAGTCCGTTTGCATTTTTTTCTTTAAGTGGAACTGGGAATTTAGACATTCATGTTATAGCCAGACCTAGGAACATTTCCCATGTGTGCAGATAAGCAGGCATTAGTGAGAAAGAGGAAGACATTTGGTAAAATGAGAAATGAGCTTGTGCTTTCTCATTAAATATATGGCCTTTTAAGTCAACCGAAAGGTTGCAAGTGTGATCCAAGCAATTCTTTTATTGTATTTTATTTTATCAGACATGAATTATGTTTATGTTTGGCCATGGCATTGGCCTGTTCATCACGTCCAGAGGTGCAGGACTGGGGGATGCAGGCAGTGGTTTGTCATGGGAAGAACTTGGATCTGGAGTCTGAGAGTACTGGGTTTGAATCCTACCCTGCTGCTTACTGGTGGTGTGTGACCTTTGGCAAGTCGCTTAACCTCTCTGAGTCCCAGTTTCTACTGAGGGTTTTAAGTGGGGGTTTTAGCAGAATCTTTGCAGTTGTGCTATGAAGATTAGACACTATATGTATACAGCATGCAGTTCAGAGAAGGTGCATAATAACTCTATACATGAAGAATTAGACCCTGGCTCATCGCAGGGGCTGGAGGCTGAGGGGTCTCACCATATGCTTCACAGGACTGCTCCGGGTGGCCCAGCTGCTGCACAGAGGGCCCTGCCTGCTGAAGGAGGCCGCTTGGTCAGGGCCACCTGGGGAGTTTCTTACCACAGGGTTTACTTGAATCTGTGTTGCCTTCAGGTCGGTAAATGTTTTTACTCAGTACAAGTAGCATTTTGTGGGTGAATAGGGGTTGTGTGTCTGTCCTGGTTGCCCAGGAGGGTACTGAGCAGGAAAAAGAGTCTGGCTTAATTAGATTCTTTTAGGAATTATCCCCAAAGACTTCTGGACGGGCCATGTACTAGATGGCCGGAAGAAACAGAAATACCCAGATTGGGAGGCAACAGGCAGAAGCATCTCTGGGGGTGTGTTACTATCAGGAAGCAGTTCACCGAAATCTGCACCCAGCTCTGTGGCTTACAGCAATATATGTATAGTGGGAATGATATCTGTTCTACCCACTTCATAGAATCTCTATAGAATGTCTTTTAACTATAAAGTACAGTGCAAGGTTAACAGGATTGTTGTTTATGAACAGCACTTCTCTCCGCTGTGATCTGTGCCCTGTTGGTTCTCACTGCAGTAAGGTAGCTTTTGGTGAGCCACTCAGCAGCCCCACTAGGGCTTGTGCTCACTTGCTCACTTGGGCTTTGGGGAAGAGATGGCTCAGGGAGGGAAGGGCTGTGGGTTTCCAGCAGTGGCCGCAAGAGAAACTGCCAGCCCTCTGAGGCGAGCCGACAGTAGCAGAGCTCACGGGTCACCACAAAAGTGAGCATGTGAGTCAGACAGGGTTTCGGAGCATGTTTCCCTGGTTCCTGAGCCTTTGTGACTGTGAGGTGCTGTGCCTGGGCGCCGTGGAGGTCATGTGAGAATCATGGCCCCCTTCCTACTCCAGGCTCGCGTCGTAGAGTCTGGGGAGGGGATTAGCGCTTCCCAGGTGGAAACTTTTCTAACTGGAGATGAGTCTGCCACCATGTGGGCAGCCTGGTGGAAAAGGATGGAAAACCTCTTGCTGGAGGCAGGCTGTGGCTGCAGGAGAGGGGCAGGAAGGCCTGGAGGCTGACGCAGGAGGTGGCAGGATGAGGCTAGGGGTGTGCCTTGCTGATGGGAAGAGGGGATTGTTATGCCTGCTTGGAGAGAAGTATCTTGCCAGAGCGTGTTGAGAAAGAGAGAACAAAAACAGGTTTGCGTTTCCTGCCTTCTGTGACATTTGAGGGTGGGGAAGCCCTGATGGGGACTTGATTCTTAGCAACCAAAAATGTCCTGCTCGATTTTTTTCCCCCTTTAGCCTAAGATTGAAGCTTTGCGGGGGAAGAGATGGTTAGGGGGTTTGGGATGGACATGTCCAGCTGCACTGCTGTATTTAAAATGGATAACCAACAAGGACCTCCTAGGCAGCATGTGGAACTCTGCTCAATGTTATGTGGCAGCCTGGATGGGAAGGGAGTTGGGGGAGAATGGATACATGTATATGTGTGACTGAGTCCCTTCACTGTTTACCTGAAACTATCACAACATTGTTAATCAGCTAAACCCCAATACAAAACAAAAATTAAAAAAAAAAAAAAAGACTGAAGCTGTGGCTACTAGGTAAAGAGTCAAAGAAAGACTCTAAGATCGAGTCTCCTATTTGATGTGATCCTTTGTGCATGGATCACCTCATTGTTCTTTCCCTTTTCCTCTCCTGCCTCCTTCCTCATTAATATTTGAATGCATACTATGTGATAGACATTGCGCTGGTATAAGGGATACAGCGGAAACAGAATGATTGGATTCCACAGTTTAGTGGTATCTGTAGTCCTAGAATGTATGCAGATGTTGAACAGATAATTGCACAAAAAAATGTTGCTTACTTCTTGGAAGAAACGCTATGACTAACCTAGAGAGCATATTAAAAAGCAGAGACATTACTTTGCTGACAAAGGTCCATCTAGTCAAAGCTTTGGTTTTTCCAGTAGTCATGTATGGATGTGAGAGTTGGACTATAAAGAAAGCTGAGCGCCAAAGAATTGATGCTTTTGAACTGTGGTGTTGGAAAAGACTCTTGAGAGTCCCTTGGACAGCAAGGAGATCCAACCAGTCCATCCTAAAGGAGATCAGTCCTGAATATTCATTGGAAGGACTGAGGCTGAAGCTGAAACTCCAATACTTTGGCCACCTGATGTGAAGAACTGATTCATTTGAAAAGACCCTGATGCTGGGAAAGATTGAGGGTGGGAGGAGAAGGGGACGACAGAGAATGAGATGGTCGGATGGCATCACTGACTCGATGGACATGAATTTGAGCAAGCTCTGGGATTTGATGATGGACAGGGAAGCCTGGGGTGCTGCAGGTCGCAAAGAGTTGAACATGACTGATCAACTGAACTAAACCACATGAAATGCAGTGAAGAGAAATAGTACCATGAGAGTACCAACAAATGTATATCTAATGTAAAAGAGCTAAGAGAAGCTTCCTTGAGAGATCTGAAGAATGAATAGGGGTTCGTCACACCAAGGCAGGAGTAAGTGATAGGAATGGTGGGTAAAGTGTTGCTGAAAGAAACTTTGTGCATGCAGGCTCTGGTGGGAAGAAGGTTGGTATTTTTGATGAAGTAAAATAAAGCCAGTATATTAATTAAGGTAGGTCAAGCTATAAATGGCAGAAAACTCAAAATAATGTTGGTTTGAATAAGAGAAAAGCTACATGTATTTCATATTTAAAAAAAAGCAGTCCAGAGCTGAAGCAACAGCACCATGTTCATCAGTGACCCAGGCAACATCTGTCTTAATGCTTTGTAAGACTCACCGTGTTGCTACCGTCTTATGGCCCAGGATGGCTGTTTTAGCTCTGTCCGTCAGTCTGTATTCCAGCTAGCAGGAAGGAGAGGAGGGCAGAAGAACACAACTCCTTCCTTTCTTAAGAAACTTCTGAGAAATTGTACATATCACCTCAGGCTATACCTAGCCAGAATTTCATCACATGGCCATACATTAGCATTAGCTAGCACTTCCAGTACTTTGTTGAAAATGAGTGGTGAGAGGGGATGTTCTTGTCTTGTTGATCTTAGTGAGAAAGCTTTTACTTTCTCACCATTAAGTACAATGCTAACTGTGAGATCTTTTGGTACAGGTTCTTTATCCAGTTAAGGAAGTTCCCGTCTCTTCCTACTTTGCTGAGAGTCCTTATCATGAGTGACTGTTAGATTTTGTAAAATGCTTTTTCTGCTTTTATTGACATGATCATGGGATTTTTCTCATTCTTCTCTTTTAGCTAGTTGGTGAGATGGATATATTAATTGATTTTCAAATGTTGCATACCTGGGATAAATCCCACTTGATTGTGATATATAATCCCTTATATCCATTGCTGGATTTGATTTGCTAGTATTTTGTTGAGAATTTTTGTACTTGTGTTCACGAGAGATACAGGTCTGTAGTTTTCTTTTCTTGCAAGGTCTTTGTCTGGCTTTGGTATTAGGGTAATAAGTTAGAAAGTATTCCCTCTGCTGCTGTCTTCTGAAAGAGATTATAGAGAATTGGTGTAATTTCTTAAATGTTTGGTAGAATTCACCAATGAGCCCATGTGGGCCCAATGTGTTTTAATGAAAACTTTCACTTTACAGAGATACTAACTTGGGAGGCAGGTGTGAATTTGAGGCCTTGAGTGACTGGGGCAGGCTTAGAAGAGTTACTTAAACATTCCTTTTCTTTAAAATGGTGATAATACCACTTGCTTATGGTGGTATTGGAATGATATACAGCACCTAGCACTGTCCAGCCTATAGTGAGCAATTACTGGGAGCTACTTATTTATTTACTTATTACTTACTTACTGACTAGACCAGACTGACATTGTGTGTTGAACTCTTGAAGACACCATTTCTTACATACCCTTGGAGGATGGGATAGATAGTTTCTGATTTTTCTTTTCTTTTATCTCTCTCTTTCACAGTTTCTGTCTCCCTCCATCCCTCTCTTCCTTCCTTAAGGAAGAAAGGATTAATATATCCATATTAATCATTGTTGTTCAGTTGCTGTCATGCCAACCCTTTGCAATCCCATGGACCGCAGCACACCAGTCTTCCCTGTCCTTCAGTCTCCTGGAGTTTGCTCAAACTCATGTCCATTGAGTTGGTGATACCATCCAACCATCTCCTCTGTTGTCCCCTTCTCTTGCACTCAATCTTTCCCAGCATTAGAGTCTTTTCCAATGAAAAATATATTAATCATATGTTGTAGCTATTTTTCCTTTTTAAACTTGGAGGAAAAAAATTCATTAAAGCACTTCAGTAACCAACACAACTTTAGTATGTCTGATGGTCAGGGATACTGTATACTGAGTGTATTTAAATGTTGACCCCAGTGGGTCTCTGTAAAGTGCAGCTATCCCGTCAGTTGATCAGAGTGTGCCCTATGCATTGCTTTCTCTCTTCTTTGACTTTGGACTGACTTGGATAACTCATGCCTGGAGCTGCAGCCTATATAGTGGGGGTGTGCCTTGTTTTGGACTCTGTTAGGACAGGGAACAGACACTCTTAAGGTGAGGCATACTCATCTTCAGTACTAACAGAAAGCTAGTCATTCAGTCGTGTCTGACTCTTTGCTGACCCCATGAACTGTAGCCCGCTAGGCTCCTCTGTCTATGGGATTCTCCAGGCAAGAATACTGGAGTAGGGAACTATTCCCTTCTCCAGGGGATCTTCCCAACCCAGGGTTCAAACCTGGGTCTCCCCCATTTCAGGCAGATTCTTTACCAGTTGAGCCACTGGGGAAGCCTGGTGCTGGGGGCATTCCTCTTCTGATTCCCTTCCTCTCTGGATAAGACCTTATCCTTTCATTTGTTGCGAGTTTTTTGTGGAGATGAGCAGTGTGGTGACTGAAGGAAGATCTTAATGGGTGATGGTGGTGTATAAGGAGGAGGGTGGTAAGGAGGAGAAGGGCGAATCAAGCAGACTGCAAGCCTTTTGCGGGTGTGTTCTGGGTGGAATTGCAGCTCAGTCAGAGCTTTGCACATACATACAAGAATGGAACCGATAAGTATTTTCATTTGTACTTCATTTGTGATAATGGCATGTCCACGGCAGGAGGCCGTGAAATGAGTTCGGCAGGGTAGCAAGGATGGGTAGCAATAGCTGCTGCCTGTCCCCAGGGTTAAGAAGCAGTAGCAGACTTTCTGGAGCTCTGGGGTGTGAAAGGCACCTGACATCTCAGGGCTGGTAACGGCTGGAGGAGGGGTGCAGGCACCCGCTCATACCCTTTGCCTTGCTCAGGGACTTCAGGGAGTCGCACGTCCAATACCTCCTGACTGTGCTGCTATGACGTCTTCCTTCACCACCTCTCTTTCTCAGAAAATGGCTGGGCTCAGGAGAGCAATACAGAGGGTGGCAGTGATTATTTGAGAAGGTACACACTTCACTTCAGACCAGATAACTGTTATCAGCCTAGATAATTTCTGTGAGTTCTGAAATAGACTTGGCACACCAGGCGGGGCGTCTGCTTATAGTATAGCAGGAGGGATGAAGGAGTGCCTGGTTTTGCATTTTAGACTGGGGCTGTCATCCTGGAGAGTATTTTTACTGTATGGAGTCAGGAAGGCCTCATGAAGCGCATGCAGGTCTTTTATCTGGTTCCATTTGGAAGGTGGTGATTTAGAATGCTATCTGTTCAAGTCCCAGTCTCCTCAACTCACTGGGGACAGCACCAATGTTACGGAGGTACGTGAGGTTTAAGTGTCACTGAGCCCTCCTTATTTCTGGATGTCCCTCCCTAGCAGTTCAGTTAATGCATGTCCCATCAGTGTAGCGGTCTCTTTCCCATGTTAGCTCCATACAGAAAGGTGCCCTCATCACTGATCAGGGAGGGGACAGCTTTTTCTCTTTAAGCTTAATGATTCATCTAAGAAATATTTTTTGCATCTTATACATGTGAGGCACTGTGATGGGTGCTGAGGATAGAAGGATGATAATCCACAGCTGTCAGGGAGGTCCCACTGGACTGGCAAAGACAAGACTTATACACTGGTGGTTACAGCATAGAAAAGAAACAGCAGAAGTGTGCAGAAAAATTATGGGAGGACAGAGGAAGTGTCTGAGGATCTTTCATGCTATCTGTGGAGATAGCATGAAAGAGGAATTTGGGAAAAGGAAACAAGCTTGAATGAAGACTTGGAGTTGAGAAACATCATGTTTGGAGACCTTTAAGCCATTTGGGGTTCTTGGATGGGGGAGGGGTAAGGCTGGAGAAATAGGAAGGGGCTAGATCCAGAAAGGCCTTGCATGCCAGTTTAAGGAGCACAGGCTTTATTCATAGGCCAGCAATTCTCTAAGGGATGGGACATGCCTACAGGGATGAGAGGGGCAGGTCTTTGCATTTGGAATGACCATTTATTTGGTTGAGGACTGCCTGCCAATGCAGGAGACATAAGAGACGCAAGTTCAGTCACTGGGTCAGAAAGATCTCCTGGAGAAGGAAATGGCAACCCATTTCAGTACTCTTGCCTGGAAAATTCCATGGACAGAGGAGCCTGGTGGGCTGCAGTCCATGTGGTCCAGAGAATTGAACACAATTGATTGCACACACAGTGCGATGCAGTGAGGACCACGCTGGGTTAGGTGAACCATGCTTGTGTGGAAGGTAGCTTGGAGAGCTTGAGACCAGAGGCTCCTTCTAGGAATATCCACAATTGTCTAGGGACAGAGACAGTGAAGGCTACAGGAGTTAGAGGTAGGAAGGAATGGATGGATTTCAGATTTAAGTTCTGATTGATTAGAGGAAGGGAGAATGAGGAAGCAGGAGTCACGTATGATCAGACCTTTACTTTTTCTTTCAGAGGCTCTGCTCGTATCCCGCTTCTCTTGGGAGAGTCTTTCTGACCTCTCCCAAACTTTGCTGTATAACTCTGGCCTCAACTGCCTCTGCTCATTCCTTCTTGGTTTTGTATGTTCTTAAGTTTGTTTTGCTTTCTTTAAGGAGAGGAAGCACTTAAAAGGTAGAATCTGCCTCTTATACTTTTTTGGGTGCAATTTTAGGTGTTTAATACCTATTAAACACCTATTAAATATTGAACTGTATACAATTTATTTATCTCTGGTTTTCTTCTAAGAGGGGAAGGAAGAATTGAACACAGATTTCAGATGGGAGGTTTCCTCCATCCAGAAGAAAACATTTGTGACTTGTGTGTCTAAAAGGGAATTTAATCAAATACACATCAAAATCATCCAGAAGGAGTTTAATGTTGGGGTTTTAGAAGAGTAGACTTTTTTTTTTTGCCATTTAGCTCTAGAAACAACTTGGGCTTCCCAGGTGACTCAGATGGTAAAGAATCTGCCTACAATGCAGGAGACCCAGGTTCTATCCCTTGGTCAGGAAGACATCCTGGAGAAGGAAATGGCAACTCCAGTATTCTTGTCTGGAGATCCCATGGACAGAGGAGCCTGGAGGGCTACAGTTCATGGTGTTGCAAAAGAGTTGGACATGACTAGCGACTAACAGCAAAGAAGGCAATGGCCCCCCACTCCAGGACTCTTGCCTGGAAAATCCCATGGACGGAGGAGCCTGGTGGGCTGCAGTCCATGGGGTCACGAAGAGTCGGACACGACTGAGCGACTTCACTTTCACTTTTCACTTTCGTGCATTGGAGAAGGAAATGGCAACCCATGCCAGTGTTCATGCCTGGAGAATCCCAGGGATGGGGGAGCCTGTTGAGCTGCCATCTATGGGGTCGCACAGAGTTGGACACGACTGAAGTGACTTAGCAGCAGCAGCAACTAACAGTTTCACCTTTCACTTCTAGAAACAACTTACCTGGATAGGCACCTCTGGTGGGTTGGCTGTGGCTTATACATCCAGACAGTAAATTTAATCGTACCACAGTTAACTGCTGTCTCTGAAGGGCTCGTGTTTGTGATTCCTTCTGCAGGTCCAGAGCCCGGTGCCCGGTGTGAACTGTTGCCCGTCAATGCCTCCCATCCGGTCCAGGCCTTGATGGAGAGCTTCACCGCCCTGTCGGGATGTGCCAGTAGGGGCACGGTGGGGCTGCCTCAGGAGGTGCACGTCCTGAACCTCCGCGCTGCTGACCAGGGGCCCGGCCAGCCGCAGAGAGAGGTGGGTGTGGTGCCAGCTTTCTACCCACTGCCCCTTGGAATTTGTAAAGACACTTCTCTGGATGTGGAGTTCCTTCTTCCATTCTGGGTTTAATGAGGATGCTTGTGTATGAACATAAGTGGGGAGGAGGACACAAAGTACATGAGAGAGAGAGAAGGATTTCAATTAATCCAGAAGGATTGCTCTCTGCACTGGGCAACTCTAGGACTTCTCTCTAGAGAGCTTTCTCAGCTTTTCATCTTTCCTGCCCATCCGCCGCCCCCATATTGGAAAGAATGTTTTTGAGAATTTTACTTTTAAAACATGGTTGTGAAAACACAATGTTGCCACTTTTCTGTTTTTGTAGAATGTCTCTCATCTCCTTCTGTGCTGTCTTTCTTCTTTCTTTGCTTTGTCTTGTGAGCTTACTTCTCCTGCAGGATGTGTCAAGGGAAATGGAATTATATTAATTCCATTGTATTAATATTCACATGAAAGCCCTGGGGTGGGTAGCTCCTTATGCTAGCCAGGTATCTTCTCAAAGATGAAGATGGTCTTGGTGGTGGTGATGATGACCCAAGCTCATTGTGACTCAGTATTTCCTCTGTCCTCAGCACTGTTTGAACCACTCAAACACTTATTCCAAGAAGTCCTATTACTGCCCTCAATTTATAGGTTATAGACAGGTGCAATGATAACTCACTTGCCCAAGGTCATTATCGTAAGAGCGAAATAGCCTCCTCTGTCTTATGGCTCCGAAATGACCCACATTGTGGATAATGGTCATGCTACTTCTTTGAAGATAACCTGCAGTTGTCATTCTTTTTGTTTTAAAGCTTCTGTGTCAGAAATGTTATCATTAGGGTATTATTTCTCTGGGAAGAGAGAAACCACAATAAAGCCCGATCCCAGTGAAGGGTAGAAAAACCCATGCAGAGCAGAATTTATCTTTGAGCTTGTTTCTGATCAAGAAAGTTAATTTCCAGAACCATTTGTTTATGTGCCTCAACCACTCTTCATTTTGGGAAGGGCGGGGGCAGTAGGACTAGGGGAGGCGAGGTGTCCAGAAGGGAAAGCAAACTGATTTTAATCTTGCGAAAGTGTGTGGAGTTGGCTCATTTCAAAGACAAATCATCTAACCTTCCCAGCTACATTGGAAATTATTGTTAATACTCTTGGTTGCTTGCCATTGTTGCTGCGGCACATATTTCAGGTCAGATTTCTTTATCCCAGTAATGCGTCTTTAATTTTTAACTTATGGGGGAGAATTTGTGGTGGGAGGGGAAGAAGGGGAGGAGGAAGTACAGCTCATATGAGGTACTGCTGACTCCAGCAGTTCTTTAGCAGCAATAATTACTCATGTTATATATGCTGTCTCAGAAGAACCAAGAAAGAAAAAACAAGTCCGAGCTATTACAAAAGCAGCACCAGCAGAAATTCTGCATGTTAAATTGTGCCGTACTGTTGTTGATTCTGAAAATAGATTCACATAAGACTATGGAATCAAAAGAAAAATACCTCAAGGAATGATAGCGGAGCTCTCCCACACTTGTATTTACTGTGTTAGATAAAAATAGACATGGTTGTCCTGAAGATACGTAAAATGAGCTGGCATCAAGGGACATCATATGCTCAGTGAGGAAGTAAAGAAAGAGGGCCTATGGGGATAGTCTCTAAAACTTGGTTAAAAAATATTTACTGTATGTGTGATTTGGGATTAGTGATTTGAAGGTATTACTGAGACTAGGCAACTGAGGGAAATTGCATTCTTCCTTCTTTGGGGGACTTTAAGGAATTAGATGGTTGTATTCTATCTTGTTAGAAGACAAAATGTTGGGACCTGTGATCTTTGGAAATTCTCTCTGGCTCTGAACTGCTTTCATAGGGTAGACCTGGAGTATTTTATGTCTACAGAGTGAGTGTCAAGGATAATCCAGAGCAGTGAGGCCCTGACAAAGGGACAGCGAAGGAGAAGTTTGTTTATGGACAGTAAAATGGAGGAGGAAAAATAAGTATCTCTTACCTTCTTCATGTGTGACTCTGGAAATTCATTACTGCAGCCATGCCAATAGCTTTGGAAGATCATTTAGACTATATGACCCAGCAATTCCATTCCTAAGAGTATATACTAGAGAAAAGAAAATATACATCCACATGAAAACTTGTCCACGAATGTCATAGCAACGTTATTCATAATAGCCAAAAAAATGGGAACAATCAGCATGCCTGAATGCCGGTCAAAAGTGTTAATAACCTGAATGCCTGTCAATGAATGAATGGATAAATGAAATGTGATATATGTATATCCATATGATGGAATGTTATTCAGCAATAAAAACGAATGAAATACTGATACATGCCACAACATGGATGAACCTTAAAAACATTATGCTAAGTGAAAGACACAAAAGACATATACTGTCTGATTCCATACATATGAAATGTCCACAGTAGACACATTTATAGAGACAAAAAGTAAATTGGGGGTTGTTTAGGGCTGAAGGGCAAAAGAGAGAAATTGGGTACTGACTGAGTATGAGTACAGAGTTTCTTTGAGGGGGACAAAATGTTCTGAAATTGAATTGTAGTTTTATGTGTTGGAGAAGGCAATGGCAACCCACTCCAGCGTTATTTCGTGGAGAATCCCAGGGATGGGGGAGCCTGGTGGGCTGCTGTCTATGGGGTCGCACAGAGTTGGACACGACTGAAGCGACTTAGCAGCAGCAGCAGCAGCAGGATGGTTCCAGAATTGTATATGAATATTACTAAATACCATTGATCAGTTCAGTTCAGTCACTCAGTCGTGTCCGACTCTTTGCGACCCCATGAATCGCAGCACGCCAGGCCTCCCTGTCCATCACCAACTCCCGGAGTTCACTCAGACTCACGATAAATGTCAATAAATGTGAACATACTAAAAGCCATGGAGTTGTACTTTAAATGGGTGAATTTTATGGCATGTGGATTTATTTCAGTAAAGCTCTTAAAAAAATAATGATTTAGCCTGTCAGTATTCTAACTGCCTTAAATAAAAGTTACCTTAACTGCATCTAGTTTTTTTTTAACACCAAGATTGCTTCCTTCTCCAACCTAAGCCCTTCCAACTCTTTCTGATGTTTTTAAAGATAACTTGATTTTTATACATATGCTATTTTATATTGGCCTGTGCTAAAAATAACAGCCAGTTGATTCTGGTGGTAATAATGGGAGGGAGGATCAGAGACAGCCTTTGTGCATGTTTCTACCAAATATTACAAATATTTTTCAAGATGAAATGATAAATGTTGTTGCTTGTAAATTAGAAAAAGAATGCCCTACTGGCTCCAAGCCATCATTACTTTGACTCCTATGACTGAGGTAGTTGTTTTTCATGCTGTCCTCCTTAATGCAAGGGAATTACTAAACCAACCCCATCCCCACCCGCTCCTCCTCGCTTGTTATTGCTGGAGGATAAGCATCAAGATCTATTCTAAATCATCCCTTCTCTACCATTTCACTAAATTCCTGTCTCCCAGGCACCTTCAGTTTCCTCAGCTGAGAGGCTTCTGCCTTTCCTCTGTGGAGGATATAGCAGCCTACACCTGACAGTAATGACCCCAGCAGGCCGACAAGATTGGGGAAACAGTCATACGAAGGCTCAGTTCAGTTCAGTCGCTCAGTCGTGTCCGACTCTCTGCGACCCCATGAATCGCAGCACGCCAGGCCTCCCTGTCCATCACCATCTCCCGGAGTTCACTCAGACTCACGTCCATCGAGTCCGTGATGTCATCCAGCCATCTCATCCTCTGTCATCCCCTTCTCCTCCTGCCCCCAATCCCTCCCAGCATCAGAGTCTTTTCCAATGAGTCAACTCTTCTCATGAGGTGGCCAAAGTACTGGAGTTTCAGCTTTAGCATCATTCCTTCCAAAGAACACCCAGGGCTGATCTCCTTCAGAATGGACTGGTTGGATCTCCTTGCATTCCAAGGGACTCTCAAGAGTCTTTTCCAACACCACAGTTCAAAAGCATCAATTCTTCAGCACTCAGCTTTCTTCACAGTCCAGTTCTCACATCCATACATGACCACTGGTGAAACCATAGCCTTGACTAGACGAACCTTTGTTGACAAAGTAATGTCTCTGCTTTTCAATATGCTATCTAGGTTGGTCATAACTTTTCTTCCAAGGAGTAAGTGTCTTTTAATTTCATGGCTGCAGTCACCATCTGCAGTGATTTTGGAGCCCCCCAAAATAAAGTCTGACACTGTTTCTACTGTTTCCCCATCTATTTCCCATGAAGTGATGGGACTGGATGCCATGATCTTTGTTTTCTGAATGTTGAGCTTTAAGCCAACTTTTTCACTCTCCTCTTTCACTTTCATCAAGAGGCTTTTTAGATCCTCTTCACTTTCTGCCATAAGGGTGGTGTCATCTGTGTATCTGAGGTTATTGATATTTCTCCTGGCAATCTTGATTCCAGCTTGTGTTTCTTCCAGTCCAGCGTTTCTCATGATGTACTCTGCATATAAGTTAAATAAGCAGGGTGACAATATACAGCCTTGACATACTCCTTTTCCTATTTGGAACCAGTCTGTTCTTCCATGTCCAGTTCTAACTGTTGCTTCCTGACCTGCATACAGATTTCTCAAGAGGCAGGTTAGGTGGTCTGGTATTCCCATCTCTTTCAGAATTTTCCACAGTTTATTGTGATCCACACAGTCAAAGGCTTTGGCATAGTCAATAAAGCAGAAACAGATGTTTTTCTGGAACTCTCTTGGTTTTTCCACGATCCAGCAGATGTTGGCAATTTGATCTCTGGTCCCTCTGCCTTTTCTAAAACCAGCTTGAACATCAGGGAGTTCACAGTTCACGTATTGCTGAAGTTTGGCTTGGAGAATTTTAAGCATTACTTTACTAGCATGTGAGATGAGTGCAATTGTGCGGTAGTTTGAGCATCCTTTGGCATTGCCTTTCTTTGGAATTGGAATGAAAACTGACCTTTCCCAGTCCTGTGACCACTGCTGAGTTTTCCAAACTTGCTGGCATATTGAGTGCAGCACTTTCACAGCATCCTCTTGCAGGATTTGAAACCGCTCAACTGGAATTCCATCACCTCCACTAGCTTTGTTCGTAGTGATGCTTTCAAAGGCCCACTTGACTTTAGTTAGCAGTATATATGTGTATAACAGATTCTGGGAGTAATTATGGGTGTTTAAATTTATGTATGTGTTTTGACATCAAAAAAGCAACTGTTAATGGGCGTGCCATGCCAGTGAGATGGCTGTAGGGTGGAGTGAGGATCTGGGAGGATCCATTGTCGTGGGAAAGGGGCCAAGTTTAATAAATTTATCCTCACCCGTCAGAGGGCTTCCCTGGTGGTTCAGACAGTAAAGAATCTACGTGCAATGCAGTAGACTAGGTTTGATCCTTGGGTTGGGAAGTTCCCCTGGAAGAGGGCATGGCAACCCACTCCACTATTCTTGCCTGGAGAATCCTGTGGACAGAGGAGCCTGGCGGGCTACAGTCCATGGGGTTGCAAAGAGTCAGACACTGAGTCAGACTGAGCGAGTAAGCACACACACACCTGTCAGAAAGCTCAGAACCCTCCATTCTTTTATGGGTTATTCTCTGTTTCATTCCAAAAGGGATTTGAGATGGGCTTACAATAGACATACCAACAGTGTAAGCAGAAATGCAAAATGAGGACAAAGAAGTGTAGTTTGTTAGAAAGATATAGTTTGATAGCCATGAGGGTTAATGTGATTGGCAATGATTGAGTCTGAAATTTGGCTCCAGGCTTCTAGGCAGGCAGGGCCAAATGGGATGTGTAGTTAATCACACATGTGGTTCCAAGTCATTTTTATTTTGGACCTTCTCTAAGGACTGTGGCATATAGTTGTTCCTTTCCTGTTTTTTTTGAGGGCAGGAAAAGACCACAGTTGGGAGAAAGAGAAGGAAGTGAACCCATCTAAAATGCGAACTGTTCTGCTTGCCTCTTCATAGCTCCCTTGTGTGTGTCTATGCTTAGTTGTGTTCGATTCTTTGTGACCCTGTGGACTGTAGCCCGCCAGCTTCCTCTGTCTGTGGCACTTTCCAGGCAAGAATACTGGAGCGGATTGCCATTTCTTTCTCTGGGGGATTCTTCCCGACCCAGGGATCGAACCTGAGTCTCTTGCATCTCCTACATTGGCAGGTGATTTCTTTACCAATGTGCCACCTGGGAAGCCCTTCTAATTCATTACCCTTAGCTCCCTGAGGCCCCAGATAACAGTAACAGCGATGATCGTGGTGATGGTGAAGTGACTGCTGTGGGCCAGCCACCTGCCCGGCACCTTTGTTGTCTCTGCCCGTTCTCACTTTTGGCCCGAAGGGAGGTTACACAGCAGACCCTGGATATGCAGCCCCGCTCTGTTGGATTCTACAGTCCAGGCTTTCCCCACAGTCCACTTCCCTTTCATCTTTAGCTCTGACCTAGCTCTGGCTATGAAACCGGCCATCCTGTTGCACTTAAACCTGTTCTATGAGCCAGCAGATCTCCCGCTGAAAGTTTGCGTTTCCTGCATAGACTTCTGATAGCTCTTTCCGATATTCAGAGCTCCTTTTCTTCCCCTTCCTTGTGTCTTTGGGGCAGTTCTGAGGGTGGTTTTGTGGGTAGCATTGTCTCCCTTTTCCTTTCTGGCTTAAAAGATTATCATGTCAAGTGTCAATAATTAGAACATGCGGGACTGAGTTTAGGAGCCCTTGCACTCTATGTGGCTGTTAATCCCGCAGTAAATGCCAGCCTCCCATCTGTTTTCACAGTTGATCATTTTCCTCCCCCCAAACCAAGCTTTTAACTGCCTCCACACAGTAACTCACCTGTCTTCTGCTAGTAATCCATGCTGCTAAGTCTGCTAAGTCACTTCAGTCGTGTCTGACTCTGTGTGACCCCATAGACGGCGCACACCAGGCTCCCCGTCCCTGGGATGCTCCAGGCAAGAACACTGGAGTGGGTTGCCATTTCCTTCTCCAATGCATGAAAGTGAAAAGTGAAAGGGAAGTTACTCAGTCGTGTCCGACTCTTAGCAACCCCATGGACTGCAACCCACCAGGCTCCTCCGTCCATGGGATTTTCCAGGCAAGAGTGCTGGAGTGGGGTGCCATTGCCTTCTCCAAGTAATCCATGACTTGTAACCAAACTTGCTGGAATTGTGTGGATAGAAAACAAAACATTCAGGCACTCTTTCTGCTCTGAGAGAAGTACAGGAGCTTCAGTAGGTGGACTTTGCCATCTGATTTGACATCTTTTTTGCTTCCTTTGAGGAATTTGGCAGTTTAGGAATTAAATTTGAGATCCCTGCAGCAACCTACTTACCGATCTATCTGTCTGTCATCTTTCCCCTGTTTCTGCAATATTAGGTGGACAACTTCTTTCTTTTTGGCCCCCACCTCCAGTTATTAAAATATGGACAGAACAGTGCAGGGGTTGGGGGAGGGGTGGGGTTCTTACCTTGACATGTCACCACTGAAAGAACTGATAGAAAGTTTCAGGACTGTTCTTTGGAGCGTACACATGTGGGAGCAGAAATATCAAATGAACACTAGCTCACTAGGTACATTCCTACTCTTAAGCGGGGCATTTTCCCCTCTGAATGACTTCCCAGTGCTGCTCCTGTGTATGTGCTGGGAAAAACCTCAAACGGACTCAAGGCTATTTATGTTTCAGAGATCTTATACGTAGCATGTGCTAAAATAAGCAAGCATCAGAGTAAACCCCTCACACACAGACACTGTATATTGGTGAAATTCAGTTACTAAACAAACACTTCCCATGTGTAAACACTGTCGGGTGTTTGTTTAAATGGAAGTTGTTTTGGAAGTCACCCCATCCTGACAGGTAAAGTCATCTCTGAACTGGCCATTTCGTCACAGACCGACAGCAGATTTATCAGAAAGTTACCCTGACCACAATGGTCTCATTTCTCAAAAGACATTCCTTTTCCTCTTTTTTTTTCAATCTCTTTCCCTCTCCCTTTCTTCTCTCCTCTGTCCCTTCTTCTCTCCCTCCTTTCTCTCTTCCTTTCTTCCCCCATTCATTTGAGCATTGCTGTCATTATTTCATTAACTTGAAAGACAACTGAAGCTGGCTGTCACATAGAATTGGAGGCCCTAAATAAATAGGACAGCCACATTATTTAAAATGAGTTGCCCCTTCGCTTGAAGATACTCAGTGCAGGTTACATGATGACACGCTCCTGGGCAGTATGAAGGTGCCAGGCCAGGACTGGACAGAGGAGCAGGGGTGGAGCCAGCCAGGCAGCCAGATGCCCGGCTGCTATTTCAACAGAAGACAATGCAGGCCAGGTAGAACTGGCCTTGCTAGTCAACAATGGTTTCTAACACATTGGGGCAAGATGTTCAGTCTCAAGCTACAGCTAACTCTCAAATGAGAACTCTTCAGAAACCCAATCTTGGAATTTTAGAAAAAGGGAAAGCAGATTCAGAGTGATAATAGTGTTAATAAATATCAGAATTTAGCAAACCGATCAGGACATAAGAAGTGAAGAAGTTATAAGACATACTGGCTAGCCACATGGCTTAAACCCTGCCGTTAACCACAGTAACATCCAGATACAGTAAAGTACCCCTCAGAAAGCATACTCCCTGCCCCACAGAGGGACTGAGCCTGGTTGGACTCTGCCATTTTAGCATGAGGTAATGCCGGTTATGTTTTTTGCTGGCTGGGAGCTGACAGATTGAAAAATCCTCTCTTGTTATTGCCTCTTCCCCAGTCTGGAGGAGAGGCTGCCTTGACTCTTTCTGAAATTTGTCCAGCAGCAGCATTTTCCACCGGTACAGTCTTGGTCTTTATGGAGTTTAGGGTTATGACCTCAACCCATACCCTTGTTGCCATGGTAACTGCTCTTGACTTTTAAAAAATTGTGTAATTTCCCCAGAATATTGTTAGGAAATATTTCTAACGTTTTTTGGGAGTACCCTCTACATTTGAAAATGTGACTTTTTGCTTTTAGAACTCTTTGGGGAGTATTTTAAAAAAGCAATAGACCAAAGTAAAGAGCAGGTTTGCAAATCTGAGACCCAGATGTGCCGGTTGGGCAAATGCCCAGTTTGTGTGTGTTGCCGAGTGTCCAGATATCCAACTTGTATTTTTTTTTTTCCATTTCTGATTTGCTCTCTTGACATTTTGTTTGAAAATGTCAATTTACTGGCTAATACCTCTGTCTTAAATACCCAAATTCTGCAGAAGTATTCATTACATTCAAGAGTTCCACTCTCCACTGTTTTTTTTTTTTTTTTTTTTATCTCTGTGAAAATGAGACACGTGTTTAGTTACTCTCCTTTCCTTTCTCTCTCAGTGAAGAGGCTGTGTATGAACCTGGCTCTGCTGATTGCCTCTCTGCACCATCTTCTTTCTTTTCCTTGTATACCCCACACCTTGAATGAGTGAGTCTGTGTTTCCTGCCTTCCCCTTCTTTACTCTCTGTAGTCTGACTTCTGCTCTTTTGAATTTGTCTCTGGTGATTCCCTTTTAACCAACTCATGGGATGCTAGGACTGGAGAGATGCCCTCAAGACAACCCAGTTTTAACCACCTTCCAGGGCCAGGGAGTGAAGCCATGGCTTATTCACTGTCAAACAAGAATTTGGTGTCAGGGCTGGACTGGACCCCAGGGACCCCAGCTCCCGTTGCAGAGTTCTTTCTACCGCCCCTTTCCCCACTCTTCACCCCACCGCAGCTCCTTTTTCTGTGCTCCCTCTTCTGGCATCTCTCTCTGGGTTTCAGGATATTACCTTAGCTTGCTTCTCCTTCTACCCTTTCATCTGTTTTTCTGCTTCGTTCCCAGCTTCTCTTTCTTTTCTCTCAGTGGTTTTGACTGAACTGTAGTCCTTGGCCCTGGTTTTCCCCTGTCTGCTCTCCCTGTGGTGGCTTGTCTGTTCTCAGGATTTGGATTGCCACCTCCATGCCAACGACTCCCCAGACTCTCTCATGGCTTCTTAAGTGGAGCTCCAGTCGACTCTCTGAAGCACTGTGCCTCTCACGTCTGACCTCATACTCTCAGGGGCCTGAGGTGTGCTGTGGAGCAGTGGCCATCACTGTGGTTCTACCTGGTGTCAGATAGAGGGCTGACCTCAGCTCTGTCACTTCCCAAGCATGTGGCTCTGGGTGAGTTACTTAATTCTCTGAGCCCCAGTTTCCTCTTTGGTAAAATAGAGATGATAGTGGCAATTCTTTAGAAGATTCGCTGAGGATGGAGAGACATCTCTATGGGCCCCTTAGGACTGGCATGTATGCTTAGCACACAAGAAATAATCAAATGCTAGCTATTTATCTTTAAAATTGACTGTAAGTACCTTCCGAAGCTGGTCTTCTCCTTACCCCCCGTGCTGGTTTATCAGTCTAACTTCCTTGTCCTGTCAACGGTACCACTACCATCTGTCTTGGGACATTTTTTTCCACCTTCTTTTTTTTTTTTTTTCAAATCACCTGTGTGTGTTTTCAGTGTATTTTTGTTTCATTCCCCCCCCGCCCCTTGGCCACTCTGCACAGCATGTGGGATCTTAGTTCCCCCAACAGGGATTGAACCCAGGACCCCTGCAATGGAAGCATGGAGTCTTAATCACTGGACTGCCAGGGAAGTCCTCTGTCTTGGGACTTTTGAACCATCTTGGACTTACCTATTCACTCAAACCCTATGTTTGTTCAGTCACCAAGTTTTATTGACCTTCCTCTGAAATTTCCCGAGTTTTTATGCTCCTCTCCACTGCCTTGCAGCTCCTTAACCGGTCTGCTGGGACTGGCCTAATCAACATTCGGCCCTGATTATTTCAGTCCAGCTGTGGGCTTCTTCATTAAAATGATTTTTCCCTAAATAATGTTCTTATAATTGGTTCATTTGTTCATTCATTGATAGACTTATTCAATGAGTTATTCATTGAGAACCTACTGTATACTAGATAGATTCTCTGCTGAATTCCTCCTCATCATTATGTCTTGAGCATTGCTGCGGGTTGAGGGAAAATCAGTTTAATACAGTGTGACAGATAATATGACCATTATTTGTCCCCAGCAGCGGGAGTGGTAATTCTATATGCAGGAGAGGGAGCGATTCTCAGAAGAGAGCATTTGATGAAAGACTTCAAAGTCAAGTAGAAGTTAGTGGGCTGATGGGAAGGAAGGCTTCAGCATGTACAGAGGGAAGAGCAAAACCACGTGTGGAGGAAAGTTCTTCTTGTGCCTGGTGTGGCTGATGTACATACAGATCAGGCAGTAGCAAACTATGGGCTTTGGGCCCAATCCTTACCATTGCCTATTTTTGTATGTATGTAATTTACACACTGTAAAATTCACCTGTTTAAAGCATCCAAGTCAATGACTTTCAGTATATTTATATATTTATAGTGCAACTATCGTGACAACTGAAGTTTAGAACATTTTTAGTTTCGGGGCCCATTAGCAATCATTACTCATTCCCCATGCTCCCACCCACTAATCTACTTTATAGATTTGAAATCCTGGGCATTTTTCAAATAAATAGAATAATATGGGTGACATTTATGACTAGCTTTCTCACTTAATGTAATGCATTTGAGGTTCATCCATGCTGTGCATGTATTGGTTATTTCATTCCCTTTTATTTCTGAACAGCATTCTGTTATATGGCTATACCACACCTTACTTATCCATTCATCAATTTGATCCCTATTTTTGTAAATAAAGTTTTTTTTGTGGGGGGAGAAATAGTTTTATTGGCACATAGCCATGCCCATTTGTTTACTTCTTGTCTGTGGCCTCTTCCTCACCACAGTGGAAGACTTGAGTTAGGGTAACAAGAATAACAAAGCCCCAAATGTCTACAGTCTGGTCATTTTCAGATAAAGCTTGCCAATCCCTGGAATAGAGGATGCGGTAATGATGGGAGCAGCGGTGGGGGTGGGCTGGGTCCTGGAAGTGGAAGACGAAACTGGAAAAGCCGCACAAGTAAGGATTTGGACTTAATCCTATGGATCAGGGTATATGGTATGCGGAGCCCCTGTATCTGAATCCCTTGGACATACTTAAATGCATGTTCCTGAGCCTCACCCCTGACCTTTTTGCTGAATCCATTGCCTTATAGCTTTTTCTTAATTCCACCTGAACTGCTTTCTTAACTCTTCAAACATAACATGGGTCATGTTTGAAGACCATGTGCTAAGTCTTAACTCATCAGCATGTCTTTTCTTGGTTCCTTTATCTTCCTCCAACTCCCTCTTTTCTAAAGTAGCTCTGACTCCCTTGCCCCCCACAATCTGTACCTCCCCAGAGTATGGAATTATATGTTTTCTTGTATTATTTGCTGCTGAATCATGTGTGTTAATCTTGTGTAGTCAGCTGGGGAGTAGACTTCTTAAGGGCAGGGACCAAACTGGGCTCTTTTGCATGGATTGTTTTTTTTAACTTTTTATTTTGTATTGGGGTATAGCTGAATAACAATGTTGTGATAGTTTCAGGTGGACAACAAAGGGACTCAGCCATGCATATATATGTATCCATTCTCCCTCAAACTCCCCTCCCATCCACGCCTTGCAGGGACTCTGGGTTTTGCATAGTGCTGAGGATATTATTTAAAGTATCATTGTTAAGTCTGCTTAAATTCTTCCCTTTTCCCACTGTGTAATTTGATTTGATTTCATTATATCAGTGGACTTGGTGTTTTGTTCCCAGTCCTTAACTGCTACAGCAGAGCAGGTATCCTCTGCTTTGTATTACTGCATTGATTTATTTTTCCTAATTAAATCTTGTGCATACATGCTGCATGCTCAGTTGTGTCTGATTCTTTGCAACCTCATGGACTGTAGCCTGCCAGGCCTGTCCATGGAATTTTCCAGACAAGAATACTGGAGCAGATTGCCATTTCCTTCTCCATGGGATCTTCTCGACCCAGGGATTGAACACACGTCTCTTGTGATTCCTTCATTGGCCGGCAGATTCTTTACCACTGCGCCACCTGGGCTACTGCAATTTACTATATATTCTCCAGGTCTCTTTTTTAGACTTTTCCAGCCTGTTTCTGAGTTGTTTTTTTTTTTTTTTTTCTTTAGTCTAATAGATTTTAGTCCTCGATTAGTACACCAGCTAGTCTTTTCCCTCAGCTGGGTAAAAGCTATAAATGGTTTTCGACTCTGCTGCTCCCTTGGGTAGCTCATTTGATCTGAGTCGGGTTTGAAGTTGGGCCATTGAGAACGATCTGTCCTGATGCAGGGGGATGATTCCCAGCCAATTCTTCATGTTGCTGGAATTAATTAACCTTGATTCCTCCAATCGAAAGAAGGCATTTTTACTTTACCCTATATCATTAAATACTTAATAACTTGATATTTTTTATTTTGTTTTTTTGCTCAGTGAGCACTTAAAATATCCCTGCCTATATAGTAATTTGTTCCCTGTTTAATGTGGCTTTTTCCTTTGTTTACTCTGGACTCAAGTCTTTGTAGCTTGTTTTCTAAGTCAGCTCTAAAGTTGCTGGTCATTGAATTTGGCAGCCTTTTCCAGCTTTACCCACCAGAGCCCTACAGGAAGTTGTGTGTCGGCCAGAAGAGTCTGTTTATTTAGAGCATGGTGTCCAGCAGAAGCAATCCATTTATGAGGGTCTGGTCTTAAAGACACAGGAATCTGAATCTGTTTGAAAGACCTGCTGCTTTGGCTTCCACTGCACTTCTGTGCTCTGTGTTCTCCTTTCCAGGCTGCTTGGATGCCTCAGCTAGACGGGTGGTTAATTGAAATAGTTCTTTGCCTGAAACTCCTTGGCCTTGTCTGACATGCTAAAACATCAATGCCCAGATACTAGATAGCCTTTTAAACTCACGGGGAAAAGATTAATTTTTAAAATTGTCTTTTATAAGTTTAGCATTATTTTCTTGTATCCTGATGGCATTTTGCTCCAGATGCACTCCTGATTTAGGATGCTGAAACTAAGGTAAAATGGCTGTACTTTTAACTCCCGGGTATGGTTCTTTGCCTGCAATCATTTGGCATTATCTGGGTTCTAGTCCAAGACACCCTACAATAAGTGCTTGGTATTTATGGCATTTTCCACCTGAACTACAGAGTCCTTTGACTGCATCTAGAATTTTTACTCCTTTGGTTAAAGAGAGGTAAATTTTAGCTAAGATTTGGCTTCTTTTGAAGATACAAAGACTAAATTAGATGTCACTGGGTCTAATATAAGCCAAGGAGAGCCAGCTGTAGGATCCAGGATGGGTTTAGGCAGGTGGATGGGTTTACTTGTTCTGCAGTGTGTGGGATCTTAGTTCCCTGACCAGGGTTTGAATCCACACCCTTTGCATTGCAAGGAGGATTCTTTAAGCTTTGGATCTCCAGGGAAGTCCCTCATCTGATTCTTTTTGATTTGCTACAGCAGGTTGGTGATGTGGCTGTAGGTTTCATGTGCCTAGCACCTATGCACTGATTTAAAGGGAAGCTGCCTTCATATTTTAAGAGGTGAGCCCCCCCACAAGGCCTCACTCCTAGGGACATGAGTGCATATGCAGGTGCCTTGGAAGAGAGGACTAAAGCGATGTGGCAGGTGCCGAGAGGGCTGAGAATAGAGAGGCAGAGGAAAGTGAGGCATTACATTTTCCACCTCTAGTCATGCTCTTGTTGTCTTTTCTGGTTGACTGCAGCTGGATTTTTTTGTGAGGTGGGAATTATATGAGATTCCTACCTCAGGATAGCTCCTAAAGAATACTGACTTTTCTTAGTCTTCAGTAAATTTAAAACTTAATGAAGTTAGAAAAAATACACATTTCTTGCCTATTCCTCTCCACCTCAAGGGGATAGATATGAAGGCAAGGCTTTCCTTGGGAGAGAGTAGTTTCTGAAGATAAAGGAGAAGGCTGAAGTCCAGTGAAGCCCAAGGGCCACGTGGACATGGACATGTGTGCTTTGCTGTGAGACATATGTCTCCTTTGCTTGCCATGCTGAGTCTCAAATTTGGGGGTCTTCCAAAATCTAAGGCGACTGAAGAACTTAATTTCCAGTGGAGTCATGTGTGGGCATTTTGCCGCCACCATCTGTCCCAGAGGAATTTTGGGGGCCAAGTACCCTGCCTTGTTCTCTGAACACCCCCCAGACTTCATCTGGTGCAGCTGGCCAGAGGGTTCTGCCTGTTCCCTAGTGTGAGCTCTTTCTGCCAAGCCGAGAGGCCATTAGAGGGTTTTCTGCTAGCCTTTTGTTGCTTTTGCTGTGTTCTTAATGTGTGTATTTCCTGCTTTCATAGGGAATGAAGATTCCACTCTTTTCCCCCTTATCATCACTGGTTGTTAAGATAGTAGGAATCTAAATGAAATGGTAATATCACCATTGAAAATAAGTATTCTTCTGAAAAGATTTCTTTTTGTTCAGTTTTAATGCTGTTAATATCTAATTCCCAGTGTTTTCGTTGGAAGCTGTTCAAATTTCCCAAATCATAAAATCTTTCAAAGCCTACTCCAAGTTACTTTTTCTTGATTCAGTTCTCCTTTTTTTGCATTGAAAAAAAAAGCTTAGTTCCAAGGAGGGAAATGACCTGTGTTTATTAGAGACCAGAATGATATGGACCCCTGATTTGCTGCGAGGTTTTTTTTTTTTTTTAATGTTTTTGGAGTCGTGTACAGAGGTAATTTTTAGTTCTCTTTTTGCCATGTGTTCTTACACGCATTTCCTAAACACTTTCCCTGGCTTGGTACTATTACTGTGTATATGTCCTACATGTGTTTCCTATTTTTTATGACTCATACTTACGGTACTCATAAAGATTTATCCTTTATCTTGGCTCTGAGTAATGACCCCACTTGCACATTTCCAGCAGAGATGTGGGTTGGGACTTCTGTGTCTAATCCTGGAGGATAGGCCTCTTGAAGGCATAGTGCAGGAAGCATGACATACTCATCTAAGGTTCTACTCACTTCTCCCTGAGGAAGCAGTCAAGTTAGTTTCTGTGCATTTATTAATTTGTGTTTTCCAGGTTTTGCTTTTCCTTGCCCCTTTTAGTCATTTTATAGCTTTTGAGCGAGACCACCGAAGGGTGACTGGATGGAACAAATGTGCTGCTTCTTTTCCCTGCTGGCAACTATGTTAAAGAGTCTGGTGGAGGAAGGAATGGAAATAATTAAACTGAAATGATATCTGTATTACATGTGGCAGCAAACATCCAGGGGGTCTTCTTGGGTTCAAACAAACATTCAGACCCCAGAAATTATCACAGGCCACAGGTGGCTTCAATCTATTAAAGGATACAGGGAAGAGGCTGCAACATAGAGCAGGGCAGCATGGCCTTCCTCTTCATTTGGATGCCTGTGGCTTTGGATGCATGAGTTCATACAGCCATCTGGAGCACTCCAATGCTAGATCTACATGGGTGTGTGTGTGTGTGTGTGCGTGTGTGCGTGTGTGCATGTGCGTGTGCGTGTGCATGTGTGTGTTGCTCTGGTTTGGAAGCCTCATACCTCCCAGGAACTAATAGGCAACTATGCTCTATAGGAATGGTTTCCATGATGCCCATGAAAAACATACCTGGTTTGCTAGGATCTCTGTTCTCAGGGAAGAAGCCTCCAAATATCTCTTCTCATTAGAGATTTAAAATTTTTCCAATCCCCATAAATTTATCAATCCCAGGGATAATTTTTATTATAAGCATGTTACCTTTTATTATAGTTGACATACTGTTTTAGAGAACCAGGATTATAGAGATAAGAGAGTTAAGAGAAGATCCAATTCTCATGTGAAAAAGGAATAAACTTTGCCAACTCTTTGTCCACACCTGTTGATTTTTATTATTTTTCTTATACATATGCCTGATTATTATAGGTTAAATAATGGCTCCTATAGATATGCCCATATCTTAATCTCCCAAACCTGTGAATGTTACTATATTAATATTGTATGGAAAAAGTATTTGCAGATGTGATTAACTGAAGAATTTGAAGGTGAAAACATTCTCCTGAATCATCTGGGTGGCCTCTGAATGCAATCACATGTGTCCTTATAAGACAGAGACTTGACGTAGACAGAAGAGGAGAAGGTGATGTGATCATGGAGGCAGAGATTGGAGTGATGGGACCACAAGCCAAGAAATATCAACAGCTGTGAGAAGCTAGAAGAGGCAAGCAGTGGTTTCTCCCCTAGAGCTTCTGGAGACTCTGGTGTATCTGCTGACACTTTGACAATGATAAGAGAATAAATTTTTTGTTGTTTTAAGCCATCATGTTTTTAGTTACAGCAGACATAGGAAGCTAATATACTCCCTGTCTCACCTTAATTTGGGAGGTTATCTTCAGTTTCATGCAGCCCTCCTATCCCCATTTTGTTCACTGCTTATGTTTTCCATCTCCATAAGGGGCACTACTACCTAGTTACCAAGGCCAAAATCCTTGTCATTATCCACTGATTTTCTATGTTTATCAGATGTCACAAGCAATCCTATTCATTCTACCATAAAAATATACTTTGAGTCTGCACACGTTTGACGACTCCCCCCACAACTTCTCTCACCCCTCTGCCCCCACCACCACATTTGGTTTGAACCACCTGAGGCTCAGTGGACCCCTAACCCAAGTCCCAAGTGCCTGTGTTAGAATCCTGATTCCACTGTTTATGAGCTGACTTTGGGCAAGTTATCTAACTTCTCCATGCCTCGTTTTCTTCTTATGGGGATAATAATAGTATCTACTTTATAAGTTGGGCTTCCCAGCTGGCACTAGTGGTAAAGAACTGTTTGCCAACGCAAGAGATTTAAGAGATGTGGGTCCAGTCCCTGGGTTGGGAAGATCCCCTGGAGAAGGGAATGGCAACCCACTCCAGTATTCTTGTCTGGAGAATCCCATGGACAGAGGAGCCTGGCGGGTTGTAGTTCATAGGGTCACACAGAGTGGGACAGGACTGAAGTGACTTAGAATGCACACACTTTATAAGTTGCTCTGACAGTTAAATAGTTAAAATGTGACGTGCTTAGAACAGTACTTGGAATATAATAAGCACTTAGAAAATGTTAGCTATTGTTGTTATTAGCCAATACATAGCAGCTTGAATGATCCTTTAAAAGTCCAGTCACAAAATTCACCAGCTCAACTTGCCACAGTGGCTTCCCATTACATTTAGAGTAAAATCCCCAATCCCCAGCGTAACTCTCACGCTCTCCCCTCTGCTCTCACCATTTCCACAGTACTATAGTTGTTGATCCAGATGTCCTTCAAAAGTGCAGAGCATGTTCCTTCCTCTTATCCTTTGCTTGGAGCACTTCTCCTGTTTACTCACTGGACTTGTTCCTTTCTTTCCTCCAGTCTCTGCCCAGCCATGACCTCTACAGAGAGATCTTCATCAGTTCAGTTCACTTCAGTCGCTCAGTCATGTCTAATTCTGCGACCCCATGGACTGCAGCACACCAGGCTTACCTGTCCATCACCAACTCCCGGAGCTTACTCAAACTCATCTCCATTGGCATGAAATGTTCCCTTGGTATCTCTAATTTTCTTGAAGAGATATCTAGTCTTTCCCATTCTATTGTTTTCCTCTGTTTCTTTGCAATGATCACTGAGGAAGGCTTTCTTATCTCGGTGATGCCATCCAACCATCTCATCCTCTGTCATCCCCTTCTCCTCCTGCGTTCAATCATTCCCAGCATCAGGGTCTTTTCCAATGAACCAGTTCTTTCATCAGGTGGTCAAAGTATTGGAGTTTCAGCTTCAGCATCAGTCCTTCCATGAATATTCAGGACTGATTTCCTTTAGGATGGACTAGTTGGATCTCCTTACAGTCCAAGGGACTCTCAAGAGTCTTCACCAACACCACAGTTGAAAAGCATCGATTCTTGGGCACTCAGCTTTCTTTATAGTCCAACTCTGACATCCATACATGACTATTGGAAAAACCAAAGCTTTTACTAGACAGACCTTTGTTGGCAAAGTAATATCTCTGCTTTTTAATATGCTATCTAGGTTGGTCATAACTTTTCTTCCAAGGAGCAAGCATCTTTTAATATCATGGCTGCAATTACTGTCTGCAGTGATTTTGGAGCCCCCCAAAATAAAGTCTGTCACTGTTTCCATTGTTTCCCCATCTATTTGCCATGAAGTGATGGGACCAGATGCCATGATCTTCGTTTTCTGAATGTTGAGTTTTAGGCCAACTTTTTCACTCTCCTCTTCACTTTCATCAAGAGATGCTTTAGTTCCTCTTCACTTTCTGCCATAAGGGTGGTGTCATCTGCATATCTGAGGTTATTGATATTTCTCCCAGCAATCTTGATTCCAGCTTGTGCTTCATCCAGTCCAGCATTTTGCATGATGTACTCAGCATATGAGTTAAATAAACAGGGTGACAATATACAGCCTTGAGGGACTCTTTTCCCAATTTGGAACCAGTCTGTTGTTCCACGTCCAGTTCCAATTGTTGCTTCTTGACCTACATACAGATTTCCCAGGAGGCAAGTCACGTGATCTGGTATCCCCGTCTGTTGAAGAATTTTCCACAATTTGTTGTGACCTACACAGTCAAAGGCTTTGGCATAGTCAATAAAGCAGAAATAGATGTTTTTCTGGAACTCTCGTGCTTTTTTGATCATCCAGTGGATGTTAGCAATTTGATCTTTGCGTTTTTTGCCTTTTCTAAATCCAGCTTGAACATCTGGAAGTTCTTGGTTCAGGTACTTTTGAAGCCTGGCTTGGACAATTTTGAGCATTACTTTACTAGCGTGTGAGATGAGTGCAATTGTGTGGTAGTTTGAGCATTCTTTGGCATTGCCTTTCTTAGGGATTGGAATGAACACTGACCTTTTCCAGTCCTGTGGCCACTGCTGAATTTTCCAAATTTGCTGGCATATTTAGTGCAGCACTTGCATAGCATCGTCTTTTAGGATTTGAAATAGCTCAGCTGTAATTCCATCACCTCTACTAGCTTTGTTCATAGTGATGCTTCCTAATAGGACCCTCTTGACTTTGCATTCCAGGATGTCTGGTTCTAGGTGAATGATCACACCATTGTGATTATCTGGGTCATGAAGACTCTTTTGTATAGTTCTTCTGTGTATTCTTGCCATCTCTTCTTAATATCTTCTGCTTCTGTTAGGTCCATACCATTTCTGTCCTTTATTGTGTCCATCTTTGCATGAAATGTTCCCTTGGTATCTCTAATTTTCTTGAAGAGATATCTAGTCTTTCCCATTCTATTGTTTTTCTCTGTTTCTTTGCAATGATCACTGAGGAAGGCTTTCTTATCTCTACTTGCTATTCTTTGGAACCCTGCATTCAGATGGGTATATCTTTCATTTTCTGCTTTGCCTTTCACTTCTGTTCATTTCACAGCTATTTGTAAGGCCTCCTCGGACAACCATTTTGCCTTTTTCCATTTCTTTTTCTTGGGGATGGTCTTGATCCCTGTCTCCTGTACAATGTCACGAACCTCCATCCATAGTTCATCAGGCACTCTGTCTATCAGATCTAGTCCCTTAAATCTATTTCTCACTTCCACTGTATAATCATTAGGGAATTGATTTAGGACATAGCTGAATGGTCTAGTGGTTTTCCCTACTTTCTTCAATTTAAGTTTGAATTTGGGAATAAGGAGTCCATGATCTGAGTCACAGTCAGCTCCTGGTTTTGTTTTTGTTGACTGTATAGAGCTTCATCTTTGGCTGCAAAGAACATAATCAGTCTAATTTCGGTATTGATCATCTGGTGATGTCCATGAGTAGAGTCTTCTCTTATGTTGTTGGAAGAAGGCGTTTGCTATGACCAGTGTGTTCTCTTGGCAAAACTCTACTAGCCTTTGCCCTGCTTCATTTTGTACTCCAAGGCCAAATTTGCTTGTTACTCTGGGTATTTCTTGACTTCCTACTTTTGCATTCCAGTCCTCTATAATGAAAAGGACATCTTTTGGGGGTGTTAGTTCTAGAAGGTCTTATAGGTCTTCTTAGAACCGTTCAACTTCAATTTCTTTAGCATTACTGGTTGGGGCATAAACTTGGATTACCGTGATATTGAATGATTTGCCTTAGAAACGAACAGAGATCATTCTGTTGTTTCTGAGATTGCATCCAAGTACTGCATTTCAGACTCTCTTGTTGTGTATGATGTCTACTCCATTTCTTTTAAGGGATTCTTGCCTACAGTAGTAGATATAATGGTCATCTGAGTTAAATTCACCCATTCCAGTCCATTTTAGCTCGATTTCTAAAATGTCGATGTTTACTCTTGCTATTTCCTGTTTGATCACTTCTAATTTGCCTTGATTCATGGACCTAACATTCCAGGTTCCTATGCAATATTGCTCTTTACAGCATTAGACTTTACTTCCATCACCAGTCACATCCAAACTGGATCTTCATAGACCACTCCATTTAAAATATCCATACCCTTTGCCCCTAGTATCTCCAAACCCACCACCTATTTATATTTAAACATGTTTATTGTCTGTCACCACCCTTATGGCAGAAAGTGAAGAATTAAAGAGACTCTTGATGAAAGTGAAAGAGAGTGAAAAAGTTGGCTTAAAGCTCAATATTCAGAAAACTAAGATCATGGCATCCAGTCCCATCACTTCATGGCAAATAGATGGGGAAACAGTGGAAACAGTGGCTGACTTTATTTTTTGGGGCTCCTAAATCACTGCAGATGGTGATTGCAGCCATGATATTAAAAGAAGCTTACTCCTTGGAAGGAAAGTTATGACCAACCTAGACAGCATATTAAAAAGCAGAGATATTTGTCAACAAAAGTCCATCTAGTCAAGGCTATGGTTTTTCCAGTAGTCATGTATGGATGTGAGAGTAGGACTATAAAGAAGGCTGAGCACCAAAGAACTGATGCTTTTGAGCTGTGCTGTTGGAGAAGACTGTTGAGAGTCCCTTGGACTGCAAGGAGATCCAACCAGTCCATCCTAAAGGAGATGGGTCCTGGATGTTCATTGGAAGGACTGATGTTGAAGCTGAAACTCCAGTATTTTGGCCACCTCATGTGAAGAGCTGACTCATTGGAAAAGGCCCTGATGCTGGGAAAGATTGAGGGAAGGAGGAGAAGGGGATGACAGAGGATGAGATGTTTGGATGGTATCACTGACTCAATGTATGTGGGTTTGGGTGAACTCTGGGAGTCGGTGATGGACAGGGAGGCCTAGCATGCTGTGGTTCATGGGGTCACAAAGAGTCGACTGAGCGACTGAACTTACTAACTTCCATTAGAATATCCATGAGGTGTTTTACTTTGTGCACTATCTTCAGTAATTAGAACACAATGGCACCCCACTCCAGTACTCTTGCCTAGAAAATCCCATGGACGGAGGAGCCTGGTAGGCTGCAGTCCATGGGGTCACTAAGAGTTGGACATGACTGAGCGACTTCCCTTTCACTTTTCACTTTCATGCATTGGAAAAGGAAATGGCAACCCACTCCAGTATTCTTGCCTGGAGAATCCCAGGGACGGGGGAGCCTGGTGGGCTGCCGTCGATGGGGTCGCACAGAGTCAGACACGACTGAAGTGACTTAGCAGTAGCAGTAATGCATAGTAAGCATTCAGTAAATATACGTGAGATAAATGCTTGAATGAACAAGTGAATATGATGATTGTAACAGCTTAGCTTTATTAACCGGACTGAGTTAGAAAATTTTTATTTAGAAATTTCTTATATTTTCTCTAAAGTCTGGTTATCGGTATATATGGTTCAATCATAAAGTAATATTTGTGTGTGTGTGTGTTTGGGGGGCTGCACCACAGCTTGTGGAATTTTAGTTCCCCAAGTAGGGATTGAACTCAGGCCACCGCAGTGAAAGCACCAAGTCATAACCACTGGACTGTTGGAAACTCCTTAAAGTGATGTTTCTTAATCCAGGTTTCAAGGTGTAAAAAATAGATCAGTGGATTGTGCATCCTAATGATTCTTTCTTCATTTATCAAGATTTTATTTAAACTTGAGCAGATCTGTAAGCCCATGGGAATGAGTTTCTTCATTTGCTGATATGAAGAGGTTGGGAAGATTGAGATATATTTTCTTTCAGTGCTTTTTTTTTGAGTGTACATTGATAGTTAAGTGCTTTTTTTTTTTTTTAAATACCTTAGTCCAGGCCTCCAAATTAAAAGAAAAAAAAGATTAATTTGCATTTAGTGAAAAATACCAATTGAAAAGTAGAATAGAAAGTGGGTTTCTGGAATTGTTAAAACTAGAAAATATCCTTAAAGAAACCCTCAGTGTGCAATGGGTTTGGAACCAACTAATAGCTGAAATGTAAACGAATAATATTTGATGTCTTCTTATGTGTGTGTGTTTTAAACCTGGATTAAGAAGGATTTCCAGATCCGGGAGGCAAATCTGGCCTCCAAATGCTTGGGATAATGCTTTTCAGTTTCACTGCTTAGGTCCTACTGCCTTGTACTGTAGAAATTTCTTGATTTTCCAAACAGTTCACTGTTCCATCAGGACAGAGTACACACAATCTTTCTGCTTCTCTCTTTATTTATTGAAAAACAGAACATTAGAGGAACTAATCATTTCAGTTTACTCGTGCGAAGGCCCCTCCCTCCCCACGTAATTAGAACCAGCAACTGGACAGCCTCGGCCGCAAGCCTTCGGCACTGTGCCCCCAGCGCAGAGCATTGTGGGAGTGACGAAGGCAGCAGTCCGCGCGCGGTGCGCGGACCCTGTCAAAGAACAACACCTGTGAACTGAAGGGACCGAGACTTAGAAACTATTGCCCCAAACACCCACGATCGAAGCATAACCAGATAGATTTAATCAACTGCAGCTGGGCCGAGGTAAACACAGAAGTGCTAAGGAATCAGGCGTGTTGGCAGGGACTGGGCCGGGGGAGGCGCCTTGCCGGCCTAATTGGAGCCAGGTGAGCTAGCCTGGCAGTGCTACTTGGAGGTGAGAATTTGGAGAGGTCTGAAACAGGGATGTGGTCTTGGCTGAGGGCTGGAGGCAAAATTTTCCAAGACTGGGGGAGGAGGCTGGTAAATAAAACACAGCCGAATTGAGGAGTATGAAATAGGTTAGGACAGCAAGTACCTTGGCAACTGTGGGAGCTTGCGTCTGATGGCGCTGCCTGTTGGTGTTTACCGTGGGAAAATGGGTGCTCATCTGTCTCGATGCAGGTCTTCAGAGCCAGACGGATTGAGGCTCTCTTCAGTGCAGGAAGGGGCAATTTAGGTAGACCTCTAAAGATAAATGTTTGTCCCCAGACTTCCCAGCCTCAGATTGGGAGAAACCTGTGGCTTTACCTCATCCAGTGACTTCAGCTGCCTTGGAAGAAGTTCATGGCTTTAGCACTTCCTATTTCTCTGGGAAGCATACTCTAGGATGGAAAGGCAGGTGATAGAGTTTCAGAAATTTCGCATGGTTCAGAAATTTGGGGTCTCCTTAGAGCAGATGGGGTGTTGGGGTCAGGCATGGAATGAATATGGCATTCTCAGGACGGTTTTTTGTTGGATTCTGAACAAAATTCCCCCAAATTGCAGTGAAATTTAGAGAGCAAGACTTGAGCCTGCCCACTCGACCCTTTTCTGAACAGGAGTAACTGGTGCTGCTTGTGTTGTATCTTTCCCACCTGGTTTCTGATAAGACCTGAGTCCCAGAGGTTGAGGGGAAAGGTGGGAAATAGCAGAAAAGCCACTAATTCTTTATTGGGAAGCCTGGAGAATTCCATGGACAGAGGAGCCTGGCAGGCTACAGTCCATGGGGTTGCAAAGAGTCAGACACGACTGAGTGACTTTCACATCATCAAGGATTGTGTTTGCAGCTGTAATCAGTTTGTCATCCTGCTTCAAAATCCAGGGACCCGTTGGCAGGAGGTAATGGTACCACAGTGATTGGAGCCACATTAAACACGCAGGTAAACTGCTTTCTCAGAGGATGAGGAAAGGCAGCATTCTGGTCAGTCTCATCAGTGCCCCTGCAAGGGGCATCAACACTAGTTTACAGACATTTAGACTGAGGCTGAGAGAGGTTAAATATTCTCCCCCAAATCATGAGCTAGGAAGTAATTGGGAGAGCCTAAGCTTGAATCTGCAGCATACATCTCCTATAGATGGGGCTGATGTGCAGTTGAGTGGGTGTGGGCCAGGTGGACTTTCCCAAGGGTTTGACCATTAAATCACTATTTATTAAGCACCTGTTACTAGGCAGTCTTTGAGACTACCAAAGGTAGCAAAGATAGAGTGGATAGCAAATTCTTCCTCTGTTCCTGCTCCCATTTAGATGATCTTACCTCCTTGCTCTCCTTAACTGTGGACTTAAGTATGGCTCCCGATATTGTTTGTTAACTTTAATCATATTGGAGATAAGTCTTTGAGCTTCAATAAAATAGCCACCTGGTAAGAATTACGTGTGACCTGGTGGGTTGTCATCTACAGGTTAAGCACTCAGAAAGAGGGGCAGGTTGGGGCATCCTATTACTCCCAATAGCTCTGTTCTATACAAACAACTTTCTTTGCTGGATTATCTGTGCCAAAATATTACCAAATAGCTTGGAAACAGGTTAGAATTTTGCCCTTTAGGGGAAAAAAAAAGACCATGGAGTTGAATTTGGAAGTGAATCTTGGAAAATATTTCAGTAAAACAATGTATCATTCACATGCTCAAAAATTTAGTACTGCAGGGCTCCTGCTGGCAGAATCAGGTGAACTTTGAGATATATTATGACTTGATCTTGAATTCTTGCTTATCTGAAGTAGGTTATCTGAAAGTTGGTTATTTTTGTTTTCTTGGCCATGGCCTTTTATCAGAAATGCCTATCAGATATGGTTTAGATAGATGCCAAAAGGCTTTCTGGTAACTTTTCTATATCCACAGCTACCTTTTTTCCCTTCAATTTTACAAAAACATAAATGCAAAGATTTCCCAGCACCATGTTGTGAAGTCGCCCCATATGTTGGTTCATCTTTCCTTTGTCTTTCATACATTCATTCATTTATTCGTTCTAAAAATATGTGAGTGTTCACCATGTACGGGCATTTTCCTGGGATTGGGGATATAGTGGTGAAGAAGGCAGAATCTCAGCCTTTGTAATGCTTGTGTTGTTTTGAACATGAGGTATTCAAGTACTTGAAGGAGTGGTCATTAGGGTGGATAGGAAAGGCTTCCTTGAGGAGGTACACTTCAACAGACATACTAATGATGAAAAGGAGTGAACGATGCATGGATCCATGGGAAGAATATGCCAGATACAAGATCTGCTTATGTCAAGGCCCGGAGCTTGGAAGTGAGTTGTGGAGGTGAATGAGAAGGCCAGCATGGCTGGAATCTAGTGAGCAAGGAGGAAAGCATAAGAGAGGGGATTAGCTAGTCAAGGGTCAGATCATATGATGCTTTGCAGGGAGAGAAGTTGCTTCTTGGCATTCTTTATGTTTCTGTGTTCTTATCCAGTGGTTAAAGAGGCTGACCCTGAACTCTAAAGATTCAGGGAGATCTTTTTCAGTATCAGAGAATTGGTTCTGTAAGGAGAGGCATGGAAAGTTCCACTAGCAGGATAAGTAAAAGCTGGATCACTGGTACGGATATTTGGGTTCTAGCCCCAATGATGCCATAACCAGCTGTGGAATTGGGGCATGCCATCACCTCTTTGGGCTACAATTTCCTCTGCAATAAATATTTCCTCTACAAAAAATAGACTGTGTCTAAAATCTCCTGTATCACTAAAGGTCAGTGATTTTATTGTGCACAAATTTCATTTTGTGTTTTATCCTCTTCTTTCAGGTTTTTATCACTGGTTCTAATTTTATTTTACCCTTTTCTCTATTCTTTTGCTTTTGAACAGCCAGTGAAGTACTAGGGGAGCAAAAAGGTGGCAGTAAAAAGAAAGAGTTGGAGGGAATGAGAGAACTTCATAACTTCACACCTTGGATCTAGAGCTGGTCATAGACACCAAATGAGTCAATTGTAGTGACTAAGACTTGTTCTCAGCCTATTGATTTATGGTTTAACCAAGAGCAACGATTGTCTTTATTAAGGGATATTATCCCATCAAAATAGTGGTTTTAGAACCTGACAGCATAATAAAGTTATTGTTGACTCTTGTTTTTAAATCGTATTTTGATTTACTAGAAAGATAGAAAATAGAAAAATCTTCCAGTCTTCCTGAAATTCAGTATAAATCACGCAGCTCTCTTATTCAAAAGTATATCTAAAAGAAATTAGCAAAACCAAATAAATTAACTTGTCCTAGAACTATTATCTTGTCAATACTATGTACTTTAAAAGACAGTGTAAATCTTGATTTACCTTTAGGATTAGCCTTGAGTATTTTATGATTTATTTGGTTTCTGTCAAGCATAAAAGACTGTAAGGCACACACTGACCCAGAGTTGAAAAGAATAAAATTCTCTAAAAATGCTCTCATTGGTCTGAAAAGTTCAATAAATTCATTTTGGAATATTTTCAGTTCTTAAATAAAAATCTTCTGTTTTACTCTCTATATTCACTTTGGCAAGTTTAAACTTTTGTCACTCTTTCCTTTTAATTGAGTGCACAAATCGCTTAGCGTGACCTGGAATTTGTGGGTTGATGACTCAGTCATATCAACCCATTCTTTTTCATCAGCCACGTCTATTCCTAGGGCTCTGTCTTGAAGACTTACTGATTCTACTGGTTGCTCAAAGAACTGTAGGCTTTGGGTTAGTCCCTTCATTTATAGGGAAATTGAATCCCAGAGAAAGATACTAAAGCAGAACTTTTTTTCCTTAAATGAGTGATATGTCCAGAATCTTATCCCAGGAAGAAGACAAGTTTGAGAAGCAACTGTGTTTGTGGTTTATAGTGAAAGTACCTTTTCCCTGTTTCACAGGCAAGGATAATTAACTTCTCCACAAGGGCAGGCAATAAATCATTTTCTGTAAATCAATCTTATCTTCATTCCAAAATTGCTGACCAACTGTTTACTCGCTTTCTCTTTTGAAAAAAATATGATACGAGAAATTATGACCCAAATTTGTTTCAGGTGTTTGGAAACTTATTGTTTCCAAACTTATTGTTAGGTCTTTTGAAAAAAATATGATACGAGAAATTATGACCCAAATTTGTTTCAGGTGTTTGGAAACTTATTGTTTCCAAACTTATTGTTAGGTCTTCCGAAGATTTAGGAGTTCATCTCAGGAAGACAATGGATAGAGAATGAAGACTTGTTTTCACTTTAGGAGTAAATGATCTGGTTCATTTCTTACAGAGTAGAGAACTAAGGGTGGGATTTAAAGATTCTTGCATAGAATATTATAAATAGGACTGAATTACCAGGCTCATGACTTATTCCTTGTAAAAATGCTTGAGGCTTGTAACTCATAGTAGTTGCCTAGTTTATTCATTGTTTATGGTTAAAATATATCCCAAACTCCACAAGTGTTTATTGAGGGCCTATAAGCTGGGGATAAAGCAAGGGAACAAACCCCTCAAGTCTAGGATACTTGGGGTTGAGGATTAAGATTTATTTTTCTCCCATTGCAAGATACTCCTTGATCATTCCTTAATAATGATACTCGATAAGATTTGGAATGGGATCCTGTACAAAATGGGTTTTAAAAACATTTCTATTACTGATATATATTCTATTGGGCAAACAACTGAGGTGATTGAAGGGAGTTTAGTAAATTAATGTATTAATGTGATTAACTAAGTCACACTTGATATGCCAGAAGTTGACGTACCCACTGTTTGTCAGGAGGCAAGCCATGGTTACATCTCAGTGAATTACATTACACGCTCTTCTTTCAATTGCCTTCACCGATTAGTTAAGCTTAGCTTTCACGGCTCATTGAGATCTGGCCCCAGTCTACCTTTCCAACTTTATTTTTCTGTATTCTTTTGTATATTTCCTCAGCTTTATCTGAATTAAATGCTCTCCAAGCCTACCCGCACTACCTTCCCTGTCTTGACATTTCTCTCAAGGTTCTCCCTGCCCTCCTGCCCTGTCCCCTTAGTTCCACCTGTTCTGCTCTGTTCACTCTCAGCCTCCCACCAGAGCTCCCTCTCTGTTCCCCACAGACCCATTTACATCTGAGCATCTTGCTCAAACCCCAGAACTTGTGCAAGTGGACCCCTTCTTCACAATGGATTCAGGGAGCTGTACTATGCATGGGATGCATCTAGAGAGGAGAAATGTGATGTGTGTGTACACATCACATTGTTCTAATCAAATTTCTAAACGTTCTGTTCAGGGTAATTTGAATTAAGATTTCTCCCTACTAATAAGTATTTTGTTTCGTCAATTCATTATGTACCACCAATATAATTGAGATTCTGATAATTTCATCCATAAATTATTGCTAATGGGAATTGTATATTTTTCTTACCTAACTTTTGAGGAAGCTGTAGGGCTACTCAGGTACATCACTTTGCATTCCTTAAAATAAAAATGTTCTGTGTATTAAAGCGGTAGTAAACATAGTTAATAATTAACTTTGATCATGTTAATAAAATCGAAGACTCTTATAAGTTTATGAAGAAATTCGTTTCTAAGTTCCTATACTTTGTAGTTGCTACTTCTATGTATTACAGATATATATTATATTTTTATTCTTATATAGTTTCTTATTTGCTGTTTAAAGTATAGCATAAATTGATGGTAGTGGATCAGAGACCCTGGAACAGGTCATTTTCTTCATTAGTGTTAAATGAAGTTTAGAAATTTCCCTTAAATTTATCAGAATTAGTCCAGGAAAGGTCAGTATGAAATAAAGTCTATTTAAGATTTTATCAGAAAATCACCTTCTGGGACTTCCCTCGAGGTCCAGTGGTTAAAACTCTGTGCTTCCAAAGCATGGGGCAAGGGTTCAATCCCTGGTGAGGGAACTAAGATCCCATATGCAGTGCAGTGTGGCCAAAAAAAGAAAAATCACCTTGTCTCTTTTTTTAAATCCATGGTTGGGATCAACAGCTGTTCTGGCTTGGGCAGGGTAACTTGATATAATGGTGTACATTTTTACCCTGGTCTGCTCTTAGAGCAAATTTGAAATGGTTGTTTTGGAAAATGTGCTATGAACTTATCTCTAGGCCTTCGCACCAGAGCAGTTAGTTCAGCCGAGCAAATCCTTGGCACTTGACGTGCATCTTTCATAACAAAACTTTGATGCTGTGACTTGATGCCTTGAAATCAGCACAACAGAATGGTGCTTGAAGAGCAGTGTTTACTTTGATCATTTTTCAACTTCTGTGCCCTAGCCTTTTCACAGAGTACAAATTGCTTTACCAGAGTTATAGGGCTGCAGCCCATGGACTGTTTTTGTAGTCTGGTTGCTGTGGTGATTCTTAGCCTTCCATGAAACTCCATCTCCAGGGAAACAGAAACCTTTTCAGCTGTCTCAACCTTTTTGGTGTTGTATCTGGTGGAGGTCTTCATCAAGCTTGTAGCAAGCCTGAGAGTGGTTGATTTGTGTCAGGGTAAACAAATACATTGAAACAAGGCCTCTCATTCTGGACAAAGCAAACAGCTTCCCTATCCTTCTCCCAAATCATATGGGGACTTTGAAGTATCTCCAAGTCCGGCTGAAGCCCAGAGTTTAGTGAGCCATGGAGATGCTGTTGGTCATGATAATGACATGAGCAAGAGCTTTGGGAGAATGGCTGAAGTCTGTAGAGTTGCCAGGTGAAGAGAAGGTGGTGGCAGTGGAGAAGCTTAATGGGGCTTGTGTGTGCCCAGACAGGAGAAGCTGGTTTAGGAAGAGAGGTGGGCTGAGTCTAGGGAGGCCAGCAGTTTGATGTTTAGGGAACTGTGAGAAAAACTGTTTTGACTTTAAACTTCAGTGGAGGACAGTAAAGACAAAACCTTCCTTCCATAGGAACCAAGGGAATGGAGAAAAATCTTTAATAAACTATGGCTTTAAAGGGTGGAAGTAATGATAGTGAATACTTAAGCAGCACTTACTATGTGCCAGTGCTAGTCACTGTTCTAAGTGTTTTATATGCAAGACATGTTTAATTCTTTGCCATCTGATGGAATAAGCACACATATTATCCCCATGTTATATATTTGGTGAAACTGATGCCCATAGAGTCTTAACAGGCTCAAGGCCCTAAGTCTGGTAAGTGGAAACCCCAGAGTCCAGCTGGCTCTGAGTCACTGCTCTTAACCACTGGGTCAAACTGCCTGTAATTTAGGAAGGAAGGCAGAATGACCTGAAGGACTGGATTACAGGAGACACTGGCCAACTTGCTTGGAAGAAAATGTAGATCTTGGAAGAAATTAAATTATGCTCTAGAATATGTTTATTGATTCGCTTGTCCATTCATTCATTGTTAAGTATTATGTAGTGCTTTCCAAGTGCAGGGTACTTGACTAGGTTCCAGGGTAATAAGAAAAAAGTCCCATTCCCTCTTCTCAGATAATTTGTATATTAACTTAATACAAGGCAGCAGGTGCTAGATACTGTAAGAGGGGTTAACTGGACAGAGGTCAGGAGCACCCACAGGGAAGAGTTGCCTTCTTCCTTCTTGGGGCACCAATGACATGAAGCCTTCTTCAAGAGTGTGGTATTTTTTCTGTGAGGTGAATAAAATTGATCCCAGATGAAAATACGAAGCTGTAGTTAAATTCAGTGTGTTAATACATACCTCTGCCTCTTTCTAAGGGCTGAGTGGTAAAGAATCCTTCTGCCCGTGCAGATTTGATCACACAGATTTGATTCCCGGGTTGGGAAGATGCCCTAGAGAAGGAAATGGCAACCCACTGTAGTATTCTTTGCCTGGGAAATCCCATACACAGAGGAGCCTGGTGGTCTGCAGTCCATAGGGGTCTCAAAAGAGTCGGACATGACTTAGTGACTAAACAACAACCTCTTTCTGAACAGAATTGACAGGTCTAATCTGATGATATTGCATATGGTTTGTCCTTGAGAATTTCCAAACCATAGTAGATCAGTATGTCTAATTTGTGAACAGTGCTGGTAGGCATGGGTTGTAGGATAATGATGGAGAGCACTTTACAAGAAGGAAAAGGTTGAGAAGGCCTGGGAGATCCATCTTTATATGGAATAAGTTCCTGTGATGCCTCAGGTGATGACTGTGCAAAGTTCCCGAGATATATTGAGGGCCCTGTCTATAACTAATATGTAATTTTAAACTATGGGACAAGTGTGTTTCTAGTGCTTACAAGTATTTATTTATTCCTCATAAAAAGTAGTCACTACTCTGTTTTTCAGATGAAGAAATAGCAGCACAGAGAGGTCAAGCAGTTTGCCCGGTCACACAGCTAAGGAATTAATGGAGCTGGAATTGAATGCAAGGAGTAGGCTGCAAGTGTCCATGCTCTCAGTCATTATGTGATTCTGATTAGTCATATTTCACTTAATGGGTTTCATTTTAAGTCATAAAGTATTCATCAAATCAGTCTGTTAGGTGCTAAGGCATTCCTAAGTTTAGCTTGAGGCGAATGTCAGACCCCCCCTCCTTCCCATGAAACGTCTGGTCATTCACTGTTCTAAAAGGGACTATATTCACATTGTACATCACGCTTTATGTCTCAGTGCTGACTGGGAACCTTTCATGGTAAGTGGATGATTAATAGAAAAAAGAAACAAAAATCATAGAGTTTAGCTACTTGTTAAACTCTGGTTTGAAAAGTTTGTTTGCGTAAGGATGTGGAATCTGATGGTGACTTTGATTTTAGTAGGTTTCCTTGTTTTAAAAACAAAGTTATTTTAGAATTTTATCCCCCGAAAATAGGTCTGAAAATTTTAACTTTTCATCATCCTTCTTCCAGAGAATAATAAAATTTCCTTCACATGTTGGAGTTTACAAAGAATTATGTTTGTCATAATATAAATTATTTAACCTTCTCAACTCTCCTGTGTGACTACTCTGATTTCTTTTGAGGTAAGAGGAGATTTAATTTAATACATCTTAGGAAGAATAATGGCTTGTTCAAAGCTAGTTCTAATTTTAGAACTTGGGCTTATAAGCAAGAGACAACAAGCTCCCACAGACTCAAATATACTAAGACATAGACAGATTGGATCTGAACCTACCAGGATAGTATTTTGAGCTCTTTATGAGATACTAATGAACTGTCATCACTTCCCTATTAGATTTGCTTTATCCTAGTATCATTTTCTTTTGAAATAATTACTGTTGAGAAGTATTCTCAAGTATTTTACTGTATTGCTTGCTAAATATATAGACTTTAAAAAAATATCTAGCAGACTTCTTTAGAGAGTAAATGAAATAAGTGAGTGAAGTGATTCTGAAAGTCTTAAGAAAAGTATTCAGTAATGAAGTTATGGAAGCCCTAGCTTCTAGGATCAGAAGGGGGTCTTAATGGTCATTCAATCCAGTTTATCCTTGTGTGTGACTTTTGTTTCTAAAATATCTCTGACAAACACTCACCCAGCCAATACAAGTTGTTCAGAAAACTGGGAAGGAGTGGAAGAAACAAGAAAATGTATCACATTGACAGATTTTGCCTGTTTCTTTCAGACACCTTTAGATCTAATCTCTCCTGCTTGGGAACCCTGCCCAGCCAAGCCGGTGTCGCCTCCCCCAACCCTTGACATCTTTTCTCCCCACACACCCTGGACATATCGCCGTCTTGGTTGGTTTTATATTGAATATTATCATCACCTTCAGGAGTTGGTGATGGACAGGGAAGCCTGGCATGCTGCAGGCCATGGGATTGCAAAGAGTCAGTCAGACACGACTAAGCAACTGAACTGGACTGACTGACCATCACCTCTTCATGTAGCTGACTTTCTCTGGATTGTGGTGAACACCTTGGGGAAAGATAGGCTGCATCTTATTCCATTTTTGTGTTCAGGAATGAGTATAGTGCCTGGCACATCCTAGGTACTTAATTAATGCTGTTTGAATACATGAAAAACGTGCACAGGAAACACAGGTACCATCTGAAGCCAGCTTTGTGTGTTCCTGAGCTTTGACTGCCTTAGATCTGGAGTCATAAGGGTTGGTGCGAGCATTCAGCCTGCTAGGATATGCTGAGTTCCTTGTACTATCATGTAAAGCTTTTTCTAGAAGAGATTTGAAGCTCAAGAATTGGTCAGGTTTATGCTGCATGAAAGCTTAAATCACATTTTTTAAAATTGTGTGGTAAAAAAGAGCAACATAATACAGTATTTACCATTTTAACCATTTTAAATTACGCAGTTGAGTGAAATTTGTACATTCATGATGTAGTGCAAATATCACCACTATTTTGTTCCAGAACATTTTCATCACTTCAAAAAGAAGCTCTGTGCCAGCTAGCAGTCAGTCCCAGCCCTCGCAATAACTTCCTATCGCTATGGATTCACCTGCTCTGGACATTTCAGATAAATGGAGTCATACGACATATGGCCTTTTGTGCTGACTTTTTTCACTTTGCATGTTTTCCAGGTTCATCTGTGTTGTAGTGTATGTAGAACTTTATTCTTTTTATTGGTGAATAAGATTCCATTGTATGGATATACCACATTTTGTTTATTTTATGTCATGTTTTCATGGAGAGATTTGTCACTGAGTCAAATTTCTTATTTCTGGCCAAATATCATGAATGGTAGAGAATCTTCGTTATTTCTTTGAGATCCTGGTTATTTTGGAATATTTAAATTTATAGTCTAAGCCTGACTATTTTGTAATGCAAGCACCCCATCCCTTTCCATTTTGGCTCTATTTACTGCTTAGTGGTGGTGTTTTCAAAGGATGAGTCAAAGACAGAATGGTAGACTATAGTAGTTTTACTGAAAATGAGAAGTAGAAGACTAGTGGCTGTTGACTTAATAGGTGCATTTGGATCTTCACTGAATTATGATCCAGAGCTTAAGCTGATTCTGATATTTTTTTTTAGAACCTTCCAGACTTTGGTCAGGATTTGAAACTTTCTTCATAGATGTATTATGGAAGAGTTGCTTTTATCTGCTTTATTTGCATGGGAAACTAAGTCTTTGTAATACTGCTGTGCCTTCTGTGTTTTTAAAATAGTAAAATTCAGAGATTATAAACTTTTTAAAAAGTCATTTTATGTATAAAAATGAGACTATGCATAAATAGTTAAGACAATTAATATTTCCAGATATTAAGGTAAAACCTCATATTTCCTAATGTCAAATATTGGGGGCAATTTTAATTATTCACTTGGAAAAAGAATGTCCTTTTCTCTGTTGCTCTGTAACTCACTGATTCCCAGTGACTGACTTGACTTCTCAGGGTTTCAATTGGTTGACTATATGTATGATATTGACAGAATTATTGAATCTTCATTATTGGGAAATGAATGACTGTGTATAAGTTATGATTTGAAGATCAAATGGTTTGTGTTAGAATTTGCACTCGTTTCATTTTGAGATAAAATCCCTGCCGTGACACTCAATTCTGATTTACCTGTAAATAAATGTCAAGAGGATCATTCTTGATCTAAATAAGGAATGTTGTTCAGGTTTCTTATAACTTAGTCTTCTGCTTCTTTCTTTTACTTTTTATTTTCCTTTTTCCTTCAGGTTATTAATATGTGCTGAAATGATTTCTAAGAGTATAAGATAACTATAATGGATTTGTTACCAGGTCCAGCTCTTTACTGTAGCTTGTCCCTTTCCAGTTAGAGCAAATGTAATAAACTACTTTTAATGGTGCCTGAAGAAAATAGGAAATTCAACCCCTTTAATATTGGCTTTAGGAAGATGTGATCCCATCTTAGACACTTATCAACTATAGCATGCCAAATTCTGTATGCATATTTTGGCAACCTTCCCTCTGTGATCATAGATCTTACCCTGAAAACTCATTGCAAGGCTTAGGGAAAACTTAACTCTGAGAAGGGAAACAGTACTGAACTCTAGTGTAAACACTTTAAACCGCATTTGCTCTATTGTGCATTAGCCTGTTCTGACATAGTTCATTGCCTGAATTAAAAGCATTTAAAATTCTGTGCCTCGAAGAGACAGTAGAACATATGGTCAAAAAATAATGCTTTTTCAGGAAAAATACTCCCAAGGCACAGATAACATGTTTTCTCACCTTTGACGTCTGAGTTATTTGTTCTCCCTTTCTCAAGGATGGGTCATGTAATGTTGAAGCTAAAGTTCCTCTAAAACATTTCCATTTAAAATTATGACCTGGCTGGATGAAACCAGAATACCCTTAGGGGGCTGGTACTATGACTTTCAGGAGTTGTTTTGCTAGAGCTTTCAAAGGAAACTAGACTTAACAAAATTCCCAAGACTTTCCTATAGTGACCAGAATTTAGTTTCCTTAGAGAATGCTTTGGTCTAATCCGCATATCTGCTGGGAGGCCCTGGAGCTCAAGGAATAATTGGCTCATACCTCTGTCTGCTAATTCTGATTGTAGAAACCCAGAGGAGGGTATATTTGTGCAGATTTCCAGAGCCTTAGCATTCTCATGGCCCTCTCCACTTTCTGGGTATATAACTTTACATGTGGCATGTCTGAGATACATTTGATTGACTTGGATTTGAAAGGCAACCAACACCATCTTGACTGCCATAATGCATTCGTTCATGAGAATGGTGAGCATTATTAAAGCTTTTGTAGAGGAGATAGAAGGAGATAGTATTCATAAAAATACTTGTTGACCCATCCCTGTGGATTTCACTGACCTCTCAGCTTGTACTGGCCTTCTGTTGTCTTGCTCACAACTTAATTCTCTTCCTTTCTTCTCTTTCTCTCCTTTCCAGAAGCAAAATAATTCCTGCCTCGTACTCCTTTAGAGCATCCCCATCACCCCCTCTGCCCTATGGCCAACACCCAAGATTAAGAATGAGGTGGGAATCAAAAGACATAGATTGGCTGGGTGGATGAGAAACATGTTCATGTATGCACTTCCACTTACCACATTACTTAACCCTCCAAATTGTATATAATTATTTTATATTCTTAGGTTAATCATGCTTCCATTATGGCTTGCAACTATAATTACCTTCGATTTTTGTCTGGCTATTGATTATGAAGACTGATAAACACCTTTTACTATTGTGAAAAAAAAAGAATGAGGTGGGAAGGTAGGGAGAAGGAAAGAGACTGACATTCCATTCTGTTCTTATGAATAGGCTATGAATATTTTTAAGAATAAAACAAGTTCATTCTATTCTTAGTACTGCCAGTTTCTAGCCATATGTCTTTGGCTGGAAATTATCTAGCCAAAATTATCTCTAAGCACAAGTTTCTTCATCTTTAAAATGGGAATAACTATAATTATGCAAAGTAACTCTTGATAAGAATAGCAGATCTTAATCCAGTAGATGAACCGATGAATCTGCTTACTGTCTTTGAGAGATGATACTAATGCCTCTCACTACTGTTCCTGTTAACATGGCAACCAAGTGTGGTGATTTTGAACATCTGTATCTTAGTAATTACTCCTCTAGATTTCTCTTTTGTGTTAGAAAGGAAACACTGTATGCCCATTCAGAATTCCTTACCAGCTTCAGGTTAATGTACTAGTCCAGGGAAATCCAAATGCCATCCTTTAACATTTAGAGCATCAAATTAAATTTAATCACTACCTGCACACTGAGTGGTACATTTGCTAACTTTAAGAGGGTGTGTAAGCAGCAATCTTGATTGAGATTCATAACTGCAGTTTGCAGGTGGAAATGATTGATCCAGCACTCACATCATGTCGACATTGGGTTCCTGCTATGCTGCCTTTTAAGTTGGCTTCCACTGGTCACTCCATGATTCTCTTTATTGTACAAGTCTGTTTATCACAGTAATGACAAGCTATCCTGACATCCTGTAATTATAGACATATACATGTCAAAGGAATGGCTTACTAAACAGGTAGCACAGACAATTTTGAGCCCATTGTAAAAAGCAGACATTGAGAGGAAATAAATGAACACAGTACATATTATAGGAAGCTTTGGTTGTATATTAGTGTTAGATACAATAATAAAGTGTTTGGAATCGATCTATTTATTAAGTATGACAAGGAATATGAAAAAATAAAAGCAAATATTTTTCATGTTAATCACTTTGCCAGTATTAAGTTCCTTCAGTTTTTCTAGAAGTTTAATTCCTAACTGTTCTAATACACTTCACTTGCCTGAATGAAAATCACTTAAAATTCTATGCCTCTAAAAGATAGTAGAACTTTTGGTCAAATTTTTGTGTTTGTTATCTGTCCCTGAGAAAGAGAACATGCTCCAGGGTTTTCTTCATGTTTCATGTATTTGTATTCGCATAACTGTAAAAAATAATCAGTAAAATCATTCTGTTTTCTTGGCTTTCACTGTTTGCCTAGTGTGATTTCCCTCTATGGCATAGGTGGTACTCTGCTCTGTCCTGTACTCACAACAGAGGAGGATAATCAGGGTGTTTATTCTCACAAAGCCTAGGCATGGCCTTGAAATTCTGTCCAGCACACGTTCCAGGCAGCCCCCACCATTTGTTTTGGAAGCATGAGTTGGTGTCTGTTTGCTTTTCTTGACTGTGTTTTAAAGTTCAAATAGAACTTGATAGTGAAATTAATGTCCTCCTTATCGATGCATCGCCCCCACCACGTCACTTTCTGGCCAGGAAAATGCAACTATTTGACTCTGTAACCATTACTTGAGTCACATTTCATGAATAGCTGTCATTGGTGCTTCCTTTTACTCATCTTGCAGAAACCATGTTGCCTGCTCACTAGATATCTAGCCCTGTGCTAGCCCCAATGATGCAGAAATGAGTGTGACTTAGTTTCTGCCCTTGAAGAGTGCCCTGAGGGTTTCACAGTGTAAGGCCCGGGAGTCAGTGCCTTGCAGAGTAGAAACTGAAGCGTGGTCTGTGGGCATGGCCCTGAACCCGGCTCTGTCTGTGGGGCAGGGAGGATTTCACTGCAGGCTGCATTTTGAGCTGGATGCACTTGTTGGTCCAGGGGCTGGCTGGAGGGTGCTGCAGGCGAGAATCCTGAAAGATGATGGTGTGTTAGTGACAGAGACAGTTCCATTTTCAGATGGGAGATGCTTAGTGCTCAAGGACAATGGGAAAGTGACTGTCCGTGTTCCCGCCTTGCTGTCAGCCCCATCCATTTCTCAGGACACCTGGAGTCTCCCCTTTCTCAGCCTCTTTTTCCTATACTGACTAAGCAGTGGGCCACTCTGGGAGGCAGGGCCGGGGTCCCTAGAATCCCCTTGCAACTCTCCCAGCCAAGACTCCTTTAGAGGGTCATGACCTGTAGCTTCAGAAATATTCCTCTGTTTATACGAGCCCTTGTCTCTCAACCCCCAATGCAAATTTAGTTCCGAGTATTTTTCCAGGGCATTCAAATATAGACAGGCAGACTTATTTCTGCATTATATTTCAGACTTTCATTGAGGGCCTTTCTTCCTTATTTTGTGGTTTTATTAGATTATTTTCACAGTCTCCTGGGGAATCTTGAATCCTGTCCTTGTGGAGGGGAGGAAGACTTAGTTTTGGAATTGACTGGCTGTGTCCCTCTCATCATGTTAAGTGTCTCAAGACAAAACCATTGGGAAGGAGCATGATGTCATTTGTCATAGAGGTGAAGTCAAAAGAACTCAAAACCTTAATGCCAGTGAGGCAAAGGTGAATGATCAATTGACTTCTTAGGATAGGGTGGAGACAGTAGGGGTCAGAATTCCTTGAATTTAACATTTAACTGATTGATGTTCTAGAAATTCAGAGAAATGTAAAAATAAAATCATAAGGAAATTTTTTAAAGTTCCAGATCCAATGCTTCAAGAATATTTTAAGGGAATCTTTTTATACCAATTCCCAGATGGCAAAAGACAAGCAATGGTGAATAAAATGTCAGCGGTAGGGGTTCCTCAGATTGGAATACCCTTTAAAACACGGCAGAGAACTAACTACCATTCCCCACTCCCAGCAACTGGTTGCATATTTCAAGTGCATCTGAGTCAGATTTGAGTTCCTAAAAGTCCCATTGCCCAAATACAAGGGAAATTCGAGTTCAGCTGTGGTTGCCTTGGTGTCCTGAAGTAGGTTGGGCCCGGCTGTGTGAATTCTGAGCGCTATGGGAATCAGATGTAGGATGTTTTCAGTTACTGCCAACGCCGTTGCTAAGTGGTTGTCTGCTTACTTCTGAAGAGGGCATAGATATGGCTATACAAACACCAGGGTGGGAGTTTATGGGGCTTGTTTATAGACACAGTGCTGGAGTGCTTCTCTTATCTGTCTTCGTGTAAACTGATTGTTGGATCATCCATTTCAGACCAGTATTTGGTCTGATTTTAGAGAACAGAAGTCCCTCTGGTTGTGTTTTGGATGACTTCACTGTTTCATGGGTCCATAGGGGCTCTTACTAGAATCAGAAATGTTGACATGGAACTTCACTGACACGTTAGCAAAATTAGACAACTGTTAGACTTTTGTATCAGTTTCTTCGCTTGCTTTGCTTTTGTTTGTTTTAACAAACCCCAAGAGGAGGGGATATAACTAATAAGAAATTTTTGAAATCACTGTGGTAGAAATAATCTTGCATCTCTGCCATGAATCCTGGAAAATTCAAAACAGTTTTCATATGGCATCTTTCCATCAAGAGAGTGGTGTTCTTTTCTGTAAGAAAGTACATAATTCATTTAGATAAAGTGATTTACAGGGTTTGCTGCAATGTATGGTTTTTGCTTATCACAGATAATCTGTGGAGAACCGAGTCTTCACCCAAACAAGGTCCAAAGAAAACCCTTCCTGTTGTTTTCTGGTGATAACATGGCAAGGACACGCTTCCTAAATGGGAGACAGGAAGTTTGTCTTCCCACTTGGAGGCTTTATGCTCCTGAGAGTTGGCCTTGACTTTGGTCAAGACTGTGTTCAGATTCCCCAGAAGAGTACTCAGAAAAGATTTACTTTGAATTTCTTTGTAAAATAGAACTACATTAATTACATCTAATAGTTTGTTGAAGTGCACAGATAGCCTCATAAGACCTAATATCAACAGATGTCATGGAGCAGATTAGACCAAATGGTTTTCCTGTATTTTCAGTAGTGTATGAGGAACAATGTCTACATCAGAGATGTGACAGATCAGATTTACTGGTATTTTCTCATGACATTCGGAAGACTGAATATTCAGCACTGTTTAAGACAAACCTGATTAGTGCTGGAACTCTTGGACAGGGCTTTTTGAACTGCTGTGTGCTCAAGTATGGTTTCAAGAAGTCACTGAAATTCCAGAAGCTACATGTGAAAATTTTTTAGTTCTGCATGTGTACTAAGTCGTTTCAGTCATGTCTGACTGTGTGTGACCCCATGGACTGTAGCCCTCCAGGCTCCTCTGTCCATGGGATTCTCCAGGCAAGAATACTGGAGTGGGTTGCCATGACCTTCTCCAGAGGATCTTCCTGACCCAGGGATTGAACCCCTGTCTCTTATGTCTCCTGCATTGGCAGGTGAGTTCTTTACCGCTAGCACCACCTGGGAAGCCTCTTTTAGTTCTGAGTTGTCATCTATTATGTTCTTTCCCTGAGGGGATGATATTTTTAAAATAGAGGTGTAATTTCTAGTTTGATTAGAGAGAGTAATTTTGTTTCTGTTTCTGTGATTAGAATTTTCCTGCTCTTCTAGAGTATATTCTTTAACATGGGTTAATGGTTACTTCACCTGGAGTTCATGGGTCCTGCAATGGATGTATTTCCCTGACATGGTCAGAAAGTTTTATGTGTCTGTGGGGTGTTTTGGTGTGTGTGTGTGGTGGAGGGTGTGGGGGGAGGATTCATAACTTGCATTAAGCTCTCAAGAGCTCTGTAACTCCCAGAGGTTAAGAAAGAAGCCACTACTACAGAGATTGTCACTGTTCCCTCGTGAAACCTGTGGACTAAGAGATGACCCTTATTTTTATGTGTAAATTTGATGTAGGGTTGAGAGTCAACTCTCTAAACTTTTGTTTGGATATCCAAGTTGAAAATTATTGGATATACTGCTGTTTCTTTGCTGCAGCCTGTCTCACCTCTGATCTTCTGACTGTAATCCCTGGACAGTTTACACAGCGGGGAAAAAGCTTTAGCTCAACTCTCTTATCTTTGTAACTATAGTCTATCCTGATCTATAGTTGATTCTAAAGAGAATTTTCTTTTTCTCATTTTTTTTCTTCTCCCTTTTTCCCCTTCTTTTTTTCAGTCTGAGAGAAATTAGGCACCTTAGCCAGGAATTCTTTAAGAGCTATTCTCGGTATGTTCTCCCCACATTTCTGGGAGCTTTTTTACCTTCGTTCTTTGTTGGTTGTTTTTGATTGTCCTCTATCTTCCCTTCAGCATGATTTATTCAAGTGGAGGAAGGTTGCTGAGGGGTTCGGTGAGCAGGTGCTTGGGGGGACTCTCTGTTGCTGCCAACTGATCTTTTTAAAAAGTATTGAGTATTTTTCTTTTAATTTCCCAATTGTAGTGTCAATTCTTCTTTGCCAAATGGTTTTTGGGGCTTTGCCTGGGCCCCATGTGCCAGAGTCGGGGATTCATCTTGGCCAGACACTGCCACATATTGAAGAGGGAACCGATTCCAGGAAAGCTCAGAGAGCCATGGCTCCTAGAAATCTCTCCTTGATGGTGTGAGCCAGGCCTCGACACTTTGGACCATCTGGAAAATTTTGGACTCGAGCACCAGTATCTGTCTCATACATATTTTTCTTTTCATTTCCTAAGGTTTTTTTTTTCCCCCTAAATTCTTGTTCATTGGAGATATATATTTATTACTGTTTTATCTGTGAGCTCCAAGGAGAATCGTCTGCCTGAGGACTGCAACTATTCTTTGTGCTCGATAAACAGTTTTGTAATGAATAAATCTGGAAACTTTTACACATTAGTAGTGACAGAGTGTTTCTTTGCAATTGTCAGGTACTCTTAGGCAAGGAATGATTTCATCTCTCCTTCCCCACTCTCCATAGTGTGTGCTTTCTGTAGTGGGTGTCTCTCTCTCTAGTTAGTGTAGCAATATGAATCTCTGTCCCTGCTCTGTTTCTGCCGCCTCTCCTGTTTATAGGGGTGATCAATCTGACTGTTTCCAAACGTGGACATATCTCCAAAATTCTGTGAAGTTGATTCTGTACAATCAGAAAACATGTTATTTTGCTGTAGCTGTACCTGACGTCACTGTTCATTAGTACTCTGCTTTTAATACTATGCTTATGCCAATACTCGGAGAAGGCAATGACACCCTACTCCAGTACTCTTGCCTGGAAAATCCCATGGACGGAGAAAAGCCCAGTAGGCTGCAGTCCATGGGGTCGCTAAGAGTCGGGCACGACTGAGCAACTTCACTTTCACTTTTCACTTTCATGCATTGGAGAAGGAAATGGCAACCCACTCCAGTGTTCTTGCCTGGAGAATCCCAGGGACAGAGGAGCCTTATGGGCTGCCATCTATGGGGTCGCACAGAGTTGGACACGACTGAAGCGACTTAGCAACAGCAGCAGCAGCATGCCAATACTAAACTGACCCTAGCAGTGTTGCTGAAATAGCTCATGATAGAGTCTTGCTTCTATGTTTTTTCACTTTTCTGTAAGTTAGTTAGCTAAATACCTTTGAGTCTATTCAGATTAAAAAAACTTTTTAGGTAACATAAATTGATGAATTTATTGTGGTAAATCCGTCATTAAAAATTATCTACTCTGTATTAAGCACAGTATTAAATGTAAGACATGTGTTTGCCTACTGGGTATTTGCAGTCTGTTTTGAAAATCAAGACACATATTCTCAGTAGTAAATGAACCAGATGGTATTATATACCATAATGCAAATTATTCATAGAATAAGATACTTTTTGGCCTTGAAAAGCAGAGAATTAAACATCCAATTGGCATTTATCAAGTGCCTACCCTGTGCTAAGGCATGGAGATTGATAGTTTAGTGTCTTGTTATCAGTGACCCTAGAATACACTATAATAAGTGACACTGGTGTCCTAGGCAGTTCTGCAATGAAAGGCAGAGATACACTGAGATCAGAGCGGTCCAGCAGTCATTGGGAAGACATCGAGTAAAGTAATCCAGCTTTGAGAGCTCTATGCCTAATGGCGGTACAGATTCAGATCATAGATCTAGCCCACTTAATCTTCATAAGGATTATGGCTGAGACGTAAAATTATTTCCAGTGTGTATCTCAGTCTGTGTCTTTCAAATTAAAGTTCTTTTTTTGCCTAATCACTTGAGGGTGCTTTTTGGTGAGTTCAACTTGTTTGCATGTGTGTGTACTCCAGTATTCTTGCCTGGAGAATTCCATGGGCAGAGGAGCCTGGTGGGCTACAGTCCATGGGGTTACAAAGAGACACAACTAAAGTGACTTAACACGCATGCACGCACTCATGCTAAGTCGTTTTAGCCATGTCTGACTCTTTGAGATCCTATGGACTATAGCCCACCAGGCTTCTCTGTCCATGGGATTCTCCAGGCAAGAATACTGGAGTCAGTTTCCTTGCCCTCCTCTAGGGGATCTCCCTGACCCAGGGATTGAACCTGCATCTCTTACGTCTCCTGCATCGGCAGGCGGGTTCTTTACCACTAGCACCACCTCAGTTTATTTAAATACAAGTAATTCTTGGGTCTTGCCTTGCCCCTCTGGACAGAAAGCCAGTGGAGACATACTTATATGAAAGTGTCTATTCAATATTTATCCATCCGTTTGCTTTTCCATGTTCGTGTTGATTGACCTTGGCTGATGTGCTCTGGGAGGGTGTTGTTGAATCCTCTGTGTCCAGATCTCCTCACAGGTGCTTTGGGGTGATGCTAATTATGACAATGTAACCCTACAGTAGTCCTTGATCTGCTATCAAAACTGGCCACAGTTTTCCTATCCAAACTCATGGTTTTCTTCTCTGTTTTTTCTTTTTTGGGATTGGAACTGTATACAGTCAATTTTTATTCTGTGTGTTCTCTGTGCCTCATTTCTTTGGAAAACCCCTTCGAGCTAATAGCTGGGATGATGAAAGCACTGGCAGCTCCCTTTGGCAGCCCCTCTCCCTTAGCTTTCGGTGCTTTTCTTTGGCAGAACTCACTTGACTTTATAGAGAGAGATTGGCGCTTACCTGGAAGAGAACAAAGTCATTTCTTTGACGATTCAAAGGAATGACCTGCCCCCAGGTGATTCTATTCTCCACTTTTAAATTTAGTCATTTGATTTGAAGGATAAGGCAGCCCTGAGGGAAGGTAACTTTTATTTTGCCTTTGCCAACTCTGAAAAAAAAAAAAAAGTGTTTTGTTTACTTGTATTCTGCTTTTACTGGGAGCTGATTCATGTTTTGGTTGAAATTAGTGTGGATTGAACCACATGATATAGCTGTTTTTTGTAGTTAAAAAAGGTCAAATATTGGCAGAATCATCTAGTTCAGCCTAATATATCTGATCTGTAGAATCTGAACTAGCTTTTAGCTTGTTTCTGTTAATGGTGAGCTGTGAAATGGTATGCCATGTACTGTGCTTAATGGTTTTAATGGAAAGCTAGTGCTAAGACTTCTCTTTCTGTTTCTTCCTAGGTCACTCTGCACCTGAATCCCATCTCCTCAGTCCACATTCACCACAAGCCTGTTGTGTTCCTGCTCAATTCCCCCCAGCCTCTGGTTTGGCATCTGAAGACAGAGAGACTGGAAGTTGGGGTCTCCAGACTTTTCTTGGTAAGTGCTTAAAACCCTCCCAACGTGATCCTTGAGCATAAGGATATAATGACCCTAAAATTTTCAAGGCTTTTACAAAGGCTTATTTCATTGAAATGTTAATAATAGCAGAGTCCACAGTGTATTAAAGTTGGATTTTGCTCTTAGAGGTATTTGGGTGGCATTGATAAGCATTCACAGAAAACAAATACCACTCACATGTCCTCTTCTATGCATGAAGAGTCTGGTCTTGCTTGCATGTTTGAGCAGGATCTGTAGTCATACTCTGTGTGGCCTGAGCTTTGGTCTCAGTCTCCCCTTCCTTCCTCCCCATAGTACCAGGAGATTGTAAATATTGTAAGTAGCCATTAGATATGTGGTCTCTGACCACAAAATAAATATGTACAGACCCATTTTATTCATATACAACATGGGCCTAACTATAGGAGACTGACAGTGCTTTTGAGTATGAAGGGAGCCAGTTTAGTGTAAGTGCTTGTAGGATCTGTTTGTTGAGAAAGTGACACAGTGAGCTCCAAAATGAAAACATTTGTATTTTATAAAAAAGCTGGAACCCAGCTCTTGTGGAAGGATCCAAATATTACCTACTATTTGTAAATCATGTCCTTTTGAGTTTGCCAGAAACATCCAAGCTCGCTAGTTGTGGAGAAATTGACGGGTTGTTTGGATAGAATTTTTGGGGTATGATATCATGTCTGATGATGAGCAACACTGCACAGTGATAACTCACATTGTCTATTGCTGGGGATACATGCTAATGTCCTCAACTGCAGAGCCACGGACTCCCAAACCTCTCTTGCCTACAAGCAATCAAGACGAGAAGAGTCCACAGTTAATGGTGTTCATCTTGCACAATGAATACATTTTGCCTAATTAATGATACTTAATTCAGATCTGTAGTTTCTTATCACTTGTATTTGAAGTGTACTTTTAAAATCTCAGAGGTACCCACTGAATAAAATAAGACTCCACAGACAATACAATTAAAAAGTAGATAATTAAATGAGTAAAAAGGGAGGAAAGGAAAGCTTTTTATAGAAGAATACCAATGAATAGCTATAGAAGGAAGGATGGAATTAGAAAATCATCAATTTGTAACTGTCATAGTAAAAGTTGATTAGGCAAGAGTCGTCAATAGATGCTGACTCCAGTGGTGGTGGAGGGTATTTGAGGAACAGTATATTTACATAGTCTTACTAGTTATTATTCTAGCCAAAAATCCTTATAACCTGAGTCTAATCATGAGCAAATGTGAAGAGAACTAAATTGGGTCACGTTCTATAGAGTAACTGGCCTGTCCTTTGCAAAAATGTTAGTTATCGAAGAAAGGTTGAAGAGCCATTCCAGATTGAAGGAGGCTAAAAAGACAGCTGTGATCCCTGGGTAAGGAGTGGCACTGTCACTATGAGGAACATTATGGTGACAACAGGAGGAATTGAAATTGAGCCTATAGATTAAAGTATCAATGTTGTATTTCATGAATTTTATAATAGTACTTTTCTTATTCAAGAGAATATCCTTCTTAGTAAACATAATACACTTCAGCATTAAGGGTTAAAGGGCCAAATAGTTCAGAGAAAAATTCATATATAGATAGAATATAAAGCAAATATGGCAAGATATTGAAAACTGGTGAATCTAGTTAAAGAGTATACATGAGTTCTTTGTACTGTATTTGCAACTTTGTAAATGTGAACATTTTAAACCCCAAAGTACATTTACAAGATAGGAGTTACTAGTAAGTTAAATTATAGCCTTTTCTGAGAATTTAAACTTTCATTACTTCTAAATTTAAAAGGCCAAAAGTCAAAATTAGTTGTTATTGGGCTTCCCAGGCGGCTCAGTGGTAAAAAAATCTGCCTGCCAGTGCAAGAGACACAAGAGACATAGGTTCAGTCCCTGGGTTGGAAAGATCCCCTGGAGGAGGAAATGGCAACCCACTCCAGTATTCTTGCCTGGAGAATTCCTTGGACAAAGAAGTCCATGGTGTCGCAAAGAATCAGACACAAATGAGCACACACACATGCATACACACCTTATTGTTATCAGCACATTTATTTAGCACTTAGTATGTTCCAGATATTGCATAAGTGCTCTAATGTTTTCTCTTATTTAATTCTCACAATAACCCCATGATGATGGGGATATTTACAGATGCATTTCCAGATGAACACTAAGATTTAGAGAGGTTAAGTAGTGACCCAAATCACTTGGCTAGTTACTGACAGAGTTGAGATTCAAATCCAGAAAGGACTTAACTCTACAAGCACTTATTCTAAATTGGCTCCCTTCATACTCAAAAGCACTGTCAGTCTCCTATAGTTAAAGGCATTTGTGTAACGGTTATTACTATAAAATCCTATACTCATTTTGCCCTTATTGTGCAGAGTTGCGCTGTCCAATTCTGTAGGTACTAGCTGTGTATGTCTATTTAAATGAAGTAAAGTCAGAAATACAATTGCTTAAGCACCCTAACCATTTCAGGAACTCAATTTCGGGAGCTACTACATTGGGCAGGTTATGAGCAAGGACTTTTGCCTACACTGGTTTGAATCTAAGCAGTAACAAGGGGAAAGTATTTAATTTCTCTAAGCTTAACTTTCCTCAGTTGTAATTTGGGAGTGATAATAGTCACTACGTCATGAGGTTGTTCTCTTGATTAAATGCAATTACATGTAAAATGTTTAGTATGGGACCTGGCATGGATAATTTCATAAACATTACTACCATTTTTGTTGCTATTTATTATTAGTCATTAGTAAAGACCACTTGGGAAGGATGTTGAATTTACATTTCTAATTATGAAATGTCTAGCTTGGCCAGGGAGGCCTGGCATGCTGCAGTCCTTGGGGTCGCAAAGAGTCAAAACGACTGAGTGGCTGAACAACAACAACAATTAGCTTGGCCGGCCCCAGACTGAAAGGAGTTCCTGTTTCTTTGGGCTGTAGATCCAGATGAAAGTGGGGGTCACATATATTGTAGTTGCACCCATCGCTTTCTGGATTCTTTCTTCAAACTGCCTCTCTGCGACTTTTAAGGGAAAGTATCTAACTCCTAGTTATTATTTATTTGCTTTAATTCTGTTTAACATCGGTAAGAACTGCTTTTTGGCCATTAGCTTATGACACACTAACAATGAACTGCAGGAGATGGTTTTAGTAAACAATTCAACATCAGCCCTATCTGGAGTTTATCCCATGTAAGGAGATTGTAGAACAAGTGATGAAACTCAAATTACCAACACATGGGAGGCAACACTGGGAGAAGTCAAGGATTCAGATTCTGGGGCACCTGAACTCTGCCTTGCTGTCCAACAGGCTTTCTTTAGGGAAAATGGTTTTCTCTATCTGTGCATTTCCTCGTGACCTGGAAGAGATGGTGGCGCATCTGTTGTTCATTCCGGTTCTTAGATCATTAGACAACGAAAGGGTACAAGTTCTCTCACAAGCTGGGCAACTCTCCCTAGCAGAGATGGTGCTGAAGGGAAGGAGGCAAGGCGAGCTCTTCCCTTGTTCTCTGTAACTTGAAATGAATGACTTGCCAGCCACTGGGGCAGAGGGATCGGGATAGATCATTGCAGGTGTGTTTCCTTTATTCATTCATTGTAGTTAGAGGTAAAGGATAAGATAACTAAATTATTTTACATAAAGTGTTTCATCCAAACACTTCAGAAGGTCCCTAGAATCTTTGGAAACTGAGGCTTAGCCATGTCCTTCAGTGTCTTTTCCCAGGTTACCTGGAGAGCTGAAGGGAGCTGAGGAGAGAGGGTAGGTCCCATGATTCTCAGTCTAAGATGTGCATGTCCTTTGCTGATGGATTTGTATTACTGTCCTAAAGCTGTCTTTACTTTAGAGTTATAATACTTTAAAAGTTTTTTTTTGTGTGTGTTTTGTCTGCATTGTGTGACTTGTAAGATCTTAGTTCCCTGATCAGGGATTGGGGCACCCTCAGCAGTGAAAGCACGGAGTCCTAACCACTGGACTGCTAGAGAATTCCCAACAGTTATTAATTTTAAGTAGGATTGTGCTGTGCTTAGCTGCTCAGTCGTGTCCGACTCTCTGTGACCCCATGGACTATAGCCTGCCAGGCTCCTCTGTTTATGAGGATTCTCCAGGCAAGAATACTGTAGTGGGTTGCCATGCCCTCCTTCAGGGGATCTTCCCAACCCAAGGATCAAACCCCAGTCTCCCACATTGCAGGTGGATTCTTTACCGTCCACCAGGGAAGCCCAAGAATACTGGAGTGGGTAGTTTATCTCTTCTCCAGGGGATCTTCCTGACCCAGGAATTGAACTGGGGTCTCCTGCATTGCAGGCAGATTCTTTTCCAGCTGAGCTTCAGGGGAAGCCCAGGATTGTGAGAGAAGTTCAAGTAGTGATATTTACTCATCTACAAACAGGGTGACCTTTTAAGTTGTCAAGTCTGCATTATTATAACTGTCCAATTTACAAAAGGAAACCTTTCATAATTAGTTAGCAGGATCTTGTGTTACACAGACTGTCTCAGACACCTACGAGGGTGACTGAAAACATTATATTTTAATGCCATCTTAAGATGGTATCTGTTTATCTGTTTTCTACTGTCAAATCTTTGCAGTCCTCCTCTTGATTCCACTGTGCAGGCAAGAGGGAGTGTGTCAGGTAGGGCGGAAGTGGGATTTAGTTTCCTCTGCAAGTGCAGTTCTTTTATCTGGTTGTTCTGGTTACCTCGGAAATGGGAGTGGATGAGAGTGATTATTTCAGGCTGAGTGTCAAGTAGTAGATCTGTGAGTATGTCACTCACACACACACACACACACACACACACACGATCGAATTGTCACAGACTTATAGGTTTTCTTTTGCAAGGTGTAGGGATATCCCAGAGAAGATTGAGTCAGTTAGAGTTATCCTTCAGTGCAACCTAAAATAAAAATAATCCTACTCTCTCAATCTGTCACGTTGAAACTACAAGTACAAACTCTGTTAGAAGGATCATCTAAACTTATCTTTATTTATGCAATTATTTCTGCATCAAAGACAAAATAGTGCAATAAATGTCTGAACTTTTAACCTAAGTTTGCTAAAAATGATTGAGCAGAGTCACAATACTGGATTATCTTTTAAAACATGCTATAATTTGAATAGGCATTTCTCCAAAGAAAAACACAAAGGGCCAATAAACATGTGAAAAGATGCTCAATATCATTTGTCATTAGGAAAATGCAAAGATGCATGATACAGGGTGCTCAGGGCTGGTGCACTGGGATGACCCAGAGGGATGAGATGGGGAGGGATGTGGGAGGGGAATTCAGGATGGGGAGCACATGTACACCCATGGCAAATTCAAGTCAATGTATGGCAAAACCAATACAATATTGTAAAGTAAAATAAATAGAAAAAAAAGAAAAACAAGAAAAACAATAAATAAATAAATAAAACCATAATGAGAATCCACTTCACGTTCACTAGAATGGCTTTAATAAAAATGGCAGATAACAAGTGGTGTTGAAGATTTAGGGGAATTGGAATACCCATACATTGTTGGTGGGAAGGTTAAATAGTGCTTTGGAAGACAATTGGGCAAAATATATGTGCATGGAAAAACTTGTCCACAATTATTCACAACAGCATAATTCATAATAATAAAAAAGTGAAAACAACCCAAATGTCCATCAACTGGTGAAGGGTTAAAAATACCCTGAGATATTATTTGACCAAAGGAATGAAGTCTGATACATACGACAATATGGATGAACCTTGAAAACATAAATAAAAGAACTGAAAGTGAAGTCGTTCAGTCGTGTCTGACTCTTTGTGACTCCATGGACTGTAGCCTACCAGGCTCCTCTGTCCATGGGATTTTCCAGGCAAGAGTACTAGAGTGGGTTGCCATTTACTTCTCCATAAAAGAAGTCAGACACAAAAATCTACAGTGCATGATTCCATTTATATGAAATGTCCCAAACAGGCAAATCCATAGAGATGGAAAGACAATCAGTAATTGTCAGAGGCTAGTCGGAGAGGAGGATGGGAAATGGCTACTAACGGTATGGAGTTTCTTTGGGGTGAAAAATGTTCTGAAATTAGATAATGGTGATTATTACCACAGTTGTGAATATACTTAAAACACTGACTTGTACAGTTTAAAAGGAGGAATATTATGATATCTCAATGAATTATGAAGGTAAGTTGTATAATTTTATGTAATTTATATAATAGAATTATAGTAAGGTTGAATTGCATCTTAATAAAGCTGTTAGAAAAAAAAAACTTGCTACAGAATTCTTTTCAAAATGATGTTGTAAAATCAGTGAACCCAACTTTAAAATCATTTTACTTTATTCTGTGAGTTTTATTTAAAAAGAAAAACAAAAAACCTTGCTTTATTTGTATTACAAACCTGAGCATTCTCTCCTGCAAGGTCTGTAGACTTAGAACTCTAGAACAAGCAGATGTTCTCAAATGCCTGGTTTCTAGTAACATGAAATGTCTAATCCAGGAGTCTTTGCAGCCTTTATTTTGTTTTGTTTTTTATTTATTTATTTTTGGCTGCACTGGGTCTTCATTGCTGCACAGGCTTTCTCTAGTTGTGGTGAGTGGGGGCTCCTCTTTGCTGCGGTGCTTGAGAGAGATAAGCAGCAACTTCTTCCAACCTCATTCACTCTTGGGATAACAGTGCTGTTATTTATTTTTTCCAGCCATTTATCAATAAAATCAGGAAAGAAATGCCTGTAAATATGTGTGTTTGAAAAAAAGTGGTGAGTCAAAGGGGCCCCCTTAAAGGTAGAGTTTCCAGTATTTGGGGCATACTTAACACCAAAATATTATTCATTGTTTGTCTGAAATTCAGATTTAACTAAGTGTCCTGATTTTATCTGTCAGTTCTATCCAGAGGTAACTCAGATTTTTGTTTCTAGTTCACACTCTGGCCTGGATGTCAGGAGGCCCAAGTATTAATCTTCGGTTCCATCGCTAACTAATTATACATCAAGCACTACACAAAACCACTTAACTACCCAGGTCTCAGTTTCCTCATCTCTGAAGTTAGGAGGTGGCACTAGGCAATCTCTGAAGTTCCTCCCAGTTTTCAAACTCTCCAAGAATGATAGTACAACTGCTGCATACTAATGTTACATCCCAGTTTAACTGGAAACAGAAAATGGTAATCTAAACATTGCCCCTTCAGCAAATCCAAGTAAATATCAGGGCAGGGCAATTGAAATAAATGAGAGAAACCAAATTCTATGCTCTTTGGATTAAAAACAAATAAAAATTTAACCCTAATGAAAAATGTAAATTAATACCAGGACCATGCTTAATATTTAAAATCTAGTTTTGTGTTTCTGACGGGGATTGGGGGTTGGGTAAAGAGGCTAAGGTTGCCAAAATTGGTTTATCCCTGTCACTTAAACTTGAAGGGGGGGGCGGGGAACAGGTCCAAATATGTTGGGGCTCTGCCACCAAACCACAGGCAGTTCTCTGGTCTGCGCGGCAGTTTGGATGACTGACAAGGCTCAGTGAAAAACAAGTGCTATTTGTTTTCCTGTGCCCAGTATTTAACTGGAAATCAGAAGGCAAAATTTCCAATCAGTTGTTAAATAGCCCCAGATGTGTGCTTAGCATTACTCTAGGAAGGGACACGCACAGCCTGTAGCACAGCGCATGTCCAGAAATTCCTCTTCTGAATCCAAGTGATGTGTAATTGAGCCCTGAGCATCCAAAAATACCCTCTGAATAGCTCAGACATTCAAGTTTGCTTGTGGAGGAGGGAACTTTTAAAAAATTTCTATATTCTCTACTGTGTTGCAGTTAAAAAACCTGGACATGATTTCTTTTTTTCTTTTTGAATTTCCTCCTTTCTCTTGTTTGGCAGTTCTCCCCACCTTTAGAAAAACATGGTGTTAGCATACTTGGTGTGAGGTTTCTGTAGCTACTTGTTCATTCATCCAACACCCAGTTTTCAGTGCCTGCAGGACACTGGGAACTGTGCTAAGTGTGGAGGCTCCAGAGCGAAATGGGGTGGATTGCCTGCCCTCAAGTAAGATGGGAAAGATGGTTATGAGACTGGGAAGTACCATTGGCGGATCCTGAAAACTGGAGAGTGTGCGAATCCTCTTATTTCAAGTGCAATTAAGGCAGCTCTCTCTGTGAGGCTGACCCTGGAGCAGCGTGTGGTTGAGGGCTTAGGGGTGCCTACCTAAGCACCAGAAGTGCTTAGCCGGAAGTGTCACCCCTATATACTAGGGGTCCAGATATGCCATTTTGAATTTTCCAGTGAGGTCTTTCCCCAAATAAATTCTCTCTTAAAGGCAGATTAAATAGCTAAATGTTTCAAGATTGGTTCTTCCTTTTTCTTTTTTAAAAATATCTCTTGTGGAATGACTCACTGTGTCCTGTGGGATATTCCAAGTGGTTCTGTACCAGGCACTTTTGTTCCAGAGGCTGCTTATCTCCTGGTTTTGTGGCTTGTCCATAAGAGCCTTAATTATAAGGGGCTTGGTCCTTTCATGCACTAGAGTCGGTCAACTACCATATTTCCTAGGAGTGAGTTTCTGGCCCTTTTGCGGCGAGAGAGCTCTTCCTAAATGTCACGGAGGTAATTAAGAGCATTGGAAAGAGTCCAGTTTCAGCTAGTAATCTCGGTCCAGAAAGTTCTTGAAAGACTTCCTAGGATTTACCCTAACTCGTTGTATGAAAGCTGGTGAATGCTGCCAGTGAGTGGCCCCTTGGCCTTCTGAGGTTTGCCTGGGTGTATTCTTCCTGATTAAGACATCCTGTCCTGAAGGCTTCACGCAAACATAGACTTTTCCTGCCTCTGCTGGACTTGCTGTGCCATGTCTGTGTGGGAGAGGGCTGGTGTTTCTTTGTGTAGAATCCCATGGTGTCCTTTAAGGTTTTACTGTTTCAGGCTGATCTGGTAATGTGAGCAATCTGCCCTTCCCAAGCATTGGGCAATTGTATCAAATGTTACATCTCCAATGCCCTTGGTGAATGCGGTAGGCAGCCTCCAGAGAGCTGTTTGGTAGAAAAAGCAAATATTTTGTTAAGGGAGATTGAAGAATATTTTTTTCATGTCATGAGTTGGGGGAACTCTGTCTCCTGGGAAGTACTAGTGAGGCTGACTTGAAAGCTCATTGGTGTTGCATTGGTCCTCTTATGAATTGCAGACATTGAGGTCCTTGGTAAGCATTCCCCACAGGAGCTGATAGTCACTGTTTCTCAAAAGGACCACAGGACGCTCTGACTCCTTAGGCAGAGTCGTTGGAGTTATTTGAGGCAGCCAAACATAGGATAAATGGTTTTCCCCAAGACCTAGTTGCAAGAGGTTGTCCTGTGTCTGACTGTACATAACAACAATATTCTCAGATGCTGTGTGAAGCTTCTGAAATAGTGCTACCAGTGCTCGTGGCTGGAAGTTATAGTGGCTGCCACCTTAAAAGTACCAAAGCCTTCTAAAAGGGATTGAAACAACCCCCATTTTCTTTAAAAGTCTTTATTGAATTTGTTACAATATTGTTTGGTGTTTTGGCCCAGAAGCATGTGGGATCTTAGCTCCTCAACCAGGGACAGAACCTACACCCCCTACATTGGAAGAGGAAGTCTTAACTGCTAGACCACCAGGGAAGTCCCCCCTATCGGTGTTTTGAGCCCTTCTTTCTGTGATATTTTCCCCTTTGTTTGGCGCCTTCGCCATTGTCCCTCAGTCATAGACAGTACAAGGAAGGTGACTCTCCTACGGGACATGATTCAGGTTACAACTTAAAAACTGCTTCTTGACCGCTTTTCTAGCAACATTAAGTCCGTGGGTTCCTCCGCTTGGTCTCTCTCGGTCAACCCCACCAGGATGCCCGGCTCTAATATCTGCATCTGTCCTTAGCCCTCTGGGGATCATTTCTTCATTGACGTTAAATGAAGTTCAGTTCAGCCTTCCCAGCTTTGGCATAGGAGATCTCCTTAGTCTTCTCCAGAGACTGTGAACCTTACGCTGGAAAACCATGCAGCCTGCCTTTGGTTGGAAGCTAAGCTGAAGGAAGTTCAAGAGGGCTCCAGCCAGTGGTTTGGATTGAAGGCCCCACTCCATCCTGGCACCCAAGGACATGTCCCTTTGAAACCCCTTTCCCCAAAGTGTTCTTAGGTCTGTGGTTTTTGGGTCAGAATATGCAGCTCCATTCTCTTGGAGCTTGCATCAGCCCTTCACAGAAGCTGTATCAGTCAGGGGTTATCCAGAAAGGAAACCAGTAGGAGGTATATATGGGGAGATTTATTGCAAGAAATTGGCTTGCACCACTGTGGGCACAGGCGAAGCAAGGCAGACATCCATAGGGCCGGCAGTCAGGTAGGGTGGCTGGAACTCTCCAGGAGTGGAGCTGCTGTCCATAGATGGAATGCCTGCTTCCTTAGGGAAGCCTCAGCTCTGCTGTGAAGGCCTTTCAACTGATTGAATCAGACCCACACAGATTAGCTAAAATAGTCCCTTACTTAGAGTCACCCGGTTATGGACTTTAATTACATCTACAGAATACCTTCACAGCACATCTAGATTATTGTTTGAGTGAATAATTGGAGACTATAGCCAAGCCAAACTGACATATAAAAGTGAATGTCACAGAGGCTTTTATATTTCATATGTTTACAGCCTGATGTTCTTGTCATCTTAGATCAACCGTAGTCTCTATTCAGTCATTTTCAGATCCTGTGGCAGTTTTTGTCGCTGTTGTTTACCATAACAGATCTCTCTTCTTTCAGCCAAGCCGTTTTTTGCTTCCATATCAGTCATTATGATTTTATATCTGCCCCTTCCATTCTGTTTCTCCTCCACTGCTGCCAGCACGACTCCTCCAGCTGCTGGGAAATGGGAGAGAGAGAGACAGAGAGATGGACAGAGAGAGAAGGAAATAACGAGACAGGGAGACTGTGCAAGAGGCAGAGAAGGCGTGATCCCTAGCTCTGCCTCAGTGCTTTCCTTTGTCACTCTTGTACACACCTGGGTTTGTATTGTAGTTTTTGGAGTTCTGCAGATGCAGTTTGGATGCAGTTTGAGCATGCACGTGTCCCTTGCTAAATTTCTGTAAGCTGGGGCTTTACCTAACCTCTCAGTAGGAACTCTGACAACAGAGTTGTCAGATGTGAGGATTCAGAATCTATGAAGTGTGCACTGAGTGACCTGTAATTGCTTTTATGATTTTCTCTGCCAGTGTTTCTATTGATGCGAGCCCAAGGGGCTCCTATCTACCTTACTTTACTGATTTCTGGAGCTTAGTAGCTACTACTCCATGGAGGTGGAGTAGAAAGAGCTCTAGAGTGAGAAGAGAGGTGTTTGGTTTTTTGTCAACCCTGCTTTCTACCAACTTTGTGCCCCAGGCGTATTCTTTAACTTCTTTGAACCCTAGTTTCCTTGTTTGGAACTTAGATGGTCCTGTCTTGATAAAGAAAAACTCTGTAGAGGGAATTATAGGTGCCTGTTTGGAGTCAGGTGTTTGAAAAATTCAGTTTGTGCCCTTGAACCTGCGTTGGAAGATTGGATATAACTTAAAAGAAAAATAGAAGAATGAATCCTTCTTAGTGAGGAATTTCCCAGAACCACATTTGATGGGCCACAGTATATTGTGGATCATGGCAAGGACTGGTAATGATGCCAGCATTTTGTTTACTTCCTGGAAAACACTCTAGATGATAAATACACTTTAAATTTTGGGTCACACTCCTTCTAACATCATGCTATATTGGAAGATGGGAAAGGGTAAATATAAGAGTCTTGAGAGATGATTTTATAAGGTCATCAAGGATCCCTGTGTGGCCTGGGGCTTTACTTTGGAAAACTCTATATTGTAAAGCAGCTTGCACTTCATTAATTTGGTAACCTGTGGGGACTGAGTTCATCTTTCAGAATCAGTGAGTTATTTTGCTTGTCTTTGTGTATGTGCATATTCATATATACTCTCATTTTTGTAACATTTCCATGGGAGATTAGAGTATTGCTTTTGTACTGGCTCATGTTCAAGTTTGTGCATGTTTCTATTCTGTGGGTAGCACTCAGAGCTTTCCTCTTGGACATGAGTAAATATGTAGGGCATTAAAAACAGAGGGCATTTTCAATCCTTTAGTTCTTTATATTTCAACAGAAATAAAAATTAAAAGCAGAGGATGATCACCATGAGTGTTTTGAGAAAAATTGTTGAATATGTGTTAAGTCATTTTGTTGGACAGAGTAATCTGGTTGTGGATATAAAATTAAAGCATCCAAAAATTTTTAAATGGTCACATGGATTCATGTTTCTTGAGTGCACTGTTGGCAGAGATCACAATCACATGGCTCATGAATATTTAGCTTTGCAAATTATGCCTGTAGGTTCCATGGTCATGGAAGTTATTATTTCTTTTAAAAAAAAACTGAGAAAAACATAAAGTTATGATATATGGTTAATAGAAAACAGGTTTCAAATCACATGACAGGAGGAAATAGGCAAGCCCAGTCCTACCAGGAATTGGGGTAGGGAGAATGTGTGATTTTCCTCTTTCAGAATGTAGGGTTCTGTCCTCATTCGGGAGGTAAATGTTTCAGTACTGCTCCAGCACTTTATGTAAGTTTGTTTTTGCTGGACTTGGTACATGAAATACATCAAAGCACCATCTCCTCATAAGAGTGTGGGCACTCTTACGAGTTCTAGGGCAGATCAGATCTGCATAGATCTTACTTATGCAAAAACCTAAACTCCAGAGAGATGCCTCTCCTACTTTACCATAAGTCTTTTTCTCCCCCCTAGAATTCAACTAACAAAGTCTTGGCATGGTAGGTGTTTCTGAAATGACCGTGTATTTTTCTTTGCTTTATTTGTTTTCCGTATTTTACTTCTTCTGTTCTCTTAAGCAGGCATCTCCAGAAAGAGATGTGTTGGTGCAAGTGTCAGGCAAAAGGAATAGGAGTAGTAAAGATTGGGTGTAAGGCAGGTCAGGAGAGAGAGAGGAGCTGACCCTGATTGTGCAAGTGCTGAACTTTCAGCAATGCCAAAGTCATGTAAATGTATGAAGTTGGGTATGTGTGTTAGAGCAGCCTCCTGGAGCTGTAACCTGAATAGCATAGCAGGCACTCACCCAAGTGATAACTCAAGCTCCAAATGGACCAGCTATTGGGTGCACGTATGTGTGTGTGTGTGTCTGTGTGTGTGTGTGTGTGTGTGTGTGTGTGTGTGTCACAGAGAAAGAATGATTGATTGATTCTTGAAACAGATTTTCCTCTGACATTTCAGCAGGCATTTCTTTATCATTGGGGAGCTATGGTTCCTCATTTCACAGGGCTCATTTCTATCTTTTTTGATATATAAGAAGATGACTCCCAAAATGACTTGCTTTACTCTATCGCTCTTGGCTTTTTTAAAACTAGTGTGCAGGAGAAAATTCTTACTTGTTCTCCAAGCAATCCTATTCATGCTTTACAAAGCTTACATAATGTTTTTATCTATGGCCTAGAGCAGTGATCCTCAAGTATGCCTAGCCATCATGGGGTGGCAGGCAGATGATTATAAAGCAGTCTCCTGGACCCTACATTCCCACCCCACCCCAGAATCTGCATGTTAACATACTTCCGCAGTGATACGTAGGTTTGAGGATCACACTTCTGAAAGAGGTGGATGTCTTCCTTTTTTAAAAAATTAATTAATTAGACTGTGTTGCATTGCGTCTTTATTGCTGCGGTTTTCTCTAGTTGTGGCGAGCCAGCGCGCCTCTTCATTGTGGTGCATGGGCTTCTAATTGCGGTGACTTCTCTAGTTGCAGAACACAGGCTCTAGGGCATGCAGGCTTCAATAGTTGGCGACCGTCGGGGTCAGTAGTAGTGGCTTACAGGCTTAGCTGCTCCTTGGCATATGTAATCTTTCCTGACCAGGAATGGAACCCGTGGCACGCAGATTCTTATCGACTGTACCACCAGGGAATTCTGAGACATCTTCTTATCACTGGTTTTACTATATCTTCAAAATCTGATGTGTATTTTACATTTATGACACTGATCAATTAATTACATACATTTCAGGCTCTCAATGGCTAGTGGCTACTGTACTGAACAGCCGTAGAGCAAGTGACCCTCTGGCAGACACAAAATTGACCATGGCACTCTTTCCCCTCTCTCCCCTGCTCCTAAATATGACCTCAGAATACTTTCCAGCATAGAGCTTTAGGCAGCCACTGCCAGTTAATGGGACTTCAGGATTCATGCATTCATCAAATAGTTATTGAGTGTCTTTTTTATATCCAACACTGTGCTTTGGATATGCCTATAAGCAAAGCAGTCTAAAATCCCAGCCTCTAAAGGAGCTTACATACTAGTGGGAGGAGATGGGCTATAGGCATAATATATAAGTAAATTACATGGTAGTTTAGAAGCTGACTATATTATATTCTAGAAATAAGAATATGTAACTCAGGCTTGGGTGCTAGAGTTGGGGTTGTGGGGTGGTTGGATTGTAATTTTATATAAACCGCATTGAGAAGGTAATGTGAGTAGACATGGAGGTGGAAACTTAAGAGAAAACTTAACTGCCACCTGGGCAGTTAAGCGCAGCCTGCATTTTCATCTGGGAGCATGGATGAGTTGGGAGAAGGCAGGTAGGACTAAGTGAGGACTTAAAATATGGCGTTATCCTCAGCAACGATTCTGTCTCCCTCCACAGTGAAGAGATCACACCAGCTTGGGGGAGGCCAGAGAGAGACTGTGAGGCAACCGCCAGACCTCTGAGTCAGCTGATGTGCTGAGATAAGTGCTAAGATGAGGAGCCCCAGTTCCAGGAAAATAGCGTCTACACCCATTAACCAGCATTGCTTCCCTTCACTGGGCCTGGAGAGATCCATCTTGAGGCTTCAGTGGGTCTGCTTAGGACTTTAAGAGTTAAAGCTTAAACACAGGTGTGGAAACAAAAGGGCTGGTTGCCTCTTGTGCTTTTTTTCTTGCTCTTTGGACAAGGTTGTTGAATCTGATCCAGAAAAAATAACAAACTTGGCTCTTGTTGCCTAGCCGTAAGTTCTTGTAATAAAACTCCCAGCACTGGCAGAGAGAGTAATGTTCTTTGAAAAAAAGTCTGGTAGCATAATCAGAATTTAAAATACAAATGGTGCGCATGGTTTCAGTAGGGAAGAGCAGTCAGGAGAGGGGGTAGTTCCGTGCATTTCAAAGCCTGGGGCCTGTTGGACAGTCCAGTGCTTCTTGCTTGTCCCTTCAGTGGACACTTGCTAAGGTTCAGGATTCTCAGAGCTTGGGCTCTGTTCGTTCCCACAGGAAAACGTTTGTCATGTTGGAATGTCAGAGGACTGGGTTTTAATTAGTAAGCAGGAGAAAAGTTCAGTGGTTTCTGCAGGAAGGCACAGAACTACTAAATGATTTAATAATTGGTTTTTAGGGGAGTTAGTAGGTGAAAAATCAAATACTAGTTTTAAAGCCTGGCAAAAGATCATTTCCTGGGCAGTGAGGGAAGCAGGGTTTGTAAGAATAAAGATATTATGGGTTAGCCTTTCCTGTAAGTAACACCATTGAGCTTTCATTCAGCAAGTGGTTACTCTCTACTTTGTGCCAAGCACCTTGCCAGGCCCAGGAGATGATTTAGAACGAGCTGGGTGCTTTCTTGGCCCTCATGGTGCTTGTCAGGTGGGATGGCAGCAGGTTTGCTGGTAAATGGTAGCAGTTCATGTGAGAGAGGGGCTGGGCTCGTGGTGTGCAAACGGCAGCTCCATCTCCTGGAGAGAAAGGGAGTCTGAGAGGTTTTACAGAGAGGGTGATACCTGTGGAGGACAAGGAGCAGTTACAAGGTGAGCATGGGGTAAGGGATGAGCAAGCCAGGTGGGGAGCAGAATGTAAAAAGACCCAGGAGATCTTAAGTAGCATGTGTTGTGCCACTGTGAGTGATTTCATAGGGCAGGTGCTTGGGGGAGTCCTGGGAAGTGAGGGGAGCAGAAGCCCTCTCTGATCATGTGCCAGTTAAGATACTTAGATGCTATTCTCCATCATCATGTGTTTTACTTTTTAGAAAGATCTCCTTTGTGACGGTGTGGATGAGGAGTGGAGCGAGATAGGATTGGCAGCTTACGCAGCAGGAGGTTACTGTAATGGTTGAGATGGGAGGTTGGTTGAGATGTAAGAGTCAGCAGTGGCGTGGGTAGCAGGGCAAGGACCTGCAAATAAGGTGGAGGATGGAATGAATTGCCTTGAAATTTTCTGCCATTTTATCCAAATGTAAAACCCTTGCTCTTAACATTTTTTAAAACAGTTCCATATTCAGTCATGTAGTAATTATCCTTGTAATAGTGATTGTAACCCCTGCTCATGTTAGAAACATAATATTTTCCCCTCTTTCTCTCTCTCTCTCTCTCTTTTTTTTTTTTTTTTTTTTTTTTGCTATTCTCTTTACATCTCTTTTCTTCCACAAACTTTAGCCCAAACCAGACTCTAGCAAGGACTCCACTCTAGGGAGATCAGGCAGGGACTGGAGTGCTGACCAGTAGAGGAGTGGCACTGGCCTGTCATGTCTTTATTTCAGGAGAGCTCTTGAGGGGTCCTAGGATGACGCCCTTGCAAACGAGATGAGGACTATTCCATGAGATCACTTTGTAGTTGGTGAACAGCCCGCAGGCGCGCTAAGTCACTTCAGTGGTGTCTTGACTCTTTGCGACCCCATGGACTGTAGCCTACCAGGCTCCTCTGTCCATGGGATTCTCCAGGCAAGAATACTGGAGTGGGTTGCCATGCCATCCTCCAGGGGCTGTTCCCAACCCAGGGATCAAACCCACGTCTCCTGCACTGCAGGTGGACTCTTTGCCACTGCACCACTGGGGAAGCCCTGGAAACCAGCCTAGGCTCCTGGGAGTTCTGCTGCATGAGCTCAGGTCAGCGTGAGAACATGCCTGCAAGTCAGCAGACCTCAGCCTTGTCTGGTTCAGCATCTCAGGGATTTAGACACGTGTGGAGATGGCACACACATGAAGTTTAGAGATTTTTGACATCAACAGAATAGATTTTTATATGGTCTCTACAGAATTTAAATGAGTCTAAAGACTTTGATTTATATTAAGATACACCAGTGTAGGGGAAGAAGAGCCTTGAGCTGATAAAATCAAGACCTGAGACTTGAGGTACTGTTATTCCTGTCTCCACCTCCCTGGTGTGAGCTGCCGTTCTTTCTCCCCTGGATTATTCCAGAAGTCTAGTACTAGTCTCCTGCTCCTTGTTCCGCTTCAGTCTAGACTGGCCACAGCAGCCAGAGTGACTTGTTAGATGTTTTTGTGAATCCTCAGTGGCGGCCCATCTCACCCAGACTAAACGCCACAGTCCTTTTCAGTGGTCTGTAAGGTCCTGTTGGACCTACTGGTCTCCCCTGTGGCCTCTGTGACTTTACTCCTGCTCATCTCCATCTCACCCCTGTGCTCCAGCCATGCCAGCCTCCTTGCTGTCTCTTTTCTGTGCCAGACCTATGCACTTGCTGCTGTCTCCTCCCCAGCACCCTTCCCCTGATGTCCACATGGCTGCCTTTGTCATCTCCTTCAGTTCTTGACCTGCCCAGTGACTTTCTCAGTCAGGTTTTACACTTAAAAGTAGAGTGCCCCTCTTCTCTTCTCTCAATTTATATCATTCCTTCACACTTGTTAACATGTATTTTAATTGTTTATTTTGTTCCTCTGACTTCCTTGCTAGACTGTAAGCTTCACAAAGCAGGGAATTTTGTCTGTTCCCTTCTCCACTATATTCCCAGCACTTCGAACAATGCTTGGCTCTCAATAAATATTTGTTGGATGTTTGTTTAAAGCATAAATGAATGGATATGAGATTATAGTAGGGTTCAGCTGATATAAAAGCTGATGTGATCTTGGGCCTCATGTGGCATCCATAGAAAGATATTTCGTAAAGAATTGACTCACGTGATTATGGAGGCTACAAATTCTGCAGACTCAGCGTCTCAGTTTGATACTGAAGGACAGCAGACTGCTAAAAGGACAGCAGACTGCTGTAGGCCCAGGAAGAGCTGATGTCCCAATTCAAAGGCTGTCAGCTGGAGAGTTCTCTCTTACTCAGGGGAAGGGTCAGCCTTTTGCTCCATTTAGGCCTTCAACTGATTGGGTGAGGCCCACACCCATTGGGAAGGGCAATTTGTTTTAGTTGGTCTACTGATCTAAGTGTTAATTCTGGACTTCCCTGGTAGTCAGGTGGTTGGGAATTCTCCTACCAGTGCAGGAGACATGGATTTGATCCCTGGTTTGGGAAGATTCCATATGCCCTGGGGCAACTAAGCCCATGTGCCACAAATACTGAGCCTGCCCTGTGAGCTGCAACTGCTGAGCCTGAGAACCACAACTGCAAGGGCCTGTGCTCTGCAACAAGAGAAGCCGCCATAACAAGAAGCCTGTGTACCACAACAAATAGTAGCCCCTGATTGCTGCAGCTAAAGTCCACATGCAGCAACGAAGACCCAGCACCACCAAAAATAAATTAACTAAATGAAAAAGAAATGTTAATCTCATCCAAAAACACCCTCACAGAAATGCCCATAATAATGTTTGACCGAATAACTGGTACCCTGTAGCCCAATCACACTGACCCCTGAAGCTAACCTTCACAGTACTCTCATCAGACTACACCCCAAACCCTGGGTCTCGTCCCAGGCACCACATTCCAGAGACTATGCTGATGAAGATATGACAACCGTGGTGTCTGGGGAGGAGTCCAGGGTGTTGGGACTGTTGCCCTCAAGAAGTGAAGTGGTGGTCAGGATTGAGTGATACCTACAAACATTTGAAGGTGTGTCTCATGGAAGAAAGAGGAAGGGATTCTTTGGTTTGGAAAGCCCAGCTCAGACGAGTGGGTGGAAGGTAAATCTTACAGGCAACTAAAAGTAAGAAGGGACATCTGCTGCTCTGAGAGCCAGTGAAGTCTCCTTTCTGGAAGGATGCAGGCAGGGCCAGCTGTGACCAGGAGTCAGAAGCCGCCTGTTCTGATCCGGCCTGGGTGTTGATTCTCTGACCTTGGGTAGGCCTTTAGCTTCTCTGAGGTTCTCTCTGTGGAAATTGGAGTAGCCTGCATCAGAGGTCATCCTGAAGATCAGGTGAAAATAACCATATCTTATAAAACTCGGTGAGGCTCAGGGGAGGCCTTTGTGTGTGAGCTGCTGTGTCAAGTCAGAGAATGGGTGGTCAGGAGGAGCGCTGACTAACCCCTTGCTACGGCAGAAAATTTCCACTGACCTGCAGTCAGGGACGCTTCACTGCCCCTGGCAGCTTTGCTTTCTTCTCGTTGGAATTTGCCTGAGGAGTGGCAGTTGACTCCTTTTCCAAATTCCTCAGCCCTGAGTGTGTGATCTGTGCTGCTGCTGGCCCTGGAGAAGCCAGACGAGTGGGGCAGATGGTGAGTGAAGGGCGCTCCCCCTTCTTGAGGAGTCAGCTCCACGATGGCATTGCTTTTAATGACTTCAGGATACATTCCCAGGTTGCTCCCCATTTCTCCTCTTATTTACACTGCTCACATTCTTGCCTCTGGAATGCACCAGGGTGATCTATCCCACCTTCCACTCTGAAGAAATGTACTTTCTGCATAACATATTTAAAGCCCTAGTGTTTTATTTTCTGGTTGTAACATGAATGAGAAAAAAGGAAAGAACGGAACATCCAGGGAGGCTTGCCTAAACATTCAGAACTGCGCTGGCAGTGGGACAAAGGCCTCTGCACTGCTGTGGGTTTTTGCGGTGACAGGCTTGATAAAAGTGACTTTTTAGTGCAAGTGCATTTCAGTGAAAAGATGATTTTACTACACTGCTTAAGTCAGAAAATCAGATAAGCATTGTCTGAAGTTCAGTGTTGATGAGTAGCTAAGCTTCAGAGGATTTATGAATAGGTTGGCATGGTTATTGTTGGCAGGTAGATGGCTCAGGAGCTTTTTCTTATGCAGGCGATGTCAAAACAAGGTCAGAGCTAAATGTTCCCCCACTGGTTTTGTTTATAACTGGCATTGGGATGTGTAGCAAATGTCATTACCACCTTTGGTAGCGCTCTATAGTGCCTGATACATAGTAGGTGTAATGAGTGGTCACTGTTATAGGTGGTCATAGTTTACACCCAGCTTCTTAGTGATTAGTTCTGGGTTTCCCGAGCCAATACAAACCAGAAAGTTTTTATTATTCTTTGTAAAGTACATAGCGGCCCAGTTTTTAGGATAGAAGGAGCTGTCAATTTGGAGATCCGATATGAGAATCCAGTAGCTCTTTGAGTAGCAATAACATTCAGTCAGTCCAAAGCATAGGCCAGGATTTCTCAGTTGTGGTGCTGTTGAAGTTTAGGATAATTCTTTGTCATGGGGGCCATCCTGTGCATTTTAGGACGTTTAGCAGCATCCCTGGCCTCTATTCACTAGATGCCAGTAGCTCTTCCCTCCTGTTTGTGACAATCAAAACTGTTTTCAGATGTTGCCACATGTTCCCTGGTGGGCAGAATAACCCCTGGTAAGAACCACTGGTGTAGAGGAAGCTGTGAGGTGCCTATGATGGGCTTTTCAAACTGTGGATCACTCAGTACCCATTAAGGCCAGGCTTTTCAACTCTGGTTGAACATTGAAATTGTCGAGGAAGCTTTAAAAAATGCTGATGCCTGGCTCCCACTCCAAAATTCTAGTTGACTGAGGGAGTGGCCTGGGTCTCAGGATATTTAGAAACTCCTCAGATGCTTCTGGTTTTCAGCCAAGAGGGAGACCACATCATGAGTCGGTGATGGAGTCAATGGGGTGAAGTACTGCTTTGCTAGCAGTTAAAAAGTATAAGTATATATGCTGCTGCTAAGTCGCTTCAGTCGTGTCCGACTCTGTGCGACCCCATAGACAGCAGCCCACCAGGCTCCCCCGTCCCTGGGATTCTCCAGGAAAGAACACTGGAGTGAGTTGCCATTTCCTTCTCCAATAAGTATATATAGTTGAAGAGAAAATATTAATGCCTAGCACAGTATTTAAGGGTAAGAAGTATTTTATATGGGGCTTCCCAGGTGGCTCAGTGGTAAAGAATCTGCCTGCCAAGCAAGAGACAAGGGTTCTATCCCTGGGTCAGGAAGATCCCCTAGAGGAAGACATGGCAACCCACTCCAGTATTCTTGCCTGGGAAATCCCATGGACAGAGGAGCCTGGAAGGCTATATAGTCCATGGGGTGGCAAAGTCATGTTCAGCCAGACACAACTGAATGACTAAACACAACAACAACAACTATTTTGTATGTGTGTTGAGGTTGAAAGCACTGCTGGAAAGGATAGAGCCATGAGCATAATCTCTGCCCTCAACTTGCTTTTAGTCTGGCTGTAACCACCTCAGAAACGGCTTGCTTTTTGTTGTTAATGATAGTTAACATGAAAACATTTTTTATTGAAGTATAATTGATAATATAACATTATACTAGTTTTAGGTGTTCCACATAATCTTTAATATTTGTATATATTGTAAAATGGTCATCACAATAAGTCTAGTTAACATCTGTCACCATATATAGAGAAGTTTTTATTTGTAGTGAGAACTTTTAATATCTATGGTCTTTAGCAATTTTCAAATATGCAATAAAAGTTACTAACCATAGTCACTATGCTGTACCTTAAATCCCCATAACATATTTTTTAATAACATGAAGTTTGTACCTTTTATATACATATGTATTTTTAAATTATTTTATGTATTATTTGGCTGCACTAGGGCTTAGTTGTGGCAATTGGGATCTTCCGTTGCAGTACGTGGGCTCTCTAGTTGTGACGCTCGGGCTTAGTTGTTTCACCGCCTGTAGGATCTCAGTTCCCCAATCAGGGATGGAATTCGTGTCCCCTGCACTGCAAGGCAGACTCTTAACCACTGAACCACCAGGGAAATCCCAAAGTTTGTACCTTTTGACCCCTTTCACCCATCTCCCTCATCCCCTATCTCCCACCTCTGGTGACCACCAGTCTGTTCTTAGTATCTGTGAATCTGGATTTTTGTTTTGTTTTCAGATTCCACATATAAGTGAGATCATTTGGCATTTGTTTTTCTCCATCTGACTTATTTCACTTAGCATAATGTCCTTGAGGTCCATTCATGCTGTTGCAGATGGCAAGATTTTATTCTTTTTCATGGCTGAAAATATTCCATCGTGTATATATACCACATCTTCATTCATCGGTGAACATTTTAGGTCATTTCCATATCTTGGCTATTGTAAGTAATGCTGCATGGTTCATTATCTTTTCAAGTTAGTGTTTTCATTTTCTTCGGATAAATACCCAGAAGTGGAATTGCTAGATCACATGGTAGTTTTGTTGTTAATGTGAAATTCAATACAAAACGTTTATAGTTCTGTGGCTTGGGAGGTTTTGAGCCTTTCTGCTCACATTTTGAGGTTCCACCCTGACACTGATAAAATCAGTTGCTGGACAATAAAGATGACATGTATACTTTCACCAGCAACTGAATTTAATTATAGTGTAGCAGCTAGATGATAATTTTCCCCCTTTGTCTGTGTTAATTATATATACCGTGATATGCTAGGTCAGCAGTGGTCTAAATACATCCAAGCAAATATTGGGTCTTGCATAAATCATCCCAGACATTTTATGAGGATCAGTCTAACGGCCTCTTGACTCCATTATCTATGGGAATTTGGGGGTCTTACAAAATAAACTGTAATACACATTCATCTCACTGCGAGGAAGTAGTGTAAAGTGGTAGAAGACTGGCCAGCTCTGGTCGTATTTTATCTCAGTGCTCAGGAGCCAGTAAACCAAAGGGACTCTTGCTGTGTTCCCGCAGTGGTGACTCTTGGCAGAAGCTGCAGCTATGGAAGATGTGGACATCGAGGTCAAGCCTTTGGGATCACTTTTGCTGATCCATTACAAGTCCATGAAAACACTCACCAAGGCTTCCTATTTGACTTGAAATACATTATTTGAAAGGTTGGCCTTCAATTTAGATATCTGGAAAATAGCGCTGAGAAGTCATGATTCCTCACAAAGCACTCTGTGGTCTCGTCACAAAGTTCTTTAAAAATTCAAAGGGCCGTCCTGCATTGTTTGCAGTTTTGTCATTGCCTGGAAGAAGGTAGGCTTGGGATTATTTATTGAATGAGCTGCTGAAGAAAGCTGTTGCCATTGTGTAAGAAAAGGAAGAGGTTAGATTGACAGATATTTATTAATTGTCTGACAGGAGCTTTTTCTGATAATGATTTAGCTCCAGGTGATTGCACCACATTAAATATGCAACTCTGTTTCTTCTAGGTGTCTGAAGGTTCTCTGGTCCATTTTTCATCAAGAAACTTCTCCTTGTCAGCAGAAACAGAAGAAAGGAGCTTCCCCCATGGAAACGAACATCTGTTAAATTGGGCCCGAAAGGAATATGGAGCGGTCACTTCATTCACTGAACTCAAGATAGCAAGAAACATTTATATTAAAGTGGGGGAAGGTAAATTCTATGTGGTCTCAATTAATGACTGATTTATGACAGTCAGTTGTTTTCTTTTTGGAGACCAGGTGGCTAGGGCAAGGAATCAGAGAATTACAGATGGTTGGAGCTGGCAGGGACCTGAGGGATCGCTGGGGCCCGCTCCCCACCACATCCTCTCCTTCCCTTTTTCCTTCTGAGGAGATAGGCCTGGTAATGGGGGAGAAGTGGGGAGTAGCCTGGTTGAGAGAGGAGGAAGTTGTTAGGTAGAATTTAGAAGACACCCAGGCACAGAAGTCAGAAGTGAGTGGAAGCTGACAAGCTGAGGTGTGGGAAAGGAAGGGCTAACTGATGGAGGGCAAGGAGAGTCAGCATGGTGAGTCAGCAGTTAGAGCTTCCTCCCACCTGTTATTCTGCAAACATTTAAAGCCAGTGTCAGTGCTGGGGCATAGCCTGGGCTTATTATCTGTGAGTCTTCAAGTTTGAGAACTACTGGGGCATAGCCAGGGGCACTTAAAGCCTCGAGACATCAGTTAAGTTTTGGACAATAGCAGAGGAGAAGTGTTTGAATGTATTTTTAATACGAATGCTTGTTACAAGGACAAATTATTGGAGAAAGGAGCTGTTTAGCCTTGATAAGAAATGGCCTATTTTAATTTCCTTGCCTTGCAGAGGGATATAAATATCTGGTGATTCAATTTTGAAAGCATATTATTTCTCAAACAACTTCTTTATTATTATTTTTAGTTGAGTATATTTGGAACTCCCAAATAAGTTACTAGAAATAACTCTTGTGAATGGGCCCTTGTTACAGTCAGGTGATTGTGTAAAAATGGCGTTTCAGGTCCTCTGGGTCCATCTGCTTTCTTCTGAATTCTATAGCAGTTGTCTGCTTTATCATCAACAGTGTGGAAGCATGAGTGAATTATTGAATGCTCGTTCCCAGCTCTTTTCCAGATCTGGGATGTTTGATACATTCAAGACAGTGATGTTGAGTGTGTGCTGTGCACAGAGGCCGTATCAGGGGATTTCTACATGCACCCTCATTTAACCCTGCCAGTAATCCTAGGAGGAAACCATTATTTTGACCATTTTGCAGAGGGGTCAATGGAGGGTTAAGCTAACTTGCTCAAATCCACATTATTATTAGCAAATGACAAAACTAGAACTCAAACTCAGGTTTCCTGACCTTTGAGTCTAATGCTTATTGCCTGATGTTGCATTTTAAGTCTTAGCCCAGTGAGATGATGGGAAAGATTGAAGGCAGAAAGAGAATAGAGAAGCAGAGGAGAAGATGGTTAGATAGTATCACTGACTCAGTAGACATGAATCTGAGCAAACTCTAGGAGAGAGGAGCCGGGCATGCTGTAGTACATGTATTCCCAAGGAGTCAGACATGGCTTAGCGACTGGACAACAAACATAAAAGTAGGTTACCTAGATGAAAAGGCTTGTTTAGTTGAATAGAGGGAGGAGGAGTTTAAAGGAGAGCAAGTTTCAAAATTTGGAGTTTGTTATTAAACTCTCATGGTATTCAGGTCGCTAATCATAGAGATCAAACCCCATTGGGACAAAACAAACAAAAAAATCTCTTTTAATAAAGGTTCTAAGCCCTGACCACTGTCTGTTTTTGAAGCAGACTTCTAGTGCATATTGACTGGATATTGATTACCTCCCTGGAATTTGTTAGAATAACAACATGTGTTATAGTAACATGTAGAAGGTTGGGTTCTATTCTGTTCTCTTAAGAGGGGCATGAGCTTCAGTGCACAAGAGTGAGGGGTCCCCTGATTTCCCCAAGGCTGCAGACTGGATCAGGGAAGAACTTTAAGGACCTTGTGTCCTGCCCAGTAAAAACTTTAATTTCATGTCAGCACCTTTCGAGATCCTAAAACTTGACTCCAGACACCAGTCAGGTGTAAATCACTGGCCCATACCATGGAGAGGAGCAGCTGGGGAAGTGAGGGTCCTTGGCTAGGTTGGTGGACCGCAAGGCGCTGTTGTCTATCACCATGGATTAGACTCTGCTGAGCAGATCTCATCCACTGGTTTCCCAGAACCTGACCTGTCTCTACCCAGCTGAGTTAGGGATCCTAGGCCATGGGCCTCTTCTTATTCTATACAAAGTGTGGTCCCCACCCCAGCAGCATCCTCATCACCTGGGAGATTTAGAAATGCTGGTTCTCGGGCCCACCCCAGACCAACTGACTTAAAAACTCTGGTGGAAGGGTCCAGCCATCTGTGTTTTAGCAGGCACTCTAGAGTGATTCTGAGCGTTCAGTCACTCAGTTGTGTCTGACTCATTACGACCCTATGGATTGAAGCCTGCCAGGCTCCTCTGTCCATGGGATTTTCCCAGCAGAAACACTGGAGTGTTGCCATTTCCTCCTCCAGGGGATCTTCCTGACCCAAGGATCGAACCTCCATCTCCTTTGTCTCCAGCACTGCAGGTAGATTCTTTACCACTGTACTACCTGAGAAGCCCATGGTGCTTCTATTACTTGGTAAAGTTTGAGAACTACTGCTCTGACTTGTATGCTTAGAGTGGAAGAACTGAGGGCTTTCAGTTCTTATCCCAGCTGGGCTTAGTATCTGTGAGGCTTCAAGCAACATTCTGATTTACCTACCACCAGAGCCTCAGTTTCCATAGCAGGAAAATGAGGTCTTTACATTACCTCTCAGGTTCTTCGAGTGTGTTATTCTAGCTCTCACAGTGGTTTGTCAATCCTTTCCTAAAATACAAATAAGCATGTGACTTCCCCCCTCCCCCACACTTGCCAGGTTTCTACCCGGGGATTCCCCTTTGTGGTTTCCTCTCTGCTTGGCAGTTGGTATAAGTTTTGATGCCAGGCATGCGGAAGGTCATTTGGGGGCAAAAAAAAAACCCCCACATACATGCATGCACACACAACAAAAAGTGATCAGCTTACTCAATTTAGTGACAATGGCATCTGGGAGTTAAGCCCTTAATAGCAGCAACTTTGAAACAATTAAACCTTTCCTGGTGGCTTTGGAGGGTCACAGTGTGGGTGAGCTTTTTGTTGCTTGTCTCAAATCTCACACCAGTATTTGTTAATTCCGAAAACCTATGCCACGTGCCTACTGTATGTGCCAGATGCACCCCAGGCTCATCTGTGAACCAGGAATACAGGCCAGAGTCCCAGGAGGGGGTCCTTGTCTCTTGAGTTCCAGACGGGCCTGTCCCTGGCCCATGCCTCCATCCTCTGACGCTTGATGAAGTTTCAGCCTTGCCACCCCAATATCACTTTCTGTCCTGTGATCTGGGGGAGGCACTCACAGGGCTGCAGCTGCAGGGTGTGCATTCCTCATCTGCTCATCTGGCAAAATCCTTAGCAGATGTGGAGGGGGTGCTGCTCCAGCAGCCAGAGTCAGCAGAGCCTGGGCCTCTTTAAGGGGGTCTTTAGGGAAGAATACAGAATGCACAGCCAACACTTTCTTGAAGTGAACCTTTAAGCATGGGCCCCATGAACTCCCCCAGTCCCCCCTGGTCTAGGGGTGACACTGAGGGGATGCCCTGGTGCCTGGAGCCAGAATGCCACAACGCGTGTTGTAGACTTTAGCACAGGGGCATTGCGCAGTTGGGTGGGCAGTGTCAACCCAGTCTGGGGAACTCCTGGGCTGAGGCCTCACTCCTAAGTGAGACTTGCATATGAATTTGAACCCTGGCATCCTGTCCATTAAATGAAAAAGACAGAAGTCTGTTTCATTAAAGTGCCAGGTCTCTGATTAATTACCCCTTCTGAAAAAAGCTTGCTGCACCTAGAACTTCCTTGACACCGGTCCCAGCTGTCACACTGCCAGCAGTTTCAAGTTCTGTTTAAACATTTAAACCACTCGATGGAAATCCCATCAGCCATGGTGCTGTGTAAGCAGCATGTGCTCTTGGGCGAGTATCTTAGGACTCTTCGTAAGTGCATCACTTTCTGGTGGAGGTGATGAACAGCCCTCAGCACAATGAGATAATGTTTGTGAAAGCACCTTGCAAACTGTAAAGTGCCATATAAACGTTTGCTGTCTGTGTCAAGGTTATGAGAATGAGTGGAAATCTGCCCTCACTTGAACAGTCTTTAGAGTATAAATGACTCTGAGGAAGAAATATGAAGAAATGATTAATTCTACAGCATGGGCCAGAGAGTTAATTAGGTTTCTGGTTCTTCTATTAATTGAAATAGCAAATATCCAAAGAGGAGCATCCTTGGGGCTAGGATAGATAGGTCATTGGATTCAGCGTTGAATATGCCGAGTGACATAGCTGTTGGGTTTTTAGGTGGGGGGTGCTTGGGAGGCAGATGACCGTGCAGGTGTGCAGCTCAGGAGTCATGGTCTAGGTACAAGTTGAAGCTGTGGGAGTGATTGAGATCATCTAGGAAGAAGATGAAATAAAAAGAGTTGAGGAAGCAACTGATATTCTTAACCTTGGTTTATATCAGGATTAACTGTGGCGCTTTTCAAAACGAAAGCCTTCTAGCTCCCACCTAGATCTTCTGAGTCAGACTCTCCGGGGTGGAGTCCAAACAGGTGGCTTCTGATGTGCACTGAAGATTGAGGACCACAGATGTTTAAAGGATGAGCAGAGGAAGAGCCTGTGAGAGACTGAAAGACAGATCAGAGGAAATGGGTGAGGACAAAGCAGAATCAAAGAAAACAGGAAGGGAGAGGATTTAGACTCGAAGAGGCCACTGGAGTTGATCAGAAGGAGCCCACTGATGACCACAGAGGAAGCATTTCAGGGCAGAAGCTTGAGGTTCCCTGTGTCCTGCGCTTGCCCAGGGTCCCTCTTACCTTCTCTCCTTTGAGCCTGGTTACCACATAGCTCATTGTGTGTGTTTCTTTCTTTTGTCTTTTTATTTTCAGATCAAGTGTTCCCTCCCACCTGCAACATAGGGAAGAATTTTCTCTCCCTCAATTATCTTGCTGAGTACCTTCAGCCCAAAGCTGCAGAAGGGTGTGTGATGTCCAACCAGCCCCAGGATAAGGAAGTACATATCATTGAGTTAATCACCCCCAACTCTAACCCCTACAGGTGAGTGAGTGTGAGTGTGAGTGTGTGTGTGTTTTCTGAACCAAGAGAAGAAAACAAAGATATGATGTGACTTGACATGATTCTGACTTGAGGCAGGGAGAGGCTCAGCCCTCCCTCATGTGAGAGGGAGGGAGCAGCTGATATTCACAGAATCTTTGAAGAAAACAGTAAAGGTACCAGTGCTATGTTTTATTTTCTGATCTCTCTCTAGATTCCATATATCCCAGATGAGTTCTGAAGCATAATCTGAACTTCTTGGTACAGTCATCCATTGATATCTGCAGGAGACTGTTTTCAGATCCCACTCGGATACCAAAATCCATAGATGCTCAAGTCTTTTATAAAAATGGCATAGTATTTGCATATAACCTACATGCATTCTCCTGTATACTTTAAATTGCCTCTAGATTACTTATCATACCTATTATAATGTAAATACCCTCTGCTGCTGCTAAGTCACTTCAGTCGTGTCCGACTCTGTGCGACCCCATAGACGGCAGCCCACCAGGCTCCCCCATCCCTGGGATTCTCCAGGCAAGAACACTGGAGTGGGTTGCCATTTCCTTCAATGCATGAAAGTGAAAAGTGAAAGTGAAGACGCTCAGTCGTGTCTGACTCTTAGTGACCCCATGGACTGTAGCCCACCAGGCTCCTCCATCCATGGGATTTTCCAGGCAAGAGTACTGGAGTGGGGTGCCATTGCCTTCTCTAAATGCTATCTAATTAGTTGTAAATACAATATTTGTTGTTGTTGTGCAGTCACTCCGTTGTGACCGACCGACTCTTAGTGACCATGGACTGAAGCAAACCAGGCTTCCCTGTCCTTCACCATCTCCCAGAGCTTGCTCAAACTCATGTCCATTGAGTCAGTGATGCCATCTGACCATCTCATCCTCTGTCATTCCCTTCTCCTTCTGCCTTCAATCTTTCCCAATATCAGATCTTTTCTAATGTGTCGACTCTTCACATCAGGTGGCCAAAGTATTGGAGTTTCAACTTCAGCATCAGTCCTTCCAATGAATATTCAAGGTTGATTTCCTTTAGGATTGACTGGTTTGATCTCGTTGGAGTCCAGGGGACTCTTGAAAGTCTTCTCCAACACCACAGTTCAAAAGCATCAATTCTTTGGCACTCATCCTTCTTTATGGTCCGACTCTCACATCCATGCAAGACTCCTGGAAAGATCACTGCTTGCACTATACCGACCTTTGTTGGCAAAGCAATGTCTCTGCTTTTTAATATGCTGTCTAGGTTGATCATAGCTGTTCCAAGGAGCAAGGGTCTTTTAATTTCATGGCTGTAGTCACCATTTGCAGTGATTTTGGAACCCAAGAAAATAAAGTCTGTCACTGTTTCCCTTGTTTCCCCATCTATTTGCCATGGAGTGATAGGACCGTATGCCATGATCTTAGTGTTTTGAATGTTGAGTTTTTTTTTCACTCCCCTCTTGCACCTTCATCAAGAGGCTCTTTAGTTCCTCTTCACTTTCTGCCATAAGGGTGGTGTCATCTGCATATCTGAGGTTATTGATATTTCTCCCAGCAATCTTGATTCCAGCTTGTGCTTCATCTAGCTTGTGCTTATATTAAATACAATATAAATGCTATGTAAATAGTTGCCTGCAAGGAGCAAATTCAAATTTTACTTTTTGGAATTTCCTGGAATTTTTCCCCCCAATATTTTCCATCTGTGGTTGGTTACATCTGCAAATGTGGAACCTGGAGACACAGAAGACGGACTGTACTGGTTATAGAACAGACACTCTTACTCAATTATTATCACCTATGACTGAGGTTATCCCTGATAAGAAAATTACAAAGTGTGCCTTATTAGCATAGTTATCATTTTAACAATATATTTTTTAAACAAATCTCTGTTTATAGTGTCCTCAGAGCACTTTAGGCACTCATAACTGTTTGAAGCTGTGTGTGACTGTGCATGTGTGAGTGTGTGTATGTGTGTCAGAGGAGTGGCCCTTCACGGTGACACATCAGAGAGCTATTAGATACTAGCCTTTCTCTTCAACCCTCAGCATCCTGTCTAGGACTGAAAATTTAACTCTCTTTATCAAGAATGATTAGGGAATTTGCATAAGAAAAAAAAGGGAGAAAGTAGGCCTTTCTCCCACTTTCACCTGCATTTCACAGGGACTAGTGAGTAAAACTGTTAATTTATATTATAGAAGGATTTGGCAGTTAAAATTCTAATCAAATTTTGATTTCAAAAGTGAATAAACTACAGATTGGTTTTTGAAAATGGAAATTTTGTCCCATGTGAAGAATTGTGGCAAATTAAAAGGGAACGGGGATAGAAGTAATGGAAGCATGTATACTTAGGTATTAGCCCTAAGGCTTCACTCATTTTATGCTTTCCAAGTGTGTAAAACCAAGATGGAAATAAAGACTTTCCTCTAAATCCGGAATGCCAGAGATGTTAGTATTTGGTAAGAATTCTCTTCTGTACTGGATTCTTAGAAGTTTGGATTGTGTTCATTAATTTTCCAATAATCACTTGGTTGACCATCTGTTTTTTTTTTTTTTTAATAGCTATCTCCAGAAGTTTGAGGAAGTTAATGCAGATATGATTTTGTAACAAATATTAATGGCTTAAGCAAACCTTATATAAGTCAAGAAATGCTCTAGCCTTTTGCTTCTTATTTCATTCTGACGTTTTCTAACTTTTTTTTACTGCCTCCCTCTTGCGTCCACCCTGCCACCCTCCACTCACCAAACTGCCACCCACTCCTGGTTTGAAGGATTTTGAGCATATAACAAATTAGAATGTTACATATCAAAGGTGTTGAGCCTGAAGAAGCCATAATTCTGCTTCAAAAGTAAACTCTTGTAGTTTGTTCAAGTCCCTTTCAAACAGTGGCCACATGAAATCACCACCATTTTTTTTTTCCCAGTGAAGAGAAAAAGTTTAGTGGCTAATTAACCACAGGTGTGTTTTCCTATTGTTATGTAAAATCATTTTGTTATGTGTGCACTAAACAATCTGTTTTGCACATGTCATTTGCCTGGGATCCACTCCAGCTTTTTAATCAACTGGCCAGACACTGGAAACATGAAGACTTGGAAGAGGGGAGTTGCAACTTTATGGCATTTGGGTCCTAACTCTGCCTTTGTTTTCCACTCACAGTGCTTTCCAGGTGGATATCATAATTGACATAAGACCTTCTCGGAAGGATCCTGAGGTGGTCAAAAATCTGATCCTGATCTTGAAATGCAAAAAGTCTGTCAACTGGGTGATCAAATCTTTCGATATTAAGGGAAACCTGAAAGCTATTGTAAGTTGGTTAACCATTTCTTTTTTTTTTTTAATTGTTCATTATATTTATTTTTTTTAATTTATTTTTTATTTTACTTTACAATTCTGTATTGGTTTTGCCATACATTTCTTTGTTTTAATGAATGGCAGTAATTTAAGCTGTGTTTGTATGTGTTATTTTTGTGAAGTTTTTCTCCATTATTTTTCACTTTATAAAATAGGCTGTTCCTTGGCTTCTTCTGTCAAGGACAGGCAGTGTGGTAGTTAAAAAAGGTCTTTGGGGTCAATACAGACCTGGATTCAAGTTCAGACTCTGCCACTTATGAACTGTGACCTTGGGCAAGTCCCTTCACCTCTCTGGATCCCACGAGCCTCTCCCACGAGATCTCTGGATCTCACGAAATTCCTGAAATGTATTAGTGCACTTTCCAGCCTTGTTTCGTTGCTAAGTCGTATCCTACTCTGTGACCCCTTGGACTGTAGCCTGCCAGGTTCCTCTGTCCCTGGGATTTCCAGTCTTAGTAAGTATAAAACGATGAACACAAGCATTTCATGGCTGAGAATCCTGTGGGGGCCTCAGTGTCATGGCTATGAATATCAGCTCTTACTGTAGGGTTGGGTCTTTATGAAAGATGTGGGAAATGAGCTAACTCCAGCTTATTTTTCTTTTTGAGACAAATACTTGGTATTGGCATGTGTTTTTGCTTGCTCCTAAGGATAAAACCCTGATAAAAGAATTACAGCTGTGCACAGGTTAGTGAGATGATGCTGGAAAAGTATCCCCGGCCTGTTTCCTAAGCATTCTATTTCATGAAGGAAATATACGCAAGAAGTTTAGCTGGGTGGCATGATGGGCAGACAGCAGCTCATTTCCGGAAAAGTTAAATGTTGAAATTTGGTGGAATACATTTTTTCCAAGTATGTTTAGGGAGATAACTATTTGACAGAATATTGCAGCAAATTATTGAAAGTTAAAGAATTCCCCTTCCTCATTTTTAAAAAGATAATTATCTCTTGGCATGCATATGTGCGTGCTAAGTTGCTTCAGCTGTGTCCAACTCTTTGTGACCCTATGGACTGTAGACTGCCAGGCCCCTCTGCCCATGGGATTCTGCAGGCAAGAATACTGGAGTGGGTTACCATGCCCTCTTCCAGGGGATCTTCCTGACCCAGGGATCAAACCCTTGTCTCTTTTGTCTCCTGCATTGGCAGGCAGGTTCCTTACCACTAGCGCCACCTGGGAAGCCAATTACATCTTCAGCATCTCTTTTTGTGGGCTTAAATATTAGTGCATTGTCTTAAAATTTTTTTTTAATTAATTTAAATTTAATTAAAAATTTAAAACTGGAAGATAATTGCTTTACAATGTTGTGTTGGTTTCTGCCATACAACAACGTGAATCCGCCATCAGGATACCTATATCCCCTCCCTCTTGAGCCTCCCTTCCACTCCACCATCCCACCCCTCTAGGTCATCACAGATCACCGGGCTGAGCTCCCTGTGTGACGTAGAAACTGTCTATCTTACACGGGTAAGTGTAAAATGGATGGGTAGTGTATATGTGTTGGTAGTGTATATGTGTCAGTGCTACTTTCTCAATTCATCCCACCTTCTCCTTCCCCTACTGCGTCCACAAGTCTGTTCTGTACATCTGCCTCTCTCTTCTGTGCGTCTGCATCTGTCCTGTGTGTTGTCTTTTTTAAAAACTGTGGCCAGTTCCTCTTTCAGTGCCTGCACTGAATCAGTTGGAGTGGGGTTTGTTTTCAGTGGGTTTATGTTTTGGGAGAGGGATGCCTTTGGCATTAGTATTATTCATTCATGGCACCTTGTGTGTGACAACACAGTGAACAGAGCCAGTAGTCCCCTAGGCAACATCCTGTACGAGCATTTGCCAGAGGCAGTGGGTAAAGCCATGAGCACACACATCTTAATTTTAAAGTAATCATTTCTGGTTCCTGTGGGTTTTTTTTTTTTAATAACTTTTAGGGGATCCCAATAAACCATCATGTGTAGTGGTGATGCATCAATTTGGTATTAAGCACAAAGACCAGCAGTGATTTTCGGAAGTCAGAGCTGTTGTGATTGCTTTCCCTGGCATGGCATGAGCAGTGTTGGTGACCTGGGCTATTTGCAGCCTTTGCTGCCTGGCACACCAGCCAAATGTTTTTAATTTCAGAATAACAAAAACAGGAAAGGGAATCATGCTTTGAAAGGCAAAAACATACGGTCCATTTTAATTCCCTGCTGGAGTTCTTGTGTAAATGTTCTCTTGGCCCTGACCCTTTGATGGCTCTCTCTCTCCCTGAGCATGTGTGCCTAGTCCAGGGCAGCCCTGGAGTTCACTCTGAAGGTCCCCACTTCTCCTATGAATCAGAGAGGCTAGAAAAAGAGATTGCTCATCTCAGTGCAAGATCTGTTTATATTGCTCTCCTTGGCTGTACTCCTGTTCCAGGCCAATTTTGGACAATGCATGACAACATTACTAAACAATTAGGTAATGTTTCATGATGTTCCTTTTTATTCTCCCAATCAGTTTCATGCTTTGTGATTTCTTAACTCCTGTCTCAGATGTGAGTTCTGACTGTGCTGGGAGGGAAAGTTACCTGCTAATAAAAAGGTGGAGTGGAGAGAATGCTGGCTTTGGAGCCAGCTAGGTCTGGATTCAAATCCTATTTGCAATTGCTATTATCCCAGTTGATCCTGGTCAATCTCATTGAACTTTGAGTCTGTTTCCTTACCTGTGAAATGGATACAATGATAATACTCACCTTGAGAGTTCTTGTGAGGTTTAGCAGAGTCCATTCATTCATTCAACAAATACTTGTTAAGTGTGCCCTGCGTATTTCATCTAAAGCAGTCAGCATATTGCCTGCACATGGTGAGTTCTCAGCTACATGTACTACCTAACTTCTGTGAGCCTCAGGTTCCTCTTCTCTAGAAAAGAATAATAACACCTACTCCTTGTATTTTGGAGAAGAATTAAATAAGAAAACATATATTAAGCATTTAGCACAGTGCCTGCCATAAAAGATGGTGGTAGGGAGTAGGTTTCTATCTTCCTTCTATTAGCAATTCTTTAAGAGTTTGTAGGGACAATTAACAAAGTGAAGACAAAGACAAATGTTTACTAAAGGAATTATGTGGAACTTGATGGGGAAAATTTAAAGAAAAGCACCATTAAACATAGGTGGGGTATGTATGTGTGTGTGTGATACGATGCGGGCAGAATGAACCCTCTAAAAGACAGGATGGTCCAAAGAGACACAGAGGGTTGTGCTGGGCCAGATGGGATTACTAGAAGTATCCACATTACATCATCATGCCCAGCTCTGGCTTTTAGTTCAGGGCCCTTATGGACCATGCATAATCACATTTTGGAAAAGACTCCAAAACATAATAGATGGAGATAACTTGTTAGAAATTTTCTGATGTATGATTTCTTAGGGCCTCAGGGCTTCAAGTTTGCAAATAGTGAGTTTATTCTTAGAAGAGATATTTTTTAATCCCATTGGGAGTATGGACTAAACCCTCTGCCTAACTTTTCCTCCAGCCCCCGCCCTCCCAGATACCAGCAGTTTTGATGCAGGTGTGTGGATGGTGGGAAGAGCGAAAGGTACTCAGAGTCTACTTAACTCGTTGTCCTTTGTGAAGATATGGCTGGGAAAGATGGTGGTGGTATTTGAGACCACCTTGAATACTCCCTAATGGAATAGCTATACTGAGGCCTTGGGAGCCTGGGGACTCCCAGAAACACAGGATAAGGAACACATTCATTGCTGGGAACCAACTTGCCTGCCATTGTCCCAAACCTTGCTGCTTTAGAAATACATAGATAGATTTCTAGCCTTGTAAATCCTGAGATGTAATCAATATGAGTTGTGCTGACATCTCCTAGTGTTCTTATGGAAAGGTGTAAACAACTCATTCCATATTGCTACAAAAAGAACAGGTGGCAGTTACGATGATAGTATTCTGGAAATACAGTATTTTCTCAGCTGTCCAGCAACATGAAAGACTAGGGCAGATGAGGCCAAGCAGTATTGTTTAGGCCAGTGTTGCAACTCCAGCCAATCAAAACGACACGCTGCCTTGAAAGCCCGGAAGAAGCTGTGCTGAAAAAACTGCTGTTGACTCAATGAGTAAGAAGGTCTAAGAACTAATTGGATCCTTCTTTACTTCATTTTAGTTTCCTTCCGTCCTCCTCCTCTCCCTCTCCTCTTTCTTCTTTCCCTTTCCCTAAGGAATGTTTTCTGAATCCCAGTAAGAGCAGAATAATCCAAATCTGTGAAACTGAGTTGGTTTTTTTTTTTTGCTAATAGCTACAGAACTTGGTTACAGCTCTTTCTGGTCCCTTTGCGTGCATTATGGTGACTTGCTTACCTGATGAGCACTTCGGGTAATAGGAAAATATACTGGGTGAGACTCTCAGCTTTGAATTGAAAATGCGTGTCCTCAGCCAGTATCCCACAACCAGAGAGGCCAAGAGAACTTAGAGGCTGCGAATCATCTATGGTTTTATAATGGGAAAGGATTAATATTTAGTCATGTTAGGGGCAAACAGAATGGGAAACAAATGGGGAATTTAGGAAAAATGCTGCATGTATGCAGAAGAAAATAATTGGGCATGGAAATTAAAGTGATTTTTATACGACATGAAATGGCATAATCCACTTGCTAGAAGGGCCTTCCAGCCCTGTAGGAACAGATGTTGAAAATGTGGTGACTTCCCTTTGGGTGCTCCCTGCAGCATTCAGCTCCCTCACCAGCTGAGGAGATCACTGCAATAGGATCAAAGTGTAATGTGAAATTTACCTTCCATGTTCTTAGTACTCAGAGTCCTTCGATATTCTTTCCTGGAAAGATTCTTATCACTCAGTTTTAATTGTTAACTGACTACCAAATGAAAGTTAATTTTAAGAGTTACTTGTATTGTGGGATAAAAGTATTGGTACTTAGAGGTATGGTGGCTTAATTAATATTTTAGACCATAAAATCTAACCATATTCCATTAATAGAACTGGCAAATGTCTATAGTTACAGGATTGCTAAATTGATCATAAGTTATAAGTGAAATATCGACATTGGTTGTTTCACCCTGTGTCATTCATAGTTTGCAAAGATAGGATAGTTTCCACAGTGAAGTAACTAGGTTGTGCCTTCTTTTATTTAACTCTGCTACTGCTGCTGCTAAGTCGCTTCAGTCGTGTCCGACTCTGTGCGACCCCATAGATGGCAGCCCATCAAGCTCCCCCGTCCCTGGGATTCTCCAGGCAAGAACACTGGAGTGGGTTGCCATTTCATTCTCCAATGCATGAAAGTGAAGAGTGAAAGTGAAGTCGCTCAGTTGCGTCCGACTCTTAGAGACCCCATGGACTGCAGCCTACCAGGCTCCCCCATCCATGGGATTTGCCAGGCAACAGTACTGGAGTGGGGTGCCATTGCCTTCTCCGTCATTTAACTCTAGGATATAGGGATTAGGGGGTTCCTTGGTGGCTCAGCAGTAAAGAATCTACCTGCCAATGCAGGAGATGAAGGTTCGATCCCTGGGTGGGGGAGATCCCCTGGGGAAGGAAATAGCAACCCACTTCAGTATTCTTGCTAGGAAAATCCCTTGGACAGAGGAGCCTGGTGGGTATTGCAAAACGGTTGGATGCGACTTAGTATCAACATAGAAATAACAACAACAACATAGAAAGCAGAACACAGGCATGTTCGGATAATATAGAATACACATTTCTGAGTACTTTATATATAATTTTAAATAAAAATAATAAAATTTTTGTATCATATTTGATGTGTATGTTAATAATTTAAACATTAACTCTAGTGACATGCTAATCATGCTTATGATAATTAGATTATCTACTAATGACAAAAATGATTATGTTATTTGTATCAACATAAGCAACCCAAATGATGCAACCAGTCAGCATGAATGATATTTCTTAATCTGCTGTTACAAGTTTTCACATCAGTATTCACAGCCCAAGGAAAGTAGGGATCAAAAGAATAAATAGTTTGCTCATACACAATAGAGAATCTATTTGTTTCAGGTATTAAGGCACTGTTTAATTTTATAGACTCATGAGTGAAATTTTATTATTATCTTCAGGCTCCTAATAGTATTGGCTTTGGGAAAGAAAGTGAAAGATCTATGATAATGACCAAATCAAAAAGAGATGACATTCCTTCAACCCAAGAGAGTCTGGTCAAGTGGGCTTTGGACAATGGCTATAGTCCAGTAACATCATACACAGTGGCTCCAATGGCTAATAGATTCCATCTTCGGCTTGAAAGCAATGGTAAGTATGATTTTTTTGTTGTTGTTTGTATAAAAAATATCCCCCCAAATGTGCTTTCCAATGAGGAACTTTCATTTCAACTCATATGGTGCTGTTTCTCTGTTGCAAATTTTAGCAATTCATTTGACTACTTTTTACTGTAAAGCTTAAAGTTACGTAGAATTGTGCTAGATTATTTTGGGGAAACTATCTTGAATACAGACTTTTTACTAACATAGTAAATTGCGTATTGGAAAACTTTGTTATAGATCACTTTCTCTCTGCATATATTAAGGATAAATTAGTCTGGGTTCTTTTCTCAGAAGGGCCTAGTGATCACTTTGGGCTGAGATACAGAGAGGCTGGGACAGCAGGAAAGAAGTCTTAGGTCAGGCCAGATCTCATAGGAAGTCACGAGGACTCATACTTGTGCTTTCTCATTCTCACCCAGAGGGAATATAGGAGTTATTACCCCATTTAGATGGAGGAGAAAGCAGAGGCTTAATAAGTTCTTTGAGGTTCTCTAGAGTCTTATAGCTACTAAGACTTGAACCCCAGGTTTTCTGATCCCTAGATCTCTTGCTCATTGCATGGTACCACAACTGAGTGCAGGGTTGGTAGAATGAAGGTTGCGAGTCCTGGTTCAAGTCCCAGCTCTGATATTTGATCACTGTTTTTGGAAGTTGCTTAACTTCTGAGCCTCTGATTCCTCCTCAGCCATATGGGGGAAACAATAGGACCTATCTTGCAGGGTGGTTGTGAAGGTTTTTTGGTAACAAATTAAAAACTTCCAAACCTGTTACTTGTTTTGGACCCATACAACTAACTGTGTCATCCTTTTTTAAAAAATGGTATTGTTTACCCTTGTAATGAATAAAATCAAAAGGAGGAAACCTTTAGAAATAAAAAAAATAAAAAAAAAATAAAAAATGGTATTGAAGGAGAGCTAACATCCTTCTTTTCCAACTCCCATTGCAGGATGGATTAACCTCAAGTATGTGTCAGTTGACTTTGAAGGAATAATTGAAGCTAAGCAGCTTTTTCTTTTTGTGGGGAGACTATGTTCTAAAAGGCCAGGGTACCTAGATATCTGTTAGAATTTAGCAGTGAAATAGGAGGTAGCAAAATAATTTCAAAATAGCACTATTGTTTCAAGAAATCTTTAGAGAGACTGTCCTAAAGAATCTCTAGATTCAAGGAAAGTATTTCATTGGCATTTGAATGGAATAATATCATCCCACATAACTTATTCAGATAGTAGATTTTTTTATAGCTTGAAGGGCCTTCAGTTCAGTTCAGTTCAGTCACTCAGTCGTGTCCGACTCTTTGCGACCCCATGAATCACAGCACGCTAGGCCTCCCTGTCCATCACCAACTCCCAGAGTTCACTCAGACTCACGTCCATCGAGTCAGTGATGCCATCCAGCCATCTCATCCTCTGTCATCCCCTTAGAAATCATCTAATCCAGCAGTTCTTAATCTTGGCTGCACATTGGAATCACATGGGGAGCTTTACAACATAATGATTTAAAGAGAGTTCAGTTCTTAATTGGGCTGGGGTACAGCTTGAGCATAGGGATGCTTTTTTTTTAGGCTCCCAGAGTGATTTCAGCATGCAGCCAAAGTTGAGAACCACTGATCTAATCCAACCTCTTAATTTAAAAAAATTGGAAAACCAAAGCACAGAGAAGTAAGCTACTTACCCAAAGCCACCAGGCCAGTTAGAAAGGACATCAGGACTAGAATTCAGGCTTTGAGACAGACTCCACATCTCCTTTATACATTGCTCATTAGGGATAATTTTACATATGCCCATTCTTTGCTCGTTCCTCCTGTTCTTACCTCTCACGATAATGATTGTGACCTGGCATCAAACACTGATGATGTTCTGCCTTCTTCTCTTGCCATCAGAGGAGATGAGAGATGAGGAGGTCCATACTGTCCCTCCTGAGCTACGGATCCTGCTGGGCCCTGGCACTCTGCCTGCCCTGGACAACCCACCCATTCGGGGAGGGGGAAGCCGAAATGGAGGTTTCCCTTTTCCCTTCCCCGACATCTCCAGGAGAGGCCGGAAGGAAGGGGGAGAAGATGGGATCCCTCGGCCAAAGGACCCTGTCATCCCTGGCATCCACCTGTTCTCTGATCCCAGAGAGCCAGAGGAGGTGCAGGGCAGCACAGATGTTGCCCTGTCCGTCAAGTGTGACAATGAGAAGATGACTGTGGCTGTAGACAAAGATTCTTTTCAGGTTGGTGCAGTTTCTTAAAGGAGAGAATGGGAGGTTACCTCCCTGTCCATCTCACCTCAGTCTGTGTGAGTTATTTCCAGCTCTTTCACTTTTGAACTCTGGAGATTTGATACTGTTTTCTCAGTTGGATGGGCTCACTTCCCCTTGGCTGTGAGTCTCACCCGGTTCCTGTTGTTCTCAGTGAGGGGGGGTTCCAGATCCTTGTGTGTCAATATTTTGCTATTGAATTTCCAAGGCCAACAAACACAATTCTGGGGCTGTTGAGAGATGGTAGGCTGAAAGGAGGTAAGGGGGGAGAGGGAGTGCAGGCTTCCAGTGACCTTTATTTGGAAGACCAGGCAAAATGTGTTAACTGCATGCTGTAGAATGGCCTGTGGGCCCCTCTTTATGTCTTTGGTGGTGGTTGTTTCAGGCCAGCGGCTACTCTGGGATGGAGCTCACCTTGTTGGATCCTACCTGCAAGGCCAAGACAAATAACACCCATTTCATTTTGGAGTCTCCCCTGAATGGCTGCGGGACTCGGCTCCGGCGAGCAGCCCCTGATGGTGTGGTTTACTACAACTCCGTGAGTGTTCTCCAGGACAGAGCTTTCCCTTTGCCTGAGCCTTGCTGGGTGTTACCTTAAAATTAGTCTTAAGATTTCTATGAAAGTGAGGAGGGCCATATACCCCAGACTTGAATGAAGCCCAGTGTTGGTTCCCAACAAAATGGGATGTACTCTGACCCTGAACGCTTCTGTTTTGTTGGTGGGTCTGTGGGAGTTGGGAGGCCCTGTTTTCTCGGCTGGAACATTTGTGATGATCTTTCCCACCCTTCCTTCCATCTCCTGGTGGCAGAGCTTTCACTGGCAAGGTGATTATGGCTTTTTCTGGCTAAGCTGGAGGCTGAGATGGCCTGGTTCACATGAGGGCAAACTCCAAGGCTATGAATGAGCACCTCTGTACAGCTGAGCTAACCAGATCCATGGTTCATCTGAGATCCATGGCCTCATCTGAGGCATGTCTAGAAGTAGGAGAACTTTTCCCTCCCTCATGAACAAAAGAACCAAAAGAGAGAAGTCTGAAAAGGTCCTTTGAGAAATTGTTAAATCTCTCTCCATCCTTACGAAAGACCCTAAACTGAAGAACATCTCCTACTTTCGAAGTTACCCAGAGATTCCCCAATGATAGTCATTGCAGTAGCTACCCTTCACTTTCCAGACATCATTCTTGGCAGTTCACCTTAATCTTTTCAGATTAAATCTGTTTGTGTAGAGGTGGCACTACACAGTGAATGTTACAAGAATTTGAACATGAAATTTCAAAAGGACTTTACAGTGATAATTTTGCAATTTGAGTTGTACTTTTGATGATAGAAACAGGGCTCCAAGATCCTCGTATCCAGCTTTGATGTGTGTGTGTGTCTGTGCTCAGGGCCTACCCAGCTTTGGCATGGGCTGGGGAGGCCCCGACTACTCTATTTATTCCACTGCTGGTCGTCCGCAGATAGGACCCAGCCAGGGAAGAGACTGGCTTTCTGGTCAGCATGGCTCATGTAGGGACTGACTCTCCTGTGAGCCAAGTTTATTGTTCCTCAGACAATTTTAGAATGTTTGAGCTGGAAAGAACCCTAAGATGATCTCATTCAGCGTCCTCATTTCACAGGTGAGGAAATTGAACTCCAGGGAGTTACAAGACTTGTTTGGATTTGAGAGACGAGTTAGTGGTAGAGCCAGGACTAAATCCAGCTTCCCAACTTCTCATCCACTGATCTTCCCCCAGCCCTAGGCTGGAGCAGCTACTCTGTTTTGTTACTGAAATTATTTATTAACCTTTGACTTCTATGATGAACACTCTTCTGCCAATTCCAACACTCATTTTCTTGCAATTATCCAGTTTTTCCAGATGTAATGAATGTCATATATTACTGGTATATGTGATTTTGGAATTTTAAACTTAAAAAAAATATTTCTATATATTTTTGGCTGTGCTAGGTCTTTGTTGCTGTGCAGGCTTTCTCTAGTTGCAGTGCACAGGCTTCTCATTGCAGGGGCTTCTCCTGTTGCAGAACACGGGCTCTAGGGCACATATGCTTCAGCAGTTGCAGCATGTGGACTCAGTAGTTGCAGCTCCCAGGCTCTAGAGCACAGGCTCAGTAGTTATGGCTCACAGGCTTAGTTGCTCTGAGGCAAGTAGGATCTTCCCAGATCAGGGATCAAACCTATGTCTCCTACATTGGCAGGTGGATTCTTTACCACTGAGACACCAGGGAAGCCCTGGAATTTTAAACTTTGATTTGAATTAATGCCAATAAGAGGCCATGATAACTGGTTAAGTTTAAAAAAAAAAAGTGCCGTCTACCTCAGGAGAGAAAAGTATATTGCTTCTTCTTCTTTTTTAAAAAAATTATTATAGGGTAAGTAATAACCTAACTTGCTTCAGTTGCATCACTAATTTCTTTGAAGACCTGGGAAAGAATAGAGAGGCAGTTTTCCTTCATTTCTTTCCCATTCTGCTCTCCTCTCAGTGGCTATTTTAGCCATTTCTTCCAGTTATAATTGTTGTAGTTTTCAGACAATATCTATTTTCATTTTACAACATATTCAAAATCTGAGGAGGTGGAGCATAGAATCAAACAAAAATTATAACTATCCCATGTATGCAAATAAATTAGGAGTTAATTTATGGCGTCCTAATCCCTGGGTGAATTTTTTCATCTTACATAGAACTAACCTTCTACCAGTGTTAAGATAGGTTTTCATGGCATAGAACTTGTTGTTCTTTCCTGCATCTATTCCTCATACAGGAGATAGTGGGGGAGATGGATGCATATAGGAGAAGGGTGTGGAGAGAATGGCTCAGTAGTGAGCATCAGGTTCTTTGCTTCTGACTCAAACCAAACTTGACCAAATCTTTTTTTTTTTTTAATATTTATTTATTTGGCTGTGTGGGGCCTTGGCATGCAAATTCTTAGTTGCAGCATGTGGAATATGGTTCCCTGACCAAGGATGAAACACAGGCCCCTTGCATTGGGAGCTCAGTCTTAAGCCACTGGACCACCAGGGAAGTCCCTATCAAATCTTGACAGACACAACTTACAAGAACTCCTCGGATTAGCCAAATCAGTGTTTCTTAGAGTTTTCAGTATAAAGGCCCCTAAGGAGAAACTCCCCCACCCCCTACAGTACAGGTGGGCCTGTTGAAAACCCCACCCAACCCCATTTCAGTATCTGGTGTTTTCACACTATTTAAAATACATATTTTATTTTAAATCTTAATTTATTATGCATTGGGCTTCTTCTTTTTCATTTCTTTGAGGATAAAATCCTAAAAAAAACTTGGAGGTTCTTTTTTTTCAGTTAAGTCAGATTTTCAGTTCACTTCAGAATTTATTACATGGGTGTTTATGTGAGGTGGAACCAAAGGTATGTGATTGGGTGTTTTCATAACATTGTGCTTTCCTTGCTTTTAGATTGTGATTCAGGTTCCACCCTCTGGGGATAGTAGTGGCTGGCCAGATGGTTATGAAGATTTAGAGTCTGGTGATAATGGATTTCCAGGAGACATGGATGAAGGGGACACTTCCTTTTTCAGCCGACTTGAAATTGTGGTGGTATGTATTTGTTTGTAGGAGGTAGTTTGTAGAGAATGTTGTCTTTTTGGTTGGCTTTAGTTGGGGACCATTGGAAAATAAAATCAGATGTTAAAGGCTAAAGCTTCTAAAGCTACAAGCTTCATTTTACTGTGATTTATTTCCATCTGTTTTCTTCTTTTCTCCAGTTTAATTGTAGCCTGCGACAGGTGGGGAATCCCCGTACCTTCCAGGATGAACCCAACAGAAACGTCACCTTCAACATGGAGCTGTACAACACTGACCTCTTTCTCGTGCCCTCCCAGGGGGTGTTCTCTGTGGCAGAGAACGGACACGTTTATGTTGAGGTGAGACCCATATGTTAGCCTTTGGCTGTTAGGTTAGTGGCGGAGAAGGCAATGACAACCCACTCCAGTACTCTTGCCTGGAAAATCCCATGGACAGAGGAGCCTGGAAGGCTGGAGTCCGTGGGATTGCTGAGGGTCGGACACGATTGAGTGACTTCACTTTCACTGTTCACTTTCATGCATTGGAGAAGGAAATGGCAACCCACTCCAGTGTTCTTGCCTGGAGAATCCCAGGGATGGGGGAGCCTGGTTGGCTGCCGTCTATGGGGTCGCACAGAGTCGGACACAACTGAAGTGACTTAGCAGCAGTTAGGTTAGTGGAGATTCTTAGTGGCTCTTGAGCATGAGTGAAAGGCCCTGGGGGCAGACCTCTTCCTGCCTTCCTCAGTCTTGACCGGCTCTGGATGAAGGCTTCACTCAGAAGACACTTCCACATTGGTTTCTGACCAAAGCAGGAAATTTCAGGATTCATTGCATTATGCTAAATGGAGAGAGCATTTTATAGATGAATGGATGAAATGTTTTGATTTTTTTTAATCAGGGATGTAAATTCTAATAAAGCCTTGTCCTTACTTTGTCCTTTGTATTCTTGTCAAGGGCATTCGTTCAGTAGTTGCAATATCAGAGTTAACAAAGGAATATTTCAAACCCCCTCAGAGACTATCTTTTAAACTGCATACTTTTGAGTGAAATACTATATGTTACTATAGCTCATGAAAATTGTTTTTTTCCTAGATCATTATCTAAATGTATCTGTGGTGGTGGTTTAGTCACTAAGTCCTGTCCGACCCTTGAGACCCCATGGACTGTAGCCTGCTAGGCTCCTCTGTCTATGGGATTCTCCAGGCAAGAATTCTGGAATGGGTTGCCATTTCCTTCTCCAGGGGATCTTCCCGACCAAGGGATCGAACCCAGATCTTCTGCACTGCAGGCAGATTCTTTACTGACTGAGCTATGAGGGAAGCCCCAATGTATCTATAAATTTATTAAAATTATTTCCTATATATAACAGTAATAACCATACATAATGTAAATCTGTGGACTGACTACAGAACTATTAGATAGTGGTGATAATAATGAAATAACAACAGCTAAAGTTTATTGTAGATTTATTTTGTGCCAAGCTCAGTTATAAGTTCTCAGTTATAAGTACTCATATTCTTCTGAGCAGTTCTATGACACAGGACTGTTAATATCCCCATTTTGTGGATGAGGAAATTGAGGCCCAAATTTGTCCGAGGTCACACAATTAGTACCTAGCAGAGTTCAGAGTCAGAGTTCATACTCAGTCATCTGGCTCCAGAGACCATACTGTTGTCCACAGGATGCCATCGTTTATCCTCAAAGTGCCGTTTTCAAGGGGGAGAAAATGTAACTGCTTTGCAGTGCAAATACCCAAGTTCACACACTGGATTCTAGAGAAGATAATTATCCTCATGGCCCCAGAATGTCTGCTGGTCTTACAGGAAAGTCGTTCTCTATCGAGCTGGTTTTGGTGCTAAGATGTAGGCTGGTGTTCTCCACTATGGGAGGAGGGAGAAGCTTAAGGGGCCAAAATGGGATACTTCCATATATTAAAAGTGACTTCAGTACACATATTTCTATTTAAGAAAGACAAATAACTCACATTTGTACTGATTCTGGGACGGAGCCCACAGGCTCTAGACATTTTCTTGGATCATCTCCTCCTTTCTGGTTTCCCTCTTCTGAGAGATCTTCTCTTTCATTGGGTACTCCTTTCTCTGTTAGGGAAGATATACGGCTTTCTATGTGCTGTCCCTAATCAGAGCTCTCTCTTTCTTCTTGCTATTCCGGCTGCTCCATCCACATGTGTGGTTGGTCAGTGATGCACTATTGTACTGTAGGTTTTAGGGGTGCTGCTTAACTGCAGTTTGTTCTTTTCCAGATGTGTCCCTGGCTTTGCCAATTTGTGGCTTTGCTGCCTTAAATCTTTCTCCTATATCCAACTCTGGATGTTTTGGGTTTTTTCCCTCCTCCCCAGCTGCCTCCCCCAACCCCCAGTGCTGGCTTACTTGAAATACATTTTCTTTTTCATTCTTATTTTCCCATTTATAGACCATCTATATTGTTCATAATTGATTGACTCAAAGACATTGTGAAAGTGATGGGAAAAAACGAACCAAGTCTTTTTGCTATGCCATTTTAAACATCATTAAAATGATATGTGAAAGTCGCTCAGTCGTGTCCAGCTCTTTGCGACCCCATGGACTATACAGTCCATGGAATTCTCCAGGCCAGAGTCCTGGAGTGGGTAGCTTTTCCCTTCTCCAGGGGATCTTCCCAACCCGGGGATCTTCCCAGGTCTCCCTCACTGCAGGCAGATTCGTTACCACCTGAGCCACCAGGGAAAATACATAATAATACACTGAAGAGAATTTGGGGAAGAGGGAAATGTTATAAACTACTTTATTTTAAAATTGTTTTAAACCCCCTAAAATATGAGAGAGAATTGGTAAATATTTTGCTAAATAGGATAGTAGCCATGCCTAGTCTTTTTTTTCTCAGTTTGGACTCCACCGCTGATAAGAAAATGTTTTATTTGGGGAAAGTAAGTAAAACTTAATCATTGACTTGGTCTAAAGAGCTATTTCCATGTTTCCTCTTGTGGCCATTCTTATCACATCCCCTCCCAGAATCTCCCATTTCCTCTAGATCATGGTCTCTTCCTTTAATCCAAGACGTTATCAGCTTTGCCACTTGGTCTTTGGCCATCTTTGGGTGATAGTTGGTCACGCAGTTGGCAGATTTCCTTTTAGTTCATTTGTCTTGGGAAGTTAAAAATATAAGTCTATATACTGTTTTTGTTGTTCAGTCGGTAAGTCGTGTCCAACTCTTTGCAACCTCAGGAGCTGCAGCACGCCAGGCTTCTCTGTCCATCACTATCTCCCTGAGTTTCCTCAAACTCATGTTCATTGAGTCAGTGATGCCATCCAACCATCTCATCCTCTGTTGCCCCCTTCTCCTCTTGCCTTCAATCTTTCCCAGCATCAGGGGCTTTTCCAGTGAGTCAGCTCTTCACATCAGGTGGCCAGAGTACTAGAGCTTCAGCTTCAGCATCAGTCCTTCCAATGAATATTCAGGGTTGATGTCTAATATAACCCCCCAAATGTAAATCTAGATTAGCACTACTAGTATTAGCTGGCATTTCCTAACTATCAGAGAGCTGTGTTGTGTGCGTATAATTTTGACTTTACAGATTGTCACAGTCGCTGTATCTAGTCAGTGTCAGTGCCTCATTCTGGTCGGGGGAGAAACCAAAGGTCAATGCTCATGGCGAGTGAGCAGCAGAGTCCTGCCACTACTCACTTGCAGTCCATTTCAGAGTAAAAGATTTATTGACAATGATCTTTTTTTCCTCTCAAACAACTTTTTGGAGTGCCTTAGCTATTCTGCCATTGCATGCTTTCTCTGAGATTAGAGAAAAGCTTTGCATTTCTTCTATCTACATTTTTGCATCGTGGGTTCTGAGTTCACGTTAAAGGGCACTTTTGAGTAAATGGAGTATTTTTCCGAGATTAAGTATCTCGTTTTTCAGAAATACTGTAAAAATAATGAAGTGTGAATATTTTCAGACTACTAAATACTACTTCCTGGAAAGATGTCTTACTAAGCACCCTCCCTGACCGCATCATGGGCAGCTTGAACTGACCCTGTAGCTGTAGTGAAATAGTGAAGAGAAAATGGACTTGGGTTCAAAAGACCTGGGCTCAAGCCTTGGTTTTCCCCAGTATTTGCTAGCTGTGATTTTAAACAAGTCATCTATCCTGTGTGTTCCGTTTTCCCTCCATTTATAAAATGAAGATGAAAATACTTATAAGATTGTTCTCAGGGATTAAGCTTTAAGGCACAGCAAAATGTCATTATCATCTTCATCATCTTCACTGTTGAGTGTCTTGCAGTTAACCACATAGGGATCTTTCAAAATAGTGCCGTGGGCTAAAAGCCCCATGTGATGTCAGGGATTTCCTGTGGGTATCTCAGAATGCAAAGTGTGTTTATAGCTTCATGCCTTTGAGAGGATTCTGGAGCTATTGGCTTATGGTTAAAGACCAACTTTATTTCTAAAGTGTTTAAGTTTATTTTGATTCTTAGTTTAGTCAAGGAATGAGGCAATAGGGGAAGAGGCAGTTCACACAGTGATCCATGTGTCGCCAGATGGAGAATCCAGTCTGGTTCAGAGATTTTAGCTGAGTTCAGGATGGTTGAGATTTGAATTCTGTTTACACTTGGCCACACACTACTTCCTGTTTCTAAAGAAAAGAACCTTAACAAGGTTTGGACATAGCCCATACAAATGTTTTGTAAGAGGGAAGTGTAAATGAGTCGGAAACGTTTCCAGATTAGATTTCCCTTAAAATACCCTTGGGCTTAAAGAGTGAAGGGAGAGTACTTGGCAAAGGTCTGGTTTGGACCTCTGAAGAGCTGGGACACTTTGCCAGGCCCGTGATCGCCACCAGATTGCACCATGCCCAACATCCAGCCCCCGAAGCCAGCTCTGGCTGCTCACCGTGAAGCAGGACTTCAGATGAATCAGTAGCTTTACTGCATGTTTAGGTTCCTTCTGACCTGCTGCAGTTTAGAAGTTTGGTCTTCCCTGCCTGGTTTAAGTACATCTACCTCTGTCCTTTATTTTTTGAGTAATTTTTAAAAGAGGTTGCCTTACAAGTGATAACACTGTTATGACATTAGGGTTTTTACCTGTTGGTGTTTTATTTATTTTGGAAAGTCTACTCTAGGTGCATGATGTACTTTTATTTTTATTTCCCAGAGGACTTATAGGAAGTCAAAGAGACTTATTTATCTTGTATTAGAATCTTAGAATATTAGAATCCAGGCTGGCACTTAAACTAAATAATTCACTGTCATCATCCATACCAAATTTAAATAGAAAATATCTCTTTCTTCAGTGAATCTGTTACTTTTGTGATTAGAAAGAAGACTATATAGGTGTGTTACACAAATCAAGCACTGTCTCTCATCAGAAGGGCCACGTTGGTGTGTTGTCCTTGTGCCTACAGTGAGAGTGAGATGCTAACTTGTTTCTGAATTGAGCTTTCTGTTCTGTTGTAGGTGTCTGTTACCAAGGCCGACCAAGAACTGGGATTTGCCATCCAAACGTGCTTTATCTCTCCGTATTCAAACCCTGATAGGATGTCTGATTATACTATCATTGAGAACATTTGTCCTAAAGATGAATCTGTGAAATTCTACAATCCCAAGAGAGTGCACTTTCCTATCCCACAAGCCGAGATAGATAAGAAACGGTTCAGCTTTGTTTTTAAGCCTGTCTTCAATACCTCCCTGCTCTTTCTCCAGTGTGAACTCACTCTGTGTACCAAAAAGGAAAAGGACCCCCAGAAGCTACCCAAGGTTAGTGAGCCTTCATCTATTTTCTCCTGTTATTTTGACATCTTTAGGTGAGGCAGTGACCTACCAGAAAGGTTTAATCACAGCTTGCTGCAGGTTGAGGTTTTTGGTTTGGGAACTGCCCAGTCAAAGTCATAAAGTTCATGTTAGCAGGGAACTGTGAGTTTAATGGAGTCTTGGAGAATGAATCTTGACCGTATGCTTTTTTTTTTTTTCCATGCATGCTATTCAGTAGTATCTTATGAACGATAAATCAAGACTGTTTTCCATTGAAGGAGAGGTCTGGCTTTATCTTTGCTATTCTAATAGTACACAGTGCCAAGAGTACAGAGAGCCGAAGGACAAGTTCAACGTGAGGATTAATTTTTCCAGGTCCCGCTGAGATTTGTATTGCAGTTGTTTTTTGACCTTCTCTGTGTGAGTTATAAGGTTGACTTGTCTCATGAGGACTTCTAAGGGAAACTAACAAATATTTTAATTTTTCTTGGTTTCATATTGTGGTTCGTCATGTTTGCCTCATGTTGCTCCCCACATAGAACCAGTACATGCTGTTGCCACAACAGAAATCAGAACCCTTTGACCTTGTTGGTGTGGCTATGGTAAGGGGCATCCGCAAGGATGATGACCTCATTGTTTTGGCTTTTTGCACGAAGGGTATCTTCTGTCTAATTTTGTTTCTGTGATCTGCCGTAATTATGTATAACTTCGTATGCATGTTTATTTTAGTTAGATATCTCACACAGTGTAAGCTGACTTCTCGTCCTTTTACAGTTGCATATCAGTCAACGTCTAAAAGTCCAGTAATTGAGCTGTGTCATTAACAATGTATTATAGGGACAGAATTTTCTCACCTGGTACGTAGGTTGTGAGAGATGGGCATAAAAGGAGAAGGAAAAACTATTGTTATGAGACGGATTGTCATTTATCTGAATCCTTTGCACCATTATATTCTCCTGGGCATCGATTTTTCCATTAGACCACAGGAAATTTTATAATACATTTGAAAATATAGTGAATCTGATCTCTTAGTCCTCAGGGAGCGCATATGTATATATATATAAGGTGATTTAGGCTGTGTTCTTTAGGTTGTCTAGGAAACATTGGTGCCCTAGCCTTGTGGGCCTCCACCTTCCAGTGGCCATCAAGCTTGGGCCATAGTGGACAATGGTCGAGAGCCATGCAGAACTTCTTGTGTGGCTGTGGGACCCAGAGAATAACTTTTAAAAGTTGGGAATCTAGGAGGGGAGGCCTGGCAGTTACCCCTGCCTTTACTGATAGCTGTGGCTCTCACCTGTCAGTGAGCCTGGCCTATAGCAACCAGCTTCATAGTGCGTCAGTCTGTGAAAATTTGTCCTAATATTTCCTTCTAGAACATTTAAAGGAAAGTTCTAAGTACCTGGGGTTGATACAGGATGTGACCCTAAGCCTAAGGTTATATCCAAGGCAAGATAGAGTGGAAAGAGCATGGGGGCCAAGAAGGAAGGCCTGATTCTTACTAACAGGACATTAGCAATTTCCTGACCTCTCAGAACCTCCGTGTCCTTGTCTGTACCGTTGGAGTAATAGTATAGCCTTCCTTCCTAGGTAGAAGAGCAGGTGAGACAGTGGAGGTGAGGACAGTGGACCATTTACAGAGCTGTTACCACTGTTCCTCTGTTACCGGCCTATGGTTAATACTTCCACACTCCTATGATTGCTTTCTATGACAATAGACCGAGCCAAAGATTCTTCTAGGAATAATTCTCAAAGACTGTTGAGTCCAACCCTGCCTATTGCTGATGAAATTGAGAGCAGAGGTTCAGTGACTTGCCCGGGATCTTGTGGTGAAATTTGTTGTAGATTCTTGCTTAACCAAGGAACTAGAAGGAAAGTAAGAAAGCTCTTCCTAAAATGCAAATCTTCTCAACGAGTTCTCTCAGTGAAAAACCCATTGTTTACCTTTACAGGAGGGCTGTTGTAAAGACTTTTCTTGTTTGTTTGGGGCAGGGGTTGGAAGAGAGGGGAATTGTCTTATAACATGTATCTGACATTCATGTTGCTCAGAGCAGCAATGACAATAAAGCGACAAGTCTCTGCTCTTTTTTGTGACTGGAAGATCTGGAAGCTAGTTAACTTTTCTGGATGCCTTGCTATATATAGATTTTTAAAAAATAATTGATATGTTTCCCCTTCCAACAAAAGTGATAGGATGTCACTGACATTAGCATTTCACCTATTGATGGGCGTAGACAAGGAGCCAAAGTTATTTTAAAGGAAAAGGTAATGGAAACAGATACACCAAGCTTGGGCATGCTGGTTCTAAGTTTGGAGCCTGAAAATAGCTGGAAACAGCTGATCTCATGGCCTCCACCCCTAGGCACAACTCCCTAGGACTTCATTTTGGAACATTAAAAGCAGATGACCCTGGAAAGCTTCATTTTGCATGAGCCTATACTGTAATTAAAAAAATCAAATGCACTCGACAACATGATTATCTTTTTGGACAACAGATGTAAAATCTGTCACCCTCATAATGCAATACATGAAGTTTCCTACCATCACAAATCACAAACATGAACCGTTTATGTGTAAGCCAGCTTGGTGAAGGGCCAATGTTTGTCATATAGTTACTTTATTTTTCAGACTAAATAACACTAAAACCTCCAGTTGTCTTGTGGGAATCCATCCAGCAATGTTTGCATCTTCAAGTGCAGCTGAGAATACACTGAGCCTGCTCTCATAGCTCTCAGATTATTGGTGGTTCTTTGAAAACCATCCTGGCATCCTGTTTTTCTGGGGTAAATAGCTGTGAGCTGTCTGATAAGGGGCCACAGGACGACCATGCTGGCCCTTTTGAATGACTCCCTGACTCTGTTCTTCTCTCTGCAGTGTGTGCTTCCTGATGAAGCCTGCACCTCACTGGATGCCTCAATGATCTGGGCCATGATGCAGAATAAGAAGACGTTCACCAGGCCCCTCGCCGTTATCCACCACGAAGTACCATTTAAAGGTGTGTTCTGTGGAGGCTCAGTCAGAGAACAGTGGCCTGTGTGCTACTCATAAAGAAGCTGCAATAGTGTAAATCAAAGCCCAGTTTTATTTGAAAGATAAATTAACGACCATTTAGTAGCTTTAGAAAAGAATTCTGTGCCCACGGAGTCTTTTGTTTAGTTGGTTCTCCTGCTGCTGTGCATTAATGATACCTTTGCCAATGACTTCCTCTTTAAATATTAGAGCAAAGTCTCGATTGTCTGTCATGATGTCGCTTGCCCTGCATGCAGATATGCTTCCTTGAGCATGCTAGAGAGGGTTAGAGTCCTTCTGGAATTGCACGCAGTCCACAGCCCCTTTCTTTGACCTACTGGTAAAGGCTGTGCTGGCTACAAGCTATTAGAGTGCTTTGTCAGAGATCACAGATGCCTTTGGGGAGGGTACATGTATGTGAACACTATCTGTCTTAGGTGTCACAGCAGAAAAGCATTGAAAACCACTGTTCAGATATGTTTTTATCGTTTTGTTTTTAGAATTTTATGCACAGCTCTAGACTGTCCCTGCTAGCTGGCTGTGGGACTCTGGAGCTCTTCTCTTAGGTCCTTGGGTTTCATTTTCTTTATCTGGAGAAAGAGGGCCTTGGACCAGATGACTCCCAGAGGCCTTCTCAGCCATACTACTCAGCTGTACTGTTTGAAGAGGCAAACAATTTTTCATTCATTTCCCAGCCATCCTCAAGTTGGTGGGAGATGTATGTATTAGATGTTTATTGGTTCCTCATCAATGTTTTTGTTGTTGTTTGTTTAACTTTATTCATTAATTTTTAGCCATTTGAAGCAGTTATAATAGCTGCAGTCTTTCTATAAATGGATTGCCCAAGTAGTTCCTTGTTTATTGGGTCCAAGGGAAAAGAAATAAGAATAAAATTAATTGTGTTGCAAAGCGTATCATAATCGGGCAACAGCTGGCTCTGTTTTGTACTGTTAAAGTGGTGTAACAGCAGCAACAGCCACCCCGTACTCCATCTGTTACTCTTACCTATTTTGAGAGAGGTAATTCTGCCGGTAATTGAAGGCAGCAGCTTGCTTTTTCTTGTGCCAGACAATAATTAGGCATTAATATTGCAGCAGTATAACTTCCAGTAATTCATTCATTCATTCTTTAAGTCTGGTGGTATTTTTGTAAGTAATTCTTCTTGTAAATTAGGTAATTACCTTTATTTAAACTTGGTGTATAATTATCCTGAAAGTTCAGTTTTCTTTACATAAAAGTTCAAGAGGAAAGTTTTACCAAATATCAAAGCGATTTCATGAGATTTGCTAATTGAGACTAGGTTTTAGTGGAGAAGCATGCGGTGAAGAAAGTTTATTGCCTAGGTTTGTTAAACAAATTGAGAAGGTTAGGCTGTAGGCTGGCTTCCCAGGGGCTGTATGCAAATGCTCTTTCTAACTTTACACTGGATGGGGTGGGTTTCCTGGCAGTTTTTAGCCTTTTTGAGTGACTCCACTCATCTTTTATGTTTATTTTCCTTTGACTCTAGAAGCATTTCTCCTCAGTGCAGGCCATTGGAATCTGTGCTCTCCTACCTCTCACGGAATTGGAATAATCATTTATAAGAGGAATATGACTATTTGCCTGATAGTATTGGTTTCTTTAAAAAATAACAGGATCATGAGTGTTCTTCCTGCCAGACAGCCTTATGTGTTACTGTATTAAGATAACAAATACCCCAGTATCTGTGGGCTTCCCAGGTGGTGCTAGTGGTAAAGAACCCGCCTGCCAAGACAGGAGACATAGGTTTGATCCCTGGGTCAGGAAGATCACCTGGGTGGGGGCATGGCAAAACCACTCCAGTATTCTTGCCTGGAGAATCCCATGGACAGAGGAACCTGGTGGGCTACAGCCCGTGGGGTTGCAGAGAGTTGGACACAACTAAAGCAACTTAGCACACACAGTATCTCTGGAAGTGGGCAGATCTCTTTTGGGGAATAATTTTGGGGGTAAAAATTTCCCAATCGGACAGTTTACTGTCCTTTTACTACATGGATACTCTTTGGAGACCTGGCCGAAGTTCCAGCTCTCCCTGGCCATTTGGTCCATCTTATTTCTCAACACTTGGGTTTTCTGGGGCAGCAGATAGAGGTTGTCTACTTCACAGTCAGCCAGAGAGCTGCTCTGTGGCTACCACTGCCAGGTAGCAAGGGCACATTTCAGGTGATGTTTCTTTCTTCTCTGGGCAAGCAGAATAGGCCATCAAAACTAAATAAGTAATTCTGAGTTCTTCCTCTGGGCCACTGTTGTTTTTTTGCGAGGGGAGGCACTGTTATTAATGGAACTTTCCTGAGTTTCACAGGACATCTTTGCCACCTTTGATCTCTCAGTCCCTTGGGAACCAACTCTGGGATTAGAATTGTTTCGCTTAAATTTTCAATAATGATGATGCTAGTGGTCATGATGAAGATGGAGATGATAATAATGTTGATCTGACATTTATTGAGCATTTACTTTATGCAGGGCTTCATGCAAATGTTTATTGTGGGTAATAGTATTTAATCCATGTGGCCCCTCTGTGAGGCAAATCTGTTATAGAGTAAGGGTAAGTAACTTGGCCAAGATCACACCACATAAGTAAATGGTGGGTCTGGATTCAAATCAAGGAACTTTGAGCCTGTGCTCTTAAACCTTTATGCCTTATCCTAGGTGGAGGTTGATTCTCAGTTCAGATCAGTTGAGTCGCTCAGTCGTGTCTGACTCTTTGCAAGCCCATGGACTGCAGCACGCCAGGCCTCCCTGTCCATCACCAACTCCTGGAGCTTATTCAACCTCATGTCCGTTGAGCTGGTGATGCCATCCAACCATCTCATCCTCTGCCATCCCTTTCTCCTCCCACCTTTAATCATTCCCAGCATCAGGCTCTTTTCCAATGAGTCAGTTCTTCGCAGCAGATGACCAAATTTATTCACAAATATTGAAGTTTCAGCTTCAGCATCAGTCCTTCTAATGAATATTCAGGACTGATTTCCTTTAGGTTGACTCTAGTTTTTAATAAAATCTGCAAGCAACACAGTCATCTGTCCTTTCATATGCCTCTTCCTGGCCTCTTCCCCAATTCATGCCATATCACATTGGTATATGCAGGTTAGCACCCAAATGCTCTAATAATTATGAAATGAAAAGAAGGTGGAGTTTTAGGGAAAAAAGTCTTGTTCCACCAAAGGGTTAAGATATTAGGAAACACGTAAACTATTTAAGAGTCTTAAAGTTTAGGACAAGTTCTGTGACTTTGAATTGTAACTCAAAGAAAAGCCCAGGAAACGTGAATAGTTTATGCATATTATGGTTTATGGCAAAACAATTAAAATAGTTGAGGTGGTGCCATCCTACCATATTTTCTGAAATATCTTGAAATATAGGCATGTTAGTGCTGTTTGCTTTGGATGCTGTGACTGCTTTTTACAGCATTTGAGAACACTTGGGCTTACATAATAAAAATGATTACACCACATCAGCGATGATTTTTTTTTTAATGGTGAAAGGGAAAAGTAATCATTTCTCTGAAGTTTAGGGCATATATATATGTGGGGAGAAAATGGGCACAAAAGAACATCCCCAAATTTGCCATGCTTTATGTATAATCTATAATTCTTAGCAAGTTTAGTGTTTAAAATGCTGAATTTTCTCCGTATTTCCACCACATAACTTTTTAAAGTATGCTCAGGACAGCACCTGGCATATCATGGGCACTCAGTAAATATTAATTTCCTTTCCTTCCTCTTACATCTTAGCCAAACTAGGCTTTCTAGGGGGATTAGAGGGGAGTGAAAGGGCAAGTTGTGAATGTCAGTTGGAAATTAATCCAAGAGAGGCGTTGCTTTTTGGAACACATTTGATTTTTCCAGAACAAAAATACTTTAAAGCACCAGCCAGGTTTTGTCCTCAGGCAGAGGTAAAGATGAGGGGAAGCCGAGGAGAAAGATGGTAGAAATGCTTAGTTAGCAGATCAAGACATTCAGTCTCTATTCAGTAAGGGAGAGGTATCATAGGTTCTTTTTTTTTATTTATTCAGTATGCTTCACGTTTTGAAAACCTTATAGTTTCAAGTTTCAAATCTAAACAAAAAACAAGAAATAGTAGGATGAACTCCTGTAAACTATTCATCTGGTTTCCACAATTACCAATTCATAGCCAATTTTGTTTTATTACTTCCTGTCTCTGGATTGTTTAGAAGGAAACCCAGACATTTCATTTGATTCACAAATATTTCAGTATGCACCTCTAAAGTCTGAGATCCATCAAAAGATCTTGAGTAGAGAACCGACCATCAGATCATTTAGGAAGAGTACTCTGAAAGCAGCGTGGAAGTTAAGTTGCTAGGGCTTGTATGCAGTAATAAAATATATATGATTTTTTGTGAAAGTTGCTCAGTCGTATTTGACTCTTTGCAATCTCATGGACTATACAGTCCATGGAATTCTCCAGGCCATAATACTGAAGTGGTTGGTAGCCTTTCCCTTCTCCAGAGGATCTTCCCAACCCAGGAATCAAACCTAGGTCTCCCGCATTGCAGGTGGATTCTTTACCAGCTGAGCCACATATTTATGGTTATTTATTCCAAAAACGTTTATTGAGGATCTATCATATGCTTGGCATATAATATACACATTTTCCTATGTTTGATGCCTTTACAATCTAATGCATGGAGAAAGGAATGGCTACCCATTCCAGTATTCTTGCCTGGAGAATTTCATGGACAGAGAAGCCTGGCAGGTGAGGGCTCAAAAAGAGCCAGACCCGACTGAGCGACTAACACTTTCCCTACTTTCATTATAGCTTAAAATAAATATGAAGATACAATCTAATGCACTACTGATGTTTTGGGCTGGATAACTCTTTGCTGTGGGGTGTTGACCTGTGAATTGTGGAATGTTACGCAGCACCCCTGGCCTCTGCATACTGGATATCCTTATCAAACCCTTCCACCACCAGTTGTGACAACCCAAAATGTGTCTGGATGTTTCCAAATGTCCCCTGGAGAGCCTAGTGGGCAGAAATCACTCCCGGGTGAGAACCACTGATCTAGTAGAAGGATACAGATAAGTGAGAAGGCAATTACAGTGAATGTCATAAATATTGAAAGAAGCCAGAGAAGGGATTAATTTACAGTGTGGTTAAGTTAGTAAAAACTGTATCTTCGGTGGCCTGCACAAGCTTCTTTATTTCCCCATCCTTCTCTCTGTGCCAAATACTAATAGATGTGGGTACCAGTTAGACACCTCATTTCCCTATGGGCCTGCCCAGTCCTGCCATGTTTAGGAGAACTGAATTGAAAGTGGGAGGACAGAAGTTGTGGTCAGTTACTCATGCATAACCCGAGAAATATCTTTTTTATGAAAACCATGAGTAAACAATCTGAGGAGGGAAGTTTTGGTTCTAGAGGCAGACCAAAGTTTGCTCAGAGTACATGAAAAGATTTAAGTCAGAATGTTGATTATAGTTTGTTCTTTCTGTACAGAAATCTTTATTGTTAAAATTTCTCTTTACAGCAATGGCTAGGATTCCTTTCTTGCAATCGTACCCTTAAACCAAAAGTAAATATTGTTTTGTCTTTTCCTTTCAGCATGCCAACTCAATTATAGGGTTCCAGTGGAGATCAAACTATTTTAGTTATAGTCAGGGTTTATTGGGAATTTTGGAACACAAAAGTAAGAGGATAAAATCCTTGAACCTTGGTTCTGCAGCCTGTGCTTGTTATTGTTTATGCGCAGAAAGCATGGAGGAACTTCACCTCTGGGGAAATGAGCAACAACTGTTTGTGCTTAGCTGTGTGAGAAGGCCCGGTTTTGGGGTGGGGTAAGAGGATTAGGTAATAATGTAAATCCATTAAGAATTTTCAAACAGTGTCATCTATCACACAGGCTTTACTGTAAAATCTACATTCTCACATACGAGGTCTCCTTAAGGGAGAATCATTATTTGAAACCTTTTGGGGATTCTGAGTGACAAAGTTTAACCATGGGTGGTTGATTGGATGGAACTCTTCCCAGAAGTGTGTATATTTCTTGCATGATGAACCCTATAGAGACCTTTAAATGCTTTTGGACTTAGTTCAGCGTATCAAACCACTACTTTCTACACATAGGAGAATTTTGTGGTTAGATGCCCCTACCTCATAGGACGCTTGGGAATTTAAAATGAGAAAATATAAGTGAAGGCTTTTTTGTCGACTGTAAAACACTGTACAATGTACAGATGTTAAGGCATCATTGTTGTTGCTTCACTGCTGCCAGTAAGGCTGGTGGGGCCAACCTCCCAGGAGACAGGCTCCTATGTGCCTTGTGTAGTTGGTATGTGTTCTGCACAGTGAAATACATTTTCTTAAAAACACACAATTATTTTAGTTTTCTTAGGAATTTTATTTAAGTATAACTTTCTCATATATCCTAATCCCAGGGGCACTCTGCTGCACAACTCCAGGGGGTACCTTTCAATTGTAGTGACTTTGTTTCATCCCATAGCATCCCTCCCCCTAGAGCTAGACCGTGATACTCCATGCTTCACGGATGTAATCAACCAGCTGAGATGGTTAATCCTGAGAATTTAACAATCCTGTCTAGCTGCTCTGTTTTTATAAACATCAGCTCAAATGCTGCTTGTTTTGGTCAGTTTTTCACAATTCTTTTTTTGCTTTACTTTGGATTCCAGAACAAGGTGTGTGTTCCTTTTTTATTGAATAAAAATGGAGATGAGGAGAGGCACTAAACATGTCACTTTTAAACTCTCGGAACAGAGGTAGAGTCTGTGTGCCAGGACTTAACACGCTTTTTCTGTAAAGAGCCAGATGGTGACTTTGTCCAGTTTGTGGCTTATGGAGTCCCTGCCTCAACTACTTAACTGCTGTTGCAGCCTAAGAGTGGCCGTGGACAGTGTATAAATGAATGAGCCTCGTTATGTTCAAATACATCTTTACGAATAGATTTGTATTGTGTATAATTTTCACATGTCATGAAATATTTTGATTTTTTTTTCAATGATTTACAAATATAAAATTCATCTTTAGTTCACTTGTACAAAAATAAATGGTGGACTGTGATATGCTGCCCTGTGGCCAATGATACTCTCACTGTGGAGAAGAGCACACAGCTATGCACAAGCAGCTGCTTAATCAGTGCTTCTCTAGCTCAGGATGGAGCCACACTCACCAGTCATTTAGCCTGCTAGGCAGAATGTGGAATCCTGGGTCAGCCCCTACCCTGATGCTTTCCAGCTGTGACCTTGGGCTGGTCACATGATAAAGAATTTCAGGCTGCTTTTTTGTAAGATAGTGATAAGAATTCTGTTTCTGCCTCCCTTATGGGGCTGGTTAAAACCTCAAATGAGATCAGGTCCTATAGCACTCTCTAACATGAAAGCATTATAGAAATGTCAAAGCGTATAAGCATTTTCAAACAGTCTTATTCGAAAATTCCTCTATTGCCTCTGTTTACAAAATTGTGTACATGCTAAGTCGCTTCAGTCGTGTCCAGCTCTTTGCGACTCCATGGACTGAAGCCTGCCAGGCTCCTCTGACCATGGAATTCTCCAGGCAAGAATACTGGAGTGGGTTGCCATTCCCTCCTCCAGAGGATCTTCCTGACCTTGGGATCAAAAACAAGTCTTCTGCATTGCAGGCGGATTCTTTACCGTCTGAACCATCAGGGAAGCCTGATGAATCAAAAAGTACAGCAACATTCTAACTGACCTTCACTAAGCTTTCTGGTAAAGGCTCTTCTATTCCCGGCCAAGCCCTGAGGGTCTGCAGATGAATAAGATCCAGGCTCTGCCCTGGAGGTGGAAAAGGCTAAGAGAATTCAGATGTGATGTGGCACTTTTATAACAAAAGAGGGAGGGAGAGGATGAGCAAAAGTGGGAGAGATTTGCCCCGCTGGGGTGGGTACGGGGCTGTGAGAGAGTCAGAGAACGTCTCCCCTGAAAATGCCAGCAGAGCAGGTCATGTGGGGAGGGTACTTGAGGGAATGGCTTGCAACTTGTTATGACATGGAACCGCCTGGAGAAGTGGGGGAACTTAACTTCGAGGAGCCCAGCATGGGTGAGGAACCATTAGGAAAGGAGGCTGGAGAGAGGTGGGGAGAGGAAGGCAGATCACTCCGTGCCATGCTCGAGAGTTTGGACTTTTTTCTCGTAAAGGAAGGGAAACCATTGAATGGTTTAACCAGGGCAATAATATAATCAGCCCTGAACTCTGCAAAAGTCATTCTGGGGGCACATATTGGGGAGGAAGCATTTGGGTTGGGTGCAGTAGTGGAGACCAGGAGACCAGTTAGAGAAGCTTTGTAATAATGCAGATGCATGAAGAGGAGCTGAGCTATAGGATGACACTGTTAGAAGAAGGAATAAAGATGCTTTTACAAT